>NC_054825.1:10770234-11370234 GCF_018345385.1 Vulpes lagopus
ACGGGGGCAGAGGTGGGCATGTGGTGGAATGGAAAGGTCTGGAGACGGTACAGGGTGGTTGCCAAGAAAGGACATCCTGGGCCTGGAAACTGCCTTCCACAAGCTCTCTGTGGGTGCTCTGGAAGCTAGGAAATGGGAACCCAGCTTCCAGCAAGGGGGTCGGGCATGGCCTCCGATGACCTGTTCACCAGGGCTCACTACGCACTAGGACTCGCCAGGGCTGTGAGGTCAGCACGTCCCACACATGAATGTGCCCAGGAGCCACGTGGGAGTCTTGTGCGTACAGGAACCAGACAGTTGGCACCTCCAGCCGCTGCCCTGTGGCTCAAACCACTTGGAGGCCTAGCCCAGATCTATGGCATCAGACAGGATCTTCATTTTTAACAAGCCCCCCAGGGGATTCATGTTGAGCCTTGACAGCTGGACACACACAACTCTCAGGCGGGAAAGCCAGTGCTCCCCAGCTTTGACCTTTTAAGAACCAAGTGGGCCAGTGTTGCCTTATTCCCCCTCCTCCCATACAGAGACTTTCCTTTGAGACTTTGTAAACGAAAAGCCTAGAAGAAACTTGTCATGTTCCTGCTTAATGATGAAATCAGCATTCCCTCCATAAATAACCGGTAAACATCCAAAGAAATACAGTAAAAACCGAAGACTGCTACGAAATTCGACTTTGGTGCTGCTGCCTTAGAGCCTCACCTGGCCTGTGAGGTCCCCCAGAGGCTCCCCGGCAAGGTGTGGGGGAGACGGAAGGAGAAGGGAGAGGGCGCGAATGTGTCCTCCCCAGGACTGTGGAGGCAGGGGCTCCCCCCTGTCCTCACCCTGCAAAGCCCGGAAAATCATCTCCAACACCACAGTGGACATGGAAGCAGTTCAAAATGTTTTGATGGGAAAAGGAAGGAGTTACTACCAAATAAACATAAATTTTTCTTTTGTGAAAAATTGTAATCCAAAGGCAAGTAACTTGCTGTTGGATTTGGATCCAAGATAACACTTTTTTAATTTCTTTGCTGTTTGAGTTTGACAATTATCTTAATCTAACTGTATGTCAACTTCTTCTTGGCAAAGGAGGACCATTGTCTTCTCCCAGCTTTCCGATGATGGGGTTTGAAGAACTGGGAAAACCTACACTATCAAAATTCAAAGATGTTATTCCAGTTTTTGTGCTGGGCAATTCTCTCTTTAATTCATGTGCAAATCATCCTTAGGCTGGGTTCCTATTTTCTCTCTCTCTCTCTCCTCTTTCCTTCTCTTGGTGGCCAGTCCTGTTTTCGCAGCTCAGCCTGACATTAAGCAGCCTGCAATACCTGCTTACATAGGAAGGAGTACAGTAGGGGACAGATGGTGGATCACGCTTGCCTACCATTTATTCACTCAACACATATTGAGTGCCTACGATGTGCCTGGTATTGCCCTATAAGCCCTGGGGAGTAAAACACACACAGTCCCCACTCTTGCAGAGATTACAGGCAAGGAACCCTAAATGCCAACTGGCTGGGGAATGAGATGTCGAGGTCTTCAGTCACAAGTATCAGAGTGCTGTCTACCCAGGTCGCCAGCCCACTCTGTTTTAGGAGATGTCCGGTTAGGAGTGTTCCAGTAGCTGGACCCATGAGATGGCCCCTAGTCTAGAGCAGCTTACGAGGACTCTGACTCCCTAGAAATGTTATGGGATGTGCTTCTATCACTGTTCACACATGGAACACACCAACAGTTTCAGCCCACAGTTAGGAACCCAGAAGAATGGCCCTTCACATCTTGACATCACACCAGCAAGGAGCAGGGATGTCTCTGTCCCCCATGCCTCCTCTAACTCAAAGTCAAGTTCTCAAAGCCCCAGAATCTCTCCATCATCTTCTAAAAACTCCACAGATTTGTCAATGATCTTTAAGTCATGGACCTTGATGACATACCTTTTTCAAGATCAGGTTAATGCTTCAGTCACATACTAGACACAGCTTTCTACCTCCTTTTCTCCCAACCAGAAATAACACAAGATTGTACTGAAAGATGAACCTAACCACACCATTAAACTTGGTGCAAATCCTTGCTTTGGCATTTGCCAGATGGGTGGCTCAAGAAAAGTCACTTAACCTCTCTGAGACTCCGTATCTTAGCCTCACCCCCAAGGATGGCCATACCTTCCTGGGCTATAATAATATTAACATTAACAGTAAGAAAAGTTGGGGTCTGGCACAGTGTCTGGGCACTGAAGGCCTCAATCAAACGTGGCTGCTCTTCCTGCAGCATGGACATGAACAGTGCCGAGGACATGATGTGGGTCTGAGAAGGACTCCCCACCCCCTTATGCCCAACCTGTGGGCAGCGAGTTGCAGGCGGGGGGGAAGAGTGTCAGACAGATGTCAACAACTGCCACTCATCCCTCGGCCATTCTGTGAGCGAACAATGGCCCAGGCAGTCACTTCTGAACCTTGTAATGTGAAGGAGGGAAAAACAAGACTCGTGATAAAGAAGTTTTCCAGGCAAGAGCAGAAAGTAAAGCCTGTTTCTTAATTGAACTATTGACTTGTCCTCCCTAGTGGGCCTCTCCTGTACAAGAGGGGAAACACTTACAAATGGACCCTGGAGGCAGTCAGTAGACAGGCAGCTGCTCCACTCCTGGCAGGGGGGAGGTGCATCAGATTTACCGTTAGCCCTGGGGCAAGGGGTAGGATGAGGCTACAGAGAGAGCAGGATGATGAATGATCTCTGTGACCCAGAAGTCAGGGACCTGCCCCTGCACAGCCTTTTCCTGAGATGGGTCATTGGCCACCCCCAAAGACAAGAGTAACAATTTTCATAGAAATAATGAGTTATGACATTTGGAACCATCTTGTGCCATGCCCTTGACTTAGTGCTTTCGAACATTGCTCACTTACTCTTCATAAGAGCACTGGGAGATAGAAATTGCTATTATTCCCATTTTAGAGATGGGGACACTGAGACTACAAGGCAAAGATGTCTCTTGCCTAAGTCATCACAACTCCAGGTGCCAGGGAATGTCTACCATCCCACGTGCTCCTCAGCAGGTACTCGGGGACTTTAAGGAAAAATCATGCAAATGCACGCACACACAGTGCCCACCAGGGTAATGGCATCTGCAATTATTTTAGTAAGAGATATCATTTCCCACAATTAGAAACACAGCCTTACTCTTGGGAAAGGCAACATGGTGAAGCCTGAGATCGATTCTTGCAGAGAGCAGTTTGATGTTTGCTGTGAAGCAGCAAAGCGAAGATATGAGACCAGTGAAGCCCCCAGGAGTTGCTCCCGCCTACCCCCTCCTCCCTGACCCCTCAGAGAAGCAGGTACCCCCCGCAGCAAAGCCACCTGCCACTCACCTGCTTGGGGAGAACCGCAGCCAGGTGGCCAGCCCTGGACCAGGTGAGGAATGGCTCGCAGAGCCCCTGCCCCATTCTGGGGACGCTCTCTCTTCTGTGCAGCTTCTCATCACAAAGGATGAGAAGGCGGGTTTAGTGAGGGTGACTGCCACCTGGGGTCGAGACACAGGCAGAGCCTGGCTCTGGTCCTCACACCCTTCCAACTCTGTGGGCACAGATTCTGGAGGGGCAGCCAGGGCTGGATTTCCTCTCTCCCTTACTGGCACAGTGACCTCGGGCAAGGCACTTCCCTTCCTGGGCCTTGGTTTCCTTACCCTGCCAAGGAATGCCAACAAGACCCCCTTCCTGGTTGTACTGGGCTGGTGCGGATACTGAACAGGGTACTGTGTGAAGCACCCCCTGGGAGGGCACAGGCCCATGTTGTTGCCCTGCGGGGGAAAGCCTAAAATTACAGCCCAATATTGTGTCCTGCCCTGACACCTGAAACTGCACTGACTTCAAACAGCCTGACCACAAGCTCCCTGCCCCACTCCACTCCCACAGGAAACATCCCCCCACCAAACAAGCCTCCTTATCAAGGGACCAGGTGCGATTTCTGTTTATCCTTCCTTGAGCATTGGGTTTCAGTCCCCTCCCAGCCCAGAAACAGGCCAGTCACGTCCTTCCACAGGAACCAAGGACACCCCAGCCTCTTACTACACAGCCGACCTCCCACAGGCCCTGTCGATTCACTCTGCCCTGCTCCTAGCTCTGCACGGCAGGCAATGTCCTCCTCCCCTGCTGTGAGCCTCTGTGACCAATAAACTGCACTCCATCTCTCTGTCTCATCTTAGGTGTCATATATGGCCACCCCTATAACCCCAGGGTAGGAATCCCTCCTCTCCAAAGGGGTGAAGATGGGGTATCAGAGCATTTACCTCTTGGCTAAGCCCTCCTGAACACAATGGGATGGGACCGTGGTGGAAATATGTGGGCCAAGCCTGGAGATGTCATCAATCTACCCAGCTCCAGGAAGGAAGAAATAGGACCAAGAGGAGGCAGCATGGATCAAATGTAGCCACGTACCCAAAGACTACCAGCTCTCCTTCAGCTTTTAGAAACATGGCCCTATCCTGCCTCCCCTACCTGTGGGCCCCAGTACTGGGACCACAGACACCTGTGTGCCTCTGACACATGCTACAGGAAATACACGGCACCTCCACGGAGCATCCTTCCCAAACATGTATATTCTGAACCTAATCAAGTCTTTGGCTCCAACTTCCAGCTTATAGGAAACACAGGGGCAGAGAAGTCAAATGCCCTCAAGCAAATAATTAGATAAGTCCAGGAATAAAGCCAGAGAGAACGTTTCAGATTACAAGAATCTGAAGAGACAAAACAACCAAACATAACACACATTTGAATGGATCTTGGGTCAAAAAAATTTAAAAAGCTGTTAAAAAGAAACCCTGAGGATGACTAGGGCAACACAGGGACTGTAACAAACCAGGTATCCGGTGATCGTAAGGAAATGTTCCCAATTTCCTTTATTTTAGTGTGGTAAGGACATAGGTAGATGAATGCCTTATTTTTAGATGTATTTCGGGAGCTCAGGATAATCATCTGTCTTCTCAAATAGTTCAGAAAATCATACATAAACCACACAAACACAGAAATAAAGCAAATAGGGTAAAATGGTCATTGCTACATCTAGGTGGAGTGGATGGGGGGGTCATTTCACGGTTTCAGCTTTTCTGTATATTTGAAATTGTCCAGGATGAGAGGCTGGCATAGAGAGGTCCAGGAGCAGGAACCCCCAACGTGGAGGGAAATAGGGGAGAAGGTAACATAGCAGTGAAAATACAGTGTCGGCAGAGCTGTGGAGTTGAGAAGCCTGGGTCCTACCTTTGCCGCTTACAACCTGTGTGACCCTGGGCAACTTACACCTCCTCTCTGAGCCCTGGGTGCCTCCTCCGGAAGCGGAGAGGACCACACCACCCGCCTTCAGGGCCGCGGAGATGCCCTCTGCCCCAGATCATCTCCTGCCACAGCAGCATGTTCACCCCACCGCACAGAACGGGCAGGACACACCCAAACCCGCTGGCAACGGGGCACGGGCACACGTGGAAGTACACTCTGCAGAAGCACAACGCTCAAAACTGCGTGCACCACCCCAGAGGTCCAAACATTTCATCCAAGTTTCTGAACATTCCTGCTGAGGATGCCTTCCCTCTGGAAGTCAACAGAAGTCAGAAAACATCTCAATTGTCTGAACTCAAACAGAAAATCCTGGTCTGCGTAAACGCAGCCTGCGAAAGCCAATACCTCAGGTCCAGCTGGGGCTTCATGACCTGGGGCAAGCGGCTGAAGCCCCCTCCCCATCCATAAAATGGGCAGAAGTGTAGTGAGAATTTGGGATCACAGCTGGGGTTCATGAGACGCTCTCAGCTGGCATTAACATTATTAATCATTGAAAAAACTCCAGATTTTTTTTTTTTTAAAAAAACCCATGCCTAAAAATGTGCAAACCACAGAAGAACATGTGGACCTTCTCTGGATCCTGATTCAAAGACATCAGGTGTTAATTTGATCAGAGTTTACAAATGGTATTGTGCTCTTGGGGGGCTGGTTCAGGGTTTTTTTGTTTTGTTGGTTTTTTTTTTTAAGTTCTCATTGGTTAAGGTTTTTGAAGTGTTGGCATACGAAATGATGTCATGTCTGGGCTTTGTTTTGGAATATCCCACCAACAAAGGGGAAGGTGGAACAGGTGAAATCAGAGTGGGGTAACTGGTGAGGGGTATTTGACAATTTCCACCACAAAAAGTGTCTTTTTTTTAAATGATTTTGCTAAAAAAATAAAATAATAAAATATGATTTTGCTCATTGAATCAAAAGATACTTACAAAATTAAGTGTTTTATCAGCCAAAGCAACTGATGCTCTTGGAAAGTATCATTTCAGTCAAGTGCAACAATGGAAAGAATAATGAAAAGTCAGCAAGAAGAGAGATGAGGGAAAAGGTCAGGTCCTTCACAAAAGGAGTTTCCTTCCAAAACCTAGGCATCTAGACCTACCTGAAAACCTCAGGTTAAGGTGTCCCAGAGCCCTCTCCCTGGCTCAGAGGCTGCCCAGACTGGATGCCTCGAAAGCAGGAGCTTAATAACTAGGGTGGTGACAGGCTAGTGACAGTGAGTCATGGGTGATGGGTGACTATGGGTAGAGCCAGGTCGCTCAGCTTGCAACTCCAGGAAACATGTGGAATCTGCCTCCCTCTGGCTGCAGGGCTTCGTGGAGCTCAGAACCCAGCCCACCTCGCCCTCCCCTGGCAAAGCTCTCCCCTTGGGCCAGACACATCTCCTAGCAGAAAATGTTGCTGCAGGGACCCCCACACTGCGTCTGAGCCATAAGCAAACAAGAGCCACTCCAAAGAAAAAGAAAAAACTAGTAAAAGAAGAGGGAGGAAAGTATGTATTTCTTTGCTCAGAGACCTCAGTCTCCAATTAAGCTTTGACTCTAGAATGCCCAGTGAAGCATTCACTCCTGGATTAAGTAAATCTTTAGGAATTGAGCTAGAGCTTAAAGCACTCTGGAGCACTCTCCATACCCACGCCCGCACCAGGCCACATAAGGATCCCAGTACACACTGAGCAGAGTTCTGGGGCAGAACAGAATGCCACTCAGGACAAAACACGGTGAAGACAGAACTTAATTTCAAGGAGCTTCTGAGCTGTAATTTTAATTAAAACACATCAGCCAGAGAGCACTTGTTCCAAACAGGGGCCCTCGAAGTGCCTTTGAGATCTTCCTCCCTTACCACCTCATCTGAATTCCCCTCGTGTCAGCAGCGGTGCAGGGTGGCAGGAAACCTTTCTTACCCAAGTGCTTGGCAGGTATCAGCAAAGCTCTGACCTGAACAAAGCCCCTGACCATTTTCTCCATGAACTGTTTTTCCATGTTCTAGAATTTTCTTCAGTTGGGCTGGTAGGTGAGAGGAGGCACATTCGTGAGCTGGAACAGCCACAAACTGGAAGGCTAAGGGATGAGGACAGCCATGATCTGATGGGAGGTTGACGGCCTGGGGCCAAGTCAGGGTGGAGAACATGTGGGTGTGAGACAAGATGCTGGGGTACACGTGCCCTTGGCATGACAACCTACTCATGCAGGTTGAGATCTGGGGAAGGCACACAATCCCCCTCCACCCTGAGGAATGGCCAGGCCTGTGATTTTTTTTTTTTTTCTTCTCTATTTATGATAGTCACACAGAGAGAGAGAGGGAGAGGCAGAGACACAGGCAGAGGGAGAAGCAGGCTCCATGCACCGGGAGCCCGACGTGGGACTCGATCCCGGGTCTCCAGGATCGCGCCCCGGGCCAAAGGCAGGCGCCAAACCGCCGCGCCACCCAGGGATCCCCAGGCCTGTGATTTTTAAGCAGATAAAGAACCTTCATGTTTGTCCCTAAAGTCTTTTGCTGTCTGTATTATCACTGTTTTCCTGGCCACCTGTGCTGCAAACCCTCAAATCCTTAATGCAGAGTCACACTGACCCATGGGCCTGTGGACCTGGGCTTGACCTACACATATCTGTGCTGGTTTCTGTGGCCCCAACAATGGCCAGCTCCTAAGCCAAGGACCAAGCAATCGCTGCCTGTTGGTATGACTGGGCTCCATGGCTCAGATCAATCTGCTCACTCGAAATCTTCCTGACGGGAGGACCAACAATAGCTGGATCATCATCACTGCTGCAAAGATTCAGTGGCTTCGGGCTGAAAGTAAGGGTCACAGCACAACACCAGTTCCAAGAGGACACTAAGGATTCTAATCAGCTTTTGATCAGAGCCTGGCACAATGTAAGTGTTCGCTACACACCTGTTGCATCAAGACAAAACAAATCCGCGGCAGCTGTTTCAATAAAGACCCAATCTTCTGCCTCGTGGAATCTTCAAAGAGAGGCTGGCAGCTGGCTGCCCTTGGACAAAACTTGCGGCTACATTTGGGTTAGGCTTCTCAGTGTTTTTTTTAAAAATGTATAATTCATGGGGACACCTGGGTTGCTCAGTGGTTGAGTGTCTGCGTTTGGCTCAGGTCATGATCCCGGGGTCCTGGGATCAAGTCTCTCATCGGGCTCCCCGCAGGGAGCCTGCTTCTCCCTCTGCCTATGTCTCTACCTCTCTCTGTGTGTCTCTCATGAATAAATAAATAAAATCTTTTAAAAAAATGTATGATCCATGCCCAATGTTTAAAAAACCGGAGCTCTTATAACAAAATCTGAATTTCCGGCTTCTGTTGAAGAATATGGTCTGGCAATCTCAGGCCTACATCCCTTCAGGGCAATGCACTGATGAAGGAGCTAAGAAGGAGCTGCTCCTTGGGAGCACAAAGTCCCACCCAGGGTCCAGCCACCCCCACCGTGTCTGTGAGTCCCCCAGCTCGACTATGCAATATGACACCTGTGCTCGTCTCTGTAGGCTGACTGCTGGCTAGCTCCGGACTGGGGGCACTTAATCTCCAGGAACCCCCTAGTCTCTAGGACCCCCCACTCTATGAGGCCAGCACTCCCAGTGGACAAGTGCACCTCCCTCTACTCAAGGAGCCTGGCTTTGTGGGGTGCTCCTCTGCCAAGTGGTTTGTTAGGACTAATTGGTCCACAGCAGTAGTGCGTTTAGCTATTCCCCACCCCCAACACGACTATCAGCACCACTCTCCTGCTGAAAGACCGATTTCCAAACCTTGCTCTCTCTGTCCCAAGCAACAGCATGACCCCAGCCCCCCACACTGCTGAGAATGGGGTTTGATACGTCACAGACTGTCTGAATGGCTCCTTGGTAACACAGTAAATGGGATGCTGGCTTCAGAGACATCCAGAAGGAAAGAAGGGGAGAGAGGAAGCAGATTGAGGAAGGATGAGTCAGCCAATCACTTTCTGAGTGCTTCCTACTAGCCAGGAACCTGCTGGACACGTGTTTCATCCTCCCTCAGTCACTTCTTACAATGAAAAAGTAGGCACTACCGTCCCCATTGCCCAGAGAGGGAAACTGAGGCTCAGAGAGGCTCCTTGACCTGCCCAAGTGCATTAGGCAGGACAAGCAACTAAACTAAACTGAAGCTCAAGCTCAGGTCTTCTGATCATAATCTGAGCTACTTCCACTGCCCCTGTTTCTGGAAGTGTGGGCTAAAGCATCCTGAGGTAGAAGCAAAACCACGAGTGGGCTGCAGACAACTCCACTGAGTGCAGGGAGCATCAGGAGGACCCCAGTTGGCACTAGTTAGCAGCAGCCAGGACCAAGAATCAAAAGACCTGATTAGATTGTCATTGTAGGAAAATCTCTCCCTCGATGGCATTTCTTCTTTATCAGTAAAATGGAAATCTATTTATCTATTCATCCATTTGTCTGCAGTAGAGCAGAGCAATTAAATGAAAAACACAGATTCTGAAACACGTCCGTGGGCTTGACCTTGGCCAAATCCCTTTACTTCTGTGAGCCTCAGTTTCTCATCTGCAAAAGGATTATCATCAATGAGATGATTGACACAGAGTAAGCAAAGCCAATAAATGCTAGGTTTTACTCCTCATTCATTCATTCATGCAGCCACACATTCAACAAGTATCGATATCTTGCCTACTGAGTAGGTTTTGTGACCCATTCAAAAGGGGCTAGTGTTGACCCTGGGCTCCTGGGCACCATCCTCCTGTTCTTTGATTCTTCCCCATGCTCAGTTTCTCTTGCTCAAGCTTCTCTCCTTCCCTCCAGCCCCTTCAAGAATAATGTTGATCCCAGGAGGGTGTCCCAGGACTTGGGATCTTCTGGAGTGGGGACCAAATATGTTCACAGGACCATGCCAGCCCAACTCTGGTCTTTCCAAATTAACATCCTGCACTCCCATGTTCACTGCAGTGTTCTCTACAATAGCCAAGATATGGGAACAACCCTAGGTGTCTAATAATGGATGGATGGATAAAGAAGATGTGAGATATATATATGTATACACACACACAATGGAATACTACTCAGCCATAAGAAAGAAGGACATCTGTTACTTATGACAATATGGATGGACCTTAAGGGCATTATGCTAAGTGAAATAAGTCAGACACAGAAAGACAAATACTGTATGATTTCACTCATGTGGAATCTAAACAAGTCACATTCATAGAAATGGAGACTAGAATGGTGGTTACCAAGGGCTGGAGGTGGGGGGTGGGAGAAATGGGGAGATGGTCGTCAAGGGGTAGCAACTTCCAGCTATCAGATGAGTAAGTTTGAGCGAGCTAATGTACAGCACGGTGATTACAGTTAATAATACCGTATTACACACTTGAAATTTACTAATTTACTAAGATAGATCTTAAATGTTCTTACCACAAAAAAGATACACTAATTATGTGATGATGCAGGTGTTAGCTAATGCTATAGAGATAATCATTTCTCAACATACAAGTGTATCAGATCAACATACTATGTACCTTAAATTTCTACACTGTTTTATGTCAATTATATGTCAATAAAGCAAGAAAAAAACTGAGTATAAAGATCAAGTAATACCAGGAAAGGAGGCTAACAGTATGCTGCTAAGGAAACCAACTGTTGCTTATCTGCCTTAAATGATTCCCCAAGTCCTTTAACTGGTTATTTTATAAGTGGTATCATGCATCTTCAAATGAATCAGTACCCGTGCAACTGGGTAATATTACCAAATCAGACTGAGGGGTGCGGGAGGGGAGGTAGGTGAGGGGATGGCATGATGGGGGGATGGGGTGACTGGGTGATGGGCATTAAGGAGGGCATTCAATGTAATGAGCACTAGGTTCATGCAATTGATGAATCACTAAATTCTACCTCTGAAAATAATAATACCTTACATGTTCAGTAAATGAATTTAAATAATTTTTTTTTAAAAAAAGAAATGCAATACACAGAAAAATAAATCCCCTTGTAAAATACCCAAGGTGTATCTAAATCACCATATACATAATCAGCAGCAGAGATGGTACCTACTTTTCACCAGTATCCATAATTGCTTTGTTTAAAAACATAACAATAGAACTCCCTGGCTGTCTCTAAAACACAGCAAATCAAAAGCAGAAGGGTTGTTCTTGCCATTGTCAACCTGTTGGGCAGCCAGCTGGACTCGTCAGAGAGGCTTCCCCAGAATCTGCAGTCATTACTGGAAGGCCTTAATTGGCTTTCGGGATTTTGCACAGCACCGCAAACTTGGGTAATCGAGTTTGGGGAAAAGTGTAATCATGCTGATTTATCCACAATTATCTCCCCCTATTATCCTCCTTGTTACCCCATTCTGCAATTACTTGCATGGAAAATTTTTATGTAATAGAGACATGCAGAGGAAAGCAGCAGATCCCCTGAATCCTACAGCAAACAAGAGGCTCTGCTCTTCCCAAAGAGCCTGGGCTCCTACAGGAGATGGCCCCCTGCAGTCTCATCTCAAGATGGGTAAAGGAGGTGCAAATGCCCAGTGAGACTCTGCTCCAAAGCTAGTGCTCCTCGAATGCTACACTCACTTGGAAACTCACAATTATCACACTGCAGGTGAGGATTCACTCCCTGTCAGGCCAACGAGTAGACACGGCTGACCACCGGCAAGCGAGTGCTTTCCAAAGCAAGACAAAAAGCAACAGCAAAAAGCTTATCCACTGATGGTTGTTACTGGCACTGACACTTGAATTCCCATGCCCGTGCCTATATCAATAGTAATTTAAAACAATATCATAATACCTGGCATTCTTGAGTCACACATTGCTACATGTACTACGTATCTCTTCAACCTCACAAAACTAATATTCCCTCCATTTTACAGATGGTCCAACTGAGGCTCTCAGAGGACACACAGTATCCAGGCAGCCAGATCTCAGAGCCACGTCTTCGTGCCTTCAGAGCCTGTGCTCATACTCAGTAGGTGGTCCTGCCTCATCAAGAGGAAGGTAGAGACAGAGGGATCTATGTTCACTTTGAAGGATCCCCTGATCTTTTTAAAGGAGGATTTGGGAATCAGTGAGAAAACTTTAAAGAAATTGAAAGATAGCCACTCGCTTTTGGAAGCTGGGACCATCTTGATTGGAGGCTGTTGGCAGTGCCTATAGGGAATTTTGCACATGGAGGCCCTGCCCTCAGCTGGGCACCAGAATGCCTCCTGACCTTTCGGGTGGCACCTGTGTCTGTAAGCCTCAGTTTCTCCATTTGTGAAATGCTTGGGTGGCCTCTAAGCAATACCATTTAATGACTTCTAGGGTTTGAAGGGCTTATTTATTTTTTAAGATTATTTATTTATTCAAGAGAGACACAGAGAGAGGCAGAGACATAGGCAGAGGGAAAAGCAGGCTCCCTGCCGGGAGTCTGATGTGGGACTCAATCCTGGACCTGCAGGGAGCCCGATGTGGGACTCGATCCTGGACCCCGAGATCACAACCTGAGCCAAAGGTAGATGCTCATCTGCTGAGCCACCCAGGCGTCCCAGGGAGAAGCAGACTCCCTGCTAAGCAGGAAGCCTGATGTGGGGTTCGATCCCAGGACTCTGAGATCCTGACCTGAGCCGAAGGCAGATGCTTAACTGACTGAGCCACCCAGGCGCCCCTTGAAGGGCTTCTAATGCGAGAACAAAGCAGAGCAAGAAGGTCCTGGGGCATCACTTCTCAACCGCCAGCCGCACATCACATTCACTTGAGAAGCTTTTTTAAAATATTGGTGCCCTGCCCCTGCCCCAGGCCAATCAAACTCGAATCTCTGGGCATCCAGGGTGGGATACCCCTGCTCTGGAGCCGCTCTGCAAGGAAGAGAAAGGCAGGAGGCACCCAGAGGTCAACGGGACACTTCTCCTTTCACATCTTTTCTCTTTATGTGGACTTTCCCTTTGATTGGTTTTGATCTTCCCTGTTGTTGCTTCCCTGCGAATGAATCAATAATGGTCCTTTTTAAAATGTGACAGGGAGCGCAGTTTCCGATACTAAAAAACATGTGCTTGTTTAGTGTTCCACCCACGAATCCTTCTATTTTATGGGGAGTCCCCTCTGAAGGCCTCGTGAGTTGTGAGCTGAGCCAGCAGAGCTCTCCCAGCGTCCTGGGCTGAGATCAGCCTGGGCCAGCAGCAGGTCCCTAAGTCTTGGGGCCCACTCCCATCGGGCAGCATCGAGAAGGGTCTGGATTTGGAAAGAGAGACGAAGAGAGACACCACTCCAGCCCTGAACTCAAAGGCACAACTCACGAGCAGGTGCAAAGAGTTTAATGTCCACTGAGCTTAAAGTGGTGCCGGGCACAAGGATCCAGAGTACACAAGGCACAGCCCATGTCCTGAAATCCAGCTGTATTAGTTTCCTATTGCTGTTGTAACAGACTGTCACAAACTTAGTGGCTTTATACAACAACTAGCTCTAGAGGCCAAAAGTCTGATGTAGGGGGAGCCTGGGTGGCTCAGTTGGTTCAGCCTCTAACTCTTTGTTTCAGCTCAGGTCATGATCTCAGGGTTATGAGAGGGAGTCCTGGGTCCAGCTCTGGGATCAGTGCAGAGTCTACTTTAGATTCTTTCTCCCTCACCGCGCCCCCCCCCCAACACCACCACTCGCATGCACTCTTTCTCTCTAAAGTAAATAAATAAAATTTAAAAAAAAAAAAAAAAGCCTGATGCAACGTCTCGCTGGGCTCAGATCAAAGTGCCAGCAGGGCTGCATGTCTTTCTGGAAGCTCCAGGGGAGAATCCACTTCTTACCTTTCCCAGCTTCTAGAGGTCTCCCTCATTCTTTGACTCATGATCCCCTTCCAACTTCACAGGCAGCAACAACAGGTCTGGAACTTCTGCCCCACATCTCTCTGGCCCCAGCTTCCACCTCCTCCTCTTCCACTTTCAAAGACCCGTGTGATTAGACTGATCACACCTGGTTATCCAGGATAACCTCCCTATCTCCAGGTGAGCCGATGAGCACCTTAGTTACTTCTGCAACCTGAAATCCCTTTGCCACATAAGGTAACACATCCTCAGATGCCAGGGGCTAGGAGGTGGATGTCCCTGCGGGATACTCTGCCACACGCTGGCCACTTACGGTGACCGGCTGTGATGACGTACTGCTGGGGGAAGGGAAAATCCTCGGCTCTCCTATTTTGTTGTTGTTGTTGTTGTTTACATTATGTGCAAACATTCATAGGAAAAGAAGAGAGATGGGGAGACAATCCCCAAAGTGTCAACACTGGTGCCATCTGTTCAGTCACCATGGCGTCACACTTGTACACTTTCCTGTGCGACACTTACTACCATACAGATACCAGCCGACCACTGGGGAGCCTGCCAGGCTGGAAGCTGTGTGAGCACAGAGCTCATGTCTGTCTTTCTCCCTCCACCCCAGACTGACAGTGATGACCACAGCGGACACTGATGGAGGACTCGGTGCGTCAGCTCATCCCGAGTATTTTACGTGCATTAACCTCGTCAGTCCTCACAAGGCCCCACACAGGTCGGCCTTATTTTAAGCTCCACTGTTTGCACTTGAGCAAACTACTGCAGCCCACCTTGCTCAGAGCCACCCCAGGACCTTCAAAAAGTTGCTGGCACTTTCACCTGCTTCTGCTGATGGAGGCCAGCGCCGACTCCGTGTCCTGAGCTCAAATGAGAATTTCTGATTTATCCCATTTCGAACCTGGATGAAGATGAGGCCGAGTCCTGGCAGGAAGCACCACCCCCCACCCCCGCAGGGAAGGGGGGAGCAAGGCTCTGTTCCCAGTCAGTGCCAGCAGACCCCCTGCAGGCTGGAGTCCCCTGGGCAGGGAGCAGGGGTGCAGGGAACCAGGACAGCCAGGACAGGGATGGGGACACGGACAGTGATGGGGAACAGCTGCACCTGCCTCACTGTCCTCCAATAGTGAGGACTTCGGAGCCATGTGGCTCTACACTGGAATATAACCTGCAACTTGGGAGCTGTGATCCTGGGGGTGCCAGTCACCCAGTCTGAGCCTTGCTTGGGGAGCACAGTGTCTAAGCAGTGGGGACCAGACGACGTGAGGATGGTCACTGGCCCCACAGCCTGGAATCCACGGCCTGGCCAATCCACATCGCTACCGTTCCTGTGATTTTCTCACTTGGTTCCAGCCACACGGGCTTCCCCGAGGGTCCCTGAACTAGCCAAGCACATTCCCATATCCGGATGTTGTCCTGCCATTCCTTCTACCTGGAATGTTCCTCTCAGACACCTGCAAGGCTCGCTCTTCACGTGCTTCAAGTCTCCACTCACATAGCACCTTGTCAGACAGGTGTTCTCGACCATTTCCACATAAGACATAGCAACATCCCATTGTAAACCAAGTCCTCCTCCTTCTCTTCAGCTGCATCTTTTTGGATTGTTCATCACCATCCAACAGACTATATTTTTATTTGTGCGCTTATTTACTTTCCCACCCAGACTGACATACAAGCTTGATGGAGGCAAAGACTTTACCAGTCTTATCGCTGCTATGTCTCCAGGGTCCAGAGTTCTGCCTGAAGTCTAACAGAGGTTCAAAAGAATTTGCTGAGGAATGATGTTCCCTTTCCATAATTTCAGGAAAAAAAAGATATATTTACTGATATCCCTTCCAACAAATGGTCTGTAATCATATTTCTGGCTACAAGAGAGAGTTGTGGGAAGTGAGTTAGGGGTCATTCACTCACACACTCTCTCTCTCTCTCTCTCTGTCTCTCTCCCCCCACACACACACACACACCAGACAACCAGGTTGTATAAGCACAGCCAGGATGACAAAGGGCAGAGAGGCCTGGATATAGCCCCAACCCAGGCTGCGTGAGGCCAGGAGAGTTTGACGATTTGATTCTGTCCCTTCCCTCACTCTGACATCTATAAGGCAGAAAAGCTCCCCAAGCTCCATGGGTGTGGGCATTTGAAGTCAGTTGGTTTTCGTGGAAATGCTCAGCTCATCCAGACAACAGATTTCTAACAACCGTGACCACAGGCAACACAGCTGAGAACCTGAGAGCAGATGGGAACATTAGCTGCCTTTTGTCAAGTGGGCCCCTGGGTCAAGTGCTCTACAGAACTGAAGACTAAGTCTACATTTCACAGCTGAGGTGCAGAGAGCTTAAGTGATTGGATGTGGGTCCTATAGCCAGTTAAGCAGCAGCAGGGACTCAAACCCAGGGCCGTCTGACTTCCAGCCTGTGAGCTCTTCCCCTCACCCCACACCACCTCGAGGCCTGCAGAGGACCAGTGTATGCGTGTTAATGCAGATGAGCTGGGCCACTTGCCAACCAGGGAGAAGAAGGGACCCCACCACCAGAGTCCCAGGTACACTGAGGGATTGATCGGTCAGCTCCCTCCCCAAAAACAGACATAGGAGGCAGACAGGGCCTCTACAACGCAGGCACAAAGTTCCCAGCCACTGACTTCCTATACTTACAGACACCACAATAGCTGCTGCTAAACACCAAGACAGCAGAGTATAACCTTGGTGGCCCCTAGAGTAGGAACAGACTTTAGTTATCAGATGCTTACTGGCTGGCTTGGAAGAAGTCTGTGTCGTCTGTCCCACACAGATAGCAGGAACACTAAACCCCACTGGGAGGCGGGGGTGGGGGGGTGGTACTGGTACACAAAGTGCCTGGCAGCCAGGGAAAGCCCAGCAGGCTTTGCAGTTGATGCCCTGGCTGTTATGATCACTAACTTCCAACTCCTCCCCATCCAGCATTCACCCTTTCCAGTTAATCGGTGACTCCCACCAAGATAGCAGTCGAATATGGTTGAAGAGCTCCACTTGTGGAATGACTGGGTGGTTCAGTGGTTGAGCGTCTGTCTTCAGTTCAGGGCATGATCCCGGGGTCCTGGGATCGAGTTTTGCATTGGGCTTCCCACGAGGCACCTGCTTCTCCCTCTGCTTGTGTTTCTGCCTCTCTCTGTGTCTCTCATGAATAAATAAATAAAATCTTTAAAAAAAAAATCTCCACTTGTTTTAAAGCTCTTTCATTCAAGGAACTGCATCATCCTTTCCTCCTGACATCCCCTATGCTGCCTTGGAACCCCCAGGACAGTCTATGCCCTCCTTTCTTGGTGGTCCATACCTGGGCATGGCCCAGCTAACCATCCACAATTCCATCACCTATTCCTGACAGCTCAGGGTCAGCAAACCTGTCTCTGGCTGGCAGCAAGAGGGGTACAAGATCCTATGGTGTGGGCCCAGAATCTTACCCGGTACTCTGAGAGTGGTCATACTGCTGATCAAGGTATCCACTTGGCATTTATTGTGGGTCAGTCACAGGGTAACTGCTCAGAGAGGAGCATCTAATAAGGCAGACACAGGCCGTGTGAGTCCTTGGTCCAAAGCAGAAGATGGACAATCAGATAGACAACAGTCCCATGGTTTGGTGAGCACTGTAATGGGAGAGAAGGGGTGCTGTCCATCTTGCAGGCTTGGGGGAAGCCTCCCAGAGAAAGTAAGAGTTCAGTTGGGGCATGGAAACTAGTACAGGTTGAGAGAGAGTGTGGGACAGGGACGCTGGGAGAAATGCTCCAGGAAGGAAGTGCTGTGGGGCAATTTACCATCCTCTAGTTCTGGAGGTCCTACTGCTACCGATAGCATAAGGAATAATTAATTTTAAGAAACATATAAGGCAAAAAAAAAAAAAAAGAAACATATAAGGCATAATTGATTTTTAAAAGTAGTATCTTGGAAGCCCACAGGTCCTTACTTGGTCCTTTGTACACAAACTGCCTTTGAGCCAGGCCTCTCCCGTCACTGGCAGCTGCTGCTGGCTCTGCCGAAGTGAGCTGCAAGACTTCACATGTAATCCTGTTAGGGTTTACCTTGTTAGTTTCAGACTCATCATTCCTGCCAAGATTTTTATGAATCTTGATTCTATTATCCTACATATTAGACTTCCATCCCAGTTTTGTGTCATTCGCAAATTTGATAAGCCTGCTGTCTAGGTCTTTATCCAAGTTGCTGAAAAAACCTTGGACAGAGGAGGTCAGATTCAGAGTCCTGAGGCATGGGCCTTGACAGAATCCTCCAGCTGTGCCCCAGATGCAGAGCCAGTGCCAGCACTCTTTGGATGAGCTACTTGTTCAACCTCTAACTACTATAGTAGCCAGATGATGTAGTCTCCAGCGGTACGCAAGGGAGACACAAACTCAGTAACAAGAATTGTAATACCTCACTCATCCAAAACTTACCAACATCATCCCTCTATAAGAACTAGTGAGCAATTTTAAAAACCCTAGCATGCCCCATACTCAAGCATTTAAACACAGGAGAGCTATTTAGACCCTCAGGCTAAATCTATTCACTTTTATTTTACACACAGTTCTAATAAGACAGCTATCTCCTTTCAAGGCCCCTTGCAGAATAGCAGCTACAAATTATAGAAACACACCTTGCTTTAAGTAAACATACTGTCTATAGACAGTAAACTATAAGAAACAAACCACATTAGTTAAAAACCCCAGTTAGTGCACGAGAAAGGTGCCCCACACCTTAGCTCAACAAAAGAAATCACAGGACCACTTGAGGGCCATTGGTTACCAGCAATAAATTAAGTTACGTTTGTCATCTTTTGTTTTAGGATAAAGGTAACGACTTTTTTTTTTTTTTTACAAAAATGCATAATTTGAGTTATTAGCAAACACGATTTCATTCAGCAAACGTGTCCTGCACACCAAGATGCACAGGCTGGAAACGGAGGAAGGATGGAAAGGCCCTGCCATAGAGCAGTGACCCCAACAGGCAAGATTCCTGCATTTACGGAGCTTAACATGCTGAGTAGGGACCTATAATAAACAAGGATGCCAATAAAGAATGGACCACATTATTTCAGATTAAAATAAGTACAATCAAAAACTAAAGCAGGGGATATGATAATGCAACAGAATGGAGAGTGGGACATTGAACAAAATGTTCAGTAAAGGTTTCTCCAGCAAGGGACATTTGGGCAGGGAGGTTGAGAAGAACCAGCCAGATCAGGCACTGCAAGGAGGAACATAAACTGGCACAAACCCTCTGCCCTTTGGCAGAATTAGTGGGGGAAAACCCTTGGGCCCAGGAATTCTTCATCCAGGAATTAAGTCGAAGAAAATAATCAGAGATGTGCACAGCAACACATGATCCAGAATCTTCAACATAGTGTTGTTTCCAACAACCCAAACCCAGAGACAGCCTAGTAATGTCCAACACCAGGAAGCTGACTGTATCAAACTATTTGCCTTAATTTAGTGGACTGTGTTGCAGCTGCAGGGGAGGTACCCTTTTGAGATCTTCCCTGGGATTCCTCTGACAAAAGACAGGTTAACAAGAGAAAGACAAACAGGAAGTTATTAACATGTATCCTACATGTTTACATATGAGAGATACCCAAGGAAAAATGAGTAACTCTAAGCAGTGGCTTAGAACTCCAGCTTGTACAGCATCCTCAGTAAAGAACAATAAATTTGTGGAGAAACCAAAGGACAAAGGAAAAGAGTTCTAGCACTTCCAAGAGTGGCAAACTGTGCGAGGGTCAATATATGAGAGGAAACTAATGATACATAAAAGCGAATTGGTGAAGTTTGTAATATGGATTCCTCCAGTGCTATATCCAGACTGAGAAGGTCCAAAGTTATCTCCAGTGACCAATTTCTGTCCTCCCTGGTACAGAGGAGACGGGGGAATGCTCTTGAAAATTTAGGCAAAGCGGGGGAAGGCAGAGAGCCTTCCTCTGCCTCATCTCAACTGTCTTCAACTCAAAATAATCCTTATGCCAAAGTGGCATATTTTACAGAGTCTATTCTGCCAACCTTCACAGCTTTTACAAAAGCAAGTTAGGGATGAATATTTATTGGCACAGGGAGATACTGAGGGTGTAATGCCAAATGGAAAAGGCAGGCTACAAAACTGTATTTCAGATAAGGCATAACTTTTGTGCAGAGAAGTATTACGTGTTATGGCAGAAGAGGAGAAAAAAAAGAAAACAAACAAAAATGTTAACTGTGGTTTTCTTTGGCTAGTAGGATCATAAATAATTTCACTTTCTTCCCATGTTTCTCTCTGTATTTAGAAGTTTCCTGCCCTGAGCCTACATTTGTTTTATAATCTTAAAACATAAGTAAACATTAAAAAAAGAAAAAATTCTAGCAGAGATAGCTTTCTCAAAAGCTATGGTTCTGGAAGAGGTAAACTTTGGCTCAGAGGTCACATAGCCATGCAAAACAGCCCATGCCTTAGGAAGAGGTGGGAAGCGACTAAGTGTGGGGTCTATGCCTGGGGAAATGAGCCTGACCCCACAGAAGATCCCCCCCCCACAAGAAGGTCATGGACAGTCCACTCTGGACATGGGCCCTGAAGGGAACAGAGATCTAGGAGACCACGGTGTGTACTGAGATATTTAATCAAACACACACATGACCACACTAACACACTGTCACCTTTGCCACTTCCCTGCTTAGTGCTAGCCTGCACAGCCTCTAAATGACAGAGCCCAATGGAAATGGTCAGGAATCACCTTTCCCGGGTACCTGACAGAGCCACGAATCCAAAGGGCATCTCAATGCAGCACCTGGACTTTTCCTCATTGCATTTCTTCCTGGGAAGGAAAAGTTGTCCAACTTGAGTGACCCATGGCGTCCTATGACTTCTCTGAGATTCTCTGTACTTCTAAAGGGCAAGCCTTGACCTCTGTCTTCCTGTATGCAGGCCCAACTGGAAGAGTTCCTTCCTACCATAGACGCAGTGTCAGCTGTAGTGAGGCGACTTCAGCAAAAGCTCAGTATTTCCCAAGTATCTACTATGTGCCAGACATACCAGGGATGTGAGGGACAGTGGTGAACACAAAAGTGAAAGCCCTCCTCTCAAGAAGATCACAGTGGAGGCAGTAAATGCTTCCATAAGCCAAAGCCACACAGAGAAATTAGACCTGGACTCATTTATGTCTGATAGTGATTTGTACTTAGGACTTGACTCCATTCGGTGTGAACCTGGCTCACTCCAGAATGAGACTTGCTTTCTGATTTCCCACTGTAGGTAGGGGCTCATGATTTCCAACACAGCCGTCAGGAAAACCCAGCCAGAGTGGTTTTTTAAAACACCTCAGAAACAAACAAACTGACAATGGGAACGCTTCCTTCTGGAATACAACCTTCACAAAGTTCTGTTCTCTTCTTTTTTCCAAACTTGAAATAATTAAACTTAATCCAAAAAGTAGTCCGCCTACCTTTAGAGTCTCTGAAAGGGAAAAAGAAAGCCCTCAGGCAGTAATTCTAAGTGCTGACAAAGCAGCAGCGAAATTTCTTAAAACACTGTTCTCCTGGATGAATTCAAAGCAGGCAGTTCACGTTCTTGAGAGGAAAATGAAAACCATGATTCACATTTTAGGCATAAAGTACACAGATAATTAATCAAGCTTCATCCAAGGCTCTTGATGCTTTTTGTGTTGGCTATTCTAATGCAGCACTGTTTTCCAACATTGCCTGCTGACATCCAGAGAGAAGTTCTACTGGTTCAAGAAAGAAACAATTATGGCAAACTAAAACAAGTTTACCTTATAAACATGTGGATCTCACAGGCAAGATGAGGTCAAGGTAACAAGAAAACCATTGGGATGAAATGTGCCACTTTTTGCTCTGAAAATGGAACAAGAAGGGTAGGGAAATTTCTAGATGAAGACCAGCCATTATGACGATGATGGCTTACACTGACAGCATGCTCCCTGCCTGCCAGGCACCACCCTGCCAGAATTTATTCCCTGACAGTTTCCAGTAGGTACTATTTTTATCCCCACTTTGCAGATTTGTAAACTGAGAAAGGAGAGGTTCAAGTAATCCAGAGGTAGAGGCAGCATCTGATGCCAGGCAGTCTGGATCCAGATCCTGAGATCCCTGGCATGAGGCTCAACTGCTTCTGACCATGGGTTTGTTATGACCAAGATCCATGACAGGTGCAGCACACAAGAGGCCAGTGTGCAGGTGGCTGCAGGCAAAGCTATCGTCTTACCCAGACCCAGCAAGAGAGCAATGGAAACAAAGAGCTACCAGAACCGGGAAAGCCTGAACTCCCATTTCACCTGTGCCACCTATTGGCAAATGACCACAGACAGATCACAGACCCTGCCCTGCAGTTCCCCACCCAAAAAGTGAGAGTTAGTAGCATTCATTTCATGCTGGTGTTGTAAGGACTAGATGAACTAATTCCAGGCAAAGCATAATAAGAACCTCACCTGGATGCACTATGAGAATTTAGGATTGTTAGTATTGTATTTCCACAAAGTAATAAAACTGTACTTCTTTTAAATATCCTAAATTTTGACTCTTCTGCTAATTTACATAGAGAACTCTCCAGGTCATCCAAAACAGTGATGTGGAACAATAATAGGTAGACTATATTTTGCAAAACCAATTTGACAATGAAAAATGTAGTCAGTGAAATTATTAGACTGTGCTGTTCTCAGGTTAGCTCTGTTGAATTTTTTTTTTTTTGCGAAAGTAAATATACTTTCTGATGTCGAATAATATATTTTGTAATATATTCATTAATGAGGTCACTCTGATTTTAGGCATGAATTTTTCACTTTTTACATTTTCTTAAAATGAATTAAATGTGCTTATGAAAAAAAAGAACCTCACTTGGTACAGAGTAAGCATCCAAAAAGAAAGAAGCTATTACTCCTGGAAAAGCATTTCTAAGGGTAGACCCCAAGGCTAGAGAGCCAGCAGCAAAGTGTGCACAGAGGAGGGCACAGCTGGCCTGAGGCAAAGCTGCTCCCAGACGTCCTCACTCCATTTTGTGTCACATCTCTGAGCACTGCCACTCTACTGTACCCTCGTAACTGCTGGCAAGTCATCCTGCACTGCCAATTCTCCATGCCAGAAAGACGGGCCCTGCTGCACCCTGCTCTTCAAAGACCCTGCCATCCACTGGTGACATGACCTGGGCTAGTGAGGCAGGCATGTGCCCTTCATCTCATGTTTCTGGGCCTGGCTCAGTATGGGACACAATCAATTAGGACACAATCAATCAAAACATATCTATGGCTGCAGAAGTGAAGAAATGGGGGGTGATTTCTACACCATCTTAAGTAAGGGGACTAGAGTCTCCACCCCTATGTAATCCACTTCTGCTCCCAAGACAAAGGAACAGGACCAAGAAAGTGATGTGTCACCATCTGCAGACACTATATCCAGAGTGTAGGTATTCTCAGTGTGATGAGTGGTGCCCTCCAGCTTTTAAAGCTGGACTTTATTTTTTTAAAAAAAAAAACTTCAGAAACAGCCACCCCTGAACTTTAGGTTCACTCCTTTTTCTAATACTTAAAATAAAGTCATAGGAGATTTCAGGTCAGAGAGACCACGGGGAAAGGACAGACTTGAAGGCATGAGCCCATCACCACGGGCTCTGGGCCCGTGGACACATCTCCCCTATATGTACCACAGAAGTGTAATAAATTCATGAAGGGGAACTGTCAGGACTTCCTTTCTTCCAGCTTTACTGAGATCTAATTGACACTGTGTATGCTTAAGGTACACGATGTGTTGGTTTGATACACTTATATTCTGCAAAATGATTACTGCTATAGCATTAATTAACACCTCCATCATGGCACTGAACCATCATTTCTTTTTTGTGATGAGAAGATTTAAGATTTACTCTCTTAGCTACTTTCAAATACATAATACAGTATTGTTAATTATAACCACTGTGCCGTACATTGGATTTCTAGAACTCATTCATCTGATACCTGGACTTGGTAGAGAAAATGAGGAGACATCGGCCAAAGGACTTCCTTTTGAGCAAGAATTTGTCTGGATAAAAAGCAGCTCTCCTCACCAGCTGCCCTACAGAGGCTGTTTAGAAAAACATCTGCATTCAAATGATCCCAACAGGATGGGGAACAGACAAGCCCAAATGTGCAAAACTGATGCCTCAGGAGGAGCAAAGGAAGTCACCTGCCACAGAGCCTGTGGGGCCAGGAGTCAAGAGACTGAGGTTCTAGGCTCAGTTCTGCCCCTGAACAATAAGGAAGATCTGAGTAAGGCCCTCTGGGAGACAACACAGGGAAAGATAGATGAGACAATGCCTAGAGCCAGGTCAGGTCAGATACTGGGCATAATATAATTCACTCAGTGTGCCTTCTGGTAAAATGTCAATGTTCCATTTGCTCAGTATGTATCAATCCCCTTCATGACCATGATTTCACTGGGGTTGTCAGGGTCATTCCATTATCAGAAAGCTACACTACCAATCCCTTCCCTTCCCATCCATACCCAAATCTGCTACGAATAATTCCAACTCATAAAATACTCAATTTAAATTTTTCACAGAAAGCACTTTCATCTCACTTATTAACAGTGTGACACTGGACATGTTCTTTAACATCTCTAAGCCTTGGTTTTCTCACCTAAAAATATGAGGAATTATAAATTTCTATCTCACAGGGCTGTGTGAAGGCTTAAGGAATAAAGTGCCACACCACACTGCCTGGCATACACTAAGTGCTCAATAAACATTAGCTGTCATCATCATCATCATCATCATCATCATCATAACCATATCCAAACCACCCCAGTTTGCTACTTTCATCAAACAGTAAGAGGACCTTTTGTGTTAGGGGAAAAAAATCAAAGCAAGGCATCTATGTTTCGTGTTATTTTTCACGACTAAGTGTTCATATTTTTAAAGTCCAGTTTAAAGGGGTGGTAGAGAGGGAGGTGGGCAGGGGGTGGGGGTGACTGGGTGACAGACACTGAGAGGGGCACTTGATGGGATGAGCACTGGGTGTTATTCCATATGTGGGCAAATTAAACACCAATAAAAAATAAATAAAAAAAATAAAGTCCAGTTTAATACATTCTCATTACATGACTGAAAATCTTTTCATTGGTCCACAAAACTAAATTAAAGAACAACACATTAAGGAACCAAGTATTTCCATCATTAAATCAAAAGATAAATGTGGGTCTTCCAAAGAACTCTATCATCAGCATTATATATATTCATTCAGGGCTGATATGTTCAGGCGAAATAACCCAGAAAAGCAAAATCTGAGCCAAGTCTTGGAAAATAGATAGGATTTTAGATAGGCAAAAAAAGAAGCCACCTGAATGATGATTCGGAAAACCACAAAAATATTCATGGGTAAAAGTGAGAGTCAATGGATTTTTTAAAATATAGTTCTACATATTAAAAAACATAAACATTGTGTCTAAGAAAAATTTGCAAAAATTTTTTAGAGACATCTGGTTCAAGATGGCTGATTGAACCCATTCATTTTGTATCTCTTCCCTCTCAAAAAATCACCATTGAAAAGAAAGAAAACATAAGAAATCTATAGCCAGGCTGATAAGCCTTAAAGGGTACCAATTAGAAAGTAGAAGGTTGGGGGGTAACTATGAAAAACTAGAAAGCAGATAGAAATAAAATACTAAATAATGCAACAAAGGTGAAACCTCCCTGAAAAGGAGTTTAGTCAAGGAAGAGACCCAAAATTCTGTGTACAAATTCCTTTCAAATTATTGGCTACCTCAGACATTGCAATGTGCAGGACAAGACTCCAAGGACCCCACTGGAAAGCAACAGCTATAGTCTAAAAGTGAAGCAGAAATTTCAGCAGCTAGCCACTGCCAGGAGACAGTTTGGACTTGAAGTTTTTCCAAGTTAGACTTTCTACTGAAACCTCAGAAGACTCAAACCACGGTAATAAAAAGCACATCCCAGAACTAAAAGATGCACCCTAGAAGCAAAGGCAAAATTAAGACAAACTTATACAAACACAGCCTAGAACCAAGTTTGTAAGGATGAAGGTGACCCAACAATAAATTAACTTCCTGCAAGAACAAAATTCAACATTCTTTAGCAGACAATAATGTTCTAGCTTCTGTAAAATGTATGATTCATAATGTCCAATGTGCAATAAAAAACTAGTACACATGCAAAGGAAGCACTAAAATATGGCCCACATTCAACAGAAAAAAATCAGAACCATAGATCATCCTGATATTGGAATTAGCAGAAAAGGACTTTGTATTATAAATACATTAAAAGATTATAGGGTAAAAGAAAGAGGATGGATGCATAAGTAGAAAACATCAACCAAAAAACTAACACTCTAAAAAAAGAACCAAATGGAAATTCTGGAACTGAAAAAAAATGAACATCTGAAATAAAACATTTACTGCCTGGGTGTGGCAGCAGAATAGACATAGTAGAAAATTAATAGGTGAATCTGAAGATAAGCCAATAGAAATTATCTTAAACTAAGCCACAGGGAAGAGATAACAATAACGACAAAATAGAACACAGCATTCAAGACTTGTGGAATAATATGAAACTGTCTAACATCTATGTAATTGAACAACCAGAAGGAAAGGAGAGAGTGAAAAGGGCAGAAGAAATATTTGAAAAAAAAATAATGTCTTATAAATATTTAACTGATGAAAGACATCAAACCATTGCTCTGAGAAACTTCATGAACCCAAGCAGGAGATATACGATAAGACCAATATGGACACATCAGAGTTGACTTGCTAAAAACCAAAGGTGAAAAGAAACTCTTAAAAGCAGCCAATGGGAAAAACATGTGATATTCAGGAAAGCAACAGTGACCATGACAGTCGACTTCTCATCAGAAATAATGGAATCTACAAGAAAATTCCAAAGCCATCTCTAAATTGCTGAAAGAAAACTGTCAATCTAGAATTCTACATCTAACAAAAATATCTTTCAAAAGTAAAGTAAAATAAAGGCAATTCCAACAGAACAAAAGCCAAGAGAATTTATTTCTAGCAAATATCCCCTACAAGAAAAGCTGAAGGAAGTTCTTCAGGTTGAAGGGATATAATCCTAAATGGAAAACCAAATCTGAAAGAAGTAATAAAGAGCACTGGAAATGGTAAGTATGTGGGTATTTTTAATGTAATTTCTATAAAGGCATAGCAATTGAGACAAAAATAAATGTTTTATGTGACTTACACACAGAAGTGAATTCTATGTCAATGTATCAAAAACATAAGGAAAGAAATGAAAGAATGCTGTCATAAGATTTTCTTCTTACACTGAATTTGAAATGATGTAATATTGACTTAATTGTAATAGGTAAAAAAATGCATATTCTAATCTCTAGAGAAACTGCTTACATTTTTGAAGAGGTGTATCTAAAAATACAATAAAGGGGTTAAATGGAATGTTAACAAATATTAAGCTAAAAGAAAAGAGAAAAAAGAACAAAAAAAGATAGTACAAATAAAAAACAAATAACAAGGTTAACTTAAACTCAACCATGTCAATAATTGCATTAAATGTAAGTGGCTTAACCACTCCAATTAAATGTCAGAGATGGACCATATTGGATAAAATTAAAAGGCACAACCAAATGCTGCTTGTAAGAGACATACATTAAACATAAAAATGCAGATAGGTTGGAAATAAAAGGATAGGAAATACATTTTGTGCAGACATTAATCTCAAGAAATATAATTTAGCTATATATTGTATTAGATAAAGTATACTCCAAGATAAGGAATATTAACACAAAGATGAAAATTTTGTTAATGATAAAAGGTTCATCAGAAAGAGATAAAATTTAAGGACACTAACCTGAAATGTAGACATAGGAATTCTGACCTCCAAATCACTCAAGGAAAAAAATGAGGGCAGCAAAGAAAACTTGAACTATTCAGCAAAAAGCAAGAAATTAGTGGGCAAAATAAAAATGAAGCACCACAAAAAGAAAGCACAGAATAAGCTGGCAGCAATATGACAAAACATTAGTTATTTCCCCCCAAAATGTAAATGCTCTAGTTACCCTAGTTGAGAGGTAGCATATCTTCACATTAAAAACAGCAAATTAGGGGCACCTGGTTGGCTCAGGGGGTAGAGCATGTCACTCGATATTAGGATCATGGGTTCAAACCCCATGTTGTATGTAGAGATTACTTTAACAAGGAAAAGACCAAATTAAGAATGATTTTTTTTTAAAGTGAGACTACAGAGGATTTGAATAGTACAGTTAATTTGCTTTAATATATTTAGAGCTTTGTACCCACCAAACACAAACTATTCATTATGTTCAAGCTATATAAATTTGTGAAAAATTGACCATGTATATGGCCACACAGGAATTCACAACAAATTATAAAACACAGAAATCACACAAGCCACTTTTTCTGATCTCAGTACAATGAAATTACTGTATCATTATCCCTGTATTTAAGACCAGGGAACTGAAGCACAAAGATAAAGCCATTTCCAAGTTTATAGACAGTAAATAGAAGATTAGTCTGCTAAGATTAGTCTGCCTGCTTTGAACCCAGGCATCCTGGCTCTAGAGCTCACAGTCTTAACCTCTATGCTATGTTTGCTCCCAGAAATAAGGAGCCATATACTTCAGAATTGAACTTGTAATAGAATTCACTTGAAAATCCATGGCAGATGGAAATGTGCATCTGAGAATGGTATCACTGAGAAAACAATGTTTATTTCACAATTGAAAATCAATATACAAGCAAAAATTTAAATCCTCTACCCCACTCCATAAAAATTAATTTCCAATATATTAAAGAATTAAAATTAAACAACAAAGTAAAAAATGCTAGACAATATAGAAGAATGTTTCTATTTTCAATGAAAAAGACTTTCTAAATAGGACAGAAACTGAAACCATAAAGGGAAAAACTGGTAGATTTAACTACAAAAAATTTAAAATGTGCACAATAATAGAAATTGCAGGGGCACCTGGATGATTCAATCAGTCACCTGTCTGAGTCTTGATTTCAGCTCAGGTCATGATCTCAGGGTTGTGAGATTGAACCCCATGTCAGGTTCATGGGCATGGACCCTGCTTGGGATTCTCTCTCTCTCCCTCTCTCTCTCCCTCTGTCCCTTCCCCCATGCAAGCACTCTCTGAAAAAAAATTAAATAATAGAAATTGCAAAGAAATTTCAAAGTCAACCATAAAGGCACCTGGGTGGCTCAGTCGGTTAAGCACCTGGCCCTTGATCTTGACTCAAGTCTCAGTCTCAGGGTTGTGAGTTCAAGCCCTGAATAGGGCTGAGTGTGGAGTGTATTTAATAAAATTAATTAGTTAATTAATTAATGTAAAATAAAATAAAAGTCAACCATAGACACAGAAATATTTGCAACCTATGAAAAGAGATTCATATCTTTAAGGTATAAAGCACTCCTACACATCAGTAAGATAAATTTAAAGATTCAGTAAAAGCATGGATTAAGGGAAATGATATTTCACTAAAGAAATACAAATTGGCCAACAGACACATGAAAAGATTCTCAATATCACTCATTGTCAGGGAAATGCAAATCAAAACCACAATGAGATATCACCTCACACCTGTCAGAATGGCTAAAATTAACACAAGAAACAAGTGCTGGCAAGGATGTGGAGAACTTCGTACCTGCTGGTGAGAATGCAAACTGGTGTGGCCATTGTGGAAAACAGTATGGAGGTTCCTCAAAAAAAGTTAAAAACAGATCCAATAATTGCACTACTGCCTATCTACTAAAAAAATATAAAAACATTCATTTAAAGGGATACATGCACCCCCTATGTTTATAGCAACATTATATACAATAGCCAAATTATAGAAGCAGCCTAGGTGTCCATCCATAGGTAAATGGATAAAGCAGATGTGCTATCTATCTATTTATCCATCCACACACACAAACACAAACACACACACACACACACACACACACACACCATGGAATATTATTCAGCCATAAAAAGAATGAAATCTTGCCATTTGCAATGACATGGATAGAAATAGAGGGTACTATGCTAAGTGAAATAAGTCAGAGGAAGACAAATTCCATATTTCACTCACATGTGCAAGTGAAGAAACAAAACAAATAAGCAAAGGAAAAAGAGAAACAAACCAAGAAATATATTTCTGAACCACAGAGAACAAACTGATGGTCACCAGAGGGAAGAGGAGTGGGGGATGAGTGAAATAAATGATGGGGATTAAAGGATGCACTTGTCGTGGTGAGCACTGGGTGATGTATGGAATTGCTTAATCACTATACTGTACACCTGAAACTAATAGAACACTGCTAACTATACTGGAATTAAACTTAATTTAAAAAAAAAAAGAAAGAAACACCAATTGCCAATACACAAGTGAAAAGATGCAAACGTTATACTCTGTCCTGTGGTATAAATATAAAACATTACCAACATCCAGCTTGGGCAAGGATGTCAAAAATACAGAATGTAAGCATGTCTAGCCCTTTGGATGGACAATTTGGCAGCGTCCGTCAGAATTTAAAATACACATGGCCTTTGACCAAAAAAATTCACCTGCATAAGTCTATCATAACAATATTTTTATAGGTGTGCTAGGATCAAAGCATAATTGTGACATTGTTGTAGCAAAAAATGAAAACACCTGAACATTCCATGAATAGGTTAACATGATGAAACACCACAGGGCCGGTCAAAAGATTCAAGCTGATCTAAAGTAAGTAAAAAAAAATTCAACTCTAGATAAAATGTGTTCTCAGTTTTTTATTAAACTTTATATTTACTTGCATGTTTGTTACATGTAAATATATAATATATATAAAATGTTATATACACATGCATATATATGAACTACAGTTAAGCACAACATGGATGAATCTCAGAAATGTGCCAAGCAAAATACTCACACAAGAGTACACACTGCTTAAAAATTTGACTTTAAAAAGTGAAAGGAGGGGTGCTGGGCTGGCTCAGTCAGCAAAGCATGCAACTCTTGGTCATTGAGTTTGAGCCCCATATTGGTCAGGAAGCCTATATAAAAATTATTTTAAAAAATAAATAAAATAAAAAGTGAAGGGAATGGAGCTGGCAACAGGAGTGGAAGCTTACACTTTTTGTATTGCTTTAATTCTTACAATGATTTGGGGCAGCCTTGGTGGCTCAGCGGTTGAGCACCACCTTTAGCCCAGGGCCTGATCCTGGAGTCCCTGGATCGAGTCCCACATCAGGCTCCCTGCGAGGAGCCTGCTTCTCCCTCTGCCTGTGCCTGTGTGTGTGTGTGTGTGTGTGTCATGAATAAGTAAATAAATCTTAAAAAAAATTCACAATGATTTTATAACTTAAAGAAAATGTTTAAGTGAGGAGAAACATCCATTCCCACCACATATAGACACTTTTGTGTAATCCTTTCTAATATGTGTCCAAATCAAACATATTTCCCATAGTTTTGATTCTGAGATCTATTTTCCTATAGTACTTTCTCCCCTCAACTATTACACCATAAAATGTTACCATGTTTCCTCCTGATTCTCCAAATGATTTTTAGTAGACATATAGTACTCTTGCCTGTCCATAATTTGTCAAACTATTCAAGTGTTCACCATGTGAGTTTTAATTTATTTTCTTTTTTTGACAAATATATTTGCTTTGTATGGAAAACAGCAATGAATATCTTCATACATGAGGATGCGTCATACATGAGGCACATTAGTGCCTCAACATATTTTTCTAACAGTTCTTAAGTCAAAAGGCAGGAATAATTCCAGGCTGTGCACTGCAATACCTGGGGTTATGTCTGTTTACGATCCCACCTGCAGCCTCAGATCACATCTGCTTCACTACAATCTTGCACATCTGAGTGCTAATCTCCTCTTTCTGGTTTTCCTTCCAATATTTCAGTTGATATTAAATATAGAAAGGTTGAGGAGTGCCTGGGTAGCTCACTCAGTTAAGTGTACAACTCTTGGTTTTGGCTCAGGTCAGGATCTCAGGGTTGTGGGATCAAGTCCCATCTCTGGCTCCATGTTCAGCAGACAGTTGGCTGAATATTCTCTCTCCCTGCCCTCCCCTCACCACACTCGCCTTGTGCTCATGCTCATGGACTCTCTCTCTCAAATAAATAATCTTTTAAAAACTACATAAAAAGGTTGATTTTTCAAAACTTTCCCACTTCAGATATTTCTTTTTAACTATTATTTTTTTATTTTTTATTTATTTATTTATAATAGTCACACACACAGAGAGAAAGAGAGAGAGACAGAGACAGAGACAGAGACACAGGCAGAGGGAGAAGCAGGCTCCACGCACCGGAGCCCGACGTGGGATTCGATCCCGGGTCTCCAGGATCGCGCCCTGGGCCAAAGGCAGGCGCTAAACCCCTGTGCCACCCAGGGATCCCCCACTTCAGATATTTCTAAAGCAATCACAAAAGAATCACCCAGTGCCCTAAGGCTATTTCATTAGCTTCTTTCTCCCCCATAATAGGAAACTTCTATACTGATTTTTTAAATTTTTTAATTTGAATTCCATTTGCCAACATATAGTATAATACCCAGTGCTCATCCCATCACATGCCCTCCTTAATGCCCGTCATCCAGTTACCCCATCTCCCCACCCACCTCCTCCCCTTCTGCAAACCTCCCACCCCCACCCATTCATTTCGCAGAGTTAGAAGTCTCTCATCGTTTGTCTTTTTCTCTAATTTTTCCCCACTCAATTCCCCCCCTTTCCTTTATGGTTCCTTTCACGATATTGATTTTTGTGATTATGTATGAAAGTAATAAATGTTTACTGTAAAATAATGTGGACAATAAACAGTATGAAGAAAAAAGCAAATGTTATATAATCCCATTACCCCAAAATAACCACCATTAAGATTTTGTTGTATATCTTTATAGCTCTTTTTTCTTACAGATACAAACACAAATTGATTTTATTACATTACCACATTAAAGTAGCATTATGCACACGTATGTGACCTACTTTTTATCACTTAACAACAGTAATGGATATCTTCCCAAGTCAACAAATGGTTGTCTACATTACTAGCTTCAACGGCTGCGCATTCTTTTGTCCTGGAACAATAAAAAGCATATGCAATGTTATTCTGTTGGTTTCAGATGCACAGTTCGCATTTCTATGGAAATCACAGTTTTCAAGGTGTATTCGTTATTTGTACACTTGTTAGTTCTCTGTTAGTTCTGCTGTCATTTTTCTTTTAAAGAGTTCTCTTATTGATTGGTAAGAGCTTTCTGTATAGGAGGAGCATTAACTCTTAACTGTAAATCAGGACAACAATATCACCTTCTGGGAGGCTGCAAAAAGTAAATCATCGAAGGTGTGACAAGTGCCTAAAACAAAGCTGATTCATACTAAGTGTTAAAGCTCCTCTCCTTTCTGCCCTCTATAACCAAAGGGGAGTTATAGGTCAATTAAAAGATAATCTACACATATATATGTATCAGCCATTTCTTCCTCTCCATGACTTCCTGAAAGATTATTCAGAATATTTCCCCATAACTTTCTAAATCCTAATTCAAAGGTCAGCTTTCCTGTGGTACTGAGAGCTGTATTCTTCTTCTTATTCTTCTTCTTATTATTATTACATTGTGATATTAGGGGTTTTTTTTCATTGACCTCCATCTCCACCTCCCCCCAGGAAGGAAAAAAGATGAAGCAAGGGAGAGAGATTGGTTTTAATTCCTACTATGTGCCAGTTTTGTAGCAAGCCCCTGTGGCCATTATATTACTTCATCTTTACAGCCTCCTGGTAGGTGATTGTTTGGTCCCCACTTTGCAGATGAGAAAGCTAGGGCATATCTTTACAATCAGCAGTCAGGAAATAATTCCAAAATCCTTACGCTGACTAGGGTGCCATGCTGCCCACCCACCTGTTGAGTAGGGACCCAGCTCTTGGTTTCCTCATGTCATTCACCAGGACCACCAGGGGCTCTCACAGAATAGTTGCTCAACAGTTGGAGAGTAGAGAAGAATACAAACTACATCTCCATTTCAGAAGCACAGCTCGACAAAGAAAGGCCAAATCCTTCCTTAAAAACCTCAAATGAGAGATCCCTGGGTGGCACAGCAGTTTAGCGCCTGCCTTTGCCCCAAGGCGGGATCCTGGAGACCCAGGATCAAATCCCACGTTGGGCTCCCGGTGCATGGAGCCTGCTTCTCCCTCTGCCTATGTCTCTGCCTCCCTCTCTCTCTCTCTCTCTCTCTCTCTCTCTCTCTCTGTGACTATCATAAATAAATAAAAATTTAAAAAAAAAACCTCAAATGAATAACCTAGCATTTCCACACCAAATGAATAACCAATTTCCACAGAAAATACAAATATGTTCACCAAAAAAACAATTGCAGCATTATGCATAATAGCCCAAACCAACAATAACCTAAATATCCATAATCAGTAAAATCAGTAAAGAAAGGGGTACAGTCATGCCATGAAATGCTCTACAGCAATAAGAATTAACAAACTACAACTAAGTACAGTACAGATAAATCTCCAAAATATGCTGAGCACCAACAGTCACACAAAAGAGTACACGCCGTATGATTTCATTCACCTGGACTTCAAAAATGATGTTAGAAGTCAGGGTGGTGGGGCCGGGGGAGGGGGGGAGCAGTGGGATGGGGTTTGATGGGTAGAGGGTATTCTGGGAAGCCATGCAATTACAAATAATGCATTTTTTTCCTTGTGTATATTATTTTTAGGTTGAACTAAATGCAATTCCTGTTTTTGTAGGTCAAAACAGTCAAATATCAGCAACTGCATATGGTTCAAACTAATACTTTAATAAAAAATGTGTTTTTTTAAAAACCCTCCGGTAAAGGAGAAAAGAAATGCCTGGCATTGATTGGCAGACTGTTACCTTTCTGAAAACCAACCTAGATGCTCCTGCAGCTTCTGATCCTGTTTCTTGTTCCTTTGTCTTCAGTGGATACAGAATAACAACCAGTCCCTCACCTCTGCAGGACAGTTTTTCACAGTCACATACTGAAAGGCGGTGATGCGGCCATCCCTGGGCTCAGAGTCCCAGATTCTCTCTGCTTCCTGCTTGCCCATCCCGGACATCCCCAAGCTCCTCTATACCTCTGTGCCTTTAGCCGAATGATGAGAACACACTGGTAGGTATGGTTCTATGTGAGTCCACCTCCTCACCGTGAACCAGGGCTTCTAATTCATTCACAGAGCACCAAGATTATCTTTTTGAAGGAAATCACTATGACTAAGATAATTTTCATATTTAAAAACGCTATTATAGGAACATAGAGGCAGGGAACTTTTTATGAGCCTTGTGTGGTTCATAAAAGGCACAATCTTTATAACTAATTGAGATAACTTTACCTACAGGTTTTGAAACTCATCATCTCCTTTTGGCTGTGTTACAAGCATTTATCTCCCTGTGGCAAAACATCATCAATTCTCAGAATTCTGGGTTCAGCAGACTCACTGTACAGTGGCAAATAATATTTCAAACAGAAGGCAGCTTCATTTATCAGATGACAAAGCAGAAGCCTCCCCAGGGAGGGAAGAGGTGCTCAGCGCACTCAGCCCAGCACCCGCTGGGGATGGAGAGGGTGTCTGATGGGAAACTCCCCGCACCGGGCTTCTGACCGAGCCCTGGTGATGAGCATAGACTTGGAAGTAAATGATAGGAATGCAGCATTTTCCTTCCACATGGTCCAAGGCAATTATGTTAATACCACTTCTGATTCAATGTCCTAAAATCACTGTTTTAAGTAGCCAGCAATTTAAGTGACCCATGAGAAAGTACAGTGCTGAGACCACCCCTTCATTAGACAGCGAGCCACCCACCCTGCTCTATGGGGGTACGACTCAGTGCATGAGCTCATGGCAAGTTACACACTTCACAGATGGGCACTGAAAGGAATCTTTGGCAATATGTTTAAACAAGTTGATTATTTTATGGAAATCCTATAGTGAATCATTTGTAATCAGAGTGTCATTACCCATAGCACTTCTCTTGAGTGTATATTATGGATTTATCTTAATAAAAGGACAGTGGCCATAACATTACCATTTGCTGAGCACCCGTGATGAGCTGAATACGCTCTCACTTCATACTCTCACTCATGGGGCCTGCTAATATTCCTGTCGAGCAGATGGGGAACCGAGGATCTAAGCTGGATACTTGCCTGAAAGGCTCACCCAACTGAGAAATGTCAAAAGCAGGATTCAGGCCTCAGAAACCGATGCCAAAGGCCACGGACGTGACCGTGATGCTATAATGCTGTTCTGAGACTGTAAGGAACAGAGGGGTGGGGAGAAGGCATCTAATTTTCGTTCTGCGCACTGTGGGCACTTAAAGCATCTTATCTCCTAACGTCCAGTGAAGGTGAGTATTGTTCCCATTTCCCACACGAAGAAATATGAGATTCAGGAATTTGAGGCAACTTGCTAGTCAGTGGCAGAGCCAAAATCCACACATAGACCTGCCTGGCCCCAACGTCCATGGGCTTTCGTTATGCCACTTTGCCCCGGATGACTCTGCTTCTAGAGAGCAAGCAGACCTATTCCAGGTGTATCATCAGATGGAACAGGCTTGTTTCCCAATAGCTAACGAATCCCCCAGATTGTCGTTAACACAGAAAGTTTCCTTCTGTCCCACAAAGTCAGCTGCCAATGGCTCGACTCTCCAGGGCAGCTGTCCCGCTGCTTGCGTGCTGCAGCTCTGTCATCCTAACACATAGCTCCATGCTCGCCACCGACAGAGAAGGACAATGACAGGCCGCTAAGGGGACTCACACTGCCTCAAGGTCCTCACAGCCCCACCTAATGGCAGGGCTTTAGGAAGGGTAGTCTCCTGTGCGGCCAGAAGGCGAAAAGACCCAGAGGAGACCCTCCTACCATGAGATGGTCTAGACTGCACGTCAGTCGGTCCCAAATGTGGTGGACAGAAGGAGCCCCTCTTGAAAATGCAGATTCCCAGGACTCCATCCTACACGTTGATTCAGTTAAGTGTGAACCAAGACCCGGGCAAACCTGATGCAAACGTGCAGCAAACCGGCCTTGGGGAAGCCGTGTCCAGCACTGAGGCAGATGGCTCCAAGGGACCACCAGAAATTGAGTGCAATCTGGTGAGCACTCGTGAGGCACCGACCACATTCGTGCCAAGGCCTGGCTGGGAATATAAAGAAAGCGACACAGATAACGAGACGGCCCCAGCCCGCACAGCCCAAGAGTAAGCAGTCTGGAGCCAGACTTGGAGCCAGCTGACCGCAACACAAGGTGGAATAAAACACAGGCCCCCGGAGAGCACACTGGGACACAGCGGCACCTGCAGGGCTGGGTACTGTCACCTGTCGCAAAAGCAAACAGGTCCTGTGGACCGAGCCATCACTTTCTACCACTGGGCGAGTGTCTAGATATGATATTTTTCTGTTGCAAACCTCCCCAGGCCCCCCAGTTACTGCTTTGAAGGGAATGTCTGTGCTTCCTTGTAGGGCATGGAGATCATCCACATTTTTGTCCCAGACCCATCTCCTGCCGCCTCCAAACCCACACCTGGTGACTTGATCCCCACCCAAAATCTGCCTCTAAACCTCCCAGCCTTTGCTCCAGACACTCGTCCATAGGAACGTCCTTGGGCCGGGCCCTTCATACCTGCCACTCGATGCTCAAGACTCAGGTGAGATGCCAGCTCTGGGCAGCCTTCCCTGGCACCTGTCTCCTCCTCCTCATCCCTCCCAGGACTAATTAATCCCTCCTTCTCAATAAACTGAGCACTTTGCTCCAACTACCACAACTGCCTCTGGCCTACAGCCCTAGACAGGACTCTTAGAGGTAATAATGAAAGATATGGTAGTTTCTGTCAACATTCCAAAAACCTACCTGACAGCCAGTGCCCTCAAGCAAATCACCTGGACCAGCTAATGTGCCAAGTTCCCCTGTGTCTGTTTGGAATTATTCCAACCACAGTGTAGCAATGAAGGGGAAGGAAAGTAAATAGGACAAGTGCTTGCGCCTAGAAGATGCCAAAGAAGCATCTATCTGTCAACGGGATGAAAGATACAAATGTTTGAAGGCAAAACTTTCAAAGCCTGTGATTACACTGGGGAAGATAACAAATAGTGGTCCACTGTGTGCTCACTTGGCCAATCTGTGAGCTCCCGGGAGGCCTCCTCACCTTCCTTTTTCAAACATCCCCAGCACCCGACACAGGCCCCCTACATAGGAAGTGCTCCAAGAAGGATGCAGGATTGATCTGAGTTGAGGGAAACACCATTCATTACCTGAGCAACCTGGTCTCCCAAGCAGAACCACAGCTCCTAGGGAGGCATCCCAGACAGGGGGCCACCTGGAGTCACAGAGGGGAGAGAGAGGAGGAGGGAGGGCCTGAGGACCCCAGGAAACCCACGTTCACAGGTGAAATAGGCTGATCACCTTCCCCCTCCATCAGCATTTCTGATTGTCATCATATTTCCAGGGCCCTATCTGCAGTGCTATAAATAAAGGGTTTTCCGGACAAACTGATGTCCTAAGGCAAGGGCCAATAGGGGCAGAAGTGTATAGGCCAACAGTTCTTTAATACTACCACTTAGGTTCTGACCTGGAATTTTCCACATCTCATCCTCTGGGCTCCAGAGACCTAAAGAAGACCCTTCAAAATCTATAACATGCCCTAATTCCATCTCGTAGGGAATGGGAACCACCATCACCACCCAAAGAGCCCGATGTGAGAACCAGTGACAGCTCTTTCCACACATCGTTCCATTTGCTCCTCCAGAGACTACAGGTCACATAAGGGGATGGCTTCTAGGATGCGGTCACTTTCGCTCTAGTTCCAGAGGCCTGGTGCTGGACACATTCTATCTCAGCAGCTGGGAGCCTCGAGACATGGAGTCAACTGCCTGTTCAGATCCAGACTATGCCTCCTGCTACCTGAGTGTCTTCAGACAAGCCATTTATCCTTTCTTGGTTTCTTTATTTGTAAAGTGGGGAGAGTGAAGTGTCCACCTCAAGTGAGACAAGAGCAATCCCACAGAATGCCTTTTGCACAGTACACCCCTGAGAGCCCCACACCAGCTGTTACTTCTTCTGAAGAAGTACAGCAAGGTTATTGAGAGTCCAGATGACGCAGAAGGAGCATCTAGATTTAGATTCGGAGCTGCCCTTCTTAACTCTGTGATTTGGGTGGCTTCTTAATCTGTCTGTGTGTCAGCCTCTTCATGCATGAGCACAACGCCCAATATACCCCCTCCATCAGGTGTGTATAAGGCGTAAGTGGTCCGTGTGACTGTCTTCGTTACTGCCTGGAACATAATAAACCTTCAATATTTGGCACTCACCGTACTGGCGATCGTAGTAAATCAGGAGCTAACATACTACCGGTCTCACAGCGCTGCCTGCGGGGCTGCTGGCTGACCACCTTGTATCCACACTGTGCTTGCTCGCTGAGGTCTGGGGCTGGCTTCGCATGTACGTAAAAGCTCACAGGTTGTCTGCTGGAGTCTTAGGTGGCAACAGGATGGAGGAAGCCCACCGGAGCTCCTTCTGTCTGCTCTGCCCACAGTCCTCAAGTAAGAGCAAAGAGTCCTCCAAGCCAGCTTCCAAGCACTAAATGCAGCCTCAAAGCTCCACATAATATTTTGATTTTTCCTAAACACTGGGGTCCTCTAACCATTTTTTTTTTCCTTTTAGATTCAGCTTTATGTGCCAGCCCTGACTTGGCATTACCTGTTACTAATTTTCTTCCCACTGGTTTGAACTTCTTAGGCAGGGCTGCCCAAAAGGCGCTGCTCACTTCTTGGATGACCTACAGGGGGTTTCCTGGAGAGCATTCTCTTGGGATCCTGAATCACCAAACCTTACCACTAAACCCTGCCTAGAGACAGAGAACTGGTTCCCTAAGAGAAAGGAAATGCATATAACCCTACAGCCTAAAGGTCCCAAACTGCATTTCATTAGTGCTACCTTCAAATCCACAGGGGCATGTGGGCATCAGGTGGTGGGATCCTACTGTCACGCTGAGCAAACGCAATCCGGGAATAAGCCTGCGTACAGGTGATATTCCCCAAGAGGCACAAGCTTGCAAAGAAGCAAGGTATCTTCCCCCAGAAAAAAATTATCTCTTATCCTGAGAAATAGGGTACATACACCAAACAGAAGCAGATGATGAATTTTACAGCAGCAGCAAAAGTGGATTCAGTTTGCCCGGAGGGACTTTCTCAACCTACTCAGGTGAGGCCCCGCTACCGAGACCACCATCTTTATGAGCAGGTGAGTACAAACCACTGAATCTTGCCATCAGACAAGCGCTGGCAAAAGGAAAAATAAAACTCACACAAGTCATCTCACCAGAAGCTTATATAGAAAAACAAAGGGTCATCTGTATCTGTGTGCGCCCAGCCTGTCCTTCCGGAAGTCGTTATCTGCCAATGATAACAGCATCTGAACATCCAAGATTCCCACCCCGGGAGTCTCCCAGTGATACCAAAGCTGGTCTTTGCTGGTAAAAGAGCCACACACTGGACACACTGTTAATATTTCCAATTGATATGAAATCAGGGAACCATCCAGAAACACCATCAACGCCCAAATGTTTCCCTTTGGGTGAGGGCTGATTCCCCCCATTACTTAATACAAAGGGGAAGTTGAGAGCAAAGAATACAAACTGCCTGTCTGATTTTTACATAACATTCTTTGAGGAAGCAAAAAGCATGTAAAACAATAATTATCACATTTTCAAATCCACTACACAGACCATCACATATTTGTAAACATCTCAAGAATGTTTTGGGAGATATGTGAAGGGAAATCTGAAAACAATATAAATACTTGCATACCGTCGGACCCTTTTTTCATCTGACAATTCCCAGCAGCAATCAAACCAAGCAGCCTGCGAGCCTACCTCACTTTATTTCAGCATCACTCACACACACATTCACCAAACAAATGTTAAATCCTGTGCACTGAACACTATTTTATCATTTCCATCACATAATAATTTAATGGGATTTGGCCTATCTGCCAATTGGAAACTGTCCCCATCTGATCACACGGCAATCACTAGTTTTAATGTATAGTCCAAAGGTAGAAACACTGAGAAAGGGGAGGGAAAAGTGGTGTTTGTTTTCCCAAATGCATCAAAACCCAACTGAAGTTCTCATTCCTTTTTCGGAACTGAATAACAGCAGTGTTTAGTCAGAAGCTGGGAGAGGGGGCTTGCCTGCATCTGGGGGAACTCACCGCCCTTTATGATGATGTGAATAAACACTCTGGATGAATTTAATCCCTAGTGAAGAAAAACATGCAAGAAAGGGTCTTTCTTTCCATGTGTATACCCTGGGCTGCAGGAACAGAAGTCAACTCACAGCCTCCCACCTGCCATCAATGACTCCGGATTGGGGCAAGAGTCCAGAGAGGGGCCCCCTGTTTGGAAGGGCTGCATGGGCTTTTCAAAAGCACCCGGCAAGTCCAGAAAGTTCATGCAACTTTAATATTTAAAACGGGTCAGAAAACAGCCATGGGCCGAGGAGCAAAAGAGAAACTGACCAGCTAACGTAGGGTCAAGCGCAGGTGCGGGTACCCGGGGGGACAAGAGACTCCGGGGGCTGCGGCGTGGGTCTGAGCGGCTGGTGCATCCGGAAGGCGGAGGCGCGACAGCTCCCCTGGGCAGCGGGTTCCCGGGGCGCCCTGGGGTTCAGACATCTCGGAAAGAGCCTGTGCAGGAGACCCCCCCTCTTCCCAGGATCGCTGCTTCCAGGTGCAGGCGCTCGGAGGCACCAGGGGCATTTCGCTGCTGTCCCGGGGGGCCCCGCGCGCACCCCCGGCGGCCACGGGCTCCGCACCCAGCTCGGGGCGTACGGAGCCCGCACCTCGGGCCGAGGCCCCCCACTTCCCGAGCCGCCCCCGCAACAGTTTTCCAGCCGGAGAAGTACCGCAAACGGCTCCGGGGGGAAAGGCTCATCCGAACCGCGGGCGCCCAAGCCAGGGACGCGGATGGAGACGGAGCCGGGCCCCGCGGGAAGGGCCGGGAGGAGGCAGGGCTGCCGGCGGCGGGCTCGGCAGGTCGCACCCGAGGAGAAACTTCCCGCCTCCCGGAGCAGCCGCGACTCCCCGGGCCGCTGTGCGCAGCCGGCGACAGGCGCAGGCGAGGGGCCCCGGGCGGTCCCGCTCCCCGCGCGGGGGTGGGGGGGGGGGGGGTCAGGGCGAGGGTCAGGGCGGCTTCCGCGGGCCCAGGGAGGGAACCAGGAGGGTCCCGGAGGGCACGTCCCGGGAGACCTCGAACCCAGGCCCCGAAGGGACGCGGTGGCGCAAACAAAGTTGGGGCTCGGAGACGCTCGGTGCGTGGGTCCCCGCGGCCGCGCCCCCGCCCCGGCGCAGCGCTACTCACACGAAGACCCCGAAGAGCAGGGCGCGGACCCCGATCTCGATGGCCAGCTCCCGCATGGTGCGGCCGGGGCAGCTCCCGGGGCGGCGGCGGGGCAAGCGGCGGCTCTCGCGGCTCGGCCGGCGCCGGCTCGCCAGACCCGGGGCGGCGAGGGAGGCGCGCTCCAGGCCGCGGGCGGGGGCGGGGGCGGGGGCGGGGGCGGGCGGGAGCGGGCGGGGGGGCGCCGGGGCTCGCCGACGCCGAGCTGGGGGCGCCCGGGGGAGTCCCCGCGCCCTGGCGCCGAGCGCCGCCTCCGCCCGCGGTCCGCGCCGTGCGCCCGCGGCCCCGGGAGGGGAGGGAGGGGAGGGAGGGGAAGCCCGGGGAAGCCCCGCCGCCGCCGCCGCCGCCGCCGCCTCCCGGGCGCGCTCCCCGGCTCCCCGGCTCCCCGGCTCCCCGCGGGTGGGCGGCCCCTGCGCCCGGCCCTGCGCCCTGGGTCCCCGCCTGCGGCTGCTCTGCGGCTCCGGCCTCGGGCTCCGCTCGCGGCTCACGCGCGCACGTGGGCAGGTGGCAGAGGCGCGCGGGGGGCTCTCCAGCCCAGGCCGCCCGGCACCCTCTGCTCCTGCTGGAAAGAGCTTGCTCCCTCCCGCTTTGGGCTCTCCCCACCCCTTTCCGACCTGAAATTCTCCCCCCCCACCACCTTTTTTTTTTTTAAATTTTTCTAGGAAGTTCCCCTGAGAACACTCTCCCAGGCTTCCTTTTGGCCTCCGGCGCCCTGGCACACAGACTGAGGGCGAAGGTGAGCCTGGCTCTTGGCCAAGACCACGCAGCCCCTGGGATGGGCTGCCTGCGACCCCCACCCTCAGCATCTTTGGGCAGCTGCGCTGTGAAACGAGGAACAAGAGACTGGAACAATCCCTGCCCACGACAGGCCGTCCTGGCCGCTGAGCGCTGACACAGCATTCAGTCCTGAGCACCTGGGGCGGCTGGGGCTGCAGGTTAGACCAAGAGCCTCATCCTTAGGGGTCACTGTCAAAGGCCAGACCATCACCCCCTGGCGGGTGGCCGGGGGTCACGACCTCAAGCTCAGAGTCCAGAGGAAATTTAGCTTTGTTTTCCCATCATCTGTCACGATTCCGTGTACTTCCTTTAGCTTTACTGATTTGAACCAAATGGACGTTCAAGATGCAACGTTCACATTAATCATTACTTTGTCCTTGGGGAGACCAGACCTCTTGGTTTTAGGGGAGATCCAACCAGGACTTTGTGAGCAGGAGAAATGGATTAGATGGTTGTCCCTGGGAATGAGGAGCCATATCTCAGGCTTGGACAAAAGGGGGAGTAGGTAGGAAGAAGACCGTTGGAAGTGGGCTTTGGCATCAGCAAAGTACACAGACCCTACTTCCAAGGGGACACATGGCACACCCAAGATACCTAAGCCCAGACAGCTCAGGCTCTAGGGACAGAGAGGGAGAGGAAGAACCATCCTAGTGGAAGGGACTTCCTATCAAGACCACAGGCAGGAACTGCATCTGATTTGCCCATTGCTGCACATCCAATGCCTGGCACAATGTGCTTAGTGAGTCTTTGGTGAATAAGTGGACCATATGCCCCATCTGGCATGTGGGGTGTCAGGTGTGGGTGGAATGGGAAGAACCTGGACGGAGGAGGTACGGTTCTGTCTCCTCTGTGTCTTGGGCCCTGCAGCATCCTGGACACAACCAAATTCTGATAGGCTGGCAAAGTGGTGAAGGAGATCCCATAGTCAACCCAGTAACCTCTGATCTGAGACCCAGATCTGAGACCGTCAGGTGGCTGTATTCCAGGAGGGGATACTAACAAGAGCCCACATTATCAAAATATCACTTTCCTATAAGCATCAACCTAGTAGGGCCCATCCATGCAACACTGTGTACTAGGTGTTACAATTCATAATCCGTATCTTCCCTCAAGAAGATGGGGAGCAAGAGCGCCATGAAGAAATGCCGAGGGACTATGCAAATCAGTATTAATAAATGCAAAGGATCCCTCAGAAGTCAAAAGCTAAGAGTCATTCCTTTGGTCTGAGATGGCCAGGAACCTAGCCTTGTAGAGGACAGTCGATCCTTATAGGGCAGAGTAGGAAAACACAAAGGGAGGAGATCCGGATGAGGGCAAGAGTGTAGGCACAGAAGTTGGAAGGGGTTTGGAGGGCATAGTCAGTCCCCCGCCCTGGAAGAGGAGAGGGGCAACCAAAGGTAGGCTCATGGTGCAGACCTAGTTGTAGTATCCCTCCCCACCAGAGTCTGTCACCAAGACCACAGAATTAGAATCTTTGTGCCACACTAATTTTGTCATGTTTGCTTGTATTAGAGACACCTAGAGTTTGAAATGGCAGGCGATCTCATTGCTGTAGTCATTAAAAAGTGCTTTTGAAACACATACATCTAAAGAGCTGCCCAGTTCAACCTCCCATCTGATGCCTGAATCTTTTCCATTGGTTCTTCCCACCTCTCTGCTCCATCTACACTGTATTGGCTTCAGTCTCAGGTTTCTGGTAGTTGGAAGTTGGCTGCAAGAATCCCAGCTTTGCATGCTCTCAGGGTCCAATCTGGTGGGAACGACTTTGACCTCCATCCCAGCCCTCTCAGCAAAAGTGTCATTGAGGGCCATTATCACTGCCCTACATGAACCAATCACTGTGGCCGAGGGACTCGTGATGGATCGATTATCTCAAGCTGGGTCACAGACTTGATCCCTAAGCTGGGAGTGGAACCTCCATCCTAAACCCCTGAGCTGAGAATGGAGACAAGGTAGACCCACAACAGGGACTGATAACTTTGGAGTAGGAAAGTTGTTTGATGTGGAGCAAACGAACGAGGGCCAGCACACCCTCGTCCATGCCACACCCAGGCGGAATGAAGACAGCTCACATGCCCCCATGAGCTCCTGGCTAAACCCAAGATCTTTCAGCGGTGAGTGAGTTATCCTGGGAGCTCCGTGGTGAGATAACATCACCTCTGCCTTTGTCAGTACAGATTTGCAGCACTGTCTTCACACAAAGCCGTGATGTCACCCAAGGCTTGTCCTCTGCTGCCCAGTGTCTTCCTCTCCTCTTTAGTCCTGTCGGCAACTCTGGCAGCTGCCCTAATGATCTCCTTTTTCATTTACCAGAGCTGCCTTCGAGGGGAAGCTCTAGCCTTATTCATTATATAAGCCTGGATCAGGATATTTTGTGGGCTCTGGTTTTATAATATAAGGGAGGTCACCCTTGAAAGGCGGACAGATTCTCTCCCCATTGAAAGGGGATTGAAGATGACATTCTTGGTATCTCAAATCCCACAGTGCAGGCAGCCAGTTCCATGGGTTTGGAGATGGTGGGCTCCAGCAGCTGTGCAGCTGTGGATGTGTGCCAAATAATAGAGCTCTCCAGAAGTGCCATGCATGCATCCCAGCAGATAAATGAATTGACAAGGGAGCGAAGAAATGAAAGCAAGTCAGATAAAGCAGTCCAGCCGAAGCCCCCAGGTCCAGCTTGGCGACTCCTGCTGGGTCTTCATAAGACTCCCATATGGAATGTAATGTGTTCTCCAGGGAAAGAATCATGGATCAGAGCTTCTCAGACGCTTGAGCACTCAGTCTTTAGAGTCTCAATCATCAGAAATAACATAAACACGTTCATCCCTTGCCTCGACATAGCACCATAGCTGTAATGCATGAGACTGATCTTTTAAAAATCACATCAGAATGTAAACACTCAAATGACCACAGTTTCCCCTAATGCTTTTATGGCTGCCCACGTTTTCAAAGTGCCACTCTGGGAAAACCTCCCATATCTTATATTGAGCTTCTGAGCATGCCAAGAAAGTCCCCCTCATCCCTCCATAAGCTTGCTTCTGCTGTTGGATATATATATATATTTTTTAATCCTCAAACAGTATCACGCAATACAATGACCCCATGTTGACCAGACTTTTAGCTATTTCCAAAAACCAAAGCCATCTTTGGAGAGCACAGCTTTGCAACAGTTTCTTTTTTTTTTTTAATTTTTATTTATTTATGATAGTCACAGAGAGAGAGAGAGAGAGGCAGAGACACAGGCAGAGGAAGAAGCAGGCTCCATGCACCGGGAGCCTGATGTGGGATTCGATCCCGGGTCTCCAGGATCGCGCCCTGGGCCAAAGGCAGGCGCCAAACTGCTGCGCCACCCAGGGATCCCGCAACAGTTTCTTATAATCTCATTTTCAGAAGTTACACTGTCTCTCAATGACACCTACCTAGCTGTTCTAATAAAAGTGCAACATGGCAACAGGCAGGCAGCATGGTGACCCTGAGCTTCAGAGACCCACACATCCAGTCTTTCCACTCTGGTTGCCTGGTACAAACTTGTTGGTGTGGCCAAAACACCAAGGATCCAAGAGGAATTCGAGGAGAAGTCCTCAAGTTCAACCTGGTCCATGAATGTCTTCTGTTATGGTTAATAAATATCTGTCTTCTTGAACACCTCCAGGGATGTGGAACTCACTCACTGCTCATTCCATTTCTGGAGAGATCTGTTGTTGTTTGAGGAGAAACAGTTTATATCCGTGGCTTCAAATTGTGCTTTGTGAATCACACAGAATAAGTCTAATGCCTCTTCCTCTATATCACAACAGCCTTTTTAAAAAATTATTTTATTTATTCATGAGAGACACAGAGAGAGAGAAGCAGAGACATGGGCAGAGGGAGAAGCAGGCTCCCCACAGTGAGCCTCATGTGGGACCCAATCCCAGGACCCTGGGATCACACCCTGGGCCGAAGGCAGATGCTCAACCACTGAGCCACCCAGGTTCCCACAACAGCCTTTATTCTACAACTCAAAAGACAGAGGCATGGAGATGGGTGGGGTGAGGGAGGGAAGGAGAAATAGAGAGAGACAGAAAGAGAAGCTTCTCTTTTCCAAACTAAATATTCTCAGTTCTTTCACCTTTTCAAGTCATAATATTTATAAGACCTTTGAGGATATAGCACTATAGATTCAACACTGAAGTGCATTAAGTCAAATTCTACCTAATAAAAGATAACTTTCTTGCTTCCGGGAAAGATATAAAGCACACTGAAAATGATTTAACCCCTTCATATCTTTAGACTAGTTGCTATTCTGTCCAAGGAGAAAAATGTATGAATTCATGATGCTTTCAGGAAAAATAAAAAGTATTCCTTTACTTCTTAGAAGGCTTGAAGTTAGAAACTTTCTTTCCTAGCACAACGTTGTCTATTATTTTCAAAATCATCATGTGAAAAACCAGAATATCACTGCCTTTACTTCATCCAAAGCTAAATCTTTGTGTGGGAGCCACCAGCAGGAGTCTCACTGACATAGATGCTGTGGCACAATTAGAATCCTGCACTATTAGTGCAAGAAAACAAATTAAAGACTAAGAAGCCTGTGCACTTAGTGCCCAGCTAGTTCTGCTCCTCCCTTGCTTAGACCCTGGGAGTCAGGGACAGGGCCAGGGGTAGGACCAGAACTCAAGCCCCTCATTCACAGTCCGGGGCCCTTTGGATGACATCTGACTATATCTTGGTTGAAATCGCATTGTGGTTTTGATGTGTGTTTCTTTGATGGCTGGTGATGTTGAGCATCTCCTCATGCATGCTTGGGCCATCCTGCCATCTGCTTTTTGAAGGACCTATGCATGTCTTTTGCCTATTTTTAAAAATGGGTTTTCACTTTTGGTTATTGATTTGAAGTAATTTTTTTTTAATTTTTATTTATTTATGATAGTCACAGAGAGACAGAGAGAGAGGCAAAGACATAGGCAGAGGGAGAAGCAGGCTCCATGCACCGGGAGCCCGACGTGGGATTCGATCCCAGGTCTCCAGGATCGCGCCCTGGGCCAAAGGCAGGCGCCAAACCACTGCGCCACCCAGGGATCCCTGAAGTAATTTTTAATATATTCTGAATACTAGTCCCATGTTAGTTATGCCTGTTACAAATATATTCTCTCCATCTGCGCCCTAACTTTGCATTTTCTTGACGGTACCTTCGGAAAAAGCACATATTAGTAATCTCAATGGAGCCCAATTTATCGATTTCTTCTTTTATGGTTGTTCCTTTGGTGTCCTAAGAAATCTCTGCCTACTCCACATCTGTGAAGATTTTCTCCTACGTTGTCTTCTAGAAGCTTCGTAATATTAGCTTTCGTATTTAGGTCTGTATTCTATCTTGAATTAATTTTTGCACCTGCCATGAAGTAGGTGCTGTGGTTCTTTCCTCCCCTTAGGATATCCAGTCGCTTCAACATCGCTTGCACAGAACACTATCTCTGCACGTTGAATTGCCTTGGCAGCTTTGTCCAGAACTGACAATTTGCATGGGCTCCCCTCCATTCTTTTCATTTTCTCCACCCATCTCTTCGGGGTCCCGCTCTGTGCTACCCAAGCCCAGGGGATGTGTACAAATGATCACAGCAGATTGATTCATTATGACCAAACACTGAGAACAATGCACATGTTCATTAGCAAGAGAATGGATAAATCATGCTGTGTTCATGCAATGGAATACTCATTATTCAATAATAAAAACGAAGGAGCTACTGATACATGCAAATATGTGAATAAATCTCAAAAGTGTAATTTTGAGCAAAAGAAACCAGACATAAAAGAGAGCATACCATATGATTCCATTATATGAGCTTCTAGAACAGGCAAAACAGGGCTGTGGTAACAGAAACAAACTGGTGATTACCTCTAGGTGGAGACAAAAAAAGTGGTATAAGGGAACTTTTTGAGGAATTAGAAATATTCTATACTTATCTGAGATGCTGGATACATGGGTGCATCCATTCTTCAGCATTCACCCAACTGTGTCCTTTAAATCCGTGTATTTATTTAATCGTGTTTATGTTATGGCTCAGTTTTTTTTTAAAGAGGAAGAACAAAAGAAAAGTAATAGGTCACCAGATGTGGATATTCTCAGCAGGATCCCTCAAGCAAACTGTGCCGACTCAATTCATCCAAGTGTGCTGCCTGCCACGGGGTCAGGTGCACTCAGTAAAATCTGCTTTGGTTGTTTCTTAAAGACCCAAACTGAAACGTTGCTTCTAGGAAATATATGAAATCTGTTCAAATGCTCCTTGCAAGGAGGCACTCAGATGCTACTAAAAGCTGTTGCCTCACCGCTGATCTGATCAGACCAATGAGCTCAAGACTTCCTGGCCATTCTTTTGGGGAAACTCTTCATTTGTTTCAAAGCTCTTAGACCCATAGCCAGAAATCGTCCTCCTGGCATCATGTGCTGGCTGCCTTTCTACCTTCAGAGAAAGGCACGGCCAGCTCGACGCAGCATCACCTATGTCTTCTTGTGTCAAGGAAAACCAGCCTACTCACCCAGTCCATCCTCTTTCCTCAACACCACCTCTGCTTTGTGAGTGCTGTAAAGCTATGCACCAATGGAAAGCAAAATGTTCTTATCAACTAGGTGCTACAGAGCACAACTGCTCTCCTGGGAATGGAGTCAGCTGTGGGGCCCCTTCAGCAGGGGCTAGGGGAGGAGGCCTGCCTGCCCAGGATAACCGGAGAGGTAGGTAGGCAGGGTTTCTGACCTTTATTAGCCTTTGCTGATGGCTGTCATTTCCAGCTTCGTTCATGTTGCAATGAAGGTTTTCCTCTTCAAAGATCCCCTTTAGAAGAGCAAATTCTCCCAGGTGAACTCACACATTAAGCTGTCTGTGAACAAAGTGTCTTTTTCTCCACATCGGTCTGCTAGTTCCAGCACACAATGCTCAGGCAGTTGCATGGCTCACCCAGACCACTAAGACGGTGACGCACAGAGAAGCAAAGGGCAAGTCTTCAGTAAGAGGTCAGTGCCCTTCCTGGCCCAACCTGCCCCTGGTCCCCACTCTCCAGTGGGGACTGATTGCCTGCTAGGAGAGTGGATATGGAACCCAGGGCCAGTGCCTGAGGAAGGGAGGAAGGGTGCATGGGACGGGGTATGGAGCTTGAGTAGCAGGGGTTGATGACAGGAAGGAAGGGGCAGCCAGGTCCACCTTCACCTGCTGCAGGTTGGCATATCTGCTCTCAGAGAACCTCGCATATGCCAGATACTCAGAACATCCTTGTGGCTGAAACTACTTCCAATCTTCAAGGCCAACAGGTGAATCAATGATGATTTCTCTAAGAGTGATTGATAGAAAGCCCCACTCAAGGTGACCGAGATGACAGGATCCAGAGGGGAACTCTGGGATCAGGCTCAGCTTGATCCAGAACTTAATGAATGAAGCCTCAGCGTCTTTGGCACCATCACTCAGTGCTACTTTTCTGTTGTCTCCAACATCAGATTCTTCTTTCCTTGTGTGGCAAGTGGACTCTTGTTTCAGCTTATGGCCTCTCAGTTTCAATTTCAGTAGATATAAAAGTGTGTGTGTGTGTGTCAATAGCTCCTGCAAAAATCCTGACATTTGCTCTGATTAGACCAGTGTGGGTCATGTGACTATTGTAGCTGACGATTGGGGTGTAATTATGCTGATTGGGATAACGCTGGATCATAGACCCATCTCTCAAACCAAGAGGATTGAGAGTGAAACAGGAGTAAAGCTTTAAGCTAAAGTCTGTTACTTTGAGTGAACAGATATCGGGAAGGCAAAGTTCAAATGCCCATCACACAAGATGCCCACCACATAGACCTCACTGGAAGATAATCATCACAAGTACGGGACTGGTTTTTACATTCCCTGCTAGGTCCCCTTGAAAAATACCTGGCGCCAGAGTAGCTGCTCCGTAAATATTAGTATTTGTCATATGGGCAAATAAGTGAATGAAGCTGCAAACACTGGCTGAATCTGCTAACTATGGTATTACATGATTTTGTCTTGCTCATCTCTTCCTTCAGCCAAACAAGATTTTAGGGGAGAGTTGAGTCGACAACTACATCCACAGCTATATCTATCTCACCTGAGAGTTCATTTGCCACTTGAGCTTAAGGGAGACAACACATTATTTTCTGTCATGGTATAGATGACATTTGATATATACACACACATATATAATATAACCTTCATATATATCTAATATATATGAAATATATAGGTGATGTTCATATATATGAAATATATATAGATGATATACATGACATATATGAAATATATAATATATATGAAATATACAATATATAGATGATATTCATATATATATGAAAAAATATATATATATATATTTAGAGAGAGAGACTGCATTTTGGAACCCAGCTTCTAAAAAAGTCTTTCCACTCTTTATTCTCCCACAAAGAGATTAAGGAGAGTCTACTGCAGGGGGACAATGTGTTTAGAACGTCAATGGATGGATATATATATATACACACACCTGACACGGTGGCCCCAAACAGCACTGCCAATGATCACAGTACAGGCTTTGGGATTTCCAGAGCCACTCCCTTGTATACATTCAGCCTTTTCAGACATAGAGCATTAAACTACCTCCTTCCTGAGAATAAAGTTTGCCTTACCTGACTTTCTACCAACTTCTCCAGGTGTGACTCCCAAAGCCAGGAAGTTCCCTGGTCATGATGTATGTGTTATGCTGGGATTTTAGTGGGTACATAAACCCCCATGAATTGTTTTAAAGTTTGGCGTATGTGTTTCTTTTTCTGTGAGGGTCTGTAATTTTTATGTGACTCTCAGAAAGCTGGCATCTCGCCATCACACAGATCTTGAGAATGAAGCTAACAGGGAGAAAAACAGAGGTAAGATTTGGAAGAATCAGGCACCATGACCATTGTATGAGGCCTGGAGACAAGCTCTGCTGAAAAACGCTAACACTTGGACTTCCCAGTGACGTGAGCCACCACCTTCCTGGTTCTGTTTATGATGGCTTTACTGGGATTTTTTTTTTTTTTTCTGTCACTAAGACCTGATTGAATCTTTATATCTTTTTTTTTTTTTTAAGATTTTATTTAGTTATTCATGAGAGACTCAGAGAGAGAGGTAGAGACACAGGCAGAGGGAGAAGCAGGCCCCCTGCAGGGAGCCCGATGTGGGACTCTATCCTGGGACCCCAAGATCACGCCCTGAGCCAAAGGTAGACACTCAACCGCTGAGCCACCCAGGGGTCCCAAATCTTATATCAATCACAGAGTGTTTGCCAAATATCTGCCATGTGCCAAGGACCGGTGAGGGATATGGGGGGACACAGAAGGTAGAGGCCACAAGGGTTCAGTTAGACAAGCAAGATCAACACCCACAAAGCAAGAAGCTAATAACTAAGTGCTACATAGATGGTACATGCTGGGAAAATAGTTGGAAGTGGCTGTTCTGTCCACCACCAGCCGTAGAACAAAATTCTAGTCCAGAGTGATTCCGTCCCTCCCTGGCCTCTAGGGGTCACGTCTGTGACCAGGAATGGTCAGGGCAGGACAGGGGGAGAGAGCAGTGTCTCCAGCACAAAGCTGGCCCCTTCCGTTTTACTGAGCCTCATCTCCTTACTCAATTCACAGGTCTGTTTTATAACTTTCCAGGACACAAGATGTTCTGACACTTGAGTAATAAGTGATATTCGCAGGACGCTTTCCCCTTCTCCATGCAAAGGATGCTAATGAAACTGGGTGCCGCCTCTCCCCTCTTTCTGACCTCTGTCCAAGTAGTAAGGTGACAGCCCTCCCTCCCATTCAAGTGCTTCGTCATTACATCTAAACACGGACAACATCTCTCATCCACACAGGGAAAAGTGACATGGAGAGGCCCGCCACCCAGAAGACTTCCTTTGGTTTTGTCCCGGCCAGCTGATGCAGGTCTATAATGGGCCAAGGTCCCAGCTGTGTCCCCAGGTAGGGCAGCCAGGCATGTGTACAATCACTGAGTCATCTCCAAAGCAGGGGAGGGGGTGGCCAGGTGAGTGGCCCGGCCACTGGCCACTAACAGAAACACCCCGCAGGGAGTGGGCCTTCACCAGCAACCACTACACTTCAATTTTTATTGCAAACACTCACAGCATCAAAGAATTATTGGCAACAGATAAAAATTGGGGGAAGTTGGAGGAGACAGCTGCTGGATATACTACACACCTAATGGCTTTTAAAAAAATCAAAACAAAAACCAGAAACATGATTGTATGTGATTCTTCAGCGATTTTTACCATGTGAACTGGTGTAGCCACGGGAGTTCATTTTCACGCAACCCCGTCTTCCATGTGACCTCTCCATGACCGTGGCAGTGATTAGGAGTCCTGTGCTCCGCGCTGGTCGTTTTACAAATTCTGGCTTCTGCACATTCCTTTGCACTAAATACACAAACAAGGACACCACTGTCTGCCCAGTGCACGCCCCTGTCACTTCGCAACAGCCAGCTGGGCAGCGACAGGTGACTGCACCGACATTCGCATCATGCAAACTGGGCAGCAGGCCCGTCCAGGGAACCCTGGATGCCAGAGCTATGTTGCTCTTTTTCCAAAAGGTTCCACTGCTTCTTGCTTGACGATGGCTTCTGGAATGCAAGTGGTGCTGGTACCAACCCTGGGGAGCTTCCCCGGGGAAACCTGAAACTGGCCCCCCTCCTTAGAGGGCAGGGCAAATGGGGAAGAAGAGGCAGGCCACTCCAGGTGGGTAGGCGGCCCCTTTAAGAAGCAGAGGAACTGGGGCACCTGGGTGGCTCAGGTGGTCAAGGGTCTCTCCTTTGGCTTGGGTCATGATCTCTCGAGATCTCGGGGTCCTGGGATCCCCTGCGTCAGGCTCCTGGCTCATTGCAGAGTCTGCTTCTTCTCCTCCCACTTCCTCTTCCCCTGGTCATCTCTCTCTCTCTCACTCTGTCTCTCTCTCTCTGTCTCTCTCTCTCCCTGTATCCCTCTGTCTCAAATGGATAAATAAAATCTTTAAAAAAGAAGCAGCAGCAAAGGACCTTATATACAGGGCTGTCTCGGGTGCTGGGAGATAAGTAGATCTCCAGACCTGCCTGCCAAATCTTAAAAATTCATATAAAGGCCCAAATTGGGTTCAGTCACATGTGCTGTTTGTCTCAAGGCCGTGCTCTTGAAAGTGGATCCCACTGTGAGGACAGCAGCCAGGACTCACATTCCAACCACAGGAGAGTGGGTGAGGAGCCTTCTCCGTGTCCTGCTGGCAGGTGAACCTGAGTTCACATCCTCTCCATGACCTTCCCCAACAAGTGGTTATTGGATCTTGTCAATGATTCAGCTCTGAAAACAAGTACTACCCATTTCTCGTGCTTCTGGAAGTTTAACTCAGGAATGTATACCATGATTGCACAGTGAGATCTTCAAGATTGATTTACTGATTTAAAAGAGAGAGGGCAGGGGACGGGGAACAGAAGGAAAGGGAGAAGCAGGCTCTGAGCTGAGCCCAGAGTCTGACACAGGGTTCCATCCCACGATCCTGAGATCAAGGCCTGAGCCGAAATCAAGAGTCGGGTGCCCAACTGACTGAGCCACCCAGTGGCTCTTAAGTGAGATCTTAAAAATCCCTAGTTAACAGGCACCTGGGTGGCTCAGTGGTTGAACGTCTGCCTTTGGCTCAGGTCATGGTCCCAGGGTCCTGGGATCAAGCCCTACATCAGGGTCCCCATCGGGAGCCTGCTTCTCCCTCTGCTATGTCTCTGTCTCTCTCTCTGTGTGTGTCTCTCATTAACAAATAAATAAAACCTTTTTAAAAATCCCTTGTTGGCATTTGTAACTATGTACCTGCATGAAAACAGAGTTGTGTCTTTTCTGTGCAATCTGGACAACACACAGCATGAGTGGGATGTTAAGGGGAAACTGAGGCAGCATCTTCTAGTCATAAAAATGCTTAGTTTGGGTCCCTCTAGAAGCCTACCCTGAGACAAGGGTCTTAGTACTTGTAGCTTATTTAGGAAGTGATCCCAGGAGGCCCTGCAGGAAAGTACGCCCACGAGATGGAATAGAGAGGACAGCAGGTGACACTGTGGGCATTCCTGCTGGGGGACTCCAGGAAAGCATGTCTCAAAGTCACCCCCACCCCCACCCCACCCAGGATCTGGGGTTCTACTGTTTGTCTCTAGGTCAGTGTCACCCCTGGGGCACCAAGGAGATCCATCTGGGCACTTCTGGCCTTCTCAGAGCTCCAGCCAAGCAGGTGACGATGACCAGAAAGATGTCAGCACACAGTTGCAGGTGTTTGCAGCTGGAAGCTAAGAGATCGTTATACAAAAGATGGTGAGTATGGAGGGGTGGGGGTGGGCTGGGATAGCACCCTACTCCCCCACCACATGGATTTTAATAACGGTGCCAGACACTGTGCCCACGACACCTCATGTGGTCCTCACACCAACTTCATCCCTGTTCTACAGCTGGGAACACTGAGGCATGGAGAGATTGAATGACCAGCCCCGTGAGACCGTCCAATAAACCATAGACCCAGCACTTGAACCCAGAGCCATCAGATTTCAAAATTTCTGTCCTTATCAAGCCACCAAATGTCAGTCTTATTCCTTCTCGTGCACAGCGTTAACTAACTGGCTGCTCTGTTTTCTATCCCATGCAGATGAGACACAGGCTGCAGCTGCGTGTCAGCGCACAGGGATGGCAGGTGCGAAGGACGAGGACTGACACAGGCCCAGCTAGAGTAATCACATAAAACTTTATAAGCTCCTCTTTTAAAAGCAACACAAACATGCAATGTGGTTTCTGAAAAACTTCCAACAAGCATCCTGAGCACTGTTCAAGTTTGCGCTCTGGAAGAGTCGATTTCAATGACCTGGATTATCCAGGCCCTAGCAGAGCCGAGGAAGTGAGGTTCTGGAAGCTCTAAACCAGCTGGATGAGCTCAGGACCCAGGAAGGGAAATGGCTGAAGGGCCGAGGGGATCGTTTTGGGAGGAAGGCTGTTTGACCTCTTGGATTAGCCGACCCACACACAGTGCAGAGGGCAGCAGCCAGGCCCCCAGCATCCCAACTACAGGGGCTGAGGGTGGCTTTAGGGAGAGGCCGTGGGACCAGATTGAATCAAGAGGGAAGCGCATGAAGAGAAGGCACCTCCTTTTATCTTCAAAGCCCTTTTAAATTTTTTTCTATTTTATTTATTTATTGAGAGAGAAAGAGCACAGCAGGGGGCAAGGGCAGAAGGAGAGGGAGAAGCAGACCCCCTGCTAAGCGGGGAGCCTGATGAGAGGCTCGATCCCAGGACCCAGGGATCATGACCTGAGCTGAAGGCAGATGCTTAACCGACTGAACCACCCAGGAGCCCCTTCAAAGCCCTTTTTAAAACCTGAATTCAAAAACAGCCCAGCCTCCTGGGAAGTGCTGCCTTGGGGAGGGGGGAGGCTTCTGTAGGCCAATTTAAAGGGAGGAATGAGGCCAAGGCACCCTGAAGGCACCAAAACCAGAAGGAAAATCATCCTTTAAAGCAGGTGCTCTGGTCTGACCACCCACCGCTGTTCCGGAGAGTTCTACAACTTTGAAAACCTGCCCTTCAAATGGAATAGGTTGACTGCCATGCCCCCCCATCACAGCCTTGGAAACAGGACGCATAAAGTAGAGGATCCTCATCTGATGTCTTGCTCCTACAGATTCATTAGCATGTGGGAGGGAAAATCCCTACAAGTTGCTCAGAGACAAGCCCCGCCTCTGTGATGCAGGTCACTGCAACCTAGCGACTGTCTCCCATCTAACAACATCATAAATCTGTCAGACAGTTAGCAAGCAGCACCGGCCTCCCACTTGCATGTCAAATACAATTCACCAGGAATTCTCTTCCGCTCCACCATGGTTTAGCTGACTGCGACCAAACACTTTGAGCAAAGCAAAGGCAACACGCACACACACAAGGAGCGACATTTAACGCAAAAGGTTGACGTCAACAATAATATTAGTGTCTCCATCCCCGTGATTATTATTTTCTGCAGTTTGAAATCATGTCATGGAACTATTTTTTTCATGTGATGGAAGTTTTAGATCTCATTCAATTGAAAAAAAGTACCACCGACAGAACTTGTTAAGTGCCTCCTTGTGGGGGAAAAGGTGAAAACTTCTGACCTGATGGACTTCAGAAGAAAACTTGGCCCCCAGAGAAATTATGAAGAGCTTGGCCCGTGAAGAGTTTAGCCAAGTGTCCTGCTGAGCGTTTCTTGAGCAACAGACAGTCCCTTGCCAGCTCTGGAATATCGGATCAGACTCGGCAGAGGGAGGTTGGAGGAGGTCATTGCTTCTTTTTATTAAAATCCCCTGCTGGGGGCACCTGGGTGGCTCAGCGGTTGAGGCTCTGCCTTTGGCTCAGGTCATGATCCCAGGGTCCTGGGATCGAGTCCTGCATCGAGCTCCCTACAGGGAGCCTGCTTCTCTACCTGTGTCTCTGCCTCTCTCTATATAACTCTCATGAATAAATAAATAAAATCTTAAAATAAATAAATGAATAAAATAAAATCCCCTGCTGTATGGGAATAGCCCTGTGCTTAACTCATTGAAACTACATTGTGTATAATCCTTATTTCAAGTAACATCGTCTTTCATTAAGATACAAGTGTCTGTAAACTTAAGTGCAGAAGCATATGGAAATTGCTGTATGCTCAACTCAGTGAAACGACACTGTGTATGATCCATCTTTCAAGTAAAATCTTCTTTCATTAAAATATACGTGTTTGTAAACATATGTGTATAAGGACATAGGATAGCCTGTGCTTCACTCATTAAAACTATAGCTAGGTATGAAAATTAAAAATAAAAAAAATAAAATCCACTGCCGGAGGACTGGTACCCGATGCTTGGAGCAGCAGTACTCATAGTAGCCAAAAGGTGAAAGGAACCAAGTGTCCACCCAGGGATGAATGGATAGACAAAATGGGGTGTATCCATACCAGGGGATATTATTCCCCCTTAAAAAGAAGGAAACACACACACCATGACATGGATGAACCCAGAGGATATAAGGCTAACTTAAATAAGCCAACACAAAAGGGCAAAGTATTGTGTGACTCCATTCAGATGAGGTCCCTACGCTAGTCAAATTGGTGGCATCGGAGAGTAGAGTGGTGGTTGTGGGGACTGGAAAGGGGAAAAAGGGAAGTTAGTGTTTAATGGGCACAGAGTTTCAGTTTGAGGAGATGAAAGGTTCTGGAGTGGATGCTATGATGATTGTAAACAGTGTGAATGTACTTAATGCCACAAAATTGTGCACTTAAAAAGAATCTAAGTAGTAAATTTTGTGTGATTTATATTTACCACAATAAAAAGAAAATCCCCTGTGGGAACAATTGTTTTAAAAGATTTTATTTATTTATTCATGAGAGAGACAGAAAGAGGCAGAGACACAGGCAGAGGGAGAAGCAGACTCCCTGCGGGGAGCCCAATGTGAGACTGGATCCCAGGACCCCGGGATCTCGATCTGAGCGGAAGGCAGAAACTCAACCACTGAACCACCCAGGTGCACCCCACCCCCATAGGAACAATTTAATGATTTAATGTCTTTACATCAACCCAAGAACCAAGTACAGGAATGACTCCCAGCATCCCCCCAAACTCATCTTGTTTACCATTCTAATTCTCATTTGCATGCATCTGCACTCTCATTTGCATGCTCACCTCCTCTTTTCTGTGGCTGACAGGTGTTCTTCCTTGGCAACTGACTTTTCCTAAGTTGAAAGCACCAATGGAGCAGGCTTTCCACTGGATGTAAGACATTAGGAGAAAAAATTAAAACAAAAACAGTTATAATATTCCAACACTTGGCTTTCTATTTTAAAAATTTGGCATAGAAACTGAAATCGGGTTGAACTTTTTAATATAGAATAATAAAAGCTCTGATTTTTTTTAGTTAAAGAATTTAGGCACACATGAGAAATTGAAAAGGTCAATCAGAGAAAAGGACGTTTTCAAGTGCTCTACACATTATAAATTCATTCTTTTTTTCTTAATGCCCTCACTCATATCTATCTGCAGCACTTTTTTTTTCATTTTCTTCCTTTCAAAAGGGACTTCTGTGCCAGCAAAGAATTACACAGAAGATTCTAAAACAATAAAAGCAAAAGAATATCATCTCCCTTTAGAAAGAGACAGAAGCAAGATTTTCGAAAATGTGCTCCATGAAGTACCTACATCAGAATCACTAACATTGATCAATAGGGTCACATGTCAAAGGATTGTCTAATGAGGAACAGACATGCCCCAACTCCCCACTTGTAGAGCTCTGAGATGCCTGTTGGTTCGCTTTGAGGGGGACAGCACATCACTGCTCCCTCGGGACCCTTAGTTAATGAGGACAAAAAAATAATGGCCAACCTGGCACTAGAGTATCTGTTGGGGGAGATGAAAAGGTCCTGGAGTGGATGCTACAGCCAACTGCCCTCTTCCAGCTTCTCTGACCTCGCCTCTGTGGGGGTTGCGCTGACCAAAGCTACTTGCCAGTTCACACCTCATTCAGCCAGAGTCCCCATTCTGTGTCCACTGGAGTGTCTGGACTAGGTTGGGCAAAAGGATCTCCATCCTGAGTGCTAATTATCCAGCATTGTTCATGGATACCTTGAAGGCTGTGGCCAAGAAGAAAGTTGAATCAGGGACCGGCCTCCATGGATTTGCAATGTCTGACATGGGCTGAGAGGGGCAGGGCAGCCTCAGGATTCTAGTACCCCCTCTCTGCCTTTGACTTGCTTTAAGACAATGCTTTTCATGCCTCTCCGAGTTATTTACTGATTTATGTAATTACAAGTACTTATACAGCACTTCTATGGTCAAGACAATCACCTAAGTGCTTTAGAAATATTAACTGATTTCACCCTTATAACAACATTGAAGCTGAGGCTATTTTTATCCTCATTTAAAACTGAAGCACTCAAAGCACAGAGAGGGTCAAAACTTTGCCCACAGTCACACAGCGGCTAAATGGCAGCTCCGATTCAAGCCAAGGCTGTCCAGCCTCATAATTTGTGCAAAGCTTATTTCAATAGGGTATAGATGGGTTTAATGCCAAAATATAGGACATCAGTAAAAACAGTATATTAAATTCTGGTCACTTCTGCCCGTCCTCAGCCTTACTCTCTCTTTGTTGCAAGAGGAGATTCAGGGGCAGTTTTTAAAAGTGTCAAAGGAAATAGTACAAAGCTGAATCTTCCTTGCTGACATCACCAGAACTGAGAGATTTGTAAAATGAGTAACTTTCTTACTTTGTGGATCAAGGTTATGTAATTCCATAAAAGGCACAATTAAGGTTCCTTTTAAGAAAATAACTTGTTTCTTGTTTTGTGGTGGGTTTGGGAGGGAGATGTTTTGTTTTGTTTTGTTTTGTTTTGTTTTTTTGTTGCTTTGTGCTTAGCACACCCAGGCTAGGAGTAGTAAAGGGCAGGGTTTTTTTTTTTTTTTTAATTTTTTTCTCACAGTTTAGGCTTCTTCTTGATAATCATGTGTACTATTTACTCACTGAAAAGACCTAACCTTTTTTGTGCAAAATGACATCTTAGCCCTAGTCACATGATTGGAAAATCTTTACAAGTTTGGTCCAAACTGACACAGCCCTTATAGTCACATATTTCCAGTCGACACACAATCACAGGTTGGCATTGCTCTAGGACAGTGGTTCTCAGCATGTGGTCTCTGGACCAATAGACACAGTGTCACCTGAGGACACATGAAAAAGGCACATTTTCTGGCCCACCCCAGATCTACTGAATCTAAAGCTGTGGACTAGGGCCCAGGGTTCTGTGTCTTAACAAGCACTCCAAGTTGGAGAAAACTGTTCTAGAAAAGAGTAGCCAGATACAGTACACACCACAGTAAAAACTGTGTCTGCTCTTTGCCATCAGTTAGTTCTTTGCCATCAGTTAGACTTCCAGGAGCTACCTGGGTTCAAATCCTGGATCCTCACCTTTGCCCTTCCAGAGCCACCTTGATCTGGCCTTTAAAATGTCCTCCTGTTCCTGGACACACACCTTTCCCTTATATCCTCCCACGCAGACTGGAATTTTCCCGTCAAAACTACTAAAACCAAAGAAGAGAGAACGTGGGAGAAGAAAGAAAATAAGCATGATAGAATCAGAGAAAAAATACAAACCCCAGAAAAACCAACTCTATGAGCTTAACAAGTACCTGCTGATTGGTTTCTTTCCATTAACATGCAATCACAGGGCTGCCTAAAGACAAATGTCATTGACCGAAGGGAGCCCATATTGATGGGCTCCCACGCCATGTTGATGGGCAGGGTATTTTTCTACAGCATCTGAATTTCTGGCCCAAACTACCATCTGTCTTTTTTTCCCATTTGCTCCTTTGGACTAGGTCAACCAGTGGCAGGTAAAGTCAGGACAGTTTGCATAGAGAGGACTTGAACCACATCTGAAGGATGAGAAGGATACATCAGATAAAGGACAATCATAATTAACCGCAGCAGGAACTATGCTGAACCCATTACACACATCACCTCCATTAATCCTCACAGCAAACTGACAAGGTAATATTAATAATACTAGTTTTTGTTATCGATCACTCCCCATGTGCCAAGTACTGTCCTAGGTACTTTGCAGGTCTTCATGAATTTGATTCTTATTACAACTGTAGGAGCTACACAGTATTACACCCATCTTTCAGATGAGGAATTTGAGACACAAAAAGATTAAGCATTGGGCACAACACCACACAGAAGTGACCAAAGAGGACACAGTTGAACCCTGAGACTCTGACATGAAAATCCACTCTCCCAAATGCTGTGTTTCTAGAAAGAGGGAGCACAGAGGTCTGAAGATGAACAGCTATCCAGGGAGAGCCAGGGAGCAGGTATTGGCTGGAAGGTTCATTAAGTGCTGGGTGAGTGTTGTGGTTTCCGTGTCCAGAAATGATTTGCATGAGACAAAAAGAAGCTGGAACCTGTAGTCTGCAGCAGGTGCTGAGAAAGAGCTCTCGGTCTCAGATAAGAAAAAAGAAGTGACAAGTAAAGAAGATGAGCTACTCTATCCAGAGCTACATCAAGAGTCCTGGTTGCAAAGAACAGAAACCAAAGTTAGCTAGCTCAATAAGCAATTCTTTGGATGGATTTTATAACATTGACAGGAAAGATAAAGAACCAGACCAAAAAAAAAAAAAATAATAACAAATGAAACCCAAACAACAGAAAATATAGTGACACAGCCAAAGGGCAGTCTGACTTATCACTGTCCTTAGATCCTTAATGTACCCTGTCCCTGACTGAGCTACCTTTCACTGAGAGTTACCTCAAAGCGTCCCTTCATCCATGTGTCACAACTTCAGGTGAGGGCATCAGATTGGCTGAGTCTAGGCCAAGGACAAGCCTCTCTCAACTTCTAGAATCTCTTTTCTACCACCAAGATTCACACAATGCTCCCCCTTCCCCTCCCAAGTCCACAACATCCACAACAGCTGCTGAAGCCAACTTGAGCAAGTATGCCACTGCACCAGGTCAACAGAGGTCCTGGGTCTGGAGACCAAAGAATAAAAACAGGTAGCCAGGTGTCCAAGGGAGAGGAGAGCCAGCAAGCTTCTTATGTGAGACACTTTAGCTTTAAAGACATCTGCTCCTGAATCATCAGGGAGATGCAAATCAAAACCAAAGGAGCTAGGGGTGGTGGAAGGGGAAGAGGGCGGGGGGTGGGGGTGAATGGGTGACGGACACTGATGGGGGCACTTGATGAGCACTTGATGAGCACTGGGTGTTATTCTGTATGTTGGCAAATTGAACACCAATAAAAAATAAATTTAATATTAAAAAAACAAACAAACAAGCTTTCACCTTATATCTGTCAGCGTGGCTGTCATCAAAAAGACAAGAAAGAACGTATGTTGGCAAGGATGCAAAGAATAGGGAATCCTTGTGCTCTGCCGATGGGAATGGGAATTGGTACAGCTACCATGGAAAACGGAATGGAGAATATTTCTCAAAATATTGGAAATACTATACAATTCAGGAATTCCACTACTGGGTATTTACCCAGAGAAAACAAAAACACTAGTTCAAAAAGATATATTCGCCCCTATGTTTATTGCAGCATTATTTCTTAGTAGCCAAGGTATGGAAGCAACCTAGGTGTCCATCGATAGATGAATGGATAAAGAGGTGCTGTCTATGCAAGGGAACGTGAGTCAGCCATAAAAAAGAATGAGATCTCACCATTTACAACAACATGGATGGACCTAGAGGGTATCGTGCCAGGTGAAAGAAGTCAGAGAGAAATACTAACACCACATGATTTCATTATATGTGGAATCTGAGAAAAGAAGCCAACAAACCAACCCAAACCAGAAAGAGACCTATAAATACAGAGAACAAACCGGTAGTTGCCAGAGAGGAGGGATGTGGGAGGATGGGCCAAATAGGCGAATGGGGATGAGAGGTACAGGCTTCCAGTTATAGAACAAATAAGTCATGGAGACAAAAGGTACAGGATAGGGAATACAGTCGATGTATTGACACATCCCATAGTAACAGATGGGAGCCACACTGGTGGTGAGCACTGCATCATATAGAGAGTCGTAGAATCACTGTGTTGTACCTTTGAAACTAAGGTCAGTGATACTTAAAAAAAAAAAAGGCATCTATTCTTGAAATCTTTTTCTTTGGGGTATCACCAGCCTTATGGAAAGGTCCCCTCTACTCAGGAGGTTTCTTGGGAACGTGAGGTCCCAACCCCATCCAGATATCTAAGTGATGGATATTACAAGTCACAAGATTGTGACTAATAATGATGATTGAAGGCTCCTGGAGTCAGTAGCTGGAAACCTCTCCTCCTTGTGACTGCCTTGAGCCTCCCCTTCTTGGCGTGACTGATGCTCAGGAGAAGTACAGCAGGACAGGGTGCTCAAGAGAGGGAAGTTCACGATTATCTGCTGACCTCCTAGCAACAGGAGACATCATCATGAACATGGGATTTTTTTCCCACCTGAGTGAAGGCTGGCACCGCATCCAAATATCCCTGCCAATACTTGTGAGGACCTGGAAATCTCACCATAAATTTTACAGTGATACACATTGCTAAGCTCCCAAAGTTCCCACTATTGCAGATTCCTGTTCATGCATATTTCAAGCCTGACACTGGAGGATCACACGGTGAATCACTGAGCAGTGCTCTATGCACATGTCGGCGGTGCCTAAGAAATCCAGTGGCTGAAAGGAAGGCACAGCCATGCACATGGTCGGGAGAGAACAATTACCACTACGAACGTGAACCCAACAGATGATCAAGGGTACAACAAAAGGAAACTTTTAGTAGGGAAATTTAATTTCACAAGAAAAACCTCGAGAAAATTGCAAATGCAATCATTTGATTTAATCCTCTGCATTTGAAGAACTCTGCAAATGCAAAACACATTTAAACATTTATAAAATTAAGATGCTAAAATTAATGTTTAGCTATTACAGAAATGCTTATGATTGTCTGGCAACTGTGCATAATTAAACAGCAATTTCAAACATTACTGGGTCAGGCCCCATTCAGTCAAACTGTGTGGAAAAAAAAAACATGCAAGAGTTATTGGAGGAAAAGTTTATGGGCTGTAAGCCCTCTTGTGGCCACAAAGCACAGGACAGCCAAGGACTTTGCCACCCCTCCACCCTTGTCCCCACCCCCAGTCCCAGAGGAGGAGGTTGGGGTACAGGGTCTGAGCATGAGGCCTGACTCCTTCACCATCCCAGGACCTCTGATTCTAAGGAAAATGCTGGGCAGTAAGCAAACACCCTTCTCTCTTTCTAGTGCCACCAAGGACATGAGAACAGAGCCCAAACCTTCCCACTCCTCCACTGTTAACCTGGTAACAGCATGTCACTTCTGTGGGGCTTAAAGTTGCCTTGATGGGGGGTATCATTTGATCTAAAAGAAAGCACCATCATTCCCATCTGCAAGATGCTGAACCTGAGGCTTCAGGGGACACTGTGACTTGCCCAGCATATTTCATTCTTCCCATCAGATTTTAAATGTCTTCTCTAACCACCTTACATAAAGTCACACCACCACCCACCCACACCAGCTACTGTCAAACACTCTACCCTCTTTACTTCCACTTCTCAAATGGGGGCAAATTATCCTGTCTACATCTGGTCACATGTTGGCTCTATGTCGCCCACACTGGAATGGAAAGTCTAGTGGGTCTAGATCTGTCTCTTTCACCCATGGGTCCCTGGGCTTGGTGCTCAGTTAGTATCTGTGGAACTGTAGGCGATATGATGGGTAAGGCATGTGGCTGAGACACAAGAACAGGCCAGCTGACTCCAGACTCATTAGAGAAACACATTCTCCCTTGGGGCTTGTTGGCCTGGTGCAAGCTGCTGGCCCTCCTGTTCAGGTCAGCCTGCAGACCCCTCACACTCTGTGTTCAAAGGTTAATTTTTACATTTTATCCAACAGTCTCATTCCTCTGCCATTATTCAATGTTTGGGATTGGAGGTGCCACTCTCCAGCCTGTTGTAGAAGCAAAAACACGGGATGCCAGCCTGATTCCTCTGCATTGGAGCAGCTCTTCCATCTTGGTCTTCTCTAACAGACACCAAGTCCTGCAAATTCCACCTCCTGGGGCACCCACCTCAACACACCAGCTGTCCACCCAGCTCCAGGCTATAGCCAGAAGGTGTTTCTAAAACAGCAGAGCCATGTCTGTCCTTGTAACTTAGAACCCTCTGGGGGTTCCCTGTTGTTTTTAGGAGAAAGTGCAAAATGGCTAGTATGGCCCCTTTGGCAATCTGCATGATCTGGCCCCTGCTAGTTCTCCATCCTTCTCTCCCTCACCTGCTCTAGCCTTATAGACTTTCTACCAGAGAGCTCCTCCCTGCCAGCCACTACCCTAGATCCTTTCAGGGACATCATCTTATTAAATTCTCTCAATACCTCTGCAAGAGAGATGTTACTATTCCCATTTTTTGTTTTTTATAATGAAGCAGGCTCAGAGAAGCAAATGTGATTTGCCTGGGGTCCCAAGTCTTCCCAGTTCGAAATTCATTGTTCCTTCTATCTCAGCCTTCTGCTCCCCACCCTCATTACTGTCATTAGCAACGTTTGTTGAGGACCTACTGTGAATAGGACACCATGCAAGATAGGTTCCAGGGCACTGACTCTACTAAACAAGTCACAAAGCACCAGTAAGGCAAAGATTGCAGGGATGGGGGTGCAGAGATAGCCCCCAGTGGGGAGAATGTTCCAGGCAGCTGCTCATCCAGGTATTAGAGCTGTCCATTTACTCTAGTTGCCATGACAACCTCACCCTTTAAATTTGGAAAGTTTCATTAACAAGATCACCCTTTTCATGAAAACAAAAAACAAAAAACAAAACAAAAACAGGCCAACTCAGCCCCTAGGGGAGTGTACTTTCTATGGAGTACTTCTCTTATAAAGCCAGTCACAAGATAAAAAAGCTCTAAGTCTGGTAAATATGAACAGGAGAACAATGAAAACCACTTTCATCTGCACTAATTTGGGATTTATTAAACTCAAAAACCTTTGCCCTGGGAAGCAGTTGGTTTGAAAAATATATTTTGAATATCTGAATGAAGAAAGGAATATTTTTAAATAAAATTAACTTCTCTCATAAATAAATATAATATAGACATAGATGTGTTTAATTGTACCATAAAAGTGCTTAGAAAAATAAAGTGGCTCTGAAGATTGGATTTTCCAGTGCACTGTAATTTATGATTAAAATGTCAACACTGACTCGTGGGAAAAGCTTGGGATTTCAGCTGAGGATCATTTGCCACTAGTAAGCTATTTTTTTTTTCATTTTAAGATGGTCATAATAATAAATCAGACAGTCTACACTTAACAACAATTTGAAAAAGTGCTAAAGCAGTGTTCATCATGTTTCTTTAATCCCATCTCAGGTCTTTACTTTTTTTTAGGATTTTATTTATTTATTCATGAGAGAGACAGACAAAGAGGCAGAGACATAGGCAGAGGGAGAAGCAGGCTCCCCATAGGGAGCCCAGTGCAGGACTCAATCCCAGGACCCTGGGATCATGACCTGAGCCAAAGGCAGATGCTCACCACTGAGCACCCAGGCATCCCATAGATCCAGGTCTTTATGTTTCCGTTCATTTGGACCCTATTTCTCTTCTACATGGATATTTAATATTCCTCCTCTGCTGCCTTAGGCAATCCCATGCACCAGAGGATCAGACCAGGGTGAGATTTGTACAGTGGGTATGTTTATGGACACTTGGCTACACACAGTTATGCAGAGGTGAGCACAGCACACCAGTCACTGAGGGGAAACCCCAGGCCATGCTGGCACAAGGGAGAAATGCCTGGTGACTGAACTCTGAGCTTCAGGTTTGCTTTAGGGCAAATGACTTCACTTTTGGAAATGGAAATTTTCTTTGGAAACCCTTCCAGGCTTGTCTGGTGAAAATGCCCACTGTCACCTTTTCTGTACACAGGACCCACAGGAATTCCTTCTTCCAGACAGCTTGGTTTCTTGGTAGGAATGACTGTACCAGGTGCCATGTGTGATTTTCAAGTCCCATCCAAACTAAAGTGTCTACTCACCTGTCTCAGTCTCCAAAAGTAAGGACACCAAAGATCATACTCACTTGCTTCTTCTCTAGAGGCTAGAATGAACAAAAATGGGAAGACGGTACGTGAGAGTAGATCAAAGCCTCTAACTCATTCATACCATCTCTTCCATTCTTCACTCATTCATCACTCATTTATTTATTCTATGAATTTGTTAAAGACCTACACATTGGTATGCCATCTACTAGGCACTGGGATACTATGGTGAACAGGCTCCAGACCTGACCTCTTCCCTTTGCTCTCCGTTATCCCATCATATAGGCTCTGTTCTTATACACCATGTTCCTCCCTCAGGATATTTGCACTTAGTGTTTCCTCTGCCTAAAATCATCTTCCCCTGACTCTTTGTAGAGTCCATGCCTCCCCCATACTTCTAGCCTCAGTTCATAAGTCACTTCCCTTAACCACTCTAAGAGAAATCACCCCTTCCCAGCCTGCCCTGCATTTATTTCCCTTATAGGTGATATGAAATTATTCTGATTTTTTGACAGCTCTTTGCCTTCTTCCTTACAGGATCCCAAGCACCTGGCACACTGCCTGGCTTATTATAAGACATAATAGAATTTATTTAGCACTTACTATATGCCAGTTGCCCTTTGGAGTGTTTTATGTGCACTCTCCCAATTAATCACCCCTATAAGCCTATAAAGCAGGTACTAATAGAGGCATAGAGAAGCTGTATAACTTGGTCTTACAGGGTGAAAAGAGACAAGGTTGACTTTTGAACCCAAGAAGTTTGATCCTAGTGGCTGTGCTCTTAATCCCTACACTAGGGATGCCTGGGTGTCTCAGCGGTTGAGTGTCTGCCTTCATCTCAGGTCGTGATCCCGGGGCCCAGGGATCAATCCCACATCGGGCTCCCCAAGGGGAGCCTGCTTCTCCCCCTGCCTATATCTCTGCCTCTCTCTCTGTGTCTCTCGTGAATAAATGAATAAAATCTTAAAAAAAAAAATCCCTACACTAGACCAGCCCTCCATTTTGTCAGTCAGCATTTTGAATGAATGAGTGAATAAAAACGTAACAATAAATGAGTGAATCTAGGGTGGAATACAAACAGTAAACAAATAATTGTTCAAAACCTACATAAAGACAAGGAAATAAAGGCTACAATGCAAGCATGTAATAGAGAGATCAAGCCTAGTTTAGAGCATCAGAGAGACCTGCCTGAAGAAGTGACACTAATTTAAGTGACAGTGTGGAGGGAATATGGGAGTTAGCAGGAGAAAAGGGTCATTTATTCATCAGATAATGTGTTGGCGACCCAGGAAACAGAGGCAAGCTGAACACAAGTACCAAGCCTCAGGTTCAGAACAACATCTCTTTGTGATGTTGTGGACAGACAAGCCATATACCAAGGTAGGAACAAAAATTAGTAAGTTTTTTCAAAGGTAATTTGCAGAATTACCTATAAACAACTTGCAGAATTTAAAATATATCTTTTCACTGCAATGATTTTTAACGGTCTTTCCTACCAATATACTTGTCCATCTATAGAGAAGTATGTGTAATAAGAAAGGTAGCTGTGCAAATAGCCCCAAACTGAATAATAAAAAAACAAATTATTTATCAATAGGGAAATGTATTAAATACATTTTGGTACCACCATATCATGTGGTATATTCTGGAATAATTTTTTTAATGATTTTAATCAAGTTGTAATGGCATATAAAGATCCACAAGACAGAGGCACCTGGTGGCTCAGCAGTTAAGCGTTTGCCTTCGGCTCAGGGCGTGATCCTGGAGTTTCGGGATCGAGTCCCACATCAGGCTCCCTGTATGGAGCCTTTTTCTCCCTCTGCCTGTGTCTCTGCCTCTCTCTCTCTCCCTCTCTCTCTCTCTCTCTCTCTGTCTCTCATGAATAAATAAATAAAATCTTTAAAAAAAAAAGATCCACAAGACATAGTGCCCAGTGGGGGGAAAAAATGTCCAGTAACACTTGACTGCATCAAGAATGATTCTATTTATGTATCTTTTAAAAAGAGAAACAGAAGCTATGCCTGTTTGCACACAATACACACATGTACACACCCAAATAGAAATGCATGTTTTGAACTGTTTGGGTTGTTTTGAAAGAACACTCAGCTAATTCTTATCCATGATATCTCGGGAGGAGGAGAAGTAGAAAGAAGATTCTGATGACCTACCCTGCTGAAAACCCCACCAGCCACACAGCTCCATCTGGGCCATCTTCCTAGAGTTTCCAGCCTGCCTTGATTTGCTTCCTCATTCACTCGGGTCAGTGGTTCTTGGATTCTGACTCTCGGCTTAGTACTGATTCGGCATTTGAGCTTTATCCAAAGTTCAGGATACCTGCCTGTGTATCCACCATTTGACCTTGGGCCTGCTTTCAACCAACCAATGTACTTCCGTTTTCCTTGTCCACAGGTCTTTTTTTTTTTTTAAGATTTATTTATTTATTTATTCATGATAGACATAGAGAGGGAGAGAGACAGAGACACAGGCAGAGGGAGAAGCAGGCTCCATGCCAGGAGCCGACGTGGGACTCGATCCCTGGACTCCAGGATCACGCCCTGGGCCAAAGGCAGGTGCTAAACCTCTGAGCCACCCAAGGATACCCCTTGTCCACAGGTCTTAACCCTCACCAGGAAGTAAGGTAAAATGTCCTCCTCAATCCCTTGGTCTCACAGCTGAAAAGAAGCTCAGCATTTCTATAGACCAGATAGGGGCGCAGTCATAGCTGGTGACAGGATTATAGTCAAGCTTAATGTTGGAATTTCCCTTAATCTGTTGTATATGCTACATTGTCCTTTTTATTTGTTCATTTTCCTTCCAGGATTCTAAAATAGATTAGCTCAACATATCAGGGGGCGAAGTCATTTTTGGTTGGTTGAATTTGTAGGTAGTGACATCAGTAAAATGATGTCTTCATTAACAGGGTGCTGGAGCAAAGCCACGATTGCTTCTCAGATTCATCCTTCCCTCGGGGTCCTGACCCCTGCCCTCCTCACCTGTCCCAGCAGCATCTGCGACTGCACCCAGTACTCTGTGCCATGCCCACATGGTCAGCAAGGGGAGAGAAAGAGAGCAAAGACCGGGAGCCCGGAGAGAAGCTTCTCCTGTTTCAGTTCAGGAAGCTGTTAAGTCCTAAGGAGAGTTATAACCTGCATGAAGGCCTCAAAGACGAAGCCAGTGAGACAGAGAACTTGCCTTCTTGGAGCTCCCAGATCAGGTTAGGAGACGACACAGGGACACATACTCTTGGTGCCTTTTGGTGAGTGATAAAGTAGTCACAGGCACAGGAAAATAAACACAAAAATGAGGGGTCCTTGCTGAGCCAGAAGATTCCGGGAAAGCTTCCTGGAGGCGACAGACGGATGAGGAAGGGTATCGAGGCACAGATGTGGATGCCAAGGGAAGAGCATGAGTCAATGCACCACCCTGGAGATCTGAAACCTGCAGACTGGCACTGCTCAAGCATTAGTGATGATGGAGTGGCTGTGGGAGGAGATGGCACAGGAGAGGCAGGCGGGGCCCAGCAACGGAGGCCCCGACCACCAGCCCACACCATTTCCATGGCATTCCGACACACCAGCCAGCGTTTCCCTACTGACCCTCCAAAGCACTGAGTGGTATCTTAGCATCCTCATATCATATTTAAATATGTTGGGGAAGGGAGATGTCATCTTTGTTAAATATTGGTTAAAACTGTATCTGACTCTTGTTGACATTCCTTTCTAAAATAAAATGGTCCACTTTTAGAAAGTTCTAGATAATGAGCACCAGGATGGTTGCTTTTCAAGGGCAGCCCCCTGCGTGCTGGCCTGGCTTACAGTCGGGAGGAGGTACATGCAGAGCTTGGAGATGGTGCCAGTCTCAGGATGTGCCCAGCAGGGTTTCTATTCCTTCTGCTGAACCTCGTGCTTGGAATGTGGTAATGCAGAGGTGATTTGCCTCCCTCTTCAAATGAGAGAACAACCAGATGTTCCTTGATATTAGAATTTTGCGGTACAGCCTGGATACTGGTGCAGCAGCGTTCTGACAGACGCCGATGTGATAGGCGATTTTCCAACTTGCCGTGGTAATTCCAAGTACAACACAGCCAGATATGAAAACCAGATGATTCAGGGCACCACTCACTGCAGACAGGCAGTCTCAAAAACATTAGTGCATTTTTTTGATACCAGAAAAGAAAAAAATAATCCAGGGTTCCACTACTCATAAATATACTCTATTATCTCAATTGATATTGACTTTAGTTTTTAAATTTAGGTTCATTAAGGTGTAATCTATAATCAGGAGAATGAACGCTGTTTGGGACTTGTGGTTCAGTGCATTTGGTAAGGCAGTGGGACCACGATGGAAATACAGAACGTTTCATCACCCCAAAAAGTTCCCTCATGCTTTTTGTGGGTCACCTTCCTCTATCTCGGGTCTCTGGCAATCACTGATCTGATTTCTACCCCTGCAGTGGTATTGCCTTAAGGTTCTTAAGAAATAATGTCAGAATCAAATAAGAAATTTCAAATATTATAGAAAATGATGAAAAGAGAAATAAAGGGCAATTTAAGAAATCTTTTCCTCTTTTTTTGTGAAGATACTGGACTTGGGAGGAAAAGCGAAGACCTATATATTTTTTTTTTTTGTCAGTTATGTTTGCTCTACTGTGTTTAGAAAATGTAGTCTTAAACTTTTGACCAAATGGAATTTATTGAGATTTTCCCCATGACCAGTTATATGGTCAATTTTTATAAATGTGGAGTAACTACTTGACAATAAGGAGTAGTCTCCATCAGCGGATATGACAATGTATATTGCCATATCATTGTCATATATTGAAGCTTATTTCTCACCTTCATAAAATATACTGGTCACAAAGTGATTCAAGGACCCAGCTCTTTCCACCTTGAGACTCCTCCATCTCCCAAGGCCCCATCATTGTCATTGGGAGGTAGAGACAGAGTGAGCTTCTTAAAATTCTTGGCCCAGATATGTCCTATATCACATTGGCTGGAACTGTCACATGGCCATATCCAGCTGCAAAGGAAGCTGGAGAATGTAGTCCAGTGGTGTACTTGGGAAGAAGAGAAGATCACAGATTCTGATGAGCAGCTAGCAATCTCAAACCCAGTTTTGTGTGTTAACAGGAATGAATTAAAAATCTCTTTTATGATTCTGTATATTTCTCACTGCAGTCCCTACTCTTTATTCTTTACACAATTTGATGCTTTGTTATTTGGTACATGTATTGGTTTTCTATACTGATGCAAAAAATGACCACAAACGTAGTCAAACAACAAACATGTATTTTCTTACAGTTCTGGAGGTTGGAAGACTAGCCCGGGTGAAATCAAGGAATTGGCAGGGTTGCAATTTTTTCTGGAGGTTCTAGGGGGGAATCTACTTCTTTCCCTTCCTTGCTCCGTAGGCTGCCCTCATTCCTTGGCTTGTGGTCCTCTTCCATCTTCAAATCCAGAAACTCCACCACTCACATCATATCCCATGTTCTGACCCTGCTGCCTTCCTCTTTCACTTAGAGGACTCTTGTGATTACACTGGACCCCTCTTGATAATCCAGGATAACCTCCCTATCTTGAGGTCCTTAAACACATCTACAAGGTTCCTTTTGTCATGGTCACATTCTTGGAGCCTCCAGAAATTATACCTGCCCATCTTTAGGGCACCCATTATTCTGTGTGCTAACAACCTGAAGGTCTAGATGAGTGATAATTGTGATCTTATTGTGGATGATACCCTTCAGAACAAAGTGCCACTTCTGCCTTATTTTAATCCTCGGCTTTGAATTCATCTTCCTGTGATGTTAGCATCATTTGCTGATATTTGCTCAATATGTCTTCATCCAGGCCTTTCTTTTAACCTCATGGAGTTGCCTATTTTGGATGACTTTCATCCAAATTTGAATTCTTAAAAAACTGAGAGGTTTCCTTCTTTTAGTGAATAAAAGCTCTTTCACAGCTGCTGGTATTATGTTTGCCTCCTTTTTTCTGATGTCTGTCACAACACACTTTGTTGCTCCAGCTCTTCTCAAAATGTGTTTTAGGGCTTGATTACTGTCCATTGGAATGCACTCCTCCAAGGGCTGGGACCAAGCCTGGCATGCGGACCACCAAATTGCCCCAGTACCCAGCACAGCACCAGCTACACAGTAGGTGCTCAGAGACATATGTCGATGAAGGGATGCATTTCCCTAGGTAAATAATCTGGGTCAGGTAAGGGGAGCTACCCTCTCCCCAGGATTGCTTTTGATGACTCTCCCATTTCCTCATCTACAGACCTACAGACCCATAAGTCCAGAGCTAAGCTTATAGCTTCTCAGATTCAACACCTGGCCATTCTGTCATTGGAAGACATTCCTCCCAAGAAACCAGAGCGATGGCAATCTGCTCCCCGCTCCTTGACTAGCATTTCCCCAGGGCCAGGGCTGGCTGCCCAGTCAGCCAAGACAATTTTTACTTCCTCTAAATGACAGCCCTAAAACATTGCAGAGAATCTGGATATTGCCACCTAAAAAAGCCCTTCCTCATGTGACTTTCCAGAGAAACCCAAAAACGAATGTAACAACATTTTAAAGAGATTTGGCATTTGCTGCCACAGGAGGATACATACAGTGAATTAATTATTTAGCTATTTTCTGTAAAGCAGCCCAGAAATACCTTTGAGGCGTCTGTGTTTAATTCTGCTAAAGGATTAGCAGTCTGCCTAATTTCTCTCTTTCATATTTTACTAACTTTTTTTCCTGCTATGTTTACTCCATTAAAGTCCATAACAGCATAAAAGATGAAAGAATGCATTCAATTGTTTTAAAATGCTAATATCACCAAGCCTGTGGTGGCTGTTCACGGTGATTTCTCTTTTAATGAGGAAATGACTTGGTAAATTTCTGACTCCCAGTGTAAACTGTTTGGTGTTCAGTTCACAGCCTCAATAATTTATGTGTTAACTTGATCAAGAGTAGCTTTCACTGAAAACCTAAAAAATCTGCATTACCTATGTTGTTGGCAACAGGAACCAACCTGGTGTCCGTAAGTCAAGCACTTACTTCTCTCCGGAAAGCAGAGTGTGGTAATCGTAAGCTGGTAGGAACCATGAGTTGGTAAAAATTCCATGGGCACAGAAGCTATGAGGAAGGGACACCTGGGTGGCTCAGTGGTTGAGCATCTGCCTTTGGCTCAGGGCGTGATCCTGGAGTCCCAGGATAGAGTTCCACGTCAGTCTCCCCGTCGGGAGCCTGCTTCTCCCTCTGTCTGTGTCTCTCATGAATACATAAATAAAATCTTAAAAAAAAAAAAAAAAAGAAGAAGCTATGAGAAAACAAATGATAGAGTAGAAAGAAATTCATGGGAGCCAAAAGAGGCAGAAGGCATTGTCACCTTGAGGGTTGAGCTCCAGAAGGGAGCAGTGAACACCTCCTTGAGTTGGGGAATGCAATAATGGGGCCTTGAGCATGAAAACGCTTTCCCCACTCACTCTAGGAGGATTTATCTTATTGGGAAGTATGCTTACAATCATTCCCATTATTGGGGGTAACCCAAATATGTCCTGACAAGCAAATGACCTGCTCTAGTGCCATTGGTTCCATGTGGAGAGTAGGTGGCAGGTATGGCTGGCTCAGGGCAAACATCAATGCTGGAGAGAACTATTCAAATGGCATGCACAGCCAAGGGAAAGTCTGCCTCTGTAGGTTAAAAATAGCGTAGTTCAGTGGTCATGACGGGAAACAGTCTTCATCATGCGTTCAACAAGTAGCGTCAGGGATCCCTGGGTGGCACAGCGGTTTGGCACCTGCCTTTGGCCCAGGGCGCGATCCTGGAGACCCGGGATCAAATCCCACATCCGGCTCCCGGTGCATGGAGCCTGCTTCTCCCTCTGCCTATGCCTCTGCCTCTCTCTCTCTCTGTGACTATCAGAAATAAAAAATAAAAAAATAAAAAAAAAAAAAAACAAAAAACAAGTAGCGTCAGGCACGGGATGGGCAGGGCCCGATGTAGGACCATGCAGACTTTGCAAAGGTGCAGCCCCACCTCTGGGTGCTGCCAGGACTAGAGCAGCGACCAACAGACTCCCAGCCCTTGCAGAGCTTATGTCCTGGTGGGGGTCACAGGGAGTCAACCAGTAAACAGACAAACCATAAAGGGGACCGATCGCATTGTGCTCAGTGCTGGGGAGGAAAGCACCAGGTAAAGATTCAGGGGGTGTGTGCTCATTCGCTGTTGCTGCTCTAACTGATGAGAACAGAGGCAAGAGAAATGTAGTAAAATTAAATCTCCTTACAGCTCGCAGCCCGCTGACAGATGCCTAAAACATGCGCAGCAAGGCGTTGCTCAAGGAACTCATGCGGCCTTTATGCCCTTCATGTTGATGTTTTATTAAAGATTAAGAGTAATATTATTTTAACAGCAGCCGGCCCCTCAAGGTCCTGAAAGCCTTGCTTCCAAATTCCTTAGAGACGTAACACAATCCCTCACTCGCAGTAATTAAAAGGTATCTAATCAGTCCCTCCTCACAATCCCAGTGCAGCTCTTTCTGGCCACGGCTCCTGTCACCATGCTACAATAAAATCACCTCTTTGCACCAAGAACGTCTCCAGAATTCTTCCTTGGCTGTGCACTCTCAGACCCAAATTTCAAATCACATCAGAAGACACGAACACAAACTTAGTGGCTTCCATAAACGCAAATTTATTTGCTTACATTTGTGGGAGGCAGAAGGCCTAAAATCAGAGTGTCGGCAGGACTGTCTTCCTTCCAGAGGCTCTAGGGAAGAATCCGTTTCCTTGGTTCCTGGTCCCATCCTCTGCAGCATAGTGTCTTCCTCTGTCTTCTCTTCTGGCTCCCTCTCTCACCCCCTCGTTCTGTTGCCTTTTCTCACTCTGATCCTCCTGCCTCTCTCTTACAAGGATCCCATAGTAGTTACACGGGCCCATCCGAACAATTCAGGATAATACCTCCATCTCAAGATCCTTAATTTAATCACAAAACTCTCTTTTTGCCACATGAGGTAAATATTCACAGGGGTCTGGGGATCCTGATATTCCATCGTTAGGGGACTTTTGTTCCTTCTATCACAGACAGATGACCTTTCTGAGGAGGTAATGCTTGAGCAGAGGGTCTGAGGCAGGAGCGAGCTTGGCATGCTCAAGAGCAAAGACCAGTGGAAACCAGGCTTGGCTGAGAGAGGACAGGAAATGAGGTGGAGCCAGAGAGGTGGAGGGGCTGTGGCGAGCTGCTTGGATTGTACTCAACATTTGGTGGGCAGCTATCCAAGGATTTTAAGTGGGGAAGTCCCATGATTTGATTTATGCACTTGAAAGATCAAGATCCTCTGGCTGTGCTGTGTAGACTAACCACGTGGGGCAATGATGGAAGCAGAGAAATAAAGAGAGAGGCTCCCACAATATTACAGGTGAGGGTGGCTTAGACTGGGGCGGTGCTGGTGAAGAGGGTAAGGACCCAGAGTGTTAGAGATGCAGTTTGAAGACTAAGAAGACCCTGAGCAAAGATTCAGGGGCAAGTAGCTTACTTGGGAGGCAGATCCCAAGAAGCATCCAGTGAGGATGCAGGAAAGAGACAGGGAAGGGAAGACAGTCAACAGCGAGTGGGTGCATTAGGTGCTGTGAACACTGGGGCTGCATCCATCTGGCGCCGCTGAGAATCAGAACTGCTCCGTAGAAAGTGAGCATGCTCCACTCACTCCCACCCCCCTCTGGTCTCCCAGATCCCCCCACACCCATGGCCAAAGAACCCCCTTGGCCAGAGAACCAGGAGAATGTTGGCATGAAAGAGAACTGTCCCCGGTGACCTCCAGGGTGGGCTACGGAGAACTGGTGGGGCACCCAAGCACCTGTTACTCGCAGATCTTTGCGTCTTCTGGAAGGAATGGGGCTGGTGGCCCTGGGGAAGTGGCTGCCTTAGAGAGTAACCTGTACCTGCCACTGTGACCAAGGAGAGAGAAAGGAGCGCAGAGGACTCAGACTGGTAGATTGAGGGAGGATGGTGGCTCCTTTCTATTTTCTCAGTGAAAGAATAGAAGTCACCAGCTTAGAAACTGGACAGGGTAAGATGCTGGAGCTCTGAGGAAAGTACAGGTCTGACACAGTCATGGCATAGTCGTGGAGAACTATGGGAAGGAGGGTTACCTGAGAAAACACAGCACAGAGTAGAGCAGTGCCAAGCGCCCCTGTTGAGATGACAGACGAGACCATCATCCAAGTTACGTGTCTCCTTCCAGCCACACTCAGGGGCTTGGGCGTCAGCAGAGCCACGGTCTGGTTTAACAGGGGCAGGTGTGAGTGAAGGTGTGAGTGAAGGTGTGAGTTGGCAGGTGTGAGTGAAGAGCAGAGCGGGGACCAGAAAGTTAAAATTTAGGCTTCGGCATTACGGGGAACACGGGTTTTGTGGGGCCTGATGTGGAAATAGTTTTGGGTGCTCCCTTGAAGGAAAAGCTTACAATATGACAAAAAGTAAAACTAAAAACCAAAGTGAATATTTCTTAAGAATGAGAAAATAAATCATCACTTTAACACCACAAGATCCAGAGAAGTAACATGATTTAGTTATTAATTAGCTGCCTGATACCACTTTGTGCTACTTTCTTTCCCACCTTTTATTTTTCCTATTCATGTGACAGTAATTATGTGTTATTTTCTATACAGAGAATAAAAAATCTTGCCTTTCCTCATGAGGCTGATTTGTACTTGGTTTTTTTTTTTTTTTTTTGTCTTATGGATAGTTGAGGAAATAAAACGTGTAACTTCCTACAGATAAACTTATTATTTGCAATACTTCATGGAGCTCCGGATGAGTTAATGCAAAAAATCAGGTGAACCTGTCGTTTCAATCCACCAGCCCACCTACCCACCTCTCTATCTATCCATCCCCCATCCGTCTGGCCATGCATCTACTCACCCACAAATCCAGCCAACCCCATGCATCCAGCTGCCCACCCTCCACCTGTCCACCTGTCTGTCCACCTATCTACCTGCTACTCACCCATCTATCCCTCCATTTATTTAATTTTTAAGACATTTTTTAAAAGATTTATTTATTTATTTGAGAGAGAGTGGGGAGGGCAGGGGCAGACAGAAAGACAGAACCTCAACCAGACTCCTTGTTGAGCGAGGAGCCCCACAGGAGCTGGATCTCACGACGCTGAGATCATGACCTGAGCCTGAGATCATGACTGGAGCTGAAACCCGGATTCAGACGCCCAACCGACTGAGCCACCCAGGCACCCCCACCCCTCCATTTAAATCCTCATTAGGCATCTGATAAATATAAGGCATGCAGCGGAGTGTTTCATTTAGACAACTGAAGCCTTTTCAAACTCTTTCATTCCCATTTGCACTTTCTTGGTTTCTCTTTATCAGGATGTATTTTATGCATGTAAATCCCTTGTCTCATTTATAATTTCAACTTTAAGACCATAATTCAAGCCATTTCCCTCCTCCACGCTATTTGCATGGCTTGCACATGACTAATTAACTTCTCTAATCTAAGAATAAGCTTCCTCCTGACACTGTCAGTGTCGGGCAAGAGTGTATCATAAGCACTGTGGTGTCGTTTTCTAAAATTTAATTAGGAAACAATAGGTTAGGATTTATAAATTTTCCAACAGTGGAGACATTTGCCCGGGGAGAGATGGATAAATAAAATTCAGTTCAGTAGCTAATAGAAAGGGAAAAAAAAACAACACAAAACAAATGCATAAAGGAAAGGATTGTTGGAAAAGTGTGCTGAGCCTGTGCTGACTCCAGAATCGAGTTTAGAGAAAGGATAATCATGGTTGACATTTATGAAGTTCTAACTAAGTGCAGATTCTTCACATGAATTACTTAATTATCATTGCACCAAAAGATAAATTTAGCTGTTACCCCATTTTGAAGATGGGGAACTGAAGCACTGCTCAGTGTGGGAGCCAAGCTTAGGCCGTGCAGCTGGCATCAGCAGCGGAGCAGCCAGGTCCCGGAGCCCAGGCACTAGCTCCTAGCCTTTCGCAGGTGGAGGAACCCAGAGAGGTGAGGCATAACTGGAGACCAGATGGACAGTGGGCATAGCAAAGCCTGAGAGTCAAGGGGTTCAGGTGCTAGTCTCCTTGTAGTCATTGACATGTTGTGTGACCTTGGATAAGTCACTTCCCCCTCTGGTCCCCATAAAATGAGAAGACTGGGTAAATGATATCCCGTGTCTGTTCCAGCCTCAAAGTCTGGGCTGTCTACATCACTGTCTACGGAATTCCTTTATGGCGTGAAGCCAAAGTTGCTGCAGTTACTCAAGCAACCAGAATTAACCAGAGCAAGGACAGAAAGCAGAAATATCAACCCATCAGCCGTGAAAAACTGTCTGGGCAATTCTGTGCCTAGACAGAGTACCAGAGAAGAGCCCAGCAATTGGAAACTGTGGTCCACAGCCCCTCGATGCCATCACCCGGAGGATCTGCACACCCTGCGGCATCCTTCACATGTACCAGCTTACACAGACGCACATAACAAGCACCCAGCAGAGACAAGACCGGAGTCACTGACATTCAACAAACACCTGCTGTGCACCTACCGCGTGCCCAGTAGGGACCAAGTTGCTGGAGACGCCAGATGATTAGAGCAGAGACAGGAGGCAGACACCTAGACATCCAGCTTAGAGAACCACAAGGCGCCCTGTATTGGGAACATGCACAAAAGGCTTTGAGGGCCCTTAATCCATGTTCTCTCCAGCCCTGCTGGCTTCTTGCAGTTCCTCAAACTTGCCCTTTTCCATCCTTTGGCCTTCCCAGGTTCTGAAATGCTCTTCTCCTGCTCTAGGGTTGACTGGCTGCTCATCCTCCGAGGGTCAGATTACAGGTCACCTCCTGAAAAAGCGTTTCTCTCACTTCGTTACGCGGGAATTCCTCTGTCACTCCAATCTTGGTGTCAGGTTATCTTTATATAATCTACCACGGTTTAAATAATTGTGTTTGCTTATTTACATTTTTTTTATCTTATGTCCTCACTAAACTCTAAGTTCCAGGAGGACAGGTGCTAGGTCTGCTATGTCCACCATGGTACTCCAGTGCCCTAGCAAGTGCCCATCACATAATTTCAAATGTTTATTGAATGAATAGATGACTGGGAGAGGAGGGCTCAGAGGGGAGGCATCAGAAGGCACAGGGTCCCCAGATGTGCAAAGTGAGGATAGGGCTGTTCAGGAAACCTGCAGGTGCAAAGGCACTTGGGTAGGATAAAGAAGGGTGATCCCTGGACACTGCCTGATGGGGAATGAGAACCTGCTCCCGCCACAAGCCTGTGGATCTAAACCTTGGAAGTGTCCATTCTTCCATCTTTCTTCTTTGGGAAAATGTTGAATCAGTGAGCAAACAAAACCGCTCAGTCTAAACCAAAACAAGGCAATAAAAACAAGGAAATGATGCAAATTATAGCTTATCAGATGCATAGGGTCAGGGGAACCTCAGGGTTGATAAAACTGCACAAGGAAATGAATCATGATTTGTCTCTAGATTGTTCTACTAGAAAAAAGGATACACTACATCTGTCTTGGTATAATTCCTAAAAGAACTGGCAGGCAATCATTATCACATTAGTCTAATTTATACTTGCTAATAGGCCCATTGTGTCATTCTCATCCCAGATGAGATCAACTCCATACGGCATGGCTCTGGCAGGGAAGGCCTGGCTAGGCTTGGTTAGCAGGAGCACCTGTCTGTTCCCCCATCTACCTCAGTCATCGGGTACCTTCTTTCCATCTCAGCCTGACACCACTCGTAAGGATGGGATGACGGAAGCCTCAGCCTGCACCTGGGACTTCCCCAGAGTCTGGGCATCACACAAATTTGGTTTGTGTCATCTTCCAGGCTTCACCTAAATATAGATCCTAGTCCTTTCCCTCTGTGCCCCACGTTACCATAGAAAGTATGCTCAGGGCTTCTGATTGAGAGAGAGAGAGAGAGAGAGAGAGAGAGAGAGATTAGCCAATGCTAAATGACAAGGATGCCATGTTACGTCCAGATTAATTCCAGACCTGCTCATCACAGGGCTGGTGGCACAGTGCACACCCCAGAGGGATTAATGATGATTAGACACCCTCCTTGTGGAGTGGAAGTGGAGAAGTGGTAATTACTTGGTGTTTATGCCTTCTCAAATGTAACGAATGAGCACATCCTTCCTCCCAGGAAAGCCTGCACCTCTGAGCATTAGCCACAGCCTAGGATTTCAGCAGGTGTCAGCTCTGTTATTGACCAACCTAATGGAAGCATCCACCGAACCCTGGCTGGAGACTACAGTGGGATCTTGCTGGAACTAACTTGATGGTGAGATTGTGCAGGGAAGTTACCACATCATACCCTCGAGATTTCTTTGTCACAAAACAGAGGCAAAATTACGCTGTGAAATGCCCTTGATTGAGTGCAATGAAGACTTTCTGTTTAAGCAATAAAATGTTTTTCTTTGCCTTGCTAAGCCCAGCTTTGGAATCCACTGCTGCAAACCATGATTCTTGTCCCATCTGATTACACTTTAATTTTTTAAACTAGCGATGTTCCTCCAAAGGGAAGTTAAACTTTTGAAGCAACTAGAAACTTCTCAGTGATGAGGTATTTCATTAACACCCTGTCCCTGTGGTTTTGAAGTGGCGTCTGTCTCATGTCTCTCGGTGCCACTTGACAGTGTGAAAATGCTCTAAAGTTCCTGGGGACAGCCACTCTCCAGCTATTTTACACAAGTGACAACCATGTTCCTTGAGTTCTAGGAAAATGTGGGATTTCTTTCCTGTTCACTTGTGATATACTTTAATAAACAACTTGTTGGACCAATAAATAGCTCAGGCCCAAGGAATTTGTTTTCCACCAAGAAGGCAGGTAGGAGACAGAAGGGCCCTGCTCCATTGTCACACTTGTCACAGATTAGATGGAATAATGACTGTACTTTGCAATGATACTAATGCAAACAGCCCCATTGAGTCTCTAGAAAGCTCAAAACCCATCCAGGAGCATGACGCTTCCTCCGGGAAATGACTCTGCTAACATCAGTGATTTGCAGGCATTAAGTATATAGCAGGTTATTGTTCAAAGACATAACTGGTTCGCCCTGCCTTACTCTCTTGGGGAAGTACTTCAGGTTCTATTATCGAAACAACCACATAAAACAAAGACGAAGAGTTCTATAATTTGGCCTATAAAAATGAACCGGACCAGGTCTCCCATAAACTGGAGCCCCAGGCTAACAGGCTTTGCGGGTTCCAGGATGTAACTGCGGTGGTCAGCCTGCCCTGTGTCATGCCGTCCCGGGAGGAGCAGGGGTGCTCAAAGCAAGTGGCTCTGCTGGCTTCTTTTCCACCCTGAGCTCAAGACTGCTCCCCAGAGGACCGGCCTGCAAACTGGAGAAGGTCCGGACAAGAGGACCTCCCCTCACTCCCTCCCCCCTTGTTATATTATGGTTATTTGAATAAAGACAATGCACATTCATGGAGGGGAAAGAAGGTCTCAGATGATACAGAAAAAGGTTTTCAATAAAAAAGGACCACTCGCTCTCCCTGCTTCCAACCCTCTGCAGAGATAACCACCATCGACTTTTCTAGCACATCCTTTTGTTAAAATATTAAAGTAACTGCATCTATTTGCATACACTTTTAAAATATTCAGAGTTATGTTCTTTATATATGACGTTCTTGACGTTTCCCTTAATATGTGTTAATGATCATTTCCTATCACATAGATCTCCATTTCTTAATTATATCATATTTCACTTTATTGGGATAAAATATACATAAAATTCACCCTTTTAAGTGTACAGTTCAGTGGCATTAAGTACATTCGAAGTGTCGAATGCATAACCATATGCAACGTCACCACTACCCATTTCCAGAACTTTTCATCATTCCAGACTGAAGCTCCACACTCATTAAATACTAGCTCCTCATTTTCCCTCCCATCAGCCCATGGTAACCTCCACTCTAGTTCCTGTCTCAATGAATTTGTCTATTTCAGTTACTTCATACATGGGGATTCATACTATATTGGTCTTTTTTTTTTTTTATATTGGTCTTTTCGTGTCTGGCTTATCTCATTTAACATAATGTTTTCCAAGCTCAGCCCTGTTGTAGCCATTTTTATGGCTGAATAATATTCCATTGTGTGGACATACCACATTTGTTTATCCATTCATCTCTCGACGGACACTTGGGTTGCTTCCATCTCTTGGCTCTTAGTATACAAGTACTGTTGAGTCCCTGCCTTAAATTCCTTATATGGTTAGAAGTAGAAGTGCTGGATCATATAGTAACTGTATGTTTAACTTTTTAAGGAACCACCAGACCATTTTCCATAGCAGCTGTATGATTTTTTATTTCCACCAGACATGTACAAGGGTTCCAATTTCCCTACATCCTCACCAATACCTGTAACTTTCCCTCTTTTTTTTTTTTTTAAGTCATTGCCATCTTAATGGCTATGAAGTGGTATCTGGTTATAGTTTTGATCGGCACTTCCCTAATGATTAGTGATATTGTGTATCTGTTCCTGTGTGTATTGGGCACTCAAGTGTCTTTGGAGGAATGTCTAGTCAACTCCTTGGCCCTTTTTGGGGTTGTTTGTTCTCTTTTGTTGTTGAGTTGTATCTATATTTAAGTAAATTTTAGTTCAAGCATTATTTATATAAAGTGCCAAAATCATCAGTGTAGAGCTTAATGAATTTTCAAAGTAAACACGTTCAAGTAATCACCACCTATGCCAAGAAATAGACTCCGTCATGCCTCACCCCAGTCATTACTTAACCCCAACAGAGGTCATCCCTTCCTGGGCTGCTATCACTCATTCAGTTTTAAGGGATTTCGAGCTTCAGACCCCTGGAATCATATAGTGTGTACATTCTCTTCTGTGTCTCCGACTCCTCTAATTCAAAATTATGTTTGCAAGAATTACCTATGTTGTTGCATAGAGAAGCAATTTGTTTTCATTGCTGTGTACTATTCCAGTAATATGACTATTCCACAATTTATTGACCCAGTCTATAATATTTGGATATTTGCACTGTTTTCAGTTTGGGGCATTCTAAATAGAGCTGTTGGGAATATTCTTAATGTCTCTATGGTGCAAATCTGTGGGGAATACACACAGGAGTAGACCTGTGGGGTTATATTGGGGTGCATTTGTTCAATCTTAGTAGATGCTGATAAACAGTTTCCAGGCTACAGAGTTGTGTTCTCAATTCAAATACAGTTATTTTAGTTTAAAACATAAAGAAGTGATTGCACCAAGTTATACTCCATCCAGCAGTACAGTTACCCTGTACTTCTGGGTAACTTAATTGGGAGACTTCCCAATTAATTTTAATAATTCACCATGTAGATGTACATAATAAAATTATCTAGTTTCCTACTGAACATTTAGGTTGTGTATTAGAGTTCCCCAGGAAAACAGAAGCAATAGGATATATACAGATATAAAGAAAGAAATTTATTATGAGGATTTGGCTCATGCAGTTCCGGAGACTGGGCTGTCCCCCCATCTGCTGTCTGCAAGCCAGAGGTCTGGGAAAGCTGGTGGTGTGTTTTCAACCTAAATCCAATGCCTGAGAACCAGGAGAGTAAATGGTGTAAGACCTGGTCTGAGTCTGAAGGCCCAACAAGCAGGAATGCCAGCGTCTGAGGGTAGGAGATGGATGGCTCAGGTTAAGTGGAAAGCAAATCCATCTTTATTTGTGATTCTATTCAATCTCTCATCAGGTTGGATGTTGCCCGTCCACGTTGGTGGGGTCTATCTTTACTCAGTCTGCCAATTCAAAGACTATTCTTTTCTGGAAACACCCTCACAGACATACCCAGAAACAAATGTTTTACCAGCTACCTGGCCATCCCTTGGTCAAGCCATGTTGACCCCTAAAATGAGCCATCACAAGTTGTTTCCAGTTATTTTATTTTATTTTTCTATTATTTCATTTCCAACAGTGTTACAGTGAACATCCTTACACATATAAATTAGTAAATTTTTGTAAACACGATCATAGGGTAGATTCGTACCAGTGTAGGAACTTACCTGCACTGTACAGGACCCCATATAGGCATTAAACATTTTGATAGACATTACAAGATGATCCTCCTGAGAGGCTGCAAACATTTCTACTCCCATCAACAACCTGAGATTGACTGCCACACAGCCCCTCCCTCCCCTGTCCCCAACACTTAATTTCATTTCTTTCCAATTCAATGCACGAACAATGGCCTCTTTGTTGCTCTGATTTGCATTCTTTAATTATGGAGTGAGGTTCTCACTTTCATTTTTAACCTGTCACTGAGTCGGTGACAGGAGGCATCCGCTTAAACTCAGAGGCAGGACAAGAGCTCGCTTCCCACTCCACCAGCAGCCTCCCCACACAAGGCTCATGGCAAAATCCGGCTCCCAGCTCCAAGTCAGTTGTCAGAGGGACCAACGCTCAGGCTCTGGAGTCTCAGAAGCAGTGGGAGTGTGTGCTAACTTCTGCCCCTTTGGCCCCTGCCATTATAATGCCTCTTTGTGCACCAGGAGTGAGTTGGGGTTTCCGGGGAGCACAGGGCAGCCTCCAGCATCCTCTCTCCCAGCCTCCATTCTGCAGGCACCTCTGGAAATCTGCTGAGGCAGGAGATGATCTGGCTCCACAACCTTCTAAGCCCACTCCTGGGGACTTGCCTGAGCTGCTGTGGGTCCTCACGGTCTCCTTTGCCCAAGAAAGGTCGAGCTTTGAATTCAGCCTCCGATTGGGCACCGCACTTCTGTGAGATGCTGAGGCCGAGGCCAAGGTCCAGGCCAGCTGGTTTTCAGGAGCTGCCACAGCACACACCACCACACCCGGGGGCGGGGGTGGTGGTGGTGGTTACAGCCACAGAAACTGACCCCCTCATGGTTCTGGAGGCCAGAAGTCCAGAATCCCGGCGTTGGCAGGCTCAAGGGAGAATCTGTCCCATGCCTTTCTCGAAAGTAGCTTCTCTGTCCCCAGTGCTCCTTGGCGCTCCTGGGTTTGTAGCTGAATATCAACAATCCCTGCCTCCGTGGCTGTCACACGGCGCCCTCCTTGTGTGAGTCTGTGTCTAAATTTCCCTCTTCTTGGGGCACCTGCGTGGCTCAGTGGTTGAGTGTCTGTCTGCCTTTGGCTCGGGTCATGATCCTGGGGTCCTGGGATCGAGTCCTGCATCAGGCTCCCCAGGGGAGCCTCTTTGTGGCTCTCTCTCTCTCTCTCTCTCTGTCATTCATGAAAAAATAAATAAAATCTTCCCAAATAATTAAATTAATAAATAAAAATGAATTTCCCTCTTCTTATGCAGACACAGTCATGTTGGATTAGGACTCACTCCAGTGGCCTCATCCTACCTTGATTTTATCTGCAATGACCCTATTTCCAAATAAGATCACAGTGACAGGTACAGGGTGTTAGGGTGTCTGAGGAACACAATGCAGCCCATAATAGCAGCCTAAGTCTGAAAACTTGCCTCTAGCATCTCACTTTTCCAGCCCAGTGTTCCCCTTGCCACCTAGGTCGTTTTTCTAAATGAGAGGCAATGTCCTCCCACTCCATTTGCTCAGGAACCTATCACAGCTGATAGGATGGATAGGATTTGCTGGATGGATGGTGGCCACCTGCAGAATCAGATCCAAATTCCTCAGCATAGGAGGGCCTCTGCTGTCTGGCCCTTGCTAGTTTCTGCCTCCTTTCTCACTGCTTCCCCATCCATATGCCCCGCATTCCAAAAGCCCCTACCATCTGCCCTTGCCCAAACATAGCTGGCACTTTGACTTTGATTTCTGTCCCCAGGATGTCTTTCCCTCATCCACCTCCATCCTGAACTCTTACTCAACCATCCCACAAGCCCCCAAACAAGTGCCACCTCCTCCAGGAAGCCTGCCACAATCCTCCCTATAAGTGAATCCCTCCTCCTCTGTAATCCTGGACCTACTCCTTACATCACTTCATTCTGCCTATAGCCAGATCTCAATACGTGTGTCTTCCCTGCCAGATAATTTCTTCAAGCCAGGACACAGTAGCTCACATAGGTCTCCCCTCTTCCCTCCCCCCATGCTCAGGACAGATCCATATTCTGTCTTTGTATCCCAAGGGCCAAGCAGAGCACAGTAGTACATTCCTGGCAAGGAGGGTCTGTTCAATCAATTAATTCCTTGACTATTTGAACCAGAATCTGGCTCATCGCTTGCTGGAGATCTGACTTAGTCCCAAGCTCAGATGAAATGTTATACACCTAGCAAAGCATCCTGCAAGGACTGGTGGTTCTTGATGCTGTCATTTATTACCAAATGGAGACTGACTCAACTTAGACTTGGCCTAGATGAAATTGCATTTCTTTCAAAGGTTGAATTGAGTATGAAAATGTGGAAAAGTGGTGATGCTAAATGAGGAGAAATCTGGAAGCTTGTTGGTAGAGGTGAGAGTGGCACAGAATTTAGAAGGAGCTTCCTCCTGTGGGGAGATGAGCTACAGGGGGCCCAGGGGCAAGGCCCGGGGAGTCCCGTGAGAAAGGACTCTGGGCTCTCCACACACTCCCCACCCCATCTCCTTTGCCTGCCTGGCTCTGTCCTAGCGTTTCCCAACTCAATGGACGGCTCCACTGTCCACCCTGTTCTGCAGGTTGGCTCCTTCAACGTCAGCCCTAACCTCTCCATCACTCCATTTCTGAATCCAAAACTACATCCTGTCCGGTTTCTCTCCTGAATGCATCAGAGGCCCAGGCATTTCCACAATCATTTCAGGCCAATTGTCCACCATCCCTCCCTGGTTCCCTAACTGCTCCCCCATTCCTATTCCTGACTCCACACCTCCAAGAGGCACCTCCAAAATGGAAATCAAGTCACATATAACACACACACTCAGACGCACACCAACACCCATTCATACAACCTTTTAACTGTGGTTTCCCATTCGGTTCTAGAATAAAAAAGAGAAATTCCTGGCAACGCCTGGAATTCCTCTGCACAACCTGTATGAATGTCTCCTCTTCAGACTCACCTTGACTTGTTCATCCCTCACTCACTGCCACACGGGCCTTTTCTCAATGCCTGCAACATGCATGCTATTCAGCTCAGGGCTTTTCAACTTGCTGCTCCATCCTTTTGGAATGTTCTTCCATCTTGAACCAGGTTAGCCCATCCTCATTCTTCAGATTTCCATTCAAGTACCACTTCCCCAGCAAAGCCTTCCTTGTCCCTTCTGAATAGGTCAGCTCTCCCATACCATAAATGGCAGATCTGAGTAGGTTAGATATCTCGTACTATGTGCCTCTCCTCTTTAGCACTTATTGTTGCTTGTATTTTAGTGGTTCACTGTGTGATTATTTGATGCATGGTCCTCACTTGCTACACTCTAGGCTCCCTGGGGCAGGCACTCTGTTTCCTCATTCCTGTGTTCTCATGACCTGGGTCAGTGCCTGGCATGTAACAGGTGCTTGGGAAACATTTGCTGGGTGGATGAGGAATGAAGGAATGAACACATGCCTCTGACTTGCCCACGCACCCACTTAATTGAAATTCCAGCATCCTGCGCCAAAGGGCAAGGGGAAGACCACTTGCATTAGGGAACGTGCAAAGGAAAGTGTTACCGGTCACCCAGCCTTTCATAAAATAACCTCGGTAAGGCCACTGCTGCAGCAACGAGGACAGTGAGTGAGCAAACTGCATGGACCTGCAGCCCCATTGACACTAGTTCAAAACACTCCCAAAGCAACTTAGATAAAAACCATTCAGTGAAGTTTCTTGAGTTGATTTGTCCACTGGAACAGTAAGGGATCTCTGCCAAGAATAATCATTTCCCTTTCAGCAAAGGTAGTGTTTCTTCTTGAGAAAATTGCCCCATCGGTTTGGCTGCCTCTCCAGGCTGAAGACAGAGAACTGATGTCTACGCAATGGAAAAGGACCAAGTTTTTCCTTATTCACTCTGCCAAATGGGCGTGTGGCTGTCTGACTAAAATTACTCGTCCGCCTCAACGAATTCAGGCAGCAGGGAAAAGAAGGGGGTGGCAGGAGTGACGATGGGAATGACACCGAGGGGCGGGGGCCACCATCTGCGGTGCTCTCTCCCGATGCCAGGCACAGTACAGACCCTCCAGGCATTCTCCTGCATGGCCTCACGGACACCCTCCAGATGTGGGTGCCATCACCATCTCCTCACGACTGACCAAGGAATGAGTGGCTCAAAGAGGTTACATAACTCGGCCAGAGTCCATATCGAGGAAATCATGGTCCAGGGTCTGAGACTTGGGTCTGTAGGACTCAACCCATGGCCTGTGCCCTCGTGGACCATTAATGGAACAAATCACATACCTCCAGCCCCAGCTTTCCCCTCCTCCAGCCAAATCGGCCCTACAGCTAAACGCAGTGAACCAAACCCACAGCCGAATGCCCATGGTGTGGCTGAGATTTGGAAAATCTCACAACAGCCCTATGGAGCACAGTCTTAGTTGCCCACTTCTACAGGTGAGAAGACAGAGACCTGGGGAGGGTAACGTGCCTGCTGTCATGTCATTAGTAAATGCCCACCCTGGTATTTGAACCCAAGACGCTGGCTGCAGGACTCCTGTGCCTTTGATCCCTTCTCCCATAGAACATTCCAGTAGAACATTCCCCTCTTCTGCCTGTAGCTGGAATCCCTCTCCTCCCTCCCCAAGTAGAGGTTTTGGAGAACACCTAAGAAAAAGGGATTAGAGAACTGAGACCCAGGTCTATGGAGAAACTGATGCCTGCTTCTCTTAAAGCCACCCTGGTTTCTCTCCACTCATGGCAGGTGCTGATGGCAATAATTGCTCTCTCTCCTGAGATGCTGAAATCATTGAAACATAAAGTCGGAGATCACTTAGCAAAAGAAAGACATTGGATTAACATCACGGGTCTGATTTAAATTAATGCTCTATAGTCTGTTTATTCGGAAAGATCAGAAACCCTATCAGGATTCTTTCTCCGAAGCTGCTTTCCCTGTTCTCAGGGCAGGCTTATCCCACCACCACAGTTGATGGAAATCTCCACTGCTGGGAGGCTGAAACAGACTTCCAGATTTCTAAAACACTCCTTCCTTCCTCAGAAATTCTAGAAAGAGGTCAGATTTCACTGGAGACCTCCGACAGTCCCCAGGCACTTCAGAGCCCAAGGAAGCGTCAGGATGATGGTTCTTTGCACAGTTTAAATCACATCTGCTGAGAAAGGAGAGTAGTCAAAATACAAGTGAGGAATTCCATCAGTGTTTCCCTGACAGAAGGGCTCTCCCATTATGATTTCAATTATTCTCCCAGCATTTCTGATTAAAATATAATCACTTTCACCCGGGTCCACAGGAGACAGGACTCTGGAAAAGAACTGATTCTTTCTGCACAGAAATAAAGAATTATCGGATTTTTAAAGATATGATCTAAAGGTAGGAACAAGGACGCCTGGGTGGCTCAGTGGTTGAGCGTCTGCCTTCAGCTCAGGGCATGATCTCGGGATCTGGGATCGAGTCCCACATCGGGCTCCCTGCATGGAGCCTGCTTCTCCCTCTGCCTGTATCTCTGCTTCTCTTTCTCTGTGTCTTTCATGAATAAATAAATAAAATCTTTAAAAAAATAAAATAAAGGTAGGAACATGGTATTTGGGCAGGATGCATCAATATGTGACAGCCTCATGCTCTCTGACACACTGTACCCCCAAAGCCTGTCCCATGATCAGGATAGGGCACATGAGTGTCCACTGCAGGAAATCCCATGAAGGAAGGAATCTTGGTCTAGAACAGAGGCTAGCTTTTTTTTTAGATTTTATTTATTTTTTTGAGAGAGAGCCCAGAAGGAGTGAGCACAGAGGGAGAGGGAGAAGCAGGCTCTCCACTGAGCAGAAAGCTCCACATGGGGCTCGATCCCCAGGACCCTAAGATCTTGCCCTGAGCCAAAGGCAGATCTTTACCGACTGAGCCACCCAGGTACCCCAGAAGCTAGCATTTAATAATACCTAGTAAATATTTATTGAATGATCAAATAAGTAGAGGTGACCCATGTATCGATCAATAAGGATGGTCCAATGAGTTAAGGCAGAGCAAGACTATGGAACAGAGGTCAGAGGTCAATTGTAAGCCTATACCAACATGTAAGGCATCCTTGGTATACTGCTGACATCAAAGTGAATGTCTTGCATTATCAGACTTTTTATCAAAATGAAAAGAACAAAAGTCTGGGAAGTGTGTGTGTGTGTTCATGGGCATAGCTAAGAGCGTGGAAGAAAACACACAGCAAACTGTGAGCCGTGTTCTACATAGGGAGGACTAGAAGAGAAGGCTTTGGAATAGAAACATCCCCTATTTACTATATAGTCTTCTGCTGAGTTTGAATTTTTAGCCATCAATGTCTACCCATTTTGCAATTTAAAACGTATAACAACAATGCCAACAAAACCAGTCTGTTGCCTCTTGTTGAGAATTAAATTAATTCAAATAATTATTTAATTATTAAATAATTTATTTATTTATATTTGAGATCTTGATTGTACAAGCTTCTAAGTTTCCAATACTCTGAAATTCCCTGGCATTGATCCGTCTCTCTGGCACCCCTAGGGATCAGGTTTGAACATCAGCCCAGGCAGGTGGCCACAGGACAAGGGTGGTGGGCAGGCAGAGGCCGTGATGGAGGTTTACAAAACACAAGGCTGAGCCTGGGCCAATCGCTTTGCAGGAAGCAGCAGAAATCAAATTATTCACTGGACCTAACTGCAGATAGTCATGTAAGGTTACCAGTCACTGGTTCCGAGAGGAAACTCTGGGGTGATCGACACCACAACAGTTGCACAGTTGCATAGACTTTACATCAGTGGACAGGGGCTTCTGGTGTAAACGTTATGTGCTTCTCATTCCCTGGGAGGTCCAGAGAGTGGACCGTGGCCAGGGCTGAGAAGGCCATCGGAGCAGTGATTGGTGGCTCTGCCAACTACCCTAAGTCTCCTTCTTTCTTCCTTTGTCTTTTTTTTCATCTTCTCTAAACCCTCCAAAGGGCTCACCCCCAACCACCCCGGTCCCCAGTCCACAAGGTGAACTCCACTCTGTTCTGTTCTCTCCAGTGATTTCCAGCAGCTCCATCTCTGGCTCCCCTCTCCAGCCCAAGCCTGGCTCTGAAATAAAATACTATCCCTCTACTTCCCGCCTCTTAGAACAAAGCACTACCATCTCCTTTTTTTATTTGAAGATGTTTATTGCCAATTATGAGAGATAAGAGATGACAAAAACATCCACTTGGGAATTACAAAAAAGCATTGAGCTGCAGTTCCAGCTTTGGTAGTCATCAGGAATATCCCAAAAGCTCACAAAAGTCCCCATCTCTAAACACTCCTGCCGTTGGGGTATATCCAGATAACATTTAACTTGTGACGTTTAAATTTTTTTCACATGTAATTTAAGTGAGTGAAATCACTGGAAGGTTTTCTAAATTCACCAAAAAGAAAACTAAACCAGTACTGACAGTCCAATTAATCACATTCCAGCAATAACAGAAGAAACCAGAAAGAGCAGTGAAGAAAATTAATGCCACAAAGAAAAAGAAAAAGAAAAAGAAAAAAAAAGCCTGCACCTTTTTAACACCTAAAACTAAGTTAAAATTTTCTGGAAAATATTCCAGAAAATATTCTAACTAAATATTAACTGTATCATCTATTAGTGTATATTGGAGGTATAGATCATTGGCATCCCCTTGGAAACCCATAATTCAGTCTTCAATATTTAGAAATTACAGCAATAAGAGACTATAAGATCCCTAGCCTATTATTGCATAAAACTGAAACACCAAAGACATGAACACATGGGCCAAATGGTAGTCAAAGGAAAAATTCTACCTTTGGCCAACAGAAGAACCTAATGCAAAAGGTTGCCCAAAACAGCCTCTCAAGGTCATAGTTGGGAGAGGCAGCCTGACACCCTTCCAGCCTGAGTCCTCTGCAGCATCCACCGCAGTCCAGGTGGGGACTCACCTGTCCAGGAGGGGATGCAGGGTCAGGCTGCACCTCTAAACCAACCTTGGGGCAGAGGATGCATGACAGGATGAGATCATGCAGGCCTCCTCTCAGGAGCAAGTTCTGGGGAGCCAGGGATCTGTAGGACTTAGATCTCAGCTGGAAGTGGGTAGCACAGGCCTCTGATGGCCCCCTTCCCTGCCCAAACTACCAGAGTTGCTTTGATTTGTAAGCGATGAACACACTCTGGCTATTTCAGGGAAAGGGAGGAATTCTCAGACACATACTGGAGTATCTCGAGGGCGGGTGTATAGCTGAGGAGCCTGTAGCCTTCTCTCTCCGGGTCCACCCTTAGCATGACCCGGTTCCTGCAACACCGCAGTGTGGTTCTGATGCCGGCCATCTGGATCAGACTCCAGCTTAAGGGCTCAGGCCCCAACAAGACTGCTCGCCCTTCACACACTGGCCACAAGCTCAGGGGTCCCCGGGCCACCTGCACTTCCGACCAACACGCTACAAACTGAAACCTTCCTCAATCTTGCCATAGCAATGGCAGGAACGTATTGATTATGTGACGTTCAGAAATTATACTAGGTCCTCCACTTTATAAAATAACTTCAGAAAAATTTATATAAAGGGAAATACTGACTCAATTCAGAAACAGCTGAGGATGAAAGATAAAGAGATCGGGTATGTTCGAACTATTGAAACAAATTTGTGACTTGATGACATGGAGAGCTGCAAGTGACAGTGGCACTGTCCTGCCTGAGCACACGGAAGTGGATTAATACCACCCAAGGATGGAGAAATCCCACCAAAGTGCTAAGATTGGAAGTCAAGACATTCTTTATGCTTTTGACTCATGTTAAAATCATTTATTCCCACAGCAACTGCTCTGCATGGTGAGTTGATACGAAGCGGCGTTTCCCTTTTAGACACAACTTGACAAAAAAAAACCCACTTTGATGCTCAGGATCACATTAGGTTTGTGACACACTTCCCCCTTTCCAACTTGTCAAGCCCAACTGGAAAGAAAAGATTGATGCCCATGAAGTACCCCTAGGACCACTGGCTTGTCCAACATTGACCTCTACGATCCCCATCAGGCTCAGTAAACAAATGAGCACTGAACAGCTTCTTTTTCAATCCTCTATTTACGTAAGACTCTCTATGTTTCCCCTTCATTCTACTTTGGAGGACTAAACATCAGGTCTCTCTTTTTACAACTTCGGTGATTTGTTGGCTGGTCAAGAGGTTGGACAGCTGGGAGAGGTAAGGAGTACATCCTGGAGCAGAGTGAAGAAAGTCCCAGTTGTAGTATGGGGGGCGGGCTGTGGCAGGGGCAAGGCACTGTTTCTATTCTGGCTTTAGGCTACACGATACCATTGGTGAGATTTATCTTCAGACAGACACAATCATCTCACCTTTTTCTTTTTGCAGATGGGCTGGCTCTATGCTGTGCATACACACAAAAAGTAAAATACACATGGAAAAAAGAACAGGAACTGGAGGAAGCTAGGAGGTTGTGTGTCCTCCTGTTGGCCAGATCCTCCATGGTGCTCTTCCTTGACCGTGAGATTTAATCAAAAGGACAGTTTGTTGCAGTGTCCTCACTAGATATCAAACCTGTTGGCACCTTCACGTCAAACCTCCCAGCCTCTAAAACTATGAGAAATAAGTTTGTTGGTTCAGCTACACAGTCTATGGCATTCTGGGGTAGCAATCCGAATGGACTATGACAATTGGGCTCTGCACCCAAGGAGTTTCCATCTGCTGGGAGAATATAAATGATGAGTGTCCCCTGCATGGCCCACATATGCATGTAATTAGCAGTTACTCAAAGAAGGCGGTAGTAAACTCCAACAAGAGAACCACAAAATGATGTGCCACACAAACCAGAAGATGAAGGGAGATTTGTAGCTGCTGGAGATGATTAAGGAAGACAACCTGAAGAAAGTAATATTTGATCTGGTCTTTATATCTGGTCTTTGATCTGGTCATATTGCTGCTGGTAGACAAGAGAGTCAGGTCTTAGGTAAAGTGGAACACTGAGATTTGGGATCTATATGCATTCCAGGAAACATGGACTTATTGGACTCCAAAGATAGGTGTAAATGCTAATAGTTTCTTTGCTTTACCCCATAGTCTCTGTGGGCCATGTCCACTCATGAGATGACTTGGGAGCCAAGGTTAGATGTGACCCCAGTATCCCAGCCAATGGCTACAGTGAAGGGTCACAGGAAGGGCATCAGCCCAGGTATCCCTGGCCCTTTCCCCATGTGCATGATGCACCCACCCGCTACCTCCCCACAGACACCCCTACTTTGAAGAGTCACCAAGGAATCTTCACGTAGGCTCACAATAGCTCTTGCCCACTGTTCCATTCTGCAGGCCAGTGCGCACAGTGCTGACACTAATGCCCAAGTCAAAGAAGCAGACACTCCATTTTCCCAATGCCACCAGCCTCATCCAGCCAGAGTACACTGCTTTTCCTGCTCTGAAGTGCTGCTGTACCCCATTTATAGATGGAACGGACATCCTCACCCCCACACATTGTCATGGTTCCATGACATGCAAGTCTCTCATTGTTCCATTCTCTCTCTGGAGCCTCCTTCTCTCCACGGGCCCCAGACAGTCCAGAAAGTCAAGTCAGCACCACCAATGTCAGAGACCAACCCCAGCCCAAACCTATTTTCTTCACACCACACCTACCTCCTCAGCTAAACACATCTGGGGAAATGGCCTCCTGGGGGCAGTTTGTTAGAAGGTGAATCCCCGAGAAGTAACTTGAAGCCCTAGACCTAGGGGTAGGGGTGGGAGATGCTCAGCCTCAGCTGCTTAGTTCAGGTCAGTTAAGCCTGGGTCCAGAGAGTTCTCATTCAATAGGTTTGGGGGCATGGCTGTGTACTGATATTTGTTTATCCAAACATCTTTAAAGATGCCAACATACATCTGAACTCAAGAACCAGTGTAGGTGCTTCCAACTGCCAGGAAGAAGTCAACATATTTTATCATCTCAAGCCCTCTGGAAAAGAAAAAAATATTATAAATATGCAGTATTTTTTTAAGATTTACTTATTTTAAAGAGAGTGCAAGCACGGGGAGGGTTAGAGGGAGAGGGAGAGAGAATCTCAAGCAGACTCTCAAGACTCAATCTCCATGCAGGGCATGAAGCCAGATACAGGACTTGATCTCATGACTCTGAGATCATGACCTGAGCCAAAATCAAGAATCAGATACTTAACCAACTGAGCCACCCAGGGGGCCCCCAAGGATTGTTTTTAACCAATGAGATATCGTATGAAACTATTAAACGCCTTCTCAAGACCCAGGAGAGCTTGGGTCCCAATAACTCCAATCTTTAGATAGTTTTGAACCTGACACAGGGATCAAGGAATCTACAATTATCCCAGAGTGTTTGCCTGAATTTCTACTTGCATTACCCATTGCTTCAACCACAAGGAAGAAACTGGAAACGGAGACACACCACAAAAGACTTCAGCTGCGGGAATAGTATTAATGTGACCGACACGGTGAAGACTAACTGAAGTGTGAACCAGCAGACTATTAGAGCCTTAGGGTACCCTCAGGGCAAAATTTTTCCTCCCTGCTGTTCATCTTCTAGCCAAATGGCCCATTGGTCTTTGCACTGCACACTGTGCCATTGTTCACACACAGCTTCCGGAGATGCAATTGCCAACATCCTGCCGGCATCCATCCACCTCCAGAAAGGCAGAAGAGATCTTCCTTAACAGGCTCTCTGAGAGCTTTCCTCAATATGTTTCACAGACCTCTAGTCATCTTCAAAGTGGAAGAGGAAAAACAGCCCCATCTGGCAATTCTGAATGCTTACATTTTTAAAAATATTTCACAAGAAATGGTATTTTAAAATAGTACTCAGAAATCTATATTTTAAAAATCTTAACATCTTATTATTCAAATTTTTACAAATATGCCAACAAAGCATCACCTTGTTCCAAGTGGCTCCAAGAGCCATTAGAAGAGGATCTTGTTCTTTTAACCTTCCTGTAAGTATATTCCTATTACGCTGAAATCTATGTTAATATCATAATGGCTCCATACTGCCAGCTAATGTGATATATTATGAAGTATGAAGAGCTGAGTAATTTCCATATTATGGAACTCAAATCTATTCTTAATGGACACCTAAATGTGTATTTATGTATTACCTCACAATAAATCACAGAAATGACCAGGAAGTTTTTAAGCACATATTTGAAAACTCCTAACAGCTCCAGAAACCTCAATAAATCTCACTGTACAAATTAATATGTAATGTTTCATTTGATTTACACAAGAAAAATGTATTTTAAATGCCTACAAGCAAAAAATATATATCTATGTATGTCACCTTTGAGTTCATTTGTCAAGAGGAGAAAAGGAAAAAAAATGATGTGCCATATTCCTGAACAATCTATTGATTTAACTCTACTTCTCATAAATGAGATGTTTTATACAAAAAAAAAAAAAGGAGATTATGCTTTGAGGAGAAATTTTGAGTTAATTATCCAGATAATTTAAAAGAAATTAATACCCATTTGAAATATTTAGATTTTTAGAACCAATCTGAAGTTTAGTTCCTTATGTAATAGAATCACATCAGATATCTTTTGAGGGTCTTGTCAATCTCTATTCTAGGATTGTTCTAGCTCTTGGCACAACCAGTCATGGCTGTAAGATTTCAGTGTTTTCTTAAGTCTCTACCCAAAAAGGTCTAGATGGCTTTTTCCTTTATGGAAAGAACAAAACTAACTCTCCTGATTGAAAACTAGAAATTGCCCTATAGAAACTGTAATAAATGTAACTCATCATAGGTGGGTCTTTTCGATGGCATGGACTTCCACCCACTCTCTGGGCTTGTTCCCCCTCAGCCAGTGACACTGGCAAGGCGAACCCTCTTGACCTCACAAGAGGAACCCCAGCTTCATGTCTGGGTGGTTTCCATTGACCCTCCTGCTCTACCCTCTATCCTCTTCCACTCTGCACTGTGTGCTGGAGCTTCTCAATGGACCCACTGCACTTCTACTTGATTCCCTATAACTAACACTGCCAAGAAGCAGGAGGGAGGAAGGTGACACTGGGGTGTCTATGTCCCCTGGCTCACTTGTGGTCACTGCAGTTAGGGCTGGTCTCTCTACCAAAGGCTCCTGCTCCGAGGCACTCTTCCTCCCACTTCAACTATTCCCACCACTTTCCAGCAAGTGCTCCTCAACCAAAGGGGAGGTAGGAACATCCCCAGGGCCCAGCACCATCCCTCCATCCTTCCTCTTAACCTACCCACACTTTTATAAATAGCCACCTCAGTTGGGTTTTCTCAGTTAGATAACTGTACATTTTTCAGCAGCAAAAACAAACTGGGTCTTCAGCTCTATCCCTGTTTCTTGCAAGCATAAGCCTTTGTATAATTGGACACACTTTGGGTTTTCCTCATGAAGAATTTTAACCCTCTTTTGTATTCTTTTTACGATAATTTGTAAACATACTGATTTTTTACCTGCTTTTCTGTTCAAATTTTTTTATTCTGCATTTGTCAAAATAAAGATTCTCATGTAATAAAAAAACACTAATTTAATTATATAACTATGTGTATAATTATAATCTTCTGCATCAATTTGATCATGCCATGGGATACCCAGATATCTGATTAAACATTATTTTCAGGTGTGTCCATTAGAGTGTTTCCAGAAGAGATTAATGTTTGAATTAGTGGACTGAGTAGAGCAGATAGCCCTCCCCAATGGGGGTGTGCATTATTCAATCCATTGAATCTATTGAGGGACTGGGGAGGAAAAAAATTACATCTATATCTATATCTGTATCTATCTATATCTATATCTATATATCTCCAATGACTGGTATTCTTATAAAAAGAGAAAACATAGATACATGTAGAGGGAAGAGGCCATGTGAGGATGGGGGCAAAGGTTAGAATGATATATCTACAAGCCAAGGAACACCAATGACTGTGGGAAATGAGCAGAAGCCAGGAAGAGGCAAGGAAAGAGTCTTCCTTCAAGTCTTCAGAGGAAGCATGGCCCTGCCAACACCTTGATTTTAGACTTCTAGACACCAGAACTGTGAAGGAATACATTCCTGTTATTTTAAGCCACCCAATTTGTGGTACTTTGTCCCAAGATCCCTAGGACATGAATATGGGGGTGAGTGCTCCCCTGTCACATGAGCTTGCTGGCGTCTCTTAGGACACAACACTCTCATTCTGTCAGACTGTCAGGACGTCAGCCATTTTAGCACATGTCTCACATCAGTAACTGCTATGTTTTGACGATGTGTCTTCTCCCCAAGAATCTCTCCATGCATCTCTCTCCACCCTCATTCTCTCATGCCTCCCTCCTCTCCACAAACAGGGGTCACCAGAATCCTATAAGAGAGAAACCACCGTGCCCAGGTGGTGCCCAATGGCCCCTTAGATCACAGACAGCAGATCATGTCAACTGTCACCCCACAGGTCACATGTACCTATGGCCACCATGCTTCCAACATATTAGTCAAGCAGACTGTGATACTTTAAGATGATTTCTATTCTTCTCCCCATTTGTTGCCTTTCCCCCATTGAAGCAGATTCTGTGTTTCATTGCTTCAGGGGAAGAACATGCCAGGCAGAAAGCTACCAGCTTAAAAACTTCTCGGCTTTTGGTTTCCAAATCCTGACCCCACCATGTTGGGCGGATGGAGCTGGCAGAGAGATGGTGGGGCTCTGAGAAGCAAGGAGGTACAGGGAACGTCTTCCCGTTGAAGAAGAGACTTCCCTGAGATGGAAAGGAGAACAGAAGGGATCTGGCCTCCCCTCTTCCTCCACCTCCAAGAGATAGCTGGTCTCAGAGGACTCTGAAGGATATGGTTGGAGGGTCCCAGGCTGCCCACAACTCCAGCCCCTAGCACAGCAGGGGTGGCCAGAGACCCCTTCCCTTGGCTCTGGTCATGCCACCACAGGGGATGATGGGAATCCCACAACAACTGAGATGGGATTCTCCTAGTCTGGTGGGATGAGCACTTGGAGCTAAAACATAGGTTTAAATTTTTAAAACTGGAGTATTTCTTGTACATCTGAGTTTATGGCCAAAGCACAGTCTCCCTCTCCACTTCACTGAAGGCGGAGGTGGTTGAAGGGCAGGTAAAATTTACAATTAAAAATAAAAGGAAGCCAGCATTCCTTATTCTGAATTATGCATGACAGAAATATGGGCATACGCTTAACAGAAGACGTCTTCTAGAATGTTCCCAGGAGCACTTGCCATAACAGCCCCAAACTGGAAACTTCCCAATGCCCGTCAATGGCAGAATGGATAAATAAACCGCAGTCCGTGCACACAATGAGGTGCCCAGCGATGAGAATGGGCTTCCAACTACACGCAACGTGGGTAAGGCTCACAAACAGAGCGTCACATGAAAGAAGCCACAGAATTCTGTTCATATAAACTAGACAAACAGGCAAATGCCTCTATGCTGTTAGGAATTAGGGGCATGGCTGCCCTTGGGGAGAGGCAGTGATTTAGAAGCAGGCATAAAGGGGTTTGTGGGATGCTGGTTAGAGTTTATGAGAAGTCTCTTGGCTGAGCATTTATGATATGGGCACTTTTCTGCATGTTTATTTCCCTTCAATATAAAAGAAATTAAGGCATGGAGAGAGTTTCAGACAAACTTGGCAGAGACAAAGAAAGCTATGCTGGGACAGACGGAGACAGACAGGGACAGCACTGACACACACTCCACCCCCTCCAAAAGCAGGAGGTATGTGGCCATCATTGGGGTACCAAACACACTGGCTTGGGCTAGAGGGTTGGAGGTACAAGATACGATATTTCAAACTACAAGACCTGGGTTGACATTCCCATTGTTTGTAGGAAAGTTTGGCCCAGAACAGGTCACCCACAAATGCTGCTCCCCTCCCCTTCCCTTCTGATCACCTGCTGCCTATGAACAATAGCACTAAGGCTTCTGAATTTTATAATGTGAAGAGCTATGCAAATTCTCATGAACACCTAAGGCATGAGGAAAGGATTTCTATAGCCAGAGACAAACCTTTGCATTGGTTTGTTCCTGAGTGTGGGGTAAAATATATAGCTTGCAGTGTTTCTTGGTGTGGGGGGAAGGGGAAGGTAATGCCACTCACCCATAAGTCATAGCAATTTAATGACTGTTATAAATTGCTAAACAATTTTTTTTCAAAAGCCATAATATCACTGGAATCACACAGAGGCATATAAAACTGTGCTCAGGATATTTCCATTTTGGAAAGGTGGGCCATCCCATCACAAGGGCCTCCCACTCCTTTTGGACTAATCGGCATGCCATTCAACCCTGTGCATGGCACAGATGATCTTCAGACTTGCTCACAAAGCCCCTTGCCATGGGTTTCCTGATGGCCAATGTTATTTTAGCTGGGTGCCTGCCTACAAGCCCCTGGAGGACAGGGCTGTGGATCATTAATTGCTGGCGTTAATATACACCAAAGGAGCATATATTTGGCCACAACCCTCATGACTCCTCAAGTGTTTTCCCACTTGATTTATTCCTCTCCCTCATATGAATGCATGTTCATAATCTGCATTACCAGTCCTCTAATGATGCCATGTCAGATCCAAATGTCATCTCATTATTTCTGACACTCACAGAATCCACAACAGTAAAAGCCAATTATAGGCTAGAGAAATCCCAGAAGGCCTTGCCTACTATAACAGCTAATAAGCTTCAGCATCATTATACTCAGTGGTGGCCCCATGCAATGGATGTCTACGCATATCTGTCCTGTTCAGTGGGGCCTTCCATTCATGGGGTAAAGAGATCTAGCATGGCATAGCTGGCTGTTGGAACATGCTGGAAGAAAGCCATGGGATTCGTTAGCAGCCAGATGACTGAAGTGCTGTGTGTTATTCTGACAGACACAAGGAATCGGTTTCAGATGGTGGTCCACTGACTCAGTCAACTTGGCTGAGCTGGGACCGCATTTATAGATCCTGGGGGGGGGGGGTAACTAGAGGAGAAATCTGCTAAAGATCTACAAGGCAGGGGTGAAGCAACAGCCATTGCTTTTGGAAGGTCATCACAGTTAGGCGAGGTGAAAACATGCGTAGGATTCCAGCTTGTTCCTTTTCTCCCCCCTCAAAACACACCCAGCTCTTCTTCCTATTAATTGTCAGCTGCTGACCACCTGTGCGTTCAGGCCTGCCTCAGACACAGAGAAAAGACTTCCACAGGCTTCATCCCCAGCCTCTCCAGTGCCCCTTCAGTAGAGGGGCCTGTGTGGCAGCTCCCCAGTTTGGGTGGCAGGCTCCAACTTTCTACCTGGGTCGTGCTTCCAACCCAGGGCTGGTTAATGACTTTTCTCTGACCTTCCAACTCTCCTTTCTGGATTCTCTTGCCAGCCTCAAGGATTGGCCTAGTCACTGGGGCCAATGGAGGCCATCAGAGGGAATTCATTTCTTCACAAATATTTATCCAGGTTCCTCCATGGACCGAGCACTAGGGATACAGAAGGAAAAAAGACAGCCAGGCTCTTCCTGACCCTGCACACCTAGTAAGAGGACATGTCATTTACAGTCACTTACAATATCCCAGGCACTGGGATAGCGCTCTGTGTAAAGGATTTCATTTAATCCCCACAGAAAAAATTTTATAAGGTAGGTACTATTATTACATCCATTTACAAACAAGGAAATGGAGGCTTAGTGAGGGTAAGAAACACAGATGCTACCCAACTCCAGGAGGCATATTCTGACCTACTTTGCCATTCAGTCTCCTTGAGCAAGAAGATCCCCCCCTCCAAAAAAAAGACAAATTGCCAGTTCAGAAGCCACACACAGCATGAAAAGCTAGCCCCTGAGTGAGCTTCTTGTCTCGTGCCCAGAGCTTGTAAGTGGCTTCAGTTGAGGAAAACACTATCCCTGGAACGATGCTGTTTTAGCCCCTGAACAAGCCCTTACTGGAGGACCACAGAGCAAGGACAAGGCCAGCTGCTGGCCTGAGATACAGCGAGACAGCAAGGCAGGCCCAGGCCCACGGAGGTGGTGATGGTTGTTTTAATATAAAGATGTATTAAATTGTCAACCAAGTTCAAAATATGTTACGTGATCTTTTCACCATTGATAAATAAATAAGTGGTAGAATGAACCAAAAACAATTCCAAGAAGAATATCCAAGTGTTGATGGTGGTTTTCCTCAGAAATAAGGGAAAAGGGAGGTGATTCCAGAGAACCTTCACTTTGCAAGTCAGACATTTCATAATATTTGAATTTTTTAGCAGTGAGGATATAAACTTGTATAACCAGAAAAATGAACAAATGAAGCTGCTAAGAAGGCCAGGAATCTATGTTGTAGTATTGGTTCAATTAGAGAGCATCCTCACTTTGGGGTCCCTGGGTGGCTCAGTCGGTTAAGCGTTGGACTCTTGATTTCAGTTCAGGTCATGACCTAAGGGTTGTGAGATGGAACCCCACATGGGGTTCGGCACTGAACACAGAGTCTGCTTAAGATTCTCTCTCTCCTTCTGCCCCTGACCCCTCCCCCTGCTCACATGAATGCTCTTGCTCGTTCCCTCTCTCTCTCTCTCTCTCTCTCTCTCTCTCTCTCTGGAGGAGAAGGAGGAGGAGGCATCCTCACTGCAAGCACTGTTTGCACATGGAAAGCCCATTGGCCCAGATCATGCCTTCCTCACTCTCTGCCCCCAGCCTTTGTTTTCATGTATGTACAGAGAAGAGTGCTGCATTAGTGATCGCCCAGTGGTAATGAAGTCCAAGTTCACCCGAAATTGATCTTGCCTTGCTCCTCTTTCCCAATTCAAATCAAGTCCAGACTATTAATCATTCCAGCAGAGCCCAGAAAAACTGCATATGCTGGTCTTCCGAATTTTATCATCTGATGCTTAGGAAATATTGAACCCAAAAACTTGATGGCAATTTCATTACAATTTAAGAATATCATTTATAACTTTTTTGTGGTCCTGTCACAAAACAATCTATAAATACATATTATTCAAAGTGATATACTAATAAAAAGGAAAGATTTGAGCTTGCCAATATTCTTCCTGGATTGATTTTTACCTTTTATGTCACAGAAAGTCATGCATAACCTGAACTGAAACTTTGCAAAGAGACAAGTTTTCTTCATTGACAGCATCCGTAAGAGCCAGGAGTCTAACTATACAGCTAGGCTCCATGAGAATTAGTCTTTCTGAAATCAATAAGAAATCCCAATTCTTAGAGATTTCCTGTTCCACCGTAGAGTTTGGAACAAAATAAAAACTGATCTCTGGGGCACCTCGGTGGATCCATCGGTTGAGCATCTGCCTTTGGCTCAGGTCATGATCCCAGGGTCCTGGAATGGAGTCCTACATTGGGCTCTCTGCTCAGTTCTTCTTTCTCCCTCTGTGATCTCCCTCACTTTCACTCTCTCTCAAATAAATAAAAACTTAAAAAAATAAAAACAGATTTAATAATAATTTCGTCTTTTAATGAATAAAAGTATTCAAAAGCACAAAACTGTGGGTTGAGCTACGATGGTGGACCATTCGTGTCTTCCCACCCACTGGGCATGCGCATCTCTGCCCTCTGTCCTCAAACTTCTCACCCCATCAATCATGCTTATCATCAACCACCAGGTGGACTCTCACTCTGAGAGGCATTGTAAGACCTTTTGCTCCCCTTAGATAGAATCAATCCATAAATCTTCCCCAAGCCAACAGTTTCACATAGTTTGTTTACTCTGAACATCCATTGTTGCTGGCTCTGTGTAGCAGGGACTATTTCTACTGCCTTTGGCACCTGTGCTCCAGCTGGTGCCAAACCTAGAACCTATGCTCAATACTCAACACTAATAAACGTGATGATGATCTGGAGACAATGGCCAGCCTTGCCACACTATCGGTTGCTCCATGCTGAATAGTCATCAACTTCTCTGGAGCACTGTTTCCTTGTCTGTAACATGAAGACAAATAATCACTACATGACTTAGAATTACAGAAGTATCCAAGGCTGTAACAGATAGGAAAGTAACTTGTAAGACATAGACTAATATATACATTATGGGACTACTCGGCACTCAACTCATAGCAAGTCTGAATTTGATCTAAAGAGAAGAAAAAGCATGGTTTTCCAATTTTAATTCTAAATTCTTTCCAATTTATTCAAGCCCAAATAAAGAATCCACTTACATCTATTAACATATCTCTGCCATATGTGAATTTTAAATCTTAACATACTATCTATAAGATCCTAACTGCCTTAGCCTACAAATTTTTCCCAGTTGGTCTCTCAGTGTGTGTGTGTGTGTGTGTGTGTGTGTGTGTGTATTAACATATACATGTATGGATTGGGAAGCTGCATGCAAGCCTGGTAGGGTGTATATATATACATATACATGTATATGTATATATAATATATATATAATGCCATATATATAGAGAGAGAGACACAGAGAGAAACATATATATGGACATATATATGACATTTTATTGGAAAGCAAAGAATAAATAAAGACAGAAATTATGTTTTCTTTGGCAAGAAGATTCAGATTCTTTTTTTGAAATTGATGTAATCTATTCTATTTTTCTTATTCAGAAGTTGCCCTGGGAAGCTGTATTTAATATCCCTATGGAATTTGGGGAGTTTTAAAATACTTCTTTAAAGTAATGTCTACATACAACATGGGGCTTGAACTCATGACTCCATGATCAAGAGTTGCATGCTCTGCTGACTGAGCTGGCCAGGTGCCCCCTACCCCATCCCTACATCAAAGAAATCTACTTTAATTTTCTAGAACATTTTCCAGTTTTCTCTTCTTCTTACTACTTTCGCCTAAAAAGCAACAAACATGCATTTTATACACTTAATTATCCCTGAAGTTCAAATTAATCTGAGTAGTTTCCAATGCAAAGGCTAAAATTCCAACAGCAACGATGAGGAAGCAGATGGGCTGCTTATGGAGGAAGCACAAGAGAAAATGATGTAGCCTACTTTATACACCTTCTCCAGGCAAAATAACTCTGGATTCTTTACCACATTATTAAAGTTATAAATTAATCCAGCTTGAGGGCTTGGCAAAGAAATAACAACTAGGAAGTGGTGGGGGGTGGGATTAATGAGGAGGAAGGACTGCTGTCAGCAGAAGCGCTGATGTTAAGCTTGTGGCAGGATTCTCAACTACAACTTGCTGTCACCTCCAACAGGACTCTCCTCCACTGATTTATTCTAAAGTTCTCCTTCTAATGTCTAATAATGATGGACAGTAGACAATGCAGCATCCCATAGGAGAGCTGAGCCCACTGGACTGCAATAGTAACGAGAGGCCTTTCTACAGACCTCTGATTTCTCTGTTGACTCAGCCACTCTGCCATTTTGGATATGACACTGCATCCTTTTGGTTAATGGCTATAACAACACAGCTCCCCAGTGTGAGAACTCTAAATTCAGTGGGAATAATAGCAAGTGTACCCATTAGGGGATGTTGGCATATGGTGTGACAGATGAGGAGTCAACAATGTGATACATCTTCTATTCTTTGCAAATGCCAGGTACTTGAGTATTTGCCAATTAAGCTATCTTGTGCTCCCTTTTTTCATGAAGTACATGAACCACTGGCTACAACTCTAAGTTATAGGTGGCGCAGAATCTACTAATCTGCCAATTATTCTTGGAAGTTAGCAGGTTGCCGGTCCTCAGACTTGACACTTAACAATGGCTACTTACATATTCAGTTCTTCACAATTTCCATAACACTTAAGAAATCTTCACTCATGGGGACCTGGGTGGCTCATGAGCATCTGCCTTTGGCTCAGGTCATGATCCCAGGGTCCTGGGATTGAGTCCCACATGAGGCTCCCTGTGGGGAGCCTGCTTCTCCCTCTGCCTATGTCTCTGCCTCTCTCTGTGTGTCTCTCCTGAATGAATAAAATAAATCTTTTTTAAAAGTTTTTTAAAAGATTAGAAAAATTTTTTAAAAGAAATAAATCTTCACTCATATAGGAAAAATATTATATTCCACACAAATTTATATCTTAGCTGTTAAAATTTATGCTCCAATTCCAACATTTCTAAAAAATATTAAAAACTGACCCTTCTTTAAGCCAAGAAAAAAAGCCTCTGCTTATAGCCAGGGTAATGGTATTCCCAAATCTAGCTCTGGGTCTTGAGCAAGGCACTTTTCCTCCCTGATCCTACACTTCTCCATTAGCAAAAGCTGAAGTTTGGTTAGATCTTGGGTATAAATAAGCTTCACTGTAAATCAATCAAAACTTGGTATTATATCAAAATGGATTGGGAAGCTGCATGCAAGCCTGGTAGGGGAAAGTGCAAAGATTGATCAACAGTATTGGAAATGAACAAAAAAGTCAAAGGGTTCAGGGGCACATCCAGGGATGATTGCTAAGATGTCTCCAGTGTCTAAAATCCATGCACCATACGAGCTCGGGCATGTACTTTAATGTCACCTGCTCCAAAATCCCAATCCAAACACAGTTTCTTAGGAAGCAGGGAATGAGGGGGTGATCTCACCAGATTGTCTCTACTCACAAGGAGTTCAGAGAGAGAAAATCCAAGAGATGGGTCTGAGAGAGAATAATAAAGAGCCCTTACAGAAGACCAGAACATGCCACCCCAAAATGTGCCATTTTGGCAAAACGATTTTTTGAGCTAAGACAATTGAGAAAAAGCAAATGCCAAAAAGCTCTCTGCTCTTCCTCATTCCATGATTTTGCAATTGCCTGGCTATGCACTCAGCAAAACAATTTCTTGGTCTCTCAGTGTGAAACAAAAGCTTCCTCTTACATTTGCCTGTGAAATAGCCACACAACAGTATAAGGAAATTCCAGAGTAGGGCCCTCAAACTTCGCTGGGGGAGCTTGATAAAAATACAGATTCCTGGGTTCCATCCCCAACGAGTCTGATTCCTTTTATCTGAGTAAATCTCAGGAATCTGTATTTTAAACCAGTTCTTCAGGTTCCTGGAAAGCAGGTGGTAAAGGGGACCACACTTGGGGTAACCCCTCACTGGGTAATCCATCATGCAGAAATGCTAGGAGCAATAGGCCTCCATCCTCCCTGAAATGAGCTGAGAGTTCTTTCTGATTTGTATCTGATGACATCCATCAAACATGTTAATGCCAACCACAAATTAACGACTTTTTAGCAATTTGTGTAGGTGGCTACCCATGTAATCAATCTTAATTCACAAACACCGCTGTCTACACAAAGGTAATAATGTATCCAACTCACACATAAATCTCTCAAATGGAAATTAAGTGGGTAGATGTAAGACTCTGGTGGGCATTACTCAATGTCCGGAGAGGTAGCATTAGGTTAACAGGATTAAAGCTAAACAATCAATCAGACCATCAGGAGAGCGCCAATCCTGCCCTGTTCAGAGTCACACCCAATTTCAGTGCCAGTGCAGAGACTTGGGGTGGAAACCCCTCTCCTCTTGGGGGTGGGTGTGCTGTGAACCTGGAGACCCTCTGGAGAGCTGTAGTCACTTGAAAAGAAGGAGAGTGGACTGGAAAGAAAGCCAGTCTCCATAACTCAGGCAAAGTGCCCATGCCCTGCCTCAAATGGTGGAAATGACTTTGGAAGATAGAACACAGACATCACAGAGGCCACGGGGTGTCTATCCAACACTTCTTCTTTGGGAGAACATCCTTTCTTTTCTGTTACTTGATGACCTTGTGTGTTACACGGCCTCACCTGCTCCATAGTGAATGGGGTGACTCAGGTCTGCCCACCAGGGTTGGTCACAAGGATGGTCATGTGGCCCAAGCAGGACCAATCAGAGTCCTCCCATGATATTTTATATGCTTAAGACTGGTTGACAGGAGGAACATATAAGCTCAGAGATGCCACTGGCCAGGTTAGCTGTCAGGATGGCAAGAACCACCCTGAGAATAAGTGAATCAGATGAAGTAGGGCTGAGGGAGTCAAAGTCCCAAGGCCATTGTTTGAAACCCCAGATCTATTTCTGAATTCTGTATTACATAAACCAACGTATTAACTTTGTGTTTGTTTTTAATTGTTGTGAAAAGCACATCAAATTTACTATCTTGACCATTTTTTTAAAGATGTATTTATTTATTTATTCATGATAAACACACACAGAAAGAGAGAGAGAGAGGCAGAGACACAGGAGGAGGGAGAAGCAGGCTCCATGCTGGGAGCCCGACGCGGGACTCGATCCGGGGACTCCAGGATCGCACCCCCAGCCAAAGGCAAGCGCCAAACCACTGAGCCACCAAGGATTCCATCTTGACCATTTTTAAGGATAGATTTCACTGGCATTAAGTATACTCACATTGTCGTGCAACCATTCCCACCAGCATCTCCAGAACTGAAACTACACATAACACAACTCCTCATCTCCTCCTCCATGCAGCCCCTGGCAGCCACCACTCTACTTTCTGTCTATGATCCCGACTACTCTAAGTACTTCATGTAAGTGGAATGATCAAGTATTTGTCTTTTTGTAACTGGCTATTTCACTGAACATGATGTCCTCAAGGTTCATCATCCATGTTGCAGCATGTCTCAGAATTCCCTTCCTTTCCTCTTGAGGTTAAATCATGTTCTACTATTTGCATATACCTCACTTTTTGTTTTTCTATTTATCTGTCCATGGACATTTGTGTTGCTTCACCTTTTGGCTATTGTGAATAATGTTGCTATGAGCAGGGTTGGAGAAATACCTTGTTTACACCCTGCTTCCAATTCTTTTAGGTATATACTCAGAAGTAGAATTGCTGGATAATATGATATTTCTATTTTTAACGTTTTGGGGAATCGCCATACTGTTTCCTTCCATAGTGGCCATACCACTTTATATTTCTGCCAACAGTGCACATGGTTCTAATTTCTCCACATCTCCCCAACACCTGTTTGCTCCTTTCAATAGTAGTTATCCTAGTGGGTATGTAGTGGTACTTCATTATGGTTTTGATGTTCATTTCCCTGATGATTAGTTATACTGAACATCTTGTCATGTGCTTATTGGCCATTTGTATGTCTTCCTGGGAGAAACGTCCAATCAAGTCCTTGACCCACTTTTTAATTGAGTTGTTTGATTTTTTTTATTATTGTTGAGTTTTATTATTGTTGAGTTTTATTATTGTTGAGTTTATTATTGTTGAGTTTTATTATTGTTGAGGAGTTGCTTATACATCATAGATACTAGCCCTTTATCTGGGGTTAAGTGTTAGAGTTTTAGCTCTTACATTTAGGTCTTTGATCCATGTGATTTTTTTATATATAGTGTAAGATAAGGACCCAATTTTATCCTTTCACATGTGGAATCCAGTTTTCTCAACATCATTTGTTGAAAAGACTCTTTCCCTCACTGAATGGTCTCATAGCTTTCTGAAAATCATTTGACCATACACAACGGGTTCATTTCTCAGGTCTGTCTTCTATCGCACTGGTTGGTATGTATGTCTTTGTACTAATGCAACACAATTTTGATTGTTGAAACTTCATAAGAAATCAGCCTTGTAAAATGATTTTTTTAACTCAGAATGTGTGAGACCTCCAACTTTGTTCTTTTTCAGTACCTCTTCGACTATTTAAGGTCCCTTGAGATTCCACATGAATTTCTGAATAGCTTTTTCAATTTCTGAAAAAAAAAAGACAAAAAAAAAACACCACTGTTTTTCTTTCAATAGGGATTACACTGAATGTGTAGGTCACCTGGGGTACTACTTACCTCTGAGCAATATTAAGTCTTCGATTCCATGAACATGGGATGTTTTCCCACTCATCTGTGTCTTCAATTTCTTTCATCAAATTTCCTTCAGTGTTTGCCAAGTTTTCAGTTGTACATCTTTCATCTCCTTGGTTAAGTTAATTCCTAAATATTCTAGTCTTCTTGATAGTATTCTAAATGGAATTGTTTTCTCCATGTCCTTCTAGGGTTATTCATTGGTAGCATACAAAAATGGAACTGATTTTTAAATGTGTTGATTTTGTATCTTGCAGCTTTGTTGAATTATTTATTAGCTGTCACAGGTGTGTGTGCATGCCATCTTTAAGGTTTTCTACACATAACTTCTGTTGCATGCAAACAGAGACAATTTTACTTCTTCCTATTCAATTTCAATGGCTTTTCTTTTTTTGACTAATATTTCTGGCTGGAACTTCTAGTTGACTTATGTTGAACAGAGGTAGCAAAAGCAAGTATCCTTATCTCACTCCCAATCTTAGAGGAAAAGCTTTTAGTCTTTCACAATTGAGTATAATGTTAGCTGTGAGCTTTTCATATATTGCCTTTACTGATTTACTTCTATTCCTAGTTAATGCGTTCATCTTAATGCATTCATTTTTTTAACTCGAATAAATCTTAGTTCCCTGTTACTTGCAATCAAAATATTCTTCACTGACACAAGCATATTGTAATGTTTGCAAATGCTTGGTACAGGCAAAGGTGAGCATGTAGTGGATATCCTGTATAGTTTAAACACATCTCAAGGTTTTGGAGGCAGCCCTGACCAGCATGTTACTGTGATTGCTAGGATTGCAGAAATGGACTTCTATGCAGTCTGGTGTGTTTTGGTTTCTTTCCATATAGACGAGCCACCTATATAGATTGTGGAATTGCACATCTGTGTGTTAATACACATTATACCATTGAAGAAGGTAGAAATGGACCAAGAAACTTCATCATAAAAGGCAGAGCACACAAGTCCCAAAAAGGAAGAGGAAATCTGACCAGTACCTAGCAACTAGAGGTTTTGGGCATCAATGTAAATGAAAGGCCATGCATGGTGCGACTGCATGTCACTCTCACTCCCTAAGCTCCAGAGGCAGAGGTGAGTTCATGCTGCTTCTACAACCCCAGAGTACATCATACCTCACTGATGCCAAGCACACTCAGAGTACTTGAGTGCCATGTGATTTTTAGAACTAGTTTGATTTATGGCAAATGAGAGGGTTAAACCAGGGTGTGATTAAACCTACCCCATTTGTCAGCACTTGGAATTTGTGGGCAGCATACTGGCTGCTGATAACAATGACAGAAAAAGCCTGAGACCAGCTGGGCCAGGGCTTTGGTGAACACAGCTGGCTGCACTCCAAATGGCACTCCTCTAACAACCTCAGGTTCCAGGTATGGAGCTTTTCAAAGCCTATTTGTCCCACTATTTTCATATGGATAAGCTAAAACCTGGGACCAAAAACAAAACAAAACAAAACAAAACAAAAAGAGTGACATCTTTAAGCACAGAATGTTTGCCAAGTTCGTCATCCCTGCTGCTCCCCCCTGGACAATTCCCTTGACTCTTGGTCAACTTCTTCCATCCTGTCCCACAGTGATGGCACTGCCTGAGAGCAGCCCTCCCCCCTCTGTCAATGAACCCCCCTGCAATTGTTGCTTACACCTCCACTCTGCACTGACTCTATTCCTTGGCACTGTACCCAGTTGTGCAGCAATGTCTCCCCCAATCGGTGGGCAGCTCCCAGCAGCAGAGGCCTCTTTTTCTTACCTTTATATCTATTCCATCCTCTTCTCCCCAAAGCCCTGCATGATGCTCACACAGAGTAGGGACATAACATATACATATTACATTGAAATAAATTGAATCTCCCGTTAAAGAAATACAATGACTGGGCCTTTTAGGAGGTGAGCAGGCTCAGGCTGCTGCAAACAGGGAGAGGAAGGAGCTTCCCCAGAGAAGAGACCTTGCAGACAGCGCACAGAGGGAGTGAAACAGCTCGCGCTCCCCACCCCACAGGCTCTGGATTTCCAGCAGAACTCTTACACCTGCCAGAGAACCACTTGGCAGTGGGCAGAGTGGGTTTTCCACTCACAGCTTCACCCACATCCATCTCCAAGGAGAGAACGGGCTGCTGACTCCTAGGTAATTACATGAACTCAGATCATTCCGTTGGCTCTGTGAAATTGGATGCAAAGGGGGGGAAAAGTTTAAAGGGAATCCTCAAGCATTAATATACTAGGAAAATTACCCTGAAACAATACATTTCAGCTCAGCCTGAGAGAGGCTGACTGGCTGGCCGGAGGCCGAGAGCTTTACCGCCTCCTGAGTACCCATCATTGGGAGGCCCTCCTGGGCACCCCATCACATGGGGAACTTGGCGCTCATGCAGGATTCTGATGCAGCTGTGCCGGCCGGCCTGGGCATCTGCATTTAAACAAACACCCAGGGGCTCCGATGCCCGGGCCAGTGAAATCAGCTTAGGGAAGCAGAGCTTAGGGAAGCAGAGCTGTGGGGGGTGGTTGGTGGTGGGGACACTGGCAGGACCCCAACCAGGGAAACGGCTCTGCCCTGAGCTCACTGCTATGCTTTGTGGTGGGAACCAAGGCAAGATGCACGCGGGGCAGCTGCCCTTCAGGTCCGAAATGCGAACATTGGATCAGGCAAAGAGGTGGCCGTGAGGGTGTCCTCTTTCCGAGGCGGGCAGGGCAAAGCGTCGGGCCTCCCGCACCCCGCAGGCCTCCTGCACAGGCTTCCCCTCCTCGCCCTCCATCCAGTGCTGAGCACAGGGGAGGCAAAATCACATCGCAGGCAAATGCAAAACAGGTTTTTCTTGTTTGTTTGGTTGGTTTTTTTTAATTAACACTACCTTATATTTCAGGGGAATTAATTTTAAACATAACTGTCTCCATCTGGTAAATTTTCAGACCTGCTCCAGACAGTCACTGACTACTGGAATTTTGCAGACACGCAGTAAAAGCACAGTGGGACAAGAGAGGAGGAAGGTGGCTTCAGGGGTTGCGCAGAGCCTTTTTGCGATGACTCAGTTTTCCAGAGTGGGTAGGATTAGCCATTGATTTACAATTTCTAATCTCATCTCAACTTGCACTGGCAAGCCCTGAGCATTGGGTAAACACCGAAGAGGTGACTCAGCAACACGCAGAACACTTTTAATCCAGAAACAAAAAATACATACACATCCTCAGCTGAATGTTAAGAGATTTTCTAAACTATGTGGTGAGAAGGTGCTGTTGCCAAGTTGAAATATAGTTGGAAAGCTTTTAGAAGATGAGCTGTTTGGGGCTTGAGATTGTTTCCCAGATGAGGGACTCCAGCAAAGTTTTAATCATAGAAGGGTCTCCTGGAATATATTGAATGAAAATTAAGGCTGTAATTGTTGAAGTCATTCAGTACTTGGGGTTTGAATTCAGACAGATCGGGGTTTGAATCCACCTTTGTTTTTTTTTTTTTTTAATCTTTTTAGCTGTGTGGCCATAGGCAAGCCACACAACCTTTCCGAGCTCAATGTCTTCATCTGTAAAATGAGTATAATAATAGCAGCTATGAAGATTAAATGCAGTGAGACATCCCTGGTGGGGGAAAGTTTGTTGGTTTTTCTTCACTGATTTTTTTTTTTTAATGCTCTTCCTTGAGAATTGGTGTGATGCAAGAACTTCTTGCCATGACGTCAAGCCCCAAAGCCTACTCACTTGCTCCCACTGTCCTTGAGGCAGCAGAAGGGTGACTTAAACTTAGACCTGTGATTCAGGAGCAGGAGGGAGAGAAACAGAAAATGTGGGGGTAGAGTCCAGCCCAGGGACAACAGCTTGCATCTTGGACCCCAGGGCCAGTGGGCATCAGGGGCTGAACCAGCCTGTAATTGTGGGTGATCTCTGGTTCTGGGTATCCAACTCCTCCTGTTTCAGGCCATCTCTTGAGTGTAGGTTCTCAGTTTTCTCATTTTGCTTCCTGAAGTCTTGCCCAGAAATTCCTTTTCTGCTGAAATTAACCAGAGTTGGAGGAGCTGGAGGTTGAGTGAATCACCAGTGCTTGATCTTATCAATGCCTTCATGATAGAATCTCCACAGAAACCCTACTGGAAGGGGTTCGGAGAGCTTCCGGGTTGCTTTATGCATCCATGAGCTGAGAAGGTGCTGTACCCCAAACTCCACGGGGACAAATGCTCTTGCACTTTGGACCCTTCTGGACCTCATCCTCTGTACCCCTTCATTTGGCTTTGCATTTGCATTTGTATCCTTTGTAATATTCTCTATAATTGACTACTAATCATAAATAAAGTATTTTTCTGGGTTCTGTGAGCTGTTGTAGCAAATTACGGAACCTGAACTAGGCACACCCAGTCTGTAGCCAGGCCAGGCAGAAGTGTGGGTAACCTGGGGACCCAGTGTTTGCCATTGGCATCTGAAGAGAGGGGCAGTCTTGTGGTACTGAGCCGTTAACCTGTGGGGACTGCACTACTCTGGGCAGTTAATGTCAGAATTGGATTAAATTTCAGCACACCCAGTTGGTGTCCCCATAGAATCTGGAGAACTGCTTGGTGTAGAAAACCTACACATTTGCTGTCAGAAGTTTTGTGAGTAGAGAAACAGTTTTCATTTAATGCCTCATACCAAAGAAGTCAAAACCCTTAGCAGAAGTCAGAACTCCTGGATTCCTATCCATTTTCCTTTGACCATACCATATTTCTCTTAGACATTGTGCAGAGGAAGTCTAAGAGTTGCCGAAATGGCATTACCAAAAAATGCCTGCCCTGCATTTCTATATCAGAAAGTAAACCATAAGTGGGGAAAAAAAAATCCCAAATTTGGATCTTTGAAGAAAAAGCACAAAATGGAATTACACTGTGTTATCTCAGCTACGTTCCCTCCTAATAAAATCCTTCTTCAGAATTCCATCCATATTTTAATGTTTGGGTTTAAATGAGTTTGAAATTATTTCAATATAAATCCAGTGAGGTCTTTGAAAATCCAGATTCAAATCAGGAAATGTAGAAGGACGATTGAAATTATTTGGTATATAGAAGGCTACCTGAGACTGTATAAACCAGGATTTTCAAAGAAACAGAACCAGGATAGACACAAAGATGGGTAGATAATGTGTGTATGTATGTGTCTGTGTCTGTGTGTGTGTGTGTATATATATATATATATATATTATATATATATAATATACAGAGAAATTTATTTTAAGGAATTGGCTCAAGTGGGTATGGAGTCTGCCAAACCCGAAATTCATAGGGCCGGCAGGGTAGAAACTCGGGAAGGAATGTTGTTCAACTTTTGAGGCACAATTTCTTCTCTGGGGAACCTCAGATTTTGCTCTTGAGACCTTCACCTGGTTGGATGAGGCCCACCCACACTATCAAGGGTAATCCTTTATTTAAAGTCAACTAATTGTAGATGTTAGCAATGTCTACAAAAATTCCTTCATAGCAAAACTTAGACTAGCACTTGATTCAATAATTGGGTGCTATAACTTAGCCAAGTTGACACATAAAATTAACCATCATCACAGGCTTAGCAGAACTCAACAATCATTTCAAACCTTTGCCACAATCCAGCCAAGTGAATTATTTGGCAAGCTACATGGATAATAAAAATTAATTTGATTAATCACATTCTCCATTTCATTCATTTTGCCAACATTACTTTTAACTTTACAACACACATTATACCTCTCTCTCTCTCTCTCTCTCTTTATATATATATATATATATATATAATTATACACATATTATAAATATATATACATATATATATAATCTAATACAATGTAACTTTCAAATGTGTGTGCTCCAAAATGAGCCTTATTTTGCTCATTTCCTCCCCAAACTAGATATATTTTAAGTGAATATTTTAAATTACTTTTTCTATGGATGATGGCCCTGGATTCATTACATCTCCCTGTTTTTCTTCAGATGATGATATACTTGCATTTTCATTTCAAACCATTATGTAGTTATTGTTTAGAGCCTGGAAAACCAATCTGCTCTCTACCCTGTCCCTCCAATGATTTTGCCATATTGAGATGCAGAAAGAGAAAAGCTATCCCACTTCATATGGAAGCTGTGACTATAATGCAGCAGGACATTTGATGGCCATTAACCTCTTACTTAATTACTTTGGCAAATGTGGTTCCAAAAAAAGAAAAAAAAAACTAGATAAGAAAATCAGAAAATCCATGCCTGCTTCCCCACAACAAACACAGGTCAGTCTGCAAGTGTGCAGTACTAGTAAGATTCAAAGCACAGTGAGACTTAATAATAATTTCTGGTATTGAGGGAAGGCTTGTTTTTAAAGTGAAAGAATAATCAGGAAGACTCTTTGACTAACTGATCCTCATCTGTTTGTTTTCTCCAGACTTTATGGCTATCATTCTGTTAGATAATACCCTGGACAAACCATAATCCAGAGTGATTTAATTAGCTTTAATAATAACACTTGCCTGTGCTCAGTCTTTCCAGAGATTCATTGCAACATTAGGGCATAAATGCCTGCCATTGGGAATGCCTGTTTATAACTCTCACCTCCGGACTCTCATAAAACCAAAGAAATATCATAGCCTTTTCCATCTTAATTTACCAATTAATTGATTAATTCCCCTCATCCTCCCACCTGGTGAAGATAACATGCTCTTTGGGTCCAGCCAACATCCCACACACCAACAGTGTCTCAGAAACAAACTGACTTCCTTGGATTTTCCAAAGCCTGTTTCTTTCTCCCCTTTGAATTGGTACCTCCAGAGATCATTTTCATCAACATACAACATTCGCTGGCACAGACACAACCTAAATCTGTGATCCCCTCTCATTGGCCTTGAATGAGACCAAATAGTTTGCATGCCTCACCTCTCAAGAATGAACTTGGAATGCTTTTTTTGCTTGGTCAGGGAATACTCCAGATAATTGGAGGTTTGTTGGATTTGTTGTTGTTGTTGTTGTTTTTTTTTTTTTAATAATTTGGAGTTATGTTCATTTCCACTCAATCTGGAATCTACCTAATGAAAGCCTTTGCAACAAGGCAATATTTAGATTTACCAATTTATCTGTGGTCTTAAGAAATTAAATAACTGAAAGATGAATTTAAATACAGAATCCCACAGAGATCTTTGTAATAAATATATAACCAGAACAAACTACTCCCCTTATATTTTAAAATGTGTTACATTTATTATAAAGTTAGTCCCTTCATCCTGGAGAGAGGCATAAGTGAATCAACAGAAACAAAATATCAGGGAACTGTTTTATGAGAGACTCAAAAGATAACACGATTTCCAAATATTTTTTTCACAAAATGTTAACACTATCTTAGGCTGGTTAAAGCCTACATTTAAAACATTTCGCTTTGGTAGCTAAGGCGCTGTCCACACTCCTGGAAACCTTTGAAAGACATAAAAAGTTCTTCATTAAAAAAAAAAAAAAAAAAAAAAGTTCTTCATTGGTAGATATCAGTATATCAGTATATTGATCATCTGAGCAATGATTGACATTTTCTAGAATAATCTCTTTAATACTTGAAGACAATGCACAGAGATCCTGTTTACAATGAATCAGCTGCTGATTTTCAGCAGGTGAATTAACAGATATGACTAAATGCAAATATCAGGTATCCCAACAATTTTGCCCAAAAGAGCCCAGCAAAAAACAAAACTGGTGAAGGGGAAGCTCACAGAAGTCAGAGTGACTGGATCAACATTTCTTTAGGGTTAAAGGTAGGGTTCTTAAAAAAGCAGGTGGTCTATCTCCTCCTCAGAAAAAAAAATGAAAGATCAAAGTGAAAACAGAGCAAACATCATTAAAAGTTGGGGAAGGAAAGAGGGGAGGGAGGGAGGGAGGGAGGCACAAGCATCTTTTACATGGTCACTGAAGGAAATCCAATTTGCTTTTTGCAATTTTGAAAATAAAATCCAGGATAACATTAACTAAGGGGAAAAACATTTTTTAATAAAGGGAAATAAAGAATGAAGATCCAATGTCTGCCTCAGGACAAGCAGCTGCTTCCCTGAGTCCCAGGCTTTGAGTGCCCCAGGGTCAAGCTGAAGCCTTGCTTTCCATCTCCAGACAAAAGGGAAGAGAAAATTTAAATGGTGAAGATTACAAAGACACAACTAAATAAAAGGGTGGCCCCCACGAGAATCAAATCAAATCAAAGGAAATATGCAAGTTTCCAGAACACTAACTGATAGTTCCTACCTAAAATAAGCTAAGATTATGATTAAAGACTGATTTCCAGAGAGCTTAGCTGATACATTTTAAAGAAATGTCAAAAACTAGTCAAACTGGCTCTTCAGTAATGGTAAACAGTGAGGGAAGAAGAAAGAGTTGTATGGCTGAACTAAGTCTCAAAAATGTAAATGCTTTAAACAGTTGAACCAGCGGTGCCTGGGTGGTACAATCCATGAAGCTTCCAACTCTTGACTTCGGCTCAGGTCATGATCTCGAGGGTCGCGAGGTCAAGCCTTGCATCGGGCTCCGCACTCAATGAGGAGCCTGCTGGAGGTTCTCTCTCCCTCTGCCCCCACTCCCACCACTCATGCTCATTCTCTCTCTAAAATAAATAAATAAATAAATCTTTTTTAAAAATGTCAAACCAGTTTATCTGATATTAGGGATCCATCCACTCCATCACAACAACCCCCACCCCTCATTAAACCTGGCTTTAATCCAAAGTGCTCGGTTACTCCCCTCCCTTGGGGTTCAAGTCATGAGTGGAAAGGACTTGCCCAGATTAAGAGCGAGGTGGTACTTATTACTTACGCACAGACTGTGTACTGCCTAGTTTCAGCTGTACATCAGAGATGTCTTCTGGAAACAAAAAATTAAAACCAGCGGCGTCAACCACCACAACAAACAATACAAATACTGTCACCGACCACAAACTGACCTATGAGCTTCCTGTGGGTCAACACAAAACAAGAAACATGATGGGAAAATAATTCCCATTTGATCATTTGTCAGACTAAAGACAGGAAACACACCTTCATCCTAGATTCCTCACTGTCCTTTGTTCTTCACAACTGGTTAAGTAAAGCCTCACAATGGTACCTCCCTCTTTCCATCTGTCTTCTGCACTCCCACGCGGCCACTGCTGCTCAGCGTCAGGTGGCTCACCTTCACTCTTATGGGAACCCTCTGCCCAAGCCTCCCTTCCCAGGGCCTTCTGATTCCTCTCTTGGCCTGTGAGTCCAACCATCCAATCAAATCATTGCCTGGTGGACATCCTTTGGGGCTCCTCAGTGTCTCCACTGAGCTTCTATAATATCGGGGTACACCTCCCCACTAGGTGCAAAGAGTTATGCCAAGAATACAGGAAGCTGCAGAACAAACACTAAACGTCTTTCAGAAGCTATAATTTTACTCAAAGATTTGGGAAGGAAAGCAATTTAATTGTGTCCACAACATAGGGTTACATGCAAAAGTTATATAAAACTTTGAGTGGAAAGCCAAGACTTTAAAATAATGTTATACCTGGATGGCCACTTTAGACTCAGCTTTCAGAATGGACCATGAGGATATTTCAGAGAAAACATTAAAAAGATCTGGACATGACAAAAAGTCTGAATTCTGTTCACGCCTTTTCCACACCAGTCTTGTTCGTGGAAATTTATACTATGGAAACTGCAGTCATGTGCCAAAAACATATGCAAAAGGGGCATCTCAGCATTATTCACAATAGGAAAAAGCTGTAATGATTTAAATGACTATAGACAATAACTGTTTCATTTTATAAAATGTGGCAGAAATATATAAACTGATATAAAATATGTTTGAGATATGTTGGTAAGTGCAAATGCTAATTAGAAAGTAGTATTTATCACTCATCATAGAAGAACAAGTATCAAGGCATCAGACTGGTCTTCCTTCAGAACATGAGAGACTCTTAACTCTGTGAAACGAACTAGGGGTGGTGGAAGGGGAGGTGGGCGGGGGGGTGGGGGTAACTGGGTGGCGGGCACTGAGGTGGGCACTTGACGGGATGAGCACTGGGTGTTATTCAGTATGTTGATAAATTTAACACCAATAAAAAATAAATTTATTTTTTAAAAAAACAAACAAACAAACAAAAGGCTGTGGAAGGGGAGGTGGGTGGCGGGATGGGGTGACCGGGTGATAGGCACTGAGGAGGACACTTGACGGGACGAGCGTGGCAGCTATACTATATGTTGGCAAATTGAATTTAAATTTAAAAATGTAAAATAAATTAACTAATTAATTAAAAAAAAAAAAAGATTGGTCTTCCTTGGTTGGAAGGCATGGTTGGCAATTTTTAAATTGCTTGTATTTTTTTTTTCAATTAATGGGTATTGCTTTTACCCATTCATTACAATGGGTAAATAAAGTAATAAGATATATAAAGATATAAACAAAGGAATTTCTTTCTGTGAGGAGGGGAGCTGGGAACTCCAACTTTTTGATCCATCATTCAGAATCTGGCCCCTCTCTCCCTCCTCAGCTTTGTTCCTTGCCACTTCCACCCTGGTCCTTCACCCACCAATAGTAGTTGGGTCACTATAGCTTTTCAAACAGGAGAAGCTCTCTCATGGCTTTGTGTTGAGTGCCTTTGTCTCTGCCTGACATGTCCTTCTTTAACTTTCGTATTTGAAGAATAACTTTTCAGATGATAATTTGCCTTTCTATTGGAACTTCATGGACAGAAAGAACATTCTGGCCGCATAATCCAACTGCATACCACACACACACACACACACACACACACACACACACACACGTAGATGCTAACACTCCTCAGTGTAAATGAGTAAAGACTTCTGCTTCTGTAAGTCAGCCTTTGTATACTTGGTCCCTGTGAGTCACCCCGGACAGACAGAGTCACACCAGAAGTCTCTGACATCAGAAATTTCTCACTCACACAGCTGATGCCCAATTTCTCCATCGTGGCAAAAGCAGTAAATGTCATCCTGTGAGCCCTACTGAAACAGCCCACCAAGTAGCCTTCATCCTTGGGCAACAAACCACCCTAATACCATTCTTTCGCCAGGCTGAAGCCTCAACTTTCCACTATCATCATGGAAAGCTCAATAACTCAATTATTTGACAAGCCAGGGAGCTTCACTCCAGTTGTTCCAAAAACAGAAATTTCACCCTACAACAGATCAAGAAAAGGCAATGCCCAAAGATAAATCCATGAACTTTTTGGTTTATATATATAGTTTTATGCACTGGATGTGTTCCAGGCAGAGTGTGTGTTTGAGAGACATTAATAAAGAAAATATAATTTACACTCTCACAGTGGCTTCATCAAACCTGACACTTTGGCTTCTTCAATGAAGAGAGTACTTCTTAGTCTTTAGTCAACAAGCTGCCTCCAATTTCACACACATATAAGAGGGTGCAACAGGAAGAGACAGTGAACAAGAATCCTGACAATGTTTTATTTCCAGGAACTGGCAGGAACTGTCCAACAATGTCTGGGCCCCTGCCCATCCTAGTCAGAAATGTCATTTCTAAAGCTCAATTGCTCTGATGCATGATACTAGAGGCAAGATGGGGTATTAGTAGCATGCTGTAAAGATCTTCAACCAGGCATGTGTCGACTCTTAGTCATCTGCTGCCATTTCTTCATGAGGCAGCGAAATGTCTGAGGATTTCCTCTTTGCTTTTAGAATGAATTTTTAAATCAGAAAAGGAAGCCTTTGTCAGCACGGTTTATACTCTTGCCTGCTTTGGTGAAGAGAAATGGTATCCACAGAAGCACATTTCTCAAGCTAAAAAGATCCAAAGGAAGAAAATAAAACTCAGGGATGAAACACTTCTTTCAGGACCAATTCGAAGCCTCTGCCCAAACACAGGTATTGCCAAGTGCCACAGTGTACCTCAGATTGCATCAGAGTTAATAGCCTAAGCCACATATTTTCAGTCCCACCTGAGTAAGCAAAAGTAATGAATGGCGATTATCATGGAGATATTATGCTTATAGTCTCTTGTCTACAATCCATCTGCTTCAAGAGGAATGGGTATTAAAAAAATCCTCAATCTCACTAGTAATCATGGAAATGCAAATTAACTTTGAGATGTCACTTTTCACCTTTGAAAGTGCAAAGTTTAAAATATATATATTTATTTACTTATTTCAGAGAGAGCCTGAGTGGGAGGGGGAGAGGGAGAGGGAATCTCAAGCAGACTCTGTGCTGAGCAAGGAGCATGACATGGGGCTTGATCTCACAACCCTGAGGATCATGACCTGTGCCAAAACCAAGAGTTAGACACTTAATTATGCCCCCAGGAGCCCCTGAAAGTACAAAGTTTTAAAATGCTGGGATCTTTTTTCTAGCATTCTTTTTTCCTTGGGATCTTTTTTCCCAGGTGAGAAATCAGAAAACACAATCCCTAATGACTTGATCCATAAGGAAACTCATTATCTTGCAACACAAGTGTGGTTGTAGAGAGCTTCAGGGCTGGTCCCCCATAATGTCTTCACAGGCCCAGATCCTCACTAGCCTCCTGCTCTGCCCACATCAGCTCGTTGGCTCACTCCTACCATGGTCAGTCACAGGATGGCCCCAGCAGCACATTTTCACACATTAACATCCAAAAGCAGAAAAACAAATAAAACCCTGCCTCTTCTTCAATCTCCTTAAAATGTAGGAAGTTCCTCCAGGAACCCCCTAGAAGACTGGCCCCTCTACCCTCTTATAGGCCTGATCTAGTGGTTCTCAAAGTGTGGTCCTTGGACCACCACCACCAGCAGCATCTGAGATATGCAATCTCTCAGCCCATCCTGGACCTACTGTCTCAGGATAAGGCTGCTTCTGTTGCTCCAGTTTGAGAACCACTGGCCTAAGCCAATCAATTAACAAGGGGGTTGGAATGACCACTGTTGATCCATTCCCTTGGGCTGGGTATGGAGCCACCTCTCCTGAGCACAAGGGTCTCACCTTGCTGACCTCTACCCTACCTGTCCACTTGCAGGATGATCCCTAACTTGTTGCACTCTGTATCATTAGCATGTTTTCCAGCTGTGGGGACAGAAAACCTAACTCCAGAGGTCTTTAACAATGAGGAGAGTTTATCGATTCATTCAGAGTAAGTGTAACACGTAGGGTTAATTCAAATATTTACTTCTCTAAACTGTAGGTAACTTCTTCCTCACTTATATTCCTCTCCTCCTTTCTTTGTGGGGGATGGAGGAGGGAGTGAGATCCTGTACCAGCGGTAAAATATACTCATAAATTCTTTTATACTCCTCCTTTCAAAAAGTAAAGCTCGATTGCCCTCCCCTTGAATGTGGGCTGTACTTAGTGACACATCTCTAATAAATAGAATGTGGTAGACATGATGATGTGTGACTTCCAATACTGTGTCACAAAAGATACCATGGCTTTCTCCTTGCTGTCTTCTCCTGGGTCACTCGCTCTGAGGGAAGCCCAGTTGTCATGTTGTGAATACCCAAGCACCCTAGAGATGGGTCTACATAGAACTAAGACCTCCTACCAATAAGTCTTGTACCATCTTGGAAAGTGAATCCTCCAGCCCAGCCCAGTCACATCTGCAGATAATGCAACCCTGGCTGACACTGTGACTGTAGCCTTAAGATTCATGAGATACCCAGAGCCAGAACTATCTAGCTAAGCTGCTCAATAATTCCTGACACGGAGGAACAATGAAATAATGCTTGAGTGTTTTTAAGACAAAAAAAATGTTGGCATGATTCTTTATATAGCAATGCATAACTAATAGAAACCCCTAGTATAATGCCTTGAGCTTCTGGGGCTACTTGAGTTTTAGTTTACAAACTTTTCTTCTTACCAAGACATGTGTGTTTCCCCAACAGGAGTGGGCTCTTTTCTTCCTATGCTTTGGGCCTGTTACTGATTCTGGTGCACTGTGTGGCAAACTTCTTCCTTGCTTGTGCTGATTATCTTCTACTTAGATGACCTGACATCTCTTCCTGCATCCGATTCCCATAGCCTTGTCTTGCTCCTTGGCACTTTCCTATTTGCATCCTAACAGAGATCTACTGGAAAGAAACTGCATCTCACCCTACAGCACTGACTTTAAATGTAGAAGTTTCCTGCCATGCATCACTGTGGGTGAAGGAAAAGTTAAGAAGACGTGATTCAGGGGAAACTTCAAAACCCACTCAGAAGAATAGTGAGGACATCTGCTGAGACATAACCATTTTCTGGAAATTTAAAGCAAATTGACATGATCTTTCTTGCAGGTAACTCAATTCCTCTGACTTAGCTAAGGCTGTGCTTCTCCTCTGCCTGGAGTATAGGTGGCCAATGACTCTCTAGGCCTGCATCACTAGAACGGGCCCAGAGATGCTTCCGTACGGATGGATGCCCAGCAAGGTCAAGGGTACAGTGGGGAAATGAAGCCAGCCCACCTGATGCGAATATACTGCCCTGGAGCTTGTCAATTCCAAGAGCCATACCTAGGGTGCCCCAACTGAAACTCAGAGTCCAAGATCGTTTTTCCCATAGAATGGCAAAAGAACCACCTGCAAGTTCTCATTAAAGAAACAGTTTCCTCGCCCCATCCATGGCCTGCTGGCCAATTTTGATGTACCCTAGTTTTTGAGAACTGCAGCTATTTTTAAATTGAAGTATGGTTTACATACAATAAAATGTACAGAGTGTCCTGTTTAGTAATTGACAGTTGTATACACCTGTGAAACTACCTTAAAACAGGAGCATTTCCATCACCCCAGAAAATCGTCTCTTGCTCCTTTCCAATCAACCCCACCCCCAAACGCCAAGACTATTGAGTTTCTATGTTCATACAGAATTTTCCCCAGAACTATTGCTTTTCGAAACACTTAGGCTAAAAAAAAATTTTTTATCTGTCAATTGAGAGCTCTAAATAAGCCATTTCAGCATAGCAGGAGGAAGAAGACTCCAATTGTCCATTTGAGGGGACTGTTCCATTTCCCTAGGAAAGCCAGCCAAAGGGGCCTTTTTAGCAATGCAAATACAGCCTTCTGCATTGACAAAGTGGATGGAAATGTGACTCTGAGGGACTGAAACTGCACTGGGAGGATGTGAAATGTTTCTGTGCTGGATGCAGGGCTGCAGCTCTTAGGCACTGAAGGGAAAAAAAAAAAAAACATGTGAAGGACAGCGGAGGGGTTGCCCTAGCACCTGCCTCCACCCTGAGCCCTTTGGAAAGGGACCAGCCACCCAGGGTTAGGGGTTGAATGGCCCAAAGTAGAAGGGATTATTTTTATGAGGGACCTTGTGACAATCTGGACTCAGATAAGCATCCTAAGCAAAGGTGGTTATTAAGAATGTGGGGGAAAAATGAAATAAAATAATAAAAAGAAAATAAAAAATAAAAAGAATGTGGGGGGATAAGGTAACTGGGTGATGGGCATTAAGGAGGGCACTTGATGGAATGAGCACTAGGTGTTATATGCAACTGATAAGTCACTAAATTCTACCCCTGAAACTAATAATACACTATATGTTAACTAAATTGAATTTAAATAAAAAGTTAAAGAAAAAAAATACTATTTGGGGAAAAAAAGAAAATGAACAGAGGGTTCTGAGTAAGACAATATGGCCCTATAGGCTGACTTTGCTACTGATTACTTGTGTGGCCTTGGACAAATGATTTAATGTCATTGAGCTTTGGTTTTGCTCATCTGTAAATGGGAATAATAACCACACGATGTTGATGTTAGGATTAAGTTGGGGAATCAAGTGAAGTGCTTAGCATGTATTTATGTTGTATTTAGTAAACATTAAACAATCATTATTACTGCTATTATTATTAAAGCAGTCAAAAATTAAAAAAAAAATAAAAGAATGGGGATGCCTGGGTGGCTCAGTGGTTGAGCACCTGCCTTCGGCCCAGGGTATGGTCCTGGGGACCTGGGATCAAGTCCCACATTGGGCTCCTCACATGGACCCTGCTTCTCCCTCTGCCTGTGTCCCTGCCTCTCTCTCTCTCTCTCTCATAAATAAATTCTTTAAAAAAAAAAAAAAAGAATGGCACTTTCTCTATCAAGCTTCCTACTAACCTACTGCTGGCATTTACAGAAGACTTGGATACCTACATATATATTTGGTATCCACCCGTCCCCATTGAATGAATTGTCTTATTTGTTCTAAGATAGCGGTCTCGTTAATTTGCCAGGGTTTTCTAAATACACATCTTCTGAAAATAGGACATTTTTATTTTTTCCTAATTGTTATAACAGCTTTTTTCTGCCTTATCACGTTTACAGTGATGAAATGATTTTAATGTCCTTAGAAAGAAGATACTGGTGTCGAATTTTTTGCCAGGCTGAAAATGATAGAGTTAGGAACTGAGCAGCTGTCATCAGAGCAAACAGCAGAGGCCACATCAGTAGTTTGGGTGTGATGGGACAATGGCTGGTGGTAACTGAGAAGCAGAAGAATCCTATCTGAGAAAGGGTCTAGATGAACAAATGGTGGGTTGTGGTAAGAGAAGACAAAGCCAACATAGACCATGGCTCCTAAAGCTAGTGGTTTCCTTGACCACAAAACCATGAAAAGAGCTCTGTTTGACTCAATCCTAATATCTTAAAAAGAGAAGAGAAAGAGATTAAGTATGCAGCTTAGTTTATGACAGATCTGTGACTAAAGGAGTCATGACAAAATAGCTAACAGCTATACTTTCTACTTTTTATCTAGTGTGGCGCTTAACCTACCAACAAGCACAACATATTTTAAGAATTCAAGTTTGATTTAAATCATTGCAGTCTGCAAATCAGTCTTTCTTTCCTTTGGGATTTCAGGTGCATAGGATTGGAGTGATCTGCTTCATCTGACCACCTCAAATCAGTTTATGGCATATTAGCATCAAGAGTCCACAAACATCCCCATTTTTATCCTTAATATTTCAAAATTTTACTTTTGTCCCCTTCACCTAACTCCTAGTCCCATTCCACTATATGTACAAATTCTTATCTCACATTTAACTTTCCTGAATGAACTTAGTTACAGCTAAAGGAATTATTAACAATATTTTACTAGTGTGGGGTTTTTCCCCCCACAAACAAGATTGTGCTGGGTAGCTCATTTGACTTTTTACTTTTTTCACTGAATGTTATGTTTGAGATTTATCAATGTTTCTTCTATGTATATATAAGGAGTATTGAGGTTGACAATAACATGAACATCTGGTGGTCCCCCACGGGCTGTTAGATTGCTCGTACCACAGACACCCAGAGGACCCATCAGATTCAACCAGCCTCTTTCCCTCTATAAGTAACTGTACCCCAAATTTTTATTGCTTTCTTATCTTTATTGGTTTTGCCATACATATCATTTACTCCTCATAATATATTGTCTGGTTTCTCATGGTTTTCAACTTTACGTAAAGGGAATTACATACATTTTTATATAACTTTTAAAAATTCAATATTTTTTACAAGATTTTATTTATTTACTTATTTGAGAGGGAGAGAGCACAAGTGGGGTGAGGAGCAGAGGGAGAAGCAGACTCCTCACTGAGCAGGAAGCCCAACTCAGGGCTCGATTTCTGAACTTCGGGACCATGACCTGAACCAAAGGCAGACACCCCAAATTACTGAGCCACCCAGGTGCCCCTAAAAATTCAATATTATGTGCGCAATTCCCTCCTACAGATGCTTATAAGTCTTGTGTATTAATTTTCATAACTGTGCATCATTATCGATCCATTCTTCAGCCTCAGACATTTGGATTGTTTCCAGTGTTTTACAAACAAAGCTGTATGAATGTTCCTAAGCGTATGTGCAGGAGCTTCTCTCCAGCACAAAGCAGAATTGCTGGGTGAGGAGTACACACATCTCCAACTCTCACTTGATGCCACGCTGACGTCCAAAGGGCCTGCAGCAACTGGAGCTTCCACCAGCAGAGGATAAGTGTGCCAATGACTCCGAGCTCTCAAAGGCTTGATACTGTCAGAATTAAACTTCTGTCAGTATTATAACTGTAAACTATGTTTTTTTTTTAAGATTTTATTTATTTATTCATTTGAGACACACAGAGAGAGGCAGAGACATAGGCAAGGGGAGAAGCAGGCTCCATGCAGGGAGTCTGACATGGGACTCGATCCCAGGACCCCCGGATCACAACCCGAGCTAAAGGCAGATGCTCAACCACTGAGCCACCCAGGCATCCCTAAACTATGGCTTTAATTTGAATTTCCTTGATAACCAATGAACTTGATTATCTTTTTTTAATACATTTATCAATCATTGAGTGAAGTGATTGTTGAAGTCTTTAGTCTTTTTTCTCTGTTGGGCTTTTTCTTGGGCTTGATTAGTAAATAGATGATTATTTTTAACAGCTATATGATACTCTGGAGATTTTACACATGTGCCATATTTATTAATTCCTCCTATGGATGGCTATTTAGCTTATTTCCAACCCTTTGCTATTACAAGCAATGCTGTGGTAAACATCTTTGTATATGGGTCTTGGTGTAGGGAAGAAACTTCCCCCAAAGCGGAATTGCTGGGTCTTTGAGTATGTGCATATTCCGTTTCCCTAAAGGTTGACAAACTGCCCTCCAAAAATAGCAGCACTGATTTCCCGCCCTCTCCAACTTCTCATCCTCCTACAAGTTAATGAAGATTTCCATTTATTCTTCCACACATTTGCCAGCAGTGCACATCACATCATCATTAAGCCAACTAACTCTAGGTAGGTACTGTCTCATCTGGTCTGTAAAAAATCTAGGAAGGTAGAAAATGAAAACAAGCCAGCATGTTCCTAGTACTTTACAATTTGGGAAGCACTCTCATCTGCATGACCTACCTCAGTTTATGGCCAAATCCTATCACTCATTCCCTTGCAAACCATACTCAAAGCCAGCAGGCTTCATTCTCTAAATTCAACATGCTGCTTCACACTTCCATGTGGATACAGGTGTCTTGCCAATGGCAAGTACCCCCCCACCACCACCACCGCCAAATTTTCCAAACCCTGGTCAATCATAGAATATCCTATATTCCAGGGAAGCAGATGAAACCAGAGATGGATCTCTGTCGTTGGGATCTTCAAGAGGAGGACATGGCTCTGTCATCCTCTCCCAGGGGACCCTGCCTCCTTCCCAGCTACAGAAAGTAGGGGGTTCCTGAGACATGGAAAGGGGGTTGGATACTTGTCAGCCAAAAATCAGGACAAGTTGTCCAGCACAGAGGTTATAAATAGGGCAGTTAAGGACACAGGGCTCCTGTCTTTTCTCCCCAAACGTAACCTTTCCCCTTCTAGTTTTCTTCTTCCAGTGTTTGGTGGCAAGTTTGAGATAAAGAATGAGCCACAGGACCATAATTGGTCAGGCATTCCCACCAATGGGAGCTCGTTCACGAATTGTTTATTTTTCTGGAGCTTTGTGACTATGTTCCTTATGTTGACAATATGTCATTCTAATGATTTCATTTTAGCAGTAATGAATTATGACTTCGCTCCTGCAGCAAGGCATATGGCATCCCTTTTCAATCCCAAGTGAATCAATGTTGTAATAATGAACACCAACTTCATCAATAACATTAGAAAATATAAAATGCTGTTCTCTAGCCATTGGCATCTCTTTCTGTAATCTCTGCACTCCATCATTTTGACTAATATTTTCTAGATTTAGCTGCCTTTTTATTTACAAAATGTTCATGCATGTCTGCCTGAATTATAACTTCCAGGTTGTGATTTCACTAATAATTTTTGAGGACTGTGTTGAGTCTTTTCACACACCAGACCTATTGTTTGTAATGGAGACAAGCTGGACTCAGAAAGTCATTTGGTCAAAAGTCCGAGGGATAGAGCCAGGATTTTAACCACGAGTTTAGACCTCAAAATCAAATGCTTTGTCTTTCGTGCTATGTGACAAGTTTGCAGAGTTTTGTTGTTTTTTAAATATCATACATTGAATTCTTGACAATTTATTTAGTTTTCTTAAGAATCCTAAAGGAATTTGAATGGTATCACTTCATCCATGATATTTGAATCCCTGTGGAGTGAAAGGCCAAGCCAACATTTTGTATAGCACCTCATCCCATTATGTGGAGACTCAGCCTGGACGCTATCAGACTCAACCAGTTTCCCCTCTGAGGGGTGTCAGGTTGAGGCTGGGGAGACCCTCCCCAACCAGCCGGCTGCCTTAACTGACATTTTCATTCCCTTTCCCTGTAAAAATCAATACCAACAAATCTGAGTCTCTGGATTTCCAGCTATACAGCTTTATGTGTATAGATTTATGCCTTTGAATATCTTAGGAATCTGTCTAGAATGGATGAGAATACCCCCACGTTTTCAAGTTTCAAATTTCAATCTTCTGATAATAGTTTGGCTCAGATTAAGCTAAGCCTACAAAAAACTTCATAAGAATATGATAAGTCATTTAAGATAAAGAGTCTGGAGACAGGTTACTTAGAGGTCATAAAATTGTCACTATCACAGGCATGTTTTTTAAGATTAATTTATTTATTTATTCATGATAGACACACACACACTCAGAGAGAGAGAGAGGCAGAGACACAGGAGGAGGGAGAAGCAGGCTCCATGCCGGGAGCCCAACGTGGGACTTGATCCCAGGACTCCAGGATCACGCCCTGGGCCAAAGGCAGGTGGCTAAACTGCCGAGCCACCCAGGGATCCCCACAGCTGTGCTTTCTTAAATTTTCTCTTCCACACCCCTGTGCCTTTCTGACTGCTGTTCCCACTGTCTGAACACAACCCAGCTGTTCCCTGTCATTGCCTGCCATCTGCCTGTAAAATGCCCAGCTCAGAAGCCATATCCTCACGACTGAAACCCTTCCGACATCCCTACCTGTCCCTTCTAATGGTCACTCCCTGTTCCTACACAACATTGCATTCATGTGATCATTCCGATCAACTCCTCTAGCAAACACTCACTGATCCTACCATGTGCCAGGCACCACCCTAGGCCCTAAGAAACACCCATGAATCAACAGACAAAAGTGCCTGCCATGTGGAGATTACACTCCAGCTGGAAACAAAGGACAAAATACACAGCACATAAGGAAATATAGCCAGTGATTTGTGCAATAGAGAAAACAGAGCAGGGAAAGATGGGTCCAGGGCATGGAAGTGTGAAAGAGGCTCCCAATTTAAAATAGGGGAACAGGGTAGACCTTGTCGATTAGATAACATCTGAGCTGAGGGGAAGTTGAGGGAGGAGAAGGAGCTACCCATGTTGGGGAGGAACATTCTAAGCTGAGGAACAGATGGTGACAAGGCTTAGGGCAGGAGGCGCATTTGGCCAGAGCAGAGAGGGTGAGCAAGACAACATGTTCAGAGACAACACGGGAGACGGGCCGCAGCAGCCTGGTTGGCCATTCACAGGACGTTGGGTTTTGATGAGTGAAACAGGGATACATTAGAGGATTCTGAGCACAGGGGGTCAGATTCAGGATATTTGAGAAATTAATAGACCTTCCTACTGGATGGATTATGAAATATAAGAGAAAGAAGTAAAGGATGACTCGGGATCCATCCCTCCTTGCTGCACTGGGGCAGAAGTGTTTATGCATCCCCCCGCCCCCCTTACTGCACTGCGAGATGCCCAGGACAGAAGCTGCCTCTGGATTCCCAACATCCAGCCTAGGGCAGGACCCACGGGCAAGAAATGTGTGTTGAGTCTGATGGTCAGCCTGAGTGTATCTCAGCCATGAATTTTATTAACAAACAGGAAGGCTGAGAAAAGCTGTTTGACATCACTTGGGGAAAAAATAAGTCAGAGGCCAGGAGGGCATCTCTACCCAGCCCTCTAGGTTCTCCTCTCTCCATGGATACTCACGAGACATCATGTACGTTCTGAGCTTGCACAGGTGGACGTGAGAAGTGCTGGCTACAAATGACCTCTTTATTCAAGGATGCAGTGGCAGATGGAACTAACTTTCTGTATTTGTTGAAACATAAGGAGAGAAATCTGTCTTTTCCAAGTATTACAATAGGAATTATTTAGAGCCAAGGAATTCCCCCAATGCCTAGTTTCAGCCGAGCAGACATGCTGCTTTGGGCCTTCTGAGGACTCAAGACAGCTTTAATGCAGTGTGGGGGCAGTCTGAGAAGCCACCAGACCACCCGGAGGTTCCCCACTCTGGCAGCCTCAGCTGTCTGAGAAGCAGAGGTGTCAGGATGAATCACGCTCCTTCTGGGTGCCAAGCATGGCCCTGATCCTGTCCTGTCAGTGCTGCTGGTGGTCCTTTTGCTGTCTGGGGTAGGGGAGTCCAAAAAAAAAAAAAAAACCACTGGGAACAAGCATCAATAAGGGTTTCAGAGATCAGAGGGAGGACAGCCAAAGCAGAGGGTGAATATGGGCAAGACCACAAGAATGACAGAGGTGCTGCACTTTGCCCCACCGCCCCCAAACCTGTCTGAGAGGGACGTCCACAGCCAGGACTAAATATCCAAAGAGCAAAACAAGTACATGTCCAGGGCACCAGCCAAGCACAGAGACAGAAAGGAGATTTTAAAATTCAGCAAGAGGGGATCCCTGGGTGGCTCAGCAGTTTAGCACCTGCCTTTGGCCCAGGGCATGATTCTGGAGTCCTGGGATCGAGTCCCACGTCGGGCTCCCGGCATGGAGCCTGCTTCTCCCTCTGCCTGTGTCTCTGCCTCTCTCTCTCTCTCTCTCTCTCTCTATCATAAATAAATTTTTTAAAAAAACTTTTTAAAAAATAAACATAAAATAAAATAAGATTCAGCAAGAAACCATTTAAATTCCAGCATGTATGCAAGCTTCATGTCATTTCGAAACATAAATAATTTTATGGTTTCATGTCAGTCTTGTTCTGAATTCCATACGCTGGATGGGGCGGTAAGCTTTTCAGTATATACAGTCCCCATAAGAATCCAGCCCCATCAACAAACCTAGAGGGTTTCTCAAAGCTGCATTCAGGATGTAAGAAACAAAACCCCTTCGTTGGATTCTAAAAGGCAAGCTCTTCTATGCGACAGATTCTATAAAGTTATAAAGACCAAGCAGTGTTGTCAGCGTTGGGAAGCAGGTGTATGACCAGTTGCAAGGTGACCACAGAGTCATTTTGCCTGGCTTGCGGGAGCATCTCCATAAACCAGCTGCCTTTCTGTGTGCCTGAGCTGTGAGGGAAGCTTGCACCGTGCCTCCAGCTGTGCAAGCAGTCTGCCCATAATGGGCCAGAACCACCACAACCAGCGGCCCTGGAGGGGGAAGGTATTCCCACCCTCAGTGGAACCACCACCAAGGATTATTCATATAGTTCCTGTGCTCCTCGACACCTGCTACATTGCACTAGGTTTATTTATGCTCCCTGAACTGGGGGGTGGAAAATATGTTGCACTGTGACATCTGCCACCTAATTGCTCATGATGGATGTTATATTTGAGCGTAGTGTTTTTTCCTCACTGACACCAGACTAGGTTTCAACATTTTCTCAACATAGCACTCCAGGCATCCACAACCAACCAGCCAACCGAATGGCAGTGGCATGTGACACAAAGCCTGTCTTTCATCCTAATTCTAACGCTGGACTTTTTGAAGGGCAGGACCATGTCTTCTGCATCTTTGCATCCCACATAGCCCCTGTCTCAGAGACAGGAAGCAATCTAGATGAATTTTCCCTTCTAGAACTTTAATATACACTCAGCACACTTCCCCCATGCATGTGGGAATACAGAACCAAATCCGACGTGGCCTACAACCTCCAGAATCCTAGAGTCATTCAATAAACACTTAGGAAACCAGCTCTGATGAAAGCATATATCATAGTGATGATCCCAAAGAAATGCTGTACACGTCACTCTGAAAGGCCAAAGACATGGCCCCAGAAATTAGGTTAGTTAAGTAGAAGGTGTTATTTTAAACAAATGGCAATTAAAGTATCCTGGCTCCTTGAAGAATTGCCTTCTAGAAGCAATACTGCCAGGCTCTCAGACATCCTGGCACTCTGTGATTAAAAGGCTTCAGAAGACATACATCATTACTAAGCCATTCCTTTTGCATCTATTTCCCCCATTACCATTGTTAAGAAATGGAACAGGAAAGGCTTCTGCAACTGGATAATGACTCCTTCTGAATTCTTTCCACCAGTTGTAAGGAGCTACCCAATCTGACAGTCTGATTTGTTTTCATGTCTCCTTGAACCATCCAAATAGGAGGTAGGTTGCAATTTTTGAAAGTGCCTTAAAACTTCCATGAGCCTCATTAATAACAGGGTCGATCCACACATCTGAGTGGGTGCCTCTTATTCCCATTGTGGCAGAAGCTGTGACTTCCATAACACCCGATTACACCACCTAATGAAGCATATTAATCAGTCCTCATAGCTTTGGGGCCACCAGTGAAGGGTCTGTTGACCTTTCGAGCTGGCTGAGCCATCATTGTCATATGTTGCACGTCAGATTTCTAATGAAGCTAGGTGTGGTTAGAATCTGCACTCATAAAAAAGAAAAAAAAAGAGAAAAAAGAAAGAATCTGCACTCATGCTTTACTAGCAGCAAGCTCATGTTTTTTAGTACCCCTCCTCCCATTTTTTTGAGTAGAGCGGTGACTATTTGAGACAAATAGCCTACACTAGTGCTTTGGATCCTTCTGGATGAGCTCAATTGTCTCTATTTCTTTAGCACTGATGCTCAGATCAAGTGAATTAATGCAAACGGGAGCACTCTGCATGGCAAACAGCACAGAGTAAATAGCGATCAGTAAGTAGGACACTCACCTAGCAGATCCCATGATGTTCCAGCCACCACCCAGTCAGACCCCAGCTCACTACATTGGCTGCTCAGAGATGCCTGGAGCACCCAGATTCTTCTCTGAGTGAGACTTTCTGGGATTTCCATTGGCTACTTTTGGGCAAGTCTGTGGGCTTGGTGAGATTTGGGGAATAAATGTAAAAATTAAATAAATTATGCATTTCTGTGACCTTGGGCAACTTATTTCATTTCTCAAGTATTGGTGTCCCATTGATAAAATGAGTACTCAGGGGGGCTGGTGGACTTTATCTAGTAACCTCAGTGGGGTACATTGAACAGAATAATATCTCAATAAACAGCTGTTATTCATTAAATATTGTTTTTAATCCAACTTGAACACTTTTGAAGGACAAATCTGCTTGGTCCACTAATGGACAAAGTTTTTTGTCACCTTGAGATAAGGTAAGTCTTTTCCTTGAGTGGAAGGAATTGAGATGATGGGGACAAAGTGACCTGCAAGGCTGGCTCCTCAGGCAGGAAGAGAATGCACTAAGAACCAGAGAACAAAAGTCACTTGGGAGCATTTTGTGGATTTAGAGCTATTTTTGTAAAAGAAAAATCTCCCTGTAACTTACTCATGCTGACCCCCCTGGAAGCAGTAAAGATAAAACTGCTCAAAATGAAAAATGAAAACTGTCCAAAGGCAGAAAAGTACAGGGTAAGTGTTTTTATCAGGACTGTCCAGCCACACCAGACTTCCTGACTTCAGGTCCCATATTCTTTCCTCTCAACCAGCCACTTTCCATTTTGAATTTGGGCTAAGATCAGAGAAATCTCCAGAGAGGACTGTTTCAGGAGGCATCAACAACTGCCAAGTCAGAACAGGTGTCCCCTTCAGTACCAACAGCCAACCTTACAGAGCACTCCCTGGATGCCAGCCCCTTCACCACGAGCCTTATCTCATTAAACCTTTTCAACCATCCCCAAAGCTGGTACCAGCATTATCCTCATTTGACCTAAGAGGAAATTGAGCCTCAGTAAAGTCAAGTGGCTTTGACAGGCAAGCTTCCTAGCCTTACACAAACTATTCTACACACTAGAAAAAAAAAAAGGGAAGGTGCCCTGAATTATTTCATGAGACTATGAAATCAAAACTGGACAAGAAAATAAATTATATTATAATCTTCTTTATGAACACAGAGGCAAAAATGCTAGATCAAATATAGGAAAATTGAATTTGACCCTATCCCACACAGAGAAAGAGAGAGAGACTATAAAAACATTAGGGCCAAATAGGATTTGTCCTATGAATGCAAAGATGGTTCAACGTTAGAATATCTATAAATATAACCTACTACATTAGCAGATTAAAGAAGCAAAATGAAAGGATCATTTCGATTATAGTAGGCTGCATGGTGGTTTCCCAAAAGATATGTCCTTGCCCTAATCCTCAAGCCTGTGAATGTTACTTTATTTAGAAAAAGTCTTTGCATAATCAAGAATTTTGAGATGAGGAGATCATCCTGGATTATCCAGGCCCTAAATTCAATGATGTGTCCTTATTAAAACACACACACACACACACACACACACACACACACACACACACACTAGGAGAAAATAGAGCAGAGGAGAAGGTGATGGGAAAATAGATTCTGTGATTAAAGAAAAGCAGTTCCTAACCCAGGAATGTCAAGGATGCTGGCAGCTACTATGGGTAGGAGAGAGGCATGGAATGGATTCTCCTTTAGAGCCTCCAGAAGGAACCCAACCTGCTGACACTTTAATTTCAGACTTCTGGGCACCAGAAGGAAGAGAGGAGGAGAATGAATTTCTGTTGCTTCAAGTCATCAGGTTTGTGGTAATGTGTCACAGCAGCCACAAGAAACAAATACATTCAGTAGTATTCAACATTTCATAGAAAATAACTTCCAGAGTTCATAGAAAATAACTTCCAGAAAACTAGGAATATAAGGGAGAGTCAATTTACAGATGAGTCAAAGATTCTCACAACACATATCCATCATAGGATTAATACTCAAAATGTGGAAAGAATTGCAAGTCAATAAGGAAAAGACCAAAATCCTAATTGAAAAGGGGGGTGGGCACTAAAAACGAACATTTCACAGAACAGACAACTCAACTCAGCCTCACCTGTAATCAAGAAAATGCAAATTAAAATATTAATGAGATTCTATTTCACACTCATCAAATTGGCTAAAAGTTTAGAATGAAAGTATCAAGTTGGCAAGTGTGCAGAAAAATTAACTCAGCAGGCCTGACTGCTCAAATATTATACATTCTTGGGAGGGCCTGTTTACATGACCAGCCTTTGGCTGGCTCCTGAGAACTGAGCTGCTGGAATCTTCTTTATGCTTTAAGCGATAGAGCATCTTATATACCCTAACTATGCTCTATCATCTGTCTAGATAATTTGTATAAACACTGTGATTTTTAGTGCACAGCCACTTTCCTTCTGCAGATCTAGAGTTTCAGTAACTACCACTAGTCACAAAGGCAACATATGTGTATGACCAACCTCCATTAAAATCTCCAGACCTGTGGGCTCAAGTTAGCTTTCCCTGGACAGACAGCACTTCACAAGTATTGCTGCAGTCAGTTGTCAAAGGAATAAGCATGTCTTAGACAACTCCCCTGGGAGAGGACTTCTGGAAGCTCATACCTGGTCTCCCCAAATTTGGTCCCATGTGCCCTTCCTCCTTTATTGATCCTGCCTTGTACTTGTTTCACTGTAATAGAACCATAGCCATGAGTTGAAGCTATTTCTGAGTTCTGTGAATCCTTCTAGGAAATCACTGAACCAACAATGGTCTTGGGGACCATTGGAGCAGTGAGAATGCGGGGAAACAGGACTTTCACACATAGCTGCTGTGCCCATCATTTTGGAGAACAACATGACAAGACCAGAGAAAGTTTAAGATGTATGTGTGCTAAATCCCAACAACTACATATCTGTTTCTGGTCTAGGAAACCTCTCCCCCAAAGGTCACGTAGAAAAATGTTTGCTGCAGCATTTTTTTTCTCAAAGTGAAAAACTGGAAGCAATTTCAAAATCCATTGAAAGGAGAATAGAAAAATAAACTGTCATATATTTGTATAACAGAAAATGACAAAGCGTTTTAGATGAATAAATAAGAACTACATTGACATGGATGAGCCTCAAAATATTATACAAAAGGAGGGAGTTGAAAAATTATATGCACAGTAGGATGCTACTTATGCTAAGTTTAAAAACATGTAAGATTATCTAAAGCATAAGAATGACACTCACCAAAGTCATGACAGAAGTTATTCACTAGAAAGAAGGAAAGAACGGGGTAAGGGAGGGGGCAAAGATGGGGTTTACAGAGATCTGCAATGTTTTATTTCTTACCAAAAAAATTTCATAGCAAATATGGTAAATAAAATTAAAGCTGGATGGTGAGTCTTCTATATTATTCTATATATTTGCAGCATCCTACAATAAAAAAAAAAGTTAAACTAACAATAACATAAAAGTGAAGGGTCCAGTAATTTTTGTAAGATCACAAATTATATCCAACTGAGATCTCAGACCCAGCCCCCAAGCCTGGCTACAAACTTCACCACCATGTGTCCTTTCATTTCAGTGATCTGTTAATTAAAACCCAGGCAAATTAACCTAATCCCATCTATAGTATGTTCATGCAGAGCTCGGAATTAAATTTAAATAAAGCTCATTTAGCATTACAACTTTAGTTGCTATTTACATTTAATTATATTCTGAGTTCTCACAATCTCTTTTTTTAAAGATTTCTCTTTTTTTTTTAGGATTTTATTTGTTTATTTAAGAGAGGAAGAGAAACAGAGCATAAGCAGGGCAGAGGGAGAGGAAGAAGCAGACTCTCTGCTCAGCATGGAACCCAACATGGGGTTCAAAGCCAGGGTCCCCAGGATGATGACCTGAGCTAAAGGCATACATTTAACCAGCTGATCCACCCAGACATCCTACTCACAAGCTCTTAATATGATGGTCCCACACTAATAACAAAGATCTTAGAGACGAGCTTCAGGAGGGCAATAAAAAAAATCCTAGAGAAAGAAAAACTAGTTAGTAAATCTCCTGAGCCAAGGGGTGTCTTATCAATATTTAAAATATTGAAGAAAATAAAATTAAGATCAATATGAAGGTCTTCAAGACATACACCTTAGTTGAATATAAGCTAGAAGCAGTTCTCAAACAATTTACATAATGTAAATTTATCCTTTAAGAAACATAGATTTCTGGATCCCTGGGTGGCACAGCGGTTTGGCGCCTGCCTTTGGCCCAGGACGTGATCCTGGAGACCCGGGATCGAATCCCACATCGGGCTCCCGGTGCATGGAGCCTGCTACTCCCTCTGCCTGTGTCTCTGCACCCCCCCTCTGTGTGTGACTATCATAAATAAATTTTTTAAAAAAAGAAACATAGATTTCACTTTGTCACTGAGACATCACAAGACTATAACCAATGTCGCGTGTATTTAAAGACAAAAAGCCAGGGGCACCTTGGTGGCTTAGTCAGTTATGCTGGGATTGGGCCCACGTTGGGCTCCCTGCTCAGCAGAGAACCTGTTTTTCCCTCTCCCTCTGCTATACGCCCTGCTTGTGCGCACTCTCATTCTCTCTCTGTCAAATAAATAAGTAATATCTTAAAAAAAAAAAAAAAGACAAAAAGCCAGAGAAGGATAAAGATCAAACATTTGAATTCTCAAAAAGAAATTAACAGAAGATGTAAGGCATTTATAGTGAAATTGTTTTATAATTTACACTAAAAGGGGGGGCGTTGACTAGTTTTAATATTTTTAAGTTTTTTAGATTAAAATTTGCCAGAAATTATAAGGAATTATTTTATGTTTTTATGGGGCTTTGTTTTGATTTGTTTTAGTCAACCCACTTTCAATTCAATTTAACAAAGTTTTCCCAAAGAATTATTTATGAGAAGCATTTTTCTAGGTTCTGTAGAGGTAAGTCCCTTTGGTGTAATAACAGTAAAAACCACTATTACTATTGCTACTCTGTTGGATACTTCTCCATGTGCCAGCAGCTCTGCTAGAAGATTTGCACAAGAAGGAGCAGAAGGAAATGTGTGTGTGGGGGGGGAGGCACAGAGGCTGAAAAACATAGTAATAGTTAAGGAACTTATTAAGACTACAGAGCAAAAAAATGGAGACAGGAGTTCAGAGAAAGGAATTTTAAAGTTAGAGATACTGAGGGTAGAGATGTTCTCAGTAATTATGAGGATGCTAGAGTCTATGAGTTTTCTAGTGTTGCTGTAACAAACTTAGTGGCTTAAAAGAACATAAATGTATTTACTGTCTTATAGTTCTGTAGGTGAGAAGTCCAACATGGGTCTTCTGAAGCTAAAATCAAGGAATGCAGGGCTGTGTTCCTTCTGGAGGCTCTTGGGGAGAACCGGTTTCCTTGCCTTTTCCATTCTGTAGTGGCCACCTGTGACCTCATGGTCCCTTTCTCAATCTCCAAAGTCAGCAACACCCAGAATCCTATTTATAATCACATCACTCTGACCTCCTTTGCTGCCTCCCTCTTCCACTCGGAAGGACCCCTATGATTCCACTGGGTTCATGCACATAACACAGGATAATCTCCCTATCTTAAAGTCAGTTGATTGGCAACTTTGATTCCATCTGCTCCCACAATTCCCCTTTGCTATGCAACGTAAGATATTCACAGATTCCAGGGATTAGAATGTGGCCATCTTGGAGTGGGCATTATTCTTTCTACCTCATCAAGGTTGTTAGAGAACCCCAAGTCAAATTAGCTTAAGCAAACAGGCCTCTTTTTTGTAAAGATGCCATGATATCACAGCAATTTAAAGGCAGCCTAGCCTCAAGAACAGAACCCAGCCAGGATTCCCTCCTTCCCAGCCTCTCATCTACACTTTGCTCTACATCAGCAGATTGTGTCTTCCACTGAAGACTAAGTACCTTTATTTTGGATGCATGCTTCAGAATATGGCTGCCAGCAGTCCATGGAATGTTACATCTTACATCCCAGATATCAAGAAAGGGAGCTTGTTCTCTATCTTGCTTTTACTCTCTTCTAGTTCTAAGATATCATACACAACACTGCTTGGTTCATCTTGAGCCACGATCTTAGCTGGAGGTTCAAAGAGGCTGCCACATTGAGCCACAGAAAAGGTATAGGACTAACAGTGAGGTAAGCAGTTCCCCAAAAAAGGTGAAGGAATGGTAATGAGTAAGCCTCTAGGTAACAACAGTGACTGAGTAGGGCATCGCCTTGGTATTCAAGGGCCACACAGACCAGAGGAAGATGCAGAAATACACAGATTTCAACATAAGGGGATGAGTATAGTTATCTCAGTCTGCACAAAATCCTATGGGAGTGACCCCTTCCATCAGCAGAGTTCAGTGAGGCTGAACTGTAAGGTAGAGTAGAGGATCAGCTGGTGAAGCTGGACAGAAGCTGGACAGAAAAAGCAGGAACACATTCTGAAAAGTCTTCAACAAGAGCTAAGATCTTCTTTGAAAATTGGTGACTGGAAATATATGGAATCTGTGTTTTAGAAAGATCATCCTTCCACCCCCTTGCTTAAGCAGGGGCATGACAGTTGCTAGACAAAGCAAGACTTGGTCCAGAGGCACAAGGTAGGAAGCTGTGACTACTCTCTAGAGGGGAATTCAAAAGTGGGCTGAAGCACTGGGGTGGAGTCAGAATACATTTCAGAAGACAGAGGAGAGCAAAGCTGATGAAGGAGTCCCAGGGGGTAGCTGTGGTTGGGAATCTGGTAGCCTGCCTCCAGAGAAGGGATATCTTGATGGTTGGGAAGAAATTAAATCTAAACTGACTTGGGGGGACTTTCAGTCTTTTCCAGGGGTACTCTAGTAAAAGTTTACTGGCCTGGTTGTGGGGAGGGCCTAATCTGTAAAGCTTACCAATTTCCTGGCATAAGTACGCCTACTATGGCCAATTTCAAACTACAGGAAGCCACTAGATGCAGATCTGGGAAACGAGCCAGCAGCCATTGGCTTAGCACACCCTGGCTTCTCATTCTCCATTATGATACTCCTTTAAATCCTTTAAAATCATCATGTCCCATTCAGTGGAGAGGTCTCCAGATTAAGGCTTTCCCAGAAGGACCTTGAAGGGATCTGTTGCTCATATACTTCTCCTGTTCAACCTTCTCCAGGCCTCCTCAGCAATTGAGCATCCAACCATACCACAAAGGAGAAAACACAGGTTTGTAAAAACATGGCCAAACATTGAGAAGAACAGCCAGCCAATGAGTGAAAAGAGAACACAGCAGATAAAATGGGAGGTGGTATAGTCCAGTGGCTATACCTCTGATAACTCAGAAGTCAGACCACCTGAGTTTCAATTTAGTTCCTCTACTTGCTAGCTCTGTGACCTCATCCCAGGTATATAACTATGCAGTGCCTCTAATTTTGATCTTCAAAATGGGGATGTAACTGGCAGTCCTTTCTTCCTAGAGTTTTTGAGTGGATAAGTAAAATAAGGTAAGATAGTGCTTGGTGAGTAATAAGCACTCAATAATGCACCTGATGATAATGAGAGCCCCATCCCACTTGTCTAAGCTATGTAAGCTAATGAAGTTACAACCAAAGGAAAAAAGGCTTTCATTCCTTTACTGACTTTGATAAGGAATTGGATGGGACATGGTCACCATTATGTTGGATGCTGAGGCCCATGAAGTCTGAGAGTTTGGGAATGTGTCTCCCTCATCCCTATATCCAGAGTATAACATAGGGCCTGGCCCATAGAAGGGGCTCAAGACAAATTTTTGCTAACTAGATAGAGTGCTAAGTGCTGCAAGGTCTGACTTGGGGGGCTTCTACTGGCACATTTCTCTAAAGCGTTAATGATGTTAGCGTCTTCCTTAAGCCGGAAGAAGGTTACCAATGAGACAATCAATAACAAAGGCTACTACAAACACATTTATCTTCGAAAAGCAAAGGCAAATTTCTCTCCAAAAGTTTAAGTGGCAGCTAAAGCACTCTCTCAATTTTCATAAAAAATAATCAAATGTCAGGCTTGTAAATATTTATGATCCTAAACAGTTCATATTTGAACGTCAATTGTTTAAAAATCATTTGAGGGCTTTTTGACAGAAATCTTGTATCCTGTACCATTCCCCATACACACTACTTGGAAAAACACCCCTTCATAAGGTCTTCCAGTATAAGGTCACAAAGGTAACTAAATGTGATTGTACAGGCCCATCCAGCTTCATTTATTCTGGGCAGTACATTTAGAAAGTTAGAAGAAAACAAATTCACTGAAAAGGAGGCCACTGTGACTCTTATTCATAATTAAATATTATTTGGTTCTTGGTGTTTCTGCTTCTCAGATGAATTTCCAGATAGAACACAAGAAGGAAATGAGAGAAAGGCTAAGAAAACATTATCATGCTGCAATGCTCATTACGTGTTCCCATCAGGCAGAGGCGTGACAATGTGCTTTGGTTAAGTTCATAATCTTCTGCCAGCAACCACCTATGACTTCAAATGAGTCATCTGGGCCTCAGTTTCCTCAACAGCAAGAAAAAATATTCAAGATTATATAAATAGCAAGCATTGTTGGTGTACTTTTAATCATTCATCTTTTAAAAATACAACTACTCTGAACTTGTGTGCATTATCACCCTAAAACACAATGGTTTTTTTAAAAAAATTAAAAATTAAATAAAGCACAATGGTTCATCAACTTGATAATAGGCATCTAAGAATAAGAAAAAATAGACATATTTTACTCAACCACTAAAGAATAAGCCCAAAACTCTCTGAAACCATGAGTCTCAAGTATTCCACTCCATCAATACTCCATCCAGAGCAAAAATGTCTGGGCATTACTTAAATTTCAGTTTTTATCCATTTTCCGCTACTCTGCTAGAAAAGGCGAAAGAATGGAGAAAATGGAGAGGCCTTACAAGCAATCTGTGAAGTCTGTTTTAACAATCGGCCAGACTGTATAAATTTGTCAGAGCTCAGAAATCTGCAATCACTTACTAGGATTTCTTTGGTGTGATTGTCTGATTGGAAGAGCAACTTGTTCACTTACAGTAATATCTAACTGATATGAAATTGTCAGAGACTGAGGGATTCTACGGTTTTTCCAGAAAACTGACAAAGATGAAAACTTTCTTTTTAAGCCTGAAGGATTGGATGCTTTCCAAAATATAAGCCCTATTTCCCTGTCTGCTTATCTTGAGAATGAGCTCAATTAAACCTTTTTGGGAAATCAAGTTCAGCACTATTGAATACCCACTGTCCAGGCTGATATGGTCAGGCACTAGCCTTCCCTGCATTGCAGCTGCACCCTAAACATGTGACCCAAACTTAGCCAATGGAACATTCTGGGGCACATTAGGAAAAGGTGGGAGTAACTGAGGATTTTACTGTTTGGGGTCCAAACAAAAAGAGATGAGAAGGAAATAAAGATGCTCTTCTGTACTTAGTCACAGCCCGCAGTGAGGGAGGCCAGAATAGCAACCTGAGGATGGCAGATACTTGAGTGCTGGGAAGCATCACTAAACCACTGAATTAGGCTTGGATAGGACCCAGGATTTCTGGGCAGGTGAGAAGATAAATATCCTCTTGCGAAGTCACTGCAGTCAGGAGGATCTTTTTCTTGCATCTAAAAGTGCTTAGCTGATAGGCAAGGTCTCCAGGAGAGGCTAAATTGGGGTTCAGAGCCAGACTACTTGTGGAACAGGTGACCCAGCAGCCATTCCAAGTAACTGCACAAGTTGATATTCAAGGTGATCTTTTGTTGGACTATGAATGATGAAAGAGAGTGTAGATGTTCACTCACAGGCATCTGCCTCACAAAGATGCTGGGTAGGAAGGAGGGCAGGTAACTGTGTGGCTTGGTATCCCGGTGTGGCAGAAAGTGTGACCATGAAGAAAGAGCCTGGGCTCTAACTCCATCATAGCTCCGCCACATACCAGAAGTTACATTAGATCCCTGGGCACCTTCCCTAAATGAGGCAGTAATAGTGCCCTCCTCACAGGGCCATTAGCAGGACAGAAGGCTGGATTTAACTGGCTCTACCACATTGCAGATGCCAAGATGTTAAAATGTGAGGAATGAAGGGGAAGAGTCTTTGACTTGGTGAAATGTGTTGAGTTTATAAAGTGCCTGGCACAGAGAAGGAGCCATGGGCATGTCTGCCATGGCTGGTAGATCTTTCCCTCCAGCTCCACTTGGGACCCAGGACACAGGGGCCCCCAAGGACTGGTGATTTGGGTGGTGAGGAGAGGGACCCCTCCAGCACAGAGACGGCAATCCCACAGAGCAACTCCAGTGGAAACCAGGAAGGCATGGGGCTGGCCGGCCATAACTGGGGAGTCACTGTAGAGTAAGGTGAGGACAGGAACAAGTGCATCATGGTCCCCACTATGCCTGCAACTTCACTGTGCACATTTTTGTGGGCTGTTGGGAGGTCAGTTCCTCCCCACCCCCCGACCCCCACCATGAAATGTCCCCCCATCACACTATCCGTGTGAGCTCTGGTGGTGCTTTCTGACTATTCCTGGATTCCTGCCTCACCATCCGGGTCCATCCACTCCCCTCTCACAGCTCTCCTCCCCTCATTGCTTTCTTTGGATCTTCCTGTCTAGGAAATTAGAAAACCAAATGTCACCAACTATTTGAATAGCTCTTTTGTGAGCAAAACAAAGGCACACTTTATTCCTCTGTTCAGTCACTCAACGGATGATTTCCACCATCTGCTTGTGCTAGACACTGTCCAGGCACTGGGGACATCAAGGCACTGAGAGATTGGGCTCCTGTCTGATGGGATTGACATTTTGGTGGAAAGCAGAGATGACAACACCTAATTAAATCAACAAAATGATGCAGCGGTTATAACTGCTGTGTGGAAAACCAAGTGATGGAAGGATGAGAAGAGTCGGTGGGGAACCAGGGGCAGGACAAGTCTTCTAGATCTCTCTGAAGGTGACATGTGAAATGAGATCTGGAAGGTGGAGCCTGACTTGCGGAAGTCATGGGGAGATTCCCTGGCAGAGGCCATGGCAAGTGCCAAGACTGGAGACAGGAGGCAGCTCAGGGCATTTGAGCAGAAGGTGGCCACAGTGGCCAGCAGCAATGAGCAATGGGAGGCCAAGGAAGGACTTGGTGTTCTCCAGTACCAGCAGGAGGTCACTACAGGGTTGTTTGTGGTGGTGGTTCTAGTTTGGTTTTCAGTCCCTGAAAAAAAAACTGTGATCTGTACTTTAGACAGGTTGTACTGGCTGAGGGGCAGAGGACAGACTGTGGGAGACCGGAGACAAAGCAGGGATGCCTGACCTGGGAGAGAGAAGACAGTGGTGGTGACCGGGCTGGTCACATTGGAGATGATGAGAAATGGCTCAGATTCCAGACATTTCAGAGGAGGAAGGGCTGTGTGGGTTGTCCTGTGTTTCCCAGAAAATGATGTTCAAGTGCTAACCCACAATACCTATGAACACGATCGTTTTCGCAAGTAGAGCCTTTGCAGATACAATCAAGACAAGGTCACAGCAGATTAGGATGGGGCCCGAAATTCAATGGCCGGTGTCCTCACCAGGAGACATATGTGAAGACGCAGAGAAATGCAGGGAGGGAGACTGGTTGGGTGCAGCCACAAGACAAGGCAGGTAGGCCAAGGATTGCCAGCAACCCCTGGAAGCTGGAAGAGGCAAGGATGGGTTCTTCACGAGAGCCTCCAGAGGAGCAGGGCCTAGTGACACGTTCATTTCAGACTCTGGCTCCAGACTGTATGAGATTCAATGTCTGTTGTTCCAAGCCACCCAGTGTGTAGTCCTTTGTTCTGGCAGCCCTGGGAAATTAGTACAAGATTGTGAGAGAGAAGAGCACGCTTTCTGAGAATGGTATGGAGTTCTGCAGAGCTAGAGCAAAGGGAACACATATCCTAATGATGGAAGGAACTTTCCGTGGCCATAAATTACATACCCAGCTGCAGCTCCCCATCCCCTTCCTTGGAGCGCTGATGATGCAAATGAAAACCCCTACCTTTGGAGCCCTGTGTAACCAAATCGATCACCCATAGCTGAGGGAGTTTCACATGTACACATTCCCCTTCCCCTTCACTACCTCTCTGCTCACTGCTGCCAGCAATGTCACCTGAACAAATTTATGCCACTGAGAAAAGTGCTATTAAATCCATCCTGGACAATGGCCTGCAGAGCCTTATCTGAGTTTTAAAAAAATGTCCTCCTTTCAAGTCAAAAGATCATTTGACACAATTCAGGGACAAAAGACAAATCAATGCTGACCATCAAAGTGAGCTCTTAATGGAATCGTAAGACAAACTCAATCTCTTCGAACTGTGCAGAGTACAATTTTTGCAGGGCCACCCTAAATGGACCACATCAATGCCTGCTTCTCCCTGCCTTAGACTATGAGGAGCTGTTTATGGGTCGGTCTGCTCTGCCAGAGGTCAACTCCCTGAGGACAGGGATCCCATCTGGTTTAAATTTGTTTGAAGCCTAATACATTCACTTATTCAATAAATATTTATGGAGAGCACTCCGAGAAGCCCCAGGCATCTCTCATAGTGGCTGAATTGAATTAAATACCTTACACTCCCTGGTAGAAATAAAATAATGTAAATGGAAGGAAGGAACTTGCTCATTCAAAAATGAGAAAGAAACAATTAGTAGAAAAGTTTTCTGGGAAAGATTTAAGGGTCTCTATATCCAAAGAAGACAGAGACTAAAACAGATAATGGAGAAACTCACCTTGTGAGTTAATTAGGCAGAACCAGGGGATCTCAAGATCCCATCTGACTCTAGGCTAGAATGTTCCACTGAAGGAGGAAGGACAGGCAGGTGTGTAAGAATAGAGATCTCAGAGGGGCACCTAGGTGGCTCAGCCAGTTAAGTGTCTGACTCTGACTCTTGATTTCAGCTCAGGTCATGATCTCAGGGTCATGAGCTTAAACCCCACATCAGGATCCATGCTCAGTGGGGAGTCTGCTTGAGATTCTCTCTCTCCCTCTGCCCCTCCCCGACTCATTCTCTCTCAAATAAGTAAGTCTGTCCTTTCCTACTGACCCCTCATCCTACTTTGGAATTGTGTGGGGGTTTTTTTCTTTATTATCTTTCTGTTCTGCTCCAGTACAACCTCCTGCTTTATGAATATTTGCTCACTGCAGTACATCCAGCACTATACCAGGCACATGTAGATGGTAATTATATATATAGGTTGAATGTTTGAATACGATGTTAATCTCCCTAAGCCTCTGTCATTTGTAAAATAAAAATTATAGTTATATTCATTTCCCAAGGGCCAACATTAGGGTCAAATGAGATGAAGTATTTTTTAAATGCTTGACTCATAAAAGGTGCTTGAGAGACGAATGCCATGTTATAACTAATATCATTATCATTGATATTACGGACATAACGAGCTAATTTATTCAAATATTAAAATTAAAATGAGAACACAGTTAAAAAGGTAAACCATGTGATAAAGAGACATCTGGGAAACACTTAATAATGTGGGAAGTCTATCAGATTAAAATGAAGGCATAGAGAGGTAAATTGGATAAGGAGGAAGCTTCCCCTTAGGTAAGAGACTGGGGGTGCTAACCAGGTGCCAGAAGGAAGAGGGGATCCAGACAACATTTTCCTTTGGATGTGCTAGTAGAGGTTCTACTTGTAGAAGAACAGCAGTGGCTATACTTTGTCATGGAAGCCAACACAGTCTATCCCTGCCAGCTCCAAGCAAAGTTTGTTCCTTAATACTTGAAATAAAAATATCAAAATTTTTGTCTGAATCATCCAGTTTGCCACCTAAAAGTGTATTCTCATTACCCATCATGTTTTCTTTGTACCTTAGATTTTTACCTTAGATTTTACCTTAGAACGTACATCTCAGTTTCAGCAAGGCTTGGGATGATACTATTCAATCCACAGTTTATGATGTTACAATAACCTACACCCAGAATCTGGTCATAATTCACACTCCCCTGTAGCTTATTTATTGCTTGTCAAACCATTTGAACTGCAGCCTGTACTTGAAAAACTTTGATCTAGCACCTCACCTAGGCAGACCTCTTGAAACAAGTCTATGGCCAGGTTTCACCATGAAGTTGGGATGCTGGGTCCATGGCTTCCTCCCTGGAGACTCTTGCACCATTTGTCTTTTGGCTCCAGAGCCATCTGAGACATCTCTCTCTGATATATTGAAGCAAAAAGTTGTTCTTGTTTTTATGTCTTTAGTCCAGAGACCAATGAATTTTCTGTAAAGGGCCAGGCAGTAAATATCTTATGACTCTGTGAGCCAGATAGTCTTTGTCACTATTCCACTTTGCCATTGTCACCCAAAAAGCAAACATAGACAGTATGTAAATGAATGGCCATGGTGTCTTTTAATAAAACTTTATCAACAGATAGCTATCGGATTTCATATGAGGACTATAGTGTGCTGCTTTAGTCATGCTTTGTCCTACATTTAAAGAGCCAGAAAACTGATGGACTCTTGCCCTAAGAAACTAAAAGGAAACGCATTCTAAAGGCTAACAAGACAACTAGCTCGTTTGCCATCAAGTATAATTATCAAAAAAGTTGCCCAATAAATTATAGTTCTTGATTGTTTTATTTAACTCAATTTTTTCCAGTACTGATTCCATGGGAGCACAAAATAGGTAGCAGAACCCCTTTGTCAAATGCCTCTCTTAGATAGAACCCAGACATATAAAGCTAAGGGAAGTGATGAAGGAATTCTCCAGGTGGTCTGCATCTTCACTGGTTTGGAGATTCTGGAGTTATTTGGAGATGCTCTGTGGCATTCCTGCAGAACTCAGTCGGTAAATACTGGTGAAGAATAGGATGGGGCTCAAAGTTAGAGACCTGAGCTCTAGACCAGGCTGCTTCCAGTTTCTTTGTAAACTTCAGAGATATAAGGAGGCAAGAGCTAAAGTCCCAGAGATATGTAGAAGGTGATCCTGGCCATGACATACCAAATCCTGATTTGGGTCCTGTGGACACCTAGCTGGTCTGTATCATTTTCTTCTAGTAAACTTCATTTTGATTTTGACCTTTGCTTAAAAGTTAGCTTGGCTATGTGTCTGTTCCTTATGACCAAACGATCCCTAAACAGATTAGCAGAATTAGGTTTAATGACATTTCGATCTCCTTCAGCTCATGCCAAAAAAGACATCAAATGGGCCAAAACAATCCTGGCATTCCTTTTATCTGCAAATCCTTAAATTAATAAAATATTTTTCAGTCTTTTATAAGACAAAATTCCAGTATGTGGAAGGAAGATTTGGACTATAGCTATTTACAGTTCAAATTCCACTTCTGGAATAAAAGTGAACCAGAGAATATTCAAGGCAAAGAGAGGCTAGTGATTCAAAATCAGGGGAGTGTGATTCATGAGACAAGATTAAAATAATTAATGCTACAGCCAAGCTAAATAAAGAGTAAAGGTGTAGAGATAAGCACGTCTGACTACCTAAAAGGAATAAACAACTGTGTGAAGAGGTTCTGGGGGTGGTGTAGAGGCACAGTAGGTAAGAAGAGAGCAGGAAAGTTCAGAAAAAATGTGAATATTGCTAATTCCATTAGAAGGCAAAATTATCCCTCTGCAGGAATTTGCAGAATTATCTACAGAATTAACTGTGCAGTTTCTGAGGTTGGCCTACATAAGTAGGTACAAGTTGTGTATTAGAGCATTAGTTCCCACTCACCAGGAAGGGATGACATTAGAGACACCTTCTGGTTCTTGGGTCTCCCTTAAAGGCTGTGCTGTAACCTGACACAGGCCAGCCTCCAACACATGGCACATACATGGGAACAGAGCCATAAGTGCCCAGATGGCAGTGCTTAGCCTAAGAGAATTCATCCCCCACACCTGTGTTTAACTCTCTATCGAAAGAAGGCCTAGATAACTCACCTGCTTGGATTTAAGTACAAAAATTGCTATATAAGACAGTAGGAATGGAATTGATTGGGCCTCAGGGGTCTGAAATATGGACCTCTTACGAGCAATGTGGCAAAGTAGATCATTTTGACTTTCAGTTTCCTTACTTAGGTCATAGGACTTGCTGGGGTAAGAAAACTAAGGCTTATGGGCCAAATCCAGCTGCCATCTGTTTTTATAAATAAAGTTTTATTGGCACACGGCCATATCACTTCTTTACTATCTGGCTTTTACAGAAAAAGTTAGTCAATCCTAGTACTAACTCCTTTCTATGACATCTTCCAAATTCTCTGACTCCTCCCCAGGTTGCCATAGAGTAAGCATGTGCTTCCAATGGGTGTGTGTGTGTGTTCACAAGAGGGGAAAAGACGCACCTTTCTCAGTCATGACAATGACAGATAATGAGTTGTGGTGTACCCCGAGAGACTTCCCATGACTGCTCAGCCAACCAAGAAAGGAAAGATTCCTGGGGAACAGAGCAAAGTTCATGGCCTTGGATGGGCCTCCAGAGAGAATGAATCTGCATCTTTCATCCTGGATCAACCTGACAAATGACACCAAACAGGTTCTCTCTTCCTCAAGTATTAGAAACACAGCCCATGGTCCCTGCACCCTTGCACATACTCAAAATGGAAACCAACTGTAAAGAATCTCACTGCTTTGCACAGTAATGGGTTTGGCCAATCCTGCATTTAGTGGATGATTTAAATTCTAGCTTCTCAGAAATTGTAGATTTCCGCCTTCTTCTCAGCTAACACAATTCACAAAGAACAGCCAACCACTAGAAGGGCAGCCAATTTCTATTAAACTTTACCAATTATGTAAGAGGATTGCTTCTTGTTCCAACTATCCATGTACACTGGATGTTAGGGAATAATTTTCCACAGAGAAATCAATTCCTGGAGGGACCAACACCCACCAATAGCAGCCACTGCCACCACCCTTGATGTAGTGGTGAAATTATGGGCTGACAGCTCCTGCCAGCTGGTACTTTCCTGATATGGGTCATTTGTCATCTTGACACGTGGACAGGAAAGCAATTGAATGATAGTTTTAATCCATGTGATAGAAAGCATATTTGTATCAAAAATAAGTGTCTGCAATTATAAAGCTATTTTAAAAAATCATTAATCCTTAAAATCCTGTTACATCTGTTACAAAACAGGCTTCATTAGGGTATTTAACAAAATTATAAAAACAGGTTCTGATTCCACTGTCTACATTTCCCTGGTGGCATCCTCCTTTCCCTCAACTGCATTCAGCCAGCAACTGGACTCATAGATCCTGCCAGCTTTGTAACCTTCAGTGGGAACTGTAGCTGCCACCATCACGCCAGCCCTCAAACATGATGCTTCCAAGAGCATCAACAAGGATGGGAAAGGAAGTAAGACATTCCCATTAAAAGTGGGGGGGGGCGTGGTATTTCCACCACCCCAGCATCAAAAAGCACCCCAGCATCAAAAAGCACCACCCCAGCATCAAAAAGCACACAGATTTGCAGCAATCTTGTAAAGTAGCTAACAGCATGTTCCTTGTCTTATGGTCGTCAAGGGTATATTATCAGTAAGCACGCTAAAGGAAGTTTTAGGACTTTTTTTTTTTACCATGTTCACTGATGTATCTAGGTTCTCTGTTATTCTTCCTTCTTTCTCCTGCCGCCTTGTTCCCCCATTTCCCTATTCATAATGAAAAGTTATTTGGTGGCTACAATATCTTTAAAAGTCTGAGAAATAGCAGGTCCTCTTTCCTGAAATTTAAGCTTCTGGAAAGGGAACTATTTTTGTTGGTGGTCGAAGTTCTCTTTGTAAAGGGTTTGTGCATGAGGGTGTTTATATTTCCTGGAGGTCCTCTTGTGGTGTTATCAGTAAGAATCTAGGGGTATGGTCTGTGAATCATTTTGAAAGCTATGGGAATTCAAGGTGAACATGTGTGGCTTTGGCCCCAGGCTCCTGAAGTGGAGAGGAAGCCAGCACACAGCCACAGGCTGCTGGCACCCATTATTCTTTACCATCCTCATTTCTGAACAGAGAGAGAGCATCTCTGGGACTAGAACTGATTTACCCCCAAAGCAATGAATGCTGTAATGTTACTAATGGTTTTTCTCCATCACTAATTTCCTAATGTTCTCATATCCTTGTTTCTTGGACAAGCGTTCCCTGCTTCAAGTTTAAGGACGATCCATGTGAACCCAAGCTTTCTCAAAGTGGGAAGGGCAGGCACATTTTCTCAAGACTGATTTTATCTGACTGTGGCTTGTACTTTTTTATTGCCCATTTTATTATCTTAAATATATTATTTTAGCATTTAGCACACTAGTCACTTGAAGAAACATAATGTTCAAATGTAAAGATCCCAGCTGGATTTAGACTGTGGTTTGGAAGAAAAATATTATCATTCCAATGTGATTTGAAAACTCATAGCCTTTGTGATGAGCACATGTGGAGATTTGCCTTCTAAAATCTGAAAATAGTCTCTGCTATTCACAAAGTTTATAAGTGCCCATGAATAAAACATCATGATTTCTCATGGGAAATAGCCTAAAATGTTGTCCAAACAAGAAAAGCCACTTGGAAGCCCTTTGAGGTTACATAAGTCCACAGATACTCCAGCCATCCAAATCGGCAGGAGCCTTTGGGGCTGCTTCTGATGATTCCCTTCAATCTCCAATTCTAAGGGTGTTAAGTACCTAGCATTTGGGAGGCACTGTGGAAAACACAATCTCTGCCTTAATCCAGCCTTCAATATGTGTTGTCAGGGCACACAAAATGCTATAAAGTCTTAATAAAATATTTTATGCAATGTTTCTATTATGCAAGCTTGGACCTCTGCACTTTATTTTAGGATAGATATTTCCCATATAGGATTTCAGGGGTTCTCAAATTCATACCTTCTCTAGGTCTTCACTGCCTATAGTTTTGCAAAGCCTCCCCACCTCTGACTCTCTTCTCCAGTCCCTCCTCCAAACATTACTAGAAGTACGTTCTGGATACCTAGGACTGCTCATCATTCTCTAAGTTTGATGGTTCCACATCATCTATAGAATGACATTGAAGTTTTGCAGCAAGGAATTTACTGCACTTCTGGACTAGATAGAGTAGCAGGAGGATTTACCCTCCCATCCAAACTAACAAAAAAAATATAGAATATAGGAAATAATGGTTTCCAAAACACTGGACATCAGCCAATGAAGAACAGTGAGGGATAGGAAATAGGGTGAGCCCTACAATTGTTCCTCTATACTGTAGAGAGTTTCTGGGCCACAACACAGGCTGGGGATAACAGACAGAACCTGGCAAAGTCCCTGAACTAAAGAGACAGAGCTGAGAGTCCGGAGAGACCAAGACAGCTATAGTTCACAAGACAGAGTGCCAGGGACAAAAAAGATGCACAGAAAGAACTCTGGATTTGTACAATGTTCCTTCTTTTCATTCATCAGCTGAATCCTGGTCAGCACATGTGTGTACAGAAACTTCCTGAGGCCAGGAAATCATCTGGAAGGATTAGAGGTAATAGTGCCTAATACTCACATGGGAGTGAGAATATGTCTCTCCTAGTCAGACTGTAAAACTCCATGATTCATGAAACCTTCAGTAGAGTACACAGAAGAGTTTACCTTACTAATGAAAAATAATTAAACCTAGGCTGCATATAGCTCTAGTCCCACCTAAAACATCAATAGCAAGATCCAAAGGGCCAAACTGCTTCTAAGTAACCTAAATTTGTCACAGTACAAAGCTCAACAAAATTTGCAAAATTGTATAGCTACAATGTCTAAGGTGAAAAATACACTGGATGAGATTAATAGCTGATTAGACATGGCAGAAACAAATATTAGTGAGTTTAAAGATATCACAGTAGAAACTCTCCAAAATCAGAGAATTAAAACAATCAACAGAGCATCAGTGAACTGCAGGAAAAGTTCAAGTGGCCCACTATATGTGGTTCCTGGAGATTCCTAAAGAGACAAAAGAAGAGGAGACTAAAAAGCTATTTGAAAAAATAAGGTCTAAAAATTTCCAAATTTGATGAAAACTAGAGCCTACAGATCTAAGAATCTCAATAAACCCAAAGCACATGTGTGCATACGTACGTACATACACACACACACACCATGAAGAAAACTACATCATAATCAGATTGCTCAAAGCCAATGATAAGGATATGATAAGGATAAAATCTTAAAAGCATTCAGAGGGAAAAAAGACATGTTAAATATAAAGGATCAACAATCCTTTTGAGATTTTTTTGTAGGAAACAATGGAAGCAAGTAGACAGTAGAAACAATCCTCAAACTACTGACAGAAAATAATGCAAACCAGGAAAAAGTATCTTTTAAAAACAAAAGTGAAATACTTTCTAAGACATACAAAAGTAGGAAGAGTATATAACCAGCAAAATCACACTGCAATAAATGTTACAGAAAGTGTTTTGGGCAGAAGAAAAAATACAAAGTTGGAAATATGGATCTAAATATAAGAGTGAAAAAAAAAGAAAATAAAAGAAATATGAGTAAAGAACACCAGAAATGGTAACTTCTGGGTAAACAAATGATTTTTTTCTTGTTGTTAAATTTTTTAGAAGATAACTGACTATTAAAACAATAACAATAATATTTATAACATGTAAAACTAAAATGTATGACAAAATAGCAAAATTATCAGGACAAAAGACATGGAAATAAACTGTCAAGTTCTTTTTTTTTTGGATTATTTTAAAGATTTATTTATTTATTCATGATAGACACACACAGAGAGAGAGAGAGAGAGAGAGAGAGAGAGGCAGACACACAGGCAGAGGAAGAAGCAGGCTCCATGCTGGGAGCCCAACATGGGACTCAATCCCGGGACTCCAGGATTGCACCCTGGGCCAAAGGCAGGTGCTAAACCACTGAGCCACCCAGGGATCCCCCTGTCAAGTTCTTATATGACATAATACCACTTTAGTATGGATAGACTATAAGTTACAATGCATACCATAACCCTTAAAGTAACCACCAAGAAGACAAAGTATAGTTAATAAGCCAACAGAGAAGATGAAATAGTAAAAAAAAAATAAATAACTAATGTGAAAGAAGACAGGAAAAGAGGAAAATAATAGTTTGAACAGTCAAAACAAATAGAAAAAAGACAGCAAAATTATTTAAACTTAATCATATGAATAGTTACATTACATGTAAATGGTCTAAATACTCCAACCAAAAGGTACAGATTATCCCATTGGATCCAAAAAAAAGAGAGACCCAACTATATGCTGTGTATAAGAAACATGCGTTAAATATTCAGACACTAAAAAATTGAAAGGATGAAAAAAATATATACTAACACTGAGAAAAAATAAAGCTGGAGTGGCATATTTAACATTAAATTTTAGAGCAAAAAAATAATACCAGTGATTTTTAAAAGCCATTTAACAATGATAAAGGAGTCAATTCATCAAGAGAATATAAGAGTTATAAATATTCATGCTGCTATTAGCAGGGATTTAAAAAACATAAAGCAAAAACTAAAAGAAATGTGCAGAGAAATAGACATGTCCATAATTATAGTTAGAGATTTCAATTCCACTCTCAACAACTGATTGAACAAGTAGACAGAGGATCAGTATGGATAATAGACTAGCTGAACAGCACTATCAACCATCTTGACCTGATCAAGATTTATAGAACACTCTATCCAACAATCATAGAATACACATTGATCTCAAATGAAAATGGAACATTTTCTAATATCCTCAGCCATAAAGGACTCAATAATTTTAAATTTAATTCCAGTCTGATGAGAGAATATACTTTGAATGATTTGAATTAGAAATAACAGAATATCTGGGAAATCCTTACTATTTGCAAACTCTGCAGCTTGGCTTTTGACTCCTTCACAATATAGACTCAACTACTATTTATAATAATATTGTCTCTACTGCCATAATAACAGCTAAAACCTATACAAGTGCTTATCTGTGAAGATTTAGTGCTCATAATGATTCTATAAAGTGAACGGTTTTCTTCCTACTTCATACATGGAGAAACTGAGCCACAGGCAGTAACGGAATCTCTTTGAGGTCACAAAGGTTAGGAGCATTATAGTAGAGGTTGGCACTCAGGTAGTCTGGGTCCACAGTGTGTGCCCATAGGTACTACTCTCCTGCCTCTCAATCCCACATCGGACCCCTGGCCATTCCACAGACAGCTCTTACTCCTCTCCTTTCTTGTCTTTGTTCATGCTGTTCCACCTCTAAGATGTTCTCTTCTTGCCTTTCCTTGAATGTCAGACATGGGCTCTACACCCTCTTTCCATTTAAGCATCTCTCAATTCCCAGCCTTACAGTCCTCTCTGTCCCTCCCAACCTCCAAATCTCTACTCCTAGTGGGTTCCAACACTTCCTTCGGGTTTCAATTAAATTCTCTCTTTCTCAAGGAGGTCACCCCTGCCTGACCTGCCAATGAGCCATTATAATTTCCAAGAGCAAAACGTGCCGCCCTTCCATAGTCCCTGTCACAATGACAGTATTGTGTTCATTGTACAGTTTTTGAGGTTAGTCTTGAGCTCCACTAGACTTTAAACTTCTTGAAAACAAGTAGTCTGTCTCACTTTTGTGTCCTCAGCATCTAGTGAATGCCTATTGATTTGGCCCTCAATAGGCATTCACTCAATGGGTAACCAATTAGCCTGGTAACCCAGGTGTGATGAGTGATATGAGTGATATGATGGACTGCAAAATGGATATTAGCTTTCTCATCTCTCACCGGATATGTTACTCTTCCTTCCTCAGGAAACTTCCCACCTGAGGGATCAAAGTGCTGAGGAACCATCTTCAGTCCTAATGCTTAGAGGGCCTCAATCTCTGATGTTTTTTTTTTTTTTAAAGATTTTATTTATTTATTCATGATAGCCACACAGGGAGAGACAGAGAGGCAGAGACACAGGCAGAGGGAGAAGCAGGCTCCATGCAGGGAGCCCGACGTGGGATTCGATCCCCGGTCTCCAGGATCGCGCCCTGGGCCAAAGGCAGGCGCCAAACCACTGCGCCACCCAGGGATCCCTTCTGATGTATTTTAATCATGATTTCTTTTAAAAATTGTTCTTTGGCTCCATGACAAATTGATCAAATATCCAAAGTGTGATGTTTGTCATTCTTCCATGCACATAGTTTTACTGTCATGGTCTCCTGTCTGCCTCTGTGGCTAAATGGATTTTTACAAACCACATCCTCCCTGGAGCTCAGATTGAGGTTTTTGTACATGAAATTAGGCTCATGGGATTAGGAATCAGTGACAGAGCACAATTGAATCAAAGTGGTCATTCCAAATGAATGCAAATACATTTAGGATTTGGGAAAAACTGATGTTAGCTTTCTTTTTAAATTTTTATTTACTTATTATTTGAAAGAGAGAGAGAGCACAAGCACCAGGGAGGAGCAGAGGGAGAAGGAGAAGCAGACTCCCCCACTGAGCAGGGAGCCCCATATAGGGCTCAATCCCAAGACTCTGAGACCATGACCCGAGCCAAAGGCAGATGTTTAACCAACTGAGCCACTCAGGCACCCCAAAGCTGATGCTAACTTTAATTCCACCTCTCCTATCTTGGAGACAACAATAGAGACTTTCATTTATTTAATTTTATCATTGTCAATAAATAATAGAACTCCCTCTAAATCCTGAGCCAAATAGATCTCAGGTAAACATTCTTTGTTCTGCACTGACCCACAATCAGCCTGCAGAGGCCATGGCCTTCCAGTCCTACAATCTCCCCAGCCCTTTCTCTTGTTTCTCATGACTTCATTTGATTCTAATAGCTTTCAGGATTTGGGGTTGAGTATAAATTAACTTTCTCCTTTTGGCATTTGTGTTTATTTTTACCTTTTTTTTTTTTTTTACCTCAAGGGATTAAATTGTATGTTTCTAAAAATCTCTCATTTTGCTCTAACACCATGTAAACGCTTTGTTCAACAGAAAGGAAGGACACAGAACAGGATGGGATACTGTTTTTTCTAAACAGAAGGGACAATAGAATTGCTTTCATAATGTGCCCTCCCCATAGCCTAGTTCCTCAGTCTGATGTTGGGGCCCAAAGAAGGGAAAGAACAGATGCAAGTTTCTCATATTCCTCATTACTCTCAGAGATGTCCTAAGAAGCCCTAAATCTCATAAAACTTCACCTGAAACCAAAACTTCTGGCTATCCCCAAGCACTGAGAATGAGAAAGTTCTAGTATGTCCCAGACTCCTGACTTACCATTGTATGGCAACATCCTGTTAACACAAATCTGTGGATCATGTTCATTTCTGACATGTCCAGTTTTCTGTTTGATATTTACTGCTTTCACATTCATCCCATTTGATCCTTAAAATGCTGTGAAGCAAGAAGGGCTGTTTTTATCATCTGCATCCTAGAGATACAGAAACTAAGGCTTCTGGAATACCTGGGTGGTTCAGTCAGTTAAGTGTCTGACTTTGGCTCATGTCATGACCTTGGGGGTCCTGAGATCAAGTCCTACATTGGGGCTCCTTGTTCAGCATGGAGTCTGCTTGTCCCTCTGCCCCTTCCTTCACTCCTACTTTCTTTGTCTTCTCTCAAATAAATAAAATCTTAAAAACAAAAACAAAGGCTCTCTGTAGACATCTTTTTCTGCTCATCAAACCTCCCTTCCCTTCTCTAATACTGATGTCTACCTCTCACTTAGGAAAAACCTCCACCCACCTCACATTTGGTTTCCATGAGGCTGGTAATCACAAGACACTGCTGCTACTTCCTATGTCACCACAACCTCCCTATGTTGAGAGGGTCGTCACTTAAATTTTAAAAAATAATAATAAAAAAAGCCAATCAGACTTTCTGTCTCCCACAACTTGGAACCAAGCAGAGAACTCAAGGCACAAGGCTGTTGGAACTGAGGGACAGACCACAATGCCCAAGATCCTTGGAGTGGTCTGACTGCCTAAATCTTCTTTTCTTTTGCAACACTTCCAGTCTGCTCCCAACAGATCTGTTTTCTCTTCTTTGAGTTAATCATAGTTTTTGTTGCTTATGACCAAGAACCTAACAATACGTTTGCAATTTGCCTAAGCTCTCAGTCTTGAACAAAGATCACTTGTGTTGGTTGTACTGTGCCAGGCAGTAAGATGTAGTGATATTAATATCTTATCCAGCACAGAAAAGATGGCAGGACTAATACCATAAATAAAAAGCTAGTTTATTACCTAGGGCAGTGGTTCTTAACTTGGGGCAATTTTGGCCTCCAAAGGACACATGGCAATGTCTGGTTGTCACAACAAGTAGAGGGGTTAGGGTAGATGCTACTGGCTTCTAGAGCGTAGAAACCAGGGATGCTGCTGAACATCCTATAGTGCACAGAACAGCTGCCCCAGTGATAAAGAAATATCTGGCCCAAAATAATAGCACCAAGGTTTAGAAAACTTGATTCAGAGAAAATTGAGTTATCTTTCACATTAGGATAACACCAGGCAGTAATACAAAAGGATGAAGATGGAAATGAAGATGAGGAAGGAAGGGAGGAAGGGAGGGAGGGAGGAAGGAAGGAAGGAAGGAAAAAATGAATTGAAGGTTTCAATGGCTTAACACTTATCAAAGGTTTGCAACTTGCTGTTGCAAATCTACTTCAGACTGGTGACTGTCCTTTCTGTCATGACTTGGCAATCCAGACCTTCCCGTTATGTGACATCACCAGGATGCTAAGGAAGGGGATTCAAGAGCTGGAGAATTACATGCAATCTTTTAAATACTCCAGACTAGAGGTGACACTTGTCACCTTAACTCATGACCCATTGGCCAGAACAGGAAATCTAACTGCCAGGGGGTGGGGGCGGGGGTGGGGGAATGCAACAGACATTGAAGAGTAAATAATCCTACCACTCTATTCATATGGCCCAGTGATGCTATATTCTATTAGATGCAGAAACCTACCTGCACCACAACGAAATTACATGGCTAGTTATCCAACCATATCCTGTGCAGTGCATTAGTCACCTAGAACCTAGGTGCTTCTTGTTTTTTGTTTCTTAACCTCAAAGAATGACTTTACAATAGCAGCCTCTACCACAGCCAATAATTCTTATCTCTAAATGTCCCTAAGGCCTGTTTTGCTGGGTAGTGATTGAACTATGAACTACAGTAGACAGGACACAGCCAGCTAAATTCCACTGATTCAAAGGGCATTTCTTCCCAAAAAAGAACAGAGTCGTGTAAATGAAATTTTACCCATACCTGATGCATAGCTTTATAAGCAAGACCAATCTGTTTCCATTGGACATAATTAGTTGGAGTCCATTTGTGCAGAGAGATCATAGTGTAGTTAGAAATCTTTAAATATGCATGAAGTAGTTTCTCAGTCATTTTGGGCAGTGTTTCTTAACCTTGGGCAGAGTCATTCCCATGGCCTTTTCCAAAAGTAAATGTCCAGGCTGACCCTCCAAATTTCTAATTCAACATAGGCACATTATGTTTATTGAGGGTACAAATAAAGAATCCAATTACAGGGGCGCCTGGCTGGCTCAGTCAGTTAAGCATCTGACTCTTGATCTCTGCTCAGATCGTTACCTCAGGGTCATGAGTTCAAGCCCCACATTACCTCAGGTTCATGAGTTCAAAAAACAAAACAAAACACAAATCTGATTATAACTAACTGAAAAACAAAAGGGAAAAGCTTTCTGGAAGGATAGTAGGATGCTTACAGAATCAAAGGCAGAACTGAATAGCCAGAGTTTGGGAAAAGCAGAATGGGATGGGGGGACCCCGGAATGTGCCACTGCCCGGCTGGTGTCCAAGATCCTTCTGAGAGCTTCAAGGTATCTCACCTCTATCTCCCTTCCCTTCCCCTGCTAGCAGGGAAATGAGCTACTGGACTGGCCTGATGAAAATGGTATCTCCACCCCTGGATCAGTCAGTTAGGGGGTTATGTCTTTCATTAAGCTGTGTAACCCTGGGCAAGTTACTTAACCTCTATGTGCCTCAGTCTGCTCACCTGTGATATGGAGATGGTCACAGCACCTGCTGAAGCAGCTGTTGTAGATCTGCCGTTGGATTGTTGTCTAACACTGAGTGGATCTAGAACATATATAATTTGGAATGAGGGTTGGCACTTTTACTTAGTAGATTTACTGAACATTTACAAGGAGCCAAACACTTGTACTTGCATTATCCCATTTAATCCTCCAAAGAGACTAACAAAGCAGATACCTCCTGTGTCTGATCCCTTGCAACATGGCAAGTGCTCCAAAAATGTCAAATGAATGGATAAATGGTGGCACCACTGACAACCATTTTAGCCAGGATGGCAGATGATGATTGGCACAGGTGGTGGCACTCACCTTAGTGCCGTGTTCCACTGGAGACTGCAGACCCTATACATGCCCAGTGCTTGCCAGAGCCTGTTCTTCTCATGGGGCCAGCACTCTAGTCACCCCTCTCTAACACTTACCCCATTTTTAAAGAATGCATTCATATATATAAAAGCACAGGACTGCCCATTTCTCTTTGATCTCTTATAGAGTAAGTAGCATGAGGTCCAAAAGCAGGTAGTTCCAATCATGACTCTTCATACATATCCATGTGGTTCTGGGCTTTCTATTCTTTCTCTAAGCCTCAGTGTTGTAATCTGTGAAAGGAGGATAAAGATAAGTAAGTAAACAGCTGTAGCATAAAATGTGAACAAATGCATGGAAGAAACAGCACAATGCTTGGTCCATAGTAGGGCTTCAAGCAATATTAGCTAAAGTGAAATTTAATAGTCATTATTATGGATACCTTAGCTGGGAAAGGAAACAATAAACGAATCCTAAAGAAGAAATTTACTTTTAAAGTATGTCTGTTTCCTTGATATTTGCTTTCCTTGAGATCTTCTGTTTTTCTTCCCCTGTGAGACATGATTCTGGAACAAGACTGCCTGGGTTTGAGTTCAGATTCACCACTTAGTAGCTGGGTGAACCCAAGCAAGTTTCTTAACCTCTCTGTACTTCAATTTCCTCATCCATAAAATGGGCTCATGTTTGTAGTGAACTCTAGGGCTCTTGTAAAAGATTAAATGAACTAGTATTTGCAAAACAGAGTGGCACCTATACCCAGTAACTACTGCTTAAATTTGTTAAATAAATGAAACAGAATGCAGGGGGAATTTCTGGTCAGTTAGTATATCCAGTTAGTTGGCTTCCAAGACATTATGTCTTGGTACTAATGCCAGTTAGACAAGGCTTATTCCATCTTATATTTGGGTTCACCATTTGATTGTTTTTCCAATTTAGATTACAGAAGACTTATACCTACGTTCATCAGGATCTACTCAACTGGATGGGAGGTGAGATCACTGGCTCTTGTATGTATCAAAACATCTTGAAATGCTTTGATCATTGGGAACTACTGGGGTCCAGCTGTTTCCGTGGCCTCAGTACAAAGAAGCAACAGCTACTTCTGGTTAATTCTGAGGTAGTGAAAGTCTTATTAGGGTACAGATGACAAAAGGGTTCTGGGAGCTAGCAGATGGCACCTAGTACACAGGCCCTTCAAGATGAGCAACAGCTGGAGAAGGAAGGTGAAATGCTCCAGGGCAACTTGTTTTGCATATGAATTGCTGCATTTCTGATCAGGGTTCCCTGAGGCTTAGCAGAAGGAAGACTTTTATAAAGTTTTCTCTTTAGGAGATACTGCAGGAAAGAAAAAAACTCCACTGAACACCATCTCTCCCTTTTTAAAAAACTGTTGTAAACACCGCAAAATTTATCATCTTCATATCCCATTTCCTCAGCCCCTGACAGCTGCTCTTCTGTTTCATACTCCTGCAAGTGGTCAGGGGAGGGGGGAGAGAGAATCTCCAGCAGACCCCCTGCTGGGTGTGGAGCTCCTTGTAGGGGCTGGATCTCTCAACCCTGACATCATGACCTGAGCTGAAATCAAGTCGAACGCTCAACCTCCTGAACCACCCAGGCACCCCCCTACTTTCTGTTTCTATAAATTTCACAACTTTAGATGCCTCATATAAACAGAAGCATTCAGTATTTGTTTTTATGTGATTGCTTTATTTCATACAACAGAATGCCAAGATTCTTCTATGCTGTAGCATGTGACAGTGCTTTTCTGAGGCTGAACAATATTTCATTGTCTGTATATGCCACATTTTATTTATCCATTCATCTATCTCTGGATATTTGGGTTGCTTCCACCTTTGTTTTTGAGTAGGCTCTACACCCAACATAGGGCTTGAACTCATGACCCCAAGATCAAGAGTCTTGCTCTACTGACTGAGCCACCTGGGTGCCCCAAGTTGCTTCCACCTCTCAAGTGTTGTGAATAGTGCTACTATGAACAGGGGTGTGCAAACGTCTCTTTGAAGCCTTGCTTTCAATTCTTTCGGATAGATACCCAGAGGTGAGATGGCTGGATCATATTTTTAACTTTTTAAGGAAATTTCATACTGCTTTCGTAGTGTCTGCACCATTTTACATTCCCACCAACAGTGCACAAGAGTTCTGATGTCTCCACATCCTTGCCAACCCTGTTATTTTCTGCAGGGGTTTTTCCGTAGTCGCCATCCTAATGAGTATGAAGTGATATCCCATTGTGGTTTTGATTTGCATTTCTCTGATGATTAGTGATGTTGAACATCTTTTCATATGCTTATTAGCCATTTGTATATAATCTTTGGAGGAATGTCTATTCAGTTTTAAACCCATATTTTAATTGGGTTATTTGATTTTTTTTGTTGTCAACTTGCCGGACTGCTTGATGCATTCTGGATATTAACCCCTTATCAGAAAGGGGTTTGCAAATATTGTCTCCAACTTCAAAGATTGTCTTTTCACTCTAGGCATTGTGTCCTTTGATGCACAAAAGATTTTAAGCTAGATATAGTCCCATTCATCTATTTACTTTTGGTGGCTTATGCTTTTAATGTTATATCTTAAAAAAAAATCATTGCCAGGTCCAATGTTGTGAAGATTTTCCCGGCATTTTCTTGTGTAAGTTTGATGTCTTACATTTAAGTCTTTAATGCATTTTGAGTTAATTCTTGTAAGTGGTATAAGAAAAAGGTCCAACTTCATTCTTTTGTGTTAGGAAATTCTGTTTTCCCAGCACAATTTGTTGAAAAGATTCTTTCACCTTCTTTTGACTTTCATATCATGAGAGTGGATCAGTAGGGCTGCTAATGCCCTCCTTCTTACAGACTCAAGACACCCCGACCAGGGAAGGAAGAGAGGAGTTTAATTCACACCTCTCTCATGTGAGCCTGCTTCACGGTCATTGTTCATCTTGCACTTGCAGACACAGCCCTGACTTTGCTGTGTCTTTCAGTTTGTTGGATATTCAACTATTTTCAGCTCAGCTTTCTGACCATGGGGAATCAGGTTTGCTTCATCTGTTTCTCAAGACTTCTGAAAAAATCCTATATTCAATACACAACCCAGTGAAGCCAATTTCTTTTGCCAAAACTCGCCAGGTTTCATTTTATCTCCTGAGTGCTTATCGATGTGGGAAACAAAGGCAAAAGAAAAAATTGAATCTCCTTCCTACTTAACAGCCCATTGATAAGTCCTTGAAATAGGCAGAGTGACCTTCCTCTGGGAGCTCAGCTGCCTCAATGCTGACACTTTGCTAAAGGCAAAAGGTAATCTCAGTCCGACCCCCCAGGATCCTGTGAGTCTTCTTCAAACATACAGAAATTCCTTCAAAAACTTCCTTTGTCTCGACCCCCCAAGATACACATTGGCAGTCACCCTGCAAGCATATGGCCCCTGAGATACATCTGAAGGGTCTCATGACTGAGTTCTTACTAAACAGTAATAAATGACCTTTTCCTAACAATAGCTAGCCCCCTGAGGGTCCTGGAAGCCTTGTTTTCAAAATACCTTGGAGATTTATGCTACCCCTAACCCTCTCTTGACCTCTCTCTCTCTATTATACACTTGAAAATACATAATAGACCATTCCCTCACAACCCAGTGCAACTCTTTCTGCCCATGGGTCCTGCACCCATGCTTTGATAAAACCACCTTTTTGTACCCAAAGACATCTCAAGAATTTCTTGACTGCTCCAAATCCCAACTTTTCCACAACACTTATTAATCAGAATTACAATTTGCCCCATTTGCTAATGTTTCGGAGACTCTGGGCAAAATACGTGTGATGGGATTTTTAAAGGTTTTATTTTATTTAAACTCTATTTCCTTGCAAAAAGTATCTACAGCAGCTTAATGTGTTGTATAGTAATTTCATCTCATTTCTTGAAATTTCACTGATCATTTTAGCTTAGGTCAACTGACAGAGTATAAAGCCACCACAGTCCACCCTTTGTCAGCTAAGCATCCATACATACCTCTTCTGAACCAAACTTAACTTCCAAATAAAGACAATAGCAAAATCATGCTTCCACTTGCCCTCAAGCAAATATTCCTTGAACCATTGAAAACATGGTCCCCCCAAAAAAGAGGATACAGAATCTTTTTATGCATCTTTGGGTCATTTTCATTCCTCTTCTGAGTCATACTTTCCTTTTGATATCCTGTAACTTAAATACTGAGATATAAAGTTAACTACTATTAATACGTCTTATGTAGGATGGTGGGAGAAGGGCAAGAGAGGAACAAAGCAATACATACACAAGTATGGACATGTCAACATAACAAAGAAATGCTCATAACTGTTATGGCTTCTGTAACTTATTTCTGCAAGTCACCATGTGGTTATAGCTGGCATAACTTTCTTCCTTCACTATTTACTCCATATGCATTTTGTCTTCAGCAAGTATGTCAGCTAGTCATGATGCCTGCCAAGGTGACCCAAACCTTTGATTCTAAAGAGTCTAGGCTATTAGAAGTCAAAACTGAATTTTATTATTGTGCTTTTCCATTGACTTTATTCATAGGGCATGGGTATTTTAAGAGGTATCAAAAGGTACTTACCTCTACTGCATAGAAGCAACACTTGACAGTGAGAATCACTCCGTCCAGTCAGTATAAAACTCTTCTTTGCCTGTTGATTCACTGTGATAAGGAGCCCAAAGTGGCTGGCTGGTGGCCTCAGCTTCCCATTTAATGGAACCATTGCTTTGTCTCCTGGTGGAAGCAATCATCCCTTGGGAACTAAGATTTCTAGACAAGCAGGCCCAAAGCCTCAGACAGGAAAGTAAAACTTTTAGGTCACTAGGGATAAGAAGAAGAGCCACTCTGATGTTCACTCCTTGATTCCCAGTCCCAAGAAGGTAATGAAAACAGCACCATATATTGGCTCCTGACTTAGAGCATATGATCCCAGCCCTACAAGGTGTTTTTGCCCAACTGGCACTGTAAATGGATATTCTAAAAGGCAATTCAGGGTCTACCAGGTTAGCTGCTTCAGGACAATGTGGATATGGTTAAATGAGTAAATTCCATGAGCATGCATCTACTGACACTTTATCTGCTCTATCCTAATCTCATATACATTGCTTATATTGGATGATGGAATGCTACTAGGCACACCCAACCTTATGGCTTGGTGGGTGGGTAACATCCAATTTATGGTAGGTGGCTCAGGTCACATGCTCACTTAATGGCCTGCGGTTAAATATCTGGTGCTGCCCAGTAGCACTTGCAGATATCTGTGATAAAACAGCAACAACAAAAACACACACAAGATGGATAACTTGCCTCATGTTATCCAGTGCTCCTTATTTTCACTAAAATATTCTGTGGCAGCAACTACTACTTGGTTACCTGTAAAACTATGGGAGCAGATTTCTAAAGAAATCTATGGAAGGTTGCTGACTTCACATTTGTGATGGGTCTGTAGGGTGAAGTAACTGTAGGGTGACAGATGAAAGGAAGAAAAATGAAGAGGGAGAGGTAAGGATACAATGGGAACTATAAATATTGTCTAGAACACACACTGACAAACTGGAACCCACACACAGATTAGAACATCAGACCCGATGATGTGGTAACTGGCAGAAGCTGGTGTCCCTTGCCACAGAGTTGCACAGGCACCTGCCCCAGGACCTGGACAAGCTGGTGGAAGTGATCCTAAGAAAGGTGGAGGAGTTGTGAGCTCACCAGCACCAATAAAGTGAACTATCAACAAGACAACGGGCCTGTTGTAGCAGGGGCATGCTACACTGACCTTCAGAGGGTTGTGGCTGCCACTTCACTTCTGCTAGTAAATCTTGTGCAAAATCCTTTGATGACCAGCCTCAATCCAGAATAAGACATTGCAAGGAATTCTGGGAAACACAGTTCCACCTACATTGACATGATATAAAGCCAACACAAGGATGGAAATAATTCCTTAGATTGCTGGGAACCTCTAGGAACAGTTTTTCAGGAATAAGCTTCCTACTCAATGTCACTTTTTTTCTTTGACATTCATACTCATTTGACTACAATTATATTTTATTATGATCATCATCACAGCTAATCTTCATCACACATTTACTATATGACAGATATTAACCAAATATTTTGCATCTTTAGTTCACTTAATTCTCACAATCATCCTATGGGGTAGGTCCTATTATGTCTCCATTTTACTAATGAGGAAATTAAAGCTTGGGGAGAGGTTACATAGCTTTCCAGGCCTGTACAGAGAGTAAGAGGCTGGGCAGGCATCCAAACAGTCAATCTGACTCCCCTGTCCTTTCCCTTAATCACTAAGCTGTAATAACCTTAACTTCAAACAAGATTCAAATATCCTAAATCATTCACAAATGAAAAGCATAGAATCTATGAATTTGGTTTTGAAGGGAACATTTTAAAGAATATTTGGAATCATAAAAATCTAAATTTATATACTTATGCTAATTTAGGGGTACCATAACTTGCTTCAAATCCCCAGAAGAGCATAAGATTCCAGTACTAGTTTTAAAAGCATTACGATTGAAAATTATTTATATTCAGCTCATATAGGATAGGAGAGCAATGCTAAAGTAATCAGATGAGGTGTTATAAAGACGAGGTAAGAGAAATGTACATTCACACGTTCTTTCACACCTTTAGCTAATATTTGCTAGGAGCACTATATGGGTGAAGTGGCTATGGGACATAAACTAAGACCTGATGAGAGTGTTGAGTCTATAAGCAGAGATAAAGCATTCAGTGAGTGGATGTGGCATTTTCCTAATAACCAAGGTAGACAGACTTTCTAAGAAATGGAAAGATTGAGTAAAGGAGAGTTTAGAAAAGGAAGAAAAAATGTCATCTAAGCCCGTTTTCCTTTTCATCATTGGTATTCACAGAAATCCAGGTCTAGGGGGGGATCTCCAAATATTTTTAAGTTTGGCCAAAGAGCCTTAAATTCCATGGAAAAACTATGTTTAGGGGAGTCATGAGACCTGGGCCCTGTTTTCCTGTTTCTCCCACTAATTCCTTGGGTGGCCCATTCCCTTTCTTCTCTAGGCCTCTCAGTCTCATTGTCTGTAAAATGGAAGAAGTGGTCAGGGATGGATGGGGTGCTCTTGAGGACAACAGGTTTTCTTTCTAGTTCTAAATCTGGCATTCTAGGACACTAGATTTTTTCAGACAAAGAGGAATAGTCTTAGCCCTCCCTGAGGAGATTATACCCTAGAGGCAAAACAAGGATGCTGTCACTGCTGTGCTCCAGCTGATTTTTGTTCTATCATGTTTTCTTCAGTCTCAGGAATAGAGTCATCTGGATACACCATTATTCTGTCATTTTCCCTTAAGGCCACCAGATGGATAAATCACAAGTCCATCTGTGCTGCAGGACAGAGCCAAGAGGGCATGATTCCCAGTGGGAACCTGTCACCTCGAACCCTTCCTACACCAGGGAGACAGATTCATTTCACGAAAGATACTACTGGAAACGCATTCTTAAGACTAGAGCAAATTTTGAGACTGAAAAACAATGAAAGGGCACATGGACCTTGACAACCATATTCAGGACTGGGGTAAAAGCAAAATGGTTTAAACTGATCAGGGTACAAAAGCAAACAGACTGAGCTATACCCAAAAAATTTAAAAAAAAAAAAAAAACAAAACAGGAGTGTGGGTGTGCCTGTGTGTGTTCTGTGGAGAAATTTTAAGACGGGAAAGCAAGCATCCAAGTGCCATGGGCTCTATGTTAAGAATAGCCACCGTTACCTGCTGAGAAATCCCAGTCACTAGACCAAGCACATGACATGCATTATCTCATGTCATCCTCCCATTAAGCTCATAATGGATGCTATTTCTGTTCCATTCCATGGATAAAGAAATGGCCACAGACAGGAGTAATGCTTGTCCAAATGCACGTGGCTATTTGGAAAAGTTAGGACTTGCATCCAGGTCTAACCCCAGACACCTCTGTCCTTCTATTTACACTGGCCCTTTCAAAAAAGAGAATTGGACTCGTCCTATGGAGGCTCCAACATAGTTGGAGGAAAAGTTTCAGTTTGCATACTTGTGTCCTTGGACATTGGCCTTGGTCCAGTTGAAGGCGTGTGTTGAGATGTGTGTTATGTGCGCTGAACGTGGATGAAGGAGCATGTTTGGTCACACATACCAAATAAGTGCTGCACGCCTGGTGCTACGCTAGGAGCTGTAAACACAGAAGTGCAAACAACCTAAAACAACGAGGCCACTGCCACCCTAGAGATAACGTGTGAAAATTGGAGGGTGACGCAGACGGACAGTGCCAGCTTGTGCTTGAGTGGCTTGCTGAGTCTTCTCAGAGGAAGCACTCTGAACCGAGCCTCAAAGCACAGTAGGAGGTGGTTACTGAGAAAGGTCTGTATTTAAGAGGAACCTGAGGAAACCAGGGGAAGCGTTAGGAATGCTCCAGTTCTCTTTAATAAGCAAGGCTGACCCTCCTTCTCCTCCTCTGCAGTGTGGTTTGAATTAGCAATCTGGAGGTGAGGCACCGGAGGCCTCGCAGGCTCGTGAAACGAATGGAGCGTGGATAACAGCTCTTCTATGCTCCAGCTGCGAGTCAAAAAACAGTCCCAGAACAAGGGGGCAGTCATTATTTATTCTTTGAGAGTCCAGAAGAGAGGGGTCGGTGAGCCTTTAACCTTCTAACAGGAATTGGGACGCCTGGGTGGCTCAGCATTTTAGCACCGCCTTCAGCCCAGGGGGTGATCCTGGAGATCCAGGATCAAGTCCCAAGTCGGGCTCCCTGCATGGAGCCTGCTTCTCCCTCTGCCTGTGCCTCTGCCTCTCTCTCTCTCTCTCTCTCTCTCTGTGTGTGTCTCATGAATAAATAAATAAAATCTTTAAACATTCTAACAGGAATTGTTCTCTGTCACTCTGTATTTCTGGAACCCAGGAGCAGTTCTCTGCTCCTGATTGGACTGCTAAAAAAAATAAAAATAAAAATAAATTAAAAAAAAAAAAAGGAAAAAGGAGAACTAAAAAAACACGGAAGTAAGCCAGCAGGAGTTGACAAAGTCACCTTGTGAACTGAAGAATCCTGCTTGGTTCTCCTCCTTGGCCTGGCTCTCCTGGCATTTATACAAAGCCTTGTAGAGGTGGCATCGAAAATCTGGAATTATGCTTAAAAATAACCAACTATGACGATTAAAAGGACATATGGAAGGAAAGCTAAAACTGGGCTGCAAATTCAAGAGACCAGAACCTAATTCAGAGTGTGGATCACTAACTTGCAGCAATGAATCCGGCTCGCGTCCCCTTCCACACCCTCCTCCCTTCTGACGGTTCTCCGTATTTCTTGTTTCTTCCTTACTATGGCCCCAGATCATCTGCAGGTTTTCCAAGCACTTTCCACTGAGTCGCCCAGGGACTTTCTTTAAGCTTTACGTCTCTTCAAACTCCTCTGGCTTCCAGGAGAAAAAACAGTGCTGAGTCATGGCCAACGTACCTGAAAAACTTGAAACCCTTGACACTCCACAAATTCCTAGTTATGATTATCTGTTCACCCCTTCTCTCTCCAACTGCCCAGCACATCTTTACCTCATGTCTCACAATGATTTTGTTCCAAAAATAGTGCCATCCAATTTTTGAAAAGTGAATCAGACTCTACATCATAGACAGGTATCTTTCTACTTAAGGAAAACCCTTAACTAAAATAGTTTACAGACTACACAGAGTGTCCTATAAATATTTGCACCCTCACAAATCTGTTTTATAAGTCATATTTTAAGTATCAAAAAATCAGGATGCTACCTTCACTAACTTCTTTAAGTTTTGTGTGTCCCTATTATAGTCATTGATGATCTTCATTAAAAATAAGCCTTATAAAGAGTTTCATTCCATCAAAATCATTGCTTCTTCCCCAAACATGGCAAAACATCGGTCTCCAAATTTTTTTTATAAGACACGAAAAGTATAGGCAGGAAATCTCAAACTCAGAGGGGTGTCCTTATTCACTGACATCAACTGGTGATAGAATGATTTTTTAAGGCACCTCTGAAAATTAAGCCAATTAAATTTTTACCTACCTTAGAGGCAATTTCGTAAGATATTTATATTCTCAAATGAAGTTCCATTTCTTCCCCAAATTATGCTCACTGAAAAAGTCTGGAGAAAAAGGCAATGCATACAGATGAACTTCAATGAATCTGGATTACCACGAAAGATCTGAGCAAAAGTGATGATGCATTTACGTGGCAACTATTACTTCAAAAGAAACTTTAAGAAGTAACGAGGGATAATACATAGAAACTCTTCATGTGTACTATCGCACAGAGAGAAAACTGGGCTACCAAAGTCAAGAATTATAAGATTTATTTTTTAGCTTACCTCCATTACTCAATTTCTATCTTTTGGAGACCTAGTGTCTTATGTTTCCTTCCTAGAGTCCCCCAGAAGTAGCCATTTGTACCATTAAAATGTCTGATGACACAGAATCACCTTGCCCTCCTTCCCCATAGCCCATCAAAGTTCTTCCTTACACAGATCTCCAAAAACATTCTGCCTGGATATACCAGCATTGCTGAAAGTGTGGCCATGGACCAGAAGCATAGGCATCACCTGGAAGCCTGTTAGAAATTCAAGTTCTCTGGTTAAAATTAACAAGACAGGAAACAACAAATATTGGAGAGGATGTGGGGAAAGGGGAACCCTCTTGCACTGTTGGTGGGAATGGGAACTGGTGCAGCCACTCTGGAAAACAGTGTGGAGGTTCCTCAAGAAGTTAAAAATTGAGCTACCCTGTAACTCAGCAATTGCACTACTGGGGATTTACCCCAAAGATACTGATGTAGTGAAACTATGGGACACCTGCACCCCAATGTTCATAGCAGCGATGTCCACAATAGCCCAACTGTGGAAGGAGCCACGATGTCCTTTGACAGATGATGGATAAAGAAGACGTGGTCTATATATACAATGGAATACCACTCAGCCAGCAGAAAGGATGAATACCTACCACTTACATTGACATGGATGGAACGGGAGGGTGTGATGCAGAGTTAAATAAGTCAAACAGAGGACAATCATCATATAGTTTCACTCATATAGTGAAAGGGGTTATAAGGGAAAGGAGGGAAAATGTATGGGGAAAAATTAGAGAGGAAGACAAACCATGAGAGACTTCTAACTCTGGGAAACTAACAAAGGGTTGTGGAAGGGGAAGAGGGTGGTGGGATGGGGTGACTGGATGACTGGCACTAAGGAGGGCAGCTGATGGGATGAGCACTGGGTGTTATATGTTTGCAAACGGAATTAAAATTAAAAATTAAAAGAAATCCAAATTCTCCAGGTACTAAAATCGGTACCTCAAAGAGATCTACATTCCACGTCCATTGAGCTTTATCCACGATAGCCAACACATGGAAACAACCTAAGTAAATAGATGTACAAAGAAATTGGGGTGTATACATAATGGATCATTCAGCCTTAAAAAAAAAATCCTGCTATTTGTAGCATGGATGAACCTGGAGGACATCATGGTAAGCGAAATAAGGCAGACAGAATTTTTTTCCAAAAATTCAGGGGCACCTGGGTGGCTCAGTCAGTTAAACATCCAACTCTTGATTTCAGCTCAGGTCATGATCTCAGGGTCCTGAGATTGAGCCCTGTGTTGGGTTCTCCAGTTGGCATGGAGTCTGCTGTCCCTCTCCCTCTGCTCCTCCTCCCCACTTGCTCATGCTCTCTCTCATAAATAAATCATTAAAAATATTTTTTAACTGCATGATCTCATTTATATATGGAATCTAAAAAACTTGAAGTCAAAGAACCAGAGAGTCAAACAGTGGTTACCAGGGGTGAGGAGGTGGGGAGAAGTCAAAGGGGACAAGGTTGCAGTTGTGTAGGATGAATGAGTCTAGAGATCTAATGTCCAGTCATGAGAACTATAGTTAATACTGTATTGAACACTGAAAATTTGCTGAGTGGATTTCAGATACTTTCCATGACAAAAAAAAAAAAAAAAGTGGTTAACTGGGAGATGGATGTGTTAATGAGCTTGGTTGTAGTAATCATTTCACTGTATCAAATCACATTATACATCTTAAATATATGATTTTATTTTAAAAAATAAGAAATGCAAATTCTCAAGCCTCACCTCCACCCAGTAAAGCAGAACCAGAGACCTGTAATGCTGTTTTAACAAGATCCCTATGCGGTTCTCATGTACATTCAAGTTTGAGGTTCCCTGGCAGAGAAACCACCAGAGATAAGTCCAGCAGTGGAGAGACAAGATGAGCCAGGAGTAGGACCCCTTTCAACAAAGGGATTCTAATCCACAGCACTTTTACCCACTGTGCGCCAATTATTGACACAGGGAATGCAAAATGAAAAAAAAAAAAACTAGAAAATGGTCTAAAGTCTTATTGAATAATTTCCCTGAACTCTGAATGTGAGGATTCAAAATTAATGACTCAAGGTTATTGGAAGTGAATGGTATGTCTCACTTAATTCTCCAGGTCTCCAGAGAGAGGCTAATTGGGGCCCATAAATTAGAAGAAATTATTTAACAAGTTGATTAATGTTGAGAAAAGAGGGGGGCCCAAAATGGACACGTTCTGCTGATTTCTAAAAAAGAGGATTTAATTAAAATCAATTGCTTCCCCCCACTGTAAACAAGCTGGATCAATCTCTTCTGCAGGGAGTCTCGTCAATGTGCACGAGGAAGAAAATTAGGCCACAGTCAGCAGGATTTCGGAGAGATTCAGTATTTGCCAAAAGACTATTTGTCACCTTCAGGAATGTAAGAATACAGAAGAAAAAAAAAATCAAACATCAATTTCAGCCAAGTATAGATTTTCCGGTAAGTGGGAAAGGGGAGACCCAGCCCCTAGTCATCCAGAGTTAAGTTATTCTCCTAAGCTGCTGTCGGACTGCACCTCATAATCCCAGTGTTTGCTGTGTCTTTTTTTTTTTAAGATTTTATTTACTCATGAGAGACACACAGAGAGAGAGAGGGAGGCAGAGACACCAGCAGAGGGAGAAGCAGGCTCCATGCAGGTAGCCTGACGTGGGACTCGATCCTGGGTCTCTAGGGTCACACCTTGGGCTGAAGGGGCGGCACTAAACCACCGAGCCATCCGGGCTGCCCTGTTTGCTGTGTCTTTGCAATGGTTTGCATACACCGCGGCGTGGTCTCCAGGAAGAGACGGGTTGTCTGGCATTGCTGAGTCCAGGCGAGCACAGCTAAGTCCTCACTACTCGGCAGTGGGCTCTTGGCCCTGCAGATTACCCAGAGCCCCACCCCCTCCACCCTCCTTGGGTCACCTCCCAGACCAGACAAGACCACACCTTCTGCGGGTCCTCCCACCTTCTCTGTAAAGGCCCCAAGCTCTCACACCCCGCAGTCTCCAGGTTGTGTTCCAGTTGGCCCAGCTTCCCCCAAGCTGCAGCTACTCGGGCTCCAGGTAGAGAAGCTGACCTACATGTGAAAAGCAAAGAATCCAGGAGGCCCCGGGCAGGTAGACTGAGCAGCACGGAGCACGCAGAAACATAGGCCTGCGGTCAGCATGGCAGGCAATATAATGCCTCCCCAAGAGGCCCGTATCCTGTTCTTGGAACCTATGAATGTCACATGGCAAAGGGACTTAGGGTTCAGATGCCATGATGCAGGTTGCTGGCCAGCTGACCTGGAGATGGGAGGTCATCCTGGATTCCCTGGGTGGGATCCACTTAATTGCCTGAGTCCTTAAGAGTGGAAAGAGAAGGGCACCTGGGTGGCTCAGTTGGTTAAGCATCACCCTTCAGCTCATGATCTCAGGGTCTTGGGATCGAATCCTGCATCAGGCTCCCTGCTCGGTGGGGTGCCTGTTTCTCCCTCTCCCTGCTGCTCTCCTTCTTGTGCACGCGCTCTCTCTCTGAAAAAAACAAAATCTTTTTTAAAAGAACCTGGAAAAAGAGGAGACAGAAGACAAGGTCCAAGAGTTTTCCCATGGACACGCCCCTCCACCTACTGTCACTGGCTTTGAAGTTGTTAGAGGGAAATACAGGCAACCTCCAAAAGTGGGAAGGTAAGGAAGCAGATTCCTTTGAAGCCTAGAGCCTCAGAAAGGAAGGCAGGCCCTGCTGACCTCTCAACCTTAGCCCAGTGAGGCCCAGCAGGACCCCTGACCTACAGAACTGGGAGCTCCTACATGTGGGTGGTTTGCTGTTGTAAGGCCCTCAGCTGCAGTCACTTGTCCCACAGATCAACGGGAGGCTCGCAGCAGCAGGGCCCAGGTCAGGTTCTCTGCAGAGGAGCCCTGGCGGCCTCACAGGATCTGCTCTGGCCTGTGTCTCAGGGTCAGATGGGCACAGCCACCACCCAGCTGGCTGGGAGAAGTAGGGAGGAAAGCAAACACCTTGTTTCTCACCATTAATCCATGCCTCGAAGTCTCACAAACACTACATTGGTGCAAATTCAAAGAAATGAGGTCAGCGCCCTCATTATTGATTGTATAAAACAGATTTGATTCACAGCTTTTGGAAAATGAAGCTGTGCTCTTTTGACTATTTAGAACAATCTTGATAAAGCAATCTCATCTTCAGATAACATCTCAGGACGACATTATGGGGCTAGTACAATTGTTTCTAATGTACAAAAGGAAAAATGGGACCTCGCATTTAATCGTTTACAAACTCCCTATTTCGTTAGAAACATTTTGACTTCAATGGCTAATTAGATGTGGCAACAGTATCTAAAATACACACTACTCCATGGTTTTTAAGATTTGTGTAAATCCTCACTTCGGCACCATTCTGCACAGTGGAAGTAATAGAGATCCTCCGAAAAGGGCAGATGTTACACAAAAAGAATAGAGACGGGTGATTTTCAGTGGCCTCTAGAGAAAGCAGCTCAAGGGTTGTCCATCACACTCCATCCCTGTCTGCCCGCGGTGGAGACGAGGCTCTGTTAGGGCCAGCTGTTTGGCCTCCAGGCCAAGGTGAGCCACACTTATTGCGGAGTGCTGCAGGGGTATGAGGGCTCCTCTGTCTTCTACACAGGAGCCGGGCCATGGTAGCCCTGGGCGTGGGGACACACAGGGCTCTTTCTTGCTATCTGCTTCTGTGTATGAGGTCCCTGGAGATGGTGGCAGCGGTAGGTGGCTTTCCTCTGCAGTTCAGGTGTAGGAGACAAAGGCCTCAGGATGCCTGGGTGGCTCAGTTGGTTAAGTGTCTGCCTTCAGCTCAGGTTATGATCCTGGGGTCCTGGGATCAAGAAGCAGGAATTCTGCTTCTCCCTCTGCCTCTGCCTGCCACTCTTCCTGCTTGTTCGTTCTGTCAAATAAATAAATAAAATCTTTAAAAAAAAAATAAAGGAAAGGAAACAAAGGTCAAAGATCAAATGTCGCTTACCAGGGAGATTTGTACTGGGTCTCAGATCCGAAGACCAGCCAAAAATCGAGTATCAGGAGGGTATACTAGTCAGGGCTTGATAGAACCAATGGAATATGTGCAGGGATATATAAGAAGAGACATATTGCAGGAATTAGTTCACACAACTATGGAGACTGAGAAGTCCTGCCATCTGTCAGAACCCGGAAAGCTGATGGTGTCATTCAGTTAGAGCCCAGAGGCCTGTGAACCAGGAGTACCAGTGTCCAAGGGCAGGAGAAAATGGGAGGTCAGTTCAAGCAGAGTGAGTCCGTCCTTCCTCCACCTTTTTGTTCTATTGGGGCCCTCCATAGATCTGAAGGGCCACCCACACGGGAGAGGGCAGCCAGGCTTACTCAGTTCACCAATTCAAATGCTAATCTTTTCTAGAAACATCCTCAGACACCCCCAGAACTATTTTCCCTGCCCTCTGGGCACTCCTTATCCCAGGTAAGGGGACACATAAAATCAACCAGCACACAGGGCATTCTCTGCCGTTGTGCTATGGTGCCCCCTGGACATCAGGTGACGGGGGCACACTGGGACCAAGGCCAACTGAGGGGAGTCCCAAAGCCATCCAACCTGCCCTTCAAACTGTGATATTTTAAAAAGAGGGAAATAGGGGTAAAGAATTGAGAAGAGAGAGGAGGAGGGAAGGTATACAGGATCGCTTCTGACCAGCAGCCCGTTAGCCTCCCAGTGACCAGAGTCTTGTACGGTGTTTGAACCACCTTCAGGACTTTCCTGGGGGGACCCAGCACTGGCCCTCCAAATGTCAGAGCCAGGAGCGCTCACACTGGAGGGGAGGACACAGCCCAGGTACTGCTTGCCAGACTATTTTCCTTCCACTCAGAACTGCAGAAACATATGATTCCAATTCCACAGACTCATTTGGAAGCACAAAGTTCAACATGGCAGGATACGGGCGATGCATAAAACCCTGTGCCCGGAAAACATAATGTGCATTTTCCTTAAGCTAATGAGCACCAAGTGAAGCTTTTCTTTTTCTTTTTTTCCCACCTACTGGAGAGCTCAGCTGGAGTGAGGTCAGGAGTTATCTATCGGTCCAGCCTATCCTTTGGAACACACATTTGTTGGAAAATTGCAGCTTTCAAAACAGAAACATGGATTTCAGGGGGTAATGGTAGGCACAACTAATATGTTCTGAGGTTTTACAACATGACTTAAAGATGTGTCACATCTACCAGATGATGCGTGATCAAGTGCTAATTTTTCAAAACTTCTAGAGGGGAGATGGTGTGGAAGTGAGGAGGGGCAGGAGGGGCCTTTTATAATTTATCAGACTTAGCAAAGCAGCTCAGTGGTGTGTGTTCACTACAAGGATGTGTGTGTTAAGCACTCTCCTACCCAGTTCTCGAATTCTTACTTCATGCCAGGACGTTCACCTAAATGTCTAACCACAATCTTTCCAAATGTGGAGGCTTTTGCCTCCGGAGAAGATATAACCAAGGTAATTTGATCAGTGGAACAGAAATAATCCATGCCTCACTGAGCCCATGGCCGACTTCTGCTGCATTTTAAAGATGCTGGCATTTATTATCATTGATTACTTGGCTTTTAATTTGACATTTAATATAGCTCCGTGTCTCTGAGGCATTCAAGACATACAGACGTTTCCTTTTTACTCTAAGTTAACATTTTGCCTTTCTTCGTAGCTCATCATTCTTAATCTCCTTTAAACACTTGCTCAAAGCCAACAGCTGTCTTTAGCCTTTCTGTCTAAAGTATTTCCTGTAACGATCTCGCAAGGTTGTCAGTATATTTGAACTTCGATCCTCAGTGACATCGGTCTTGGTGAGGCCTGCAATCCTTGGGGCCAGGAGCCTCAGCTCTTTACACAGTCTACAAAGCATCCTGTGAACCCATAGCCTTCCAGAAATTCCATACTGCAGCCAGGGTGATCACTTTCCATCTCCACCCCTGGGACCACAGTCCTCTAATTCCTGGAGATCCCATGACTGGGTCCATTCATTCTGCAATAAGCATCCTAAGTGCCGATCAACTCCTCCACAGCACGATTTGCCAACTGGTCTCCTTCACAAAGGTGCCAAAGGGATCTGATTTATAATATCCTTAAGGAGGGCTGTGATTTGTTGTTTTCATGCAGAAGCCAGAAAGCTCTCTGTGGAGCACCTGCTTTGCAGGAGCAATATTCACCTGGGCTGTGCCAAGCATAGCACACCTGTGGCTCCTGAGCCTGGGAGGCAGAACCAAGCTAGCTGAGTGCATTGGGGTTCCTAGACAGCAGGCAGGAAGCCCACCTAAGGAACACCTTGGCCTTGACCAGGGTTTCCCCTGGGCAGACGGGCCACTGGTCAGTAGTGGAGACAGAAGGTGAGGATCACAGGGGTCCCAGCAGAGGGCTCTGGGGCTGGAGTTCAGTTCTCATACATGGATGAATTGGCCCTGGGTTTGGGGTGGGAGACCACCCAGCCTGGGTTCACTTTTCCAAATGCTGAGCATTTAATCACAGTCAGCCCACTTGACTGAAACCTGATTCAGGATCTGAGTGATCCCTGCCCAGCAGCCAGGCAGCCTTCACCTCTCCTGAGCCTCCCCTCCCCTATAGAAAAGTTATGAGAATCCACAGCACAACGCCTAGAACAGAAGCACTCCATGCCCATAAGTTCTCCGTATTTTATAATCCCTCTTATTGCTTCTGAACTAGATTCCAGTTCCTTTGGGCTGGCAGTCTTCAAAGGCTGTGAGACCGAGGCAGTCCTGAGGCTCTGCATTCCAGTGAAAAACAAACAGGTGGGGCACAGCCAGAAAATGCGCAAATATTCTGGGAACCAAAATGCATCCTAAGAGTTGGTGACTTGTCACATGAGAGTCAGTCCTCTATGACAACATGTGAGAACTGAGTTTTACAGCCCTCCAGAGACCACTATTCCTTTAATAACCAAGTAATAATAACCTCAGCTCCCTTCCGCACCACCACCAAAGATGTCCTTATCAGTGTTCCCAAGAACATCTCCAGAAGGACACGTAGGGTCCATCACTCTACTCACCCCCAGCTTCTCACTTGGCACACCTGACTGCCTCCCACCTGCTTGACCATCCTACCCCAGCTATCCCCTATCTGCCCAATCCCAAATCATGGACACAGTGTCAGAAACTAGAGAGACCTGTTACCAAAATTTAAGCAGCACATAACAGAATTAAATGCAGGGGGCTCCATATTTGATCAGTTCCCAAGGGTGGTGGGCCCCACTCCTGAATATTTGTTCATGTCATGAATCTTTGCATTCCCATCTATTCCCACTGCCCCACCTTCCTTGAGCCCACCTCTTAGCTCAGCTGTCCACAGAAACACCAACAAAATACATATCTGACCATGTCACTCCTCAGCTTAAATGCTCCCATGGTTTCCCACTGCTCTTAGGCCAGTATCCAAAATGGCTCTCAAGACCCTGCATGTCCTGGCTGCTAGCTACCCCTCCTGCATCATTGCTCAGATTGCCCCCCTTTTCCTACTCTGTGCTTAGTCAGGCTGGACCTGTCTTAGTTCCTCAAATTTGTCATCATCTCTCATCTCCCACCTTCTGAACATGCTAGTCCCAATGTCAGACACACAGCAATTCCTCAATACCCATATGTGGTAAAGAGAGAAATCAACCATTTATTTATGAGGCCATTCTCTATCAAATTGCCTGCCTGACACAGGAATAGTTTCTCATTAAATGTTTGAGGAAGAGGAAGAGAGATGAGATGAGGAAAGACAGGGACACAGGGAAGGGACTAGAAGACAAGTGGTAAACTGGTTGATGAGAAGCCACAGATCAAGAATTTCATTAGATCTGGGGAGGGTGAAACATGTAGAATAAAGAAATGACAAAGCCAGGGATACAATAGTTGTCACAGATTGGGAGTCTTAAGACCTTAGCTGCTCCCCTTGACAAGTCTCAGTCTAAGTTCCAAATGGTCCAAGTGCCCAATATGGCTCCCTTACATAAGTTGTTGGGCACGGCCTTTCTACACATTGTCCACTCCAGCAGAAGGGTTGTCCCAGGGGAGGGCAGGGCTGGAATCAAGGCTGGGTAGACCCCTGACTAAATTTCTAACCTTGACTTCTATCCCCAGAGCTACCTCAAGGTCTTATCAGCTGGCCTTGGACTAGGAGCTCAATGTCACTCTGGCGATTTTAACCTCAGAAAAAGATGTGAAAATATCTAGGCCAAGGAACCAAAATGGAAATCTCAAAATGGATATCTCTCAAGCCCAACACTTCATACCAACCACTAGGCAATTATATAGTCAAGCTATTATACAGCAAAATAGCATGCCAGCTTAGAGCAGCTGTAAAACTTTGTCTTCCTCTTAGAAAATGTGTTTCCTCCTGCATTGTAGTCAACTTGATATCTGTATGTCAGCATAGTTTTGAAAGATTCCGTCTGCATAAATTTATATATCACACGGAACTCAGTCTACAAGGGAGACAGAAGTGTAAACTATATACGTTCTGCAGTGTGACAACACAGGGCCCAGCTCACAGCCCATACTCAAATAATTGCTGCAAATGGATGAAATGAGTGGGTGTCATAGTAGAGGTGGAATGCAAGATCCAGAGGGGCCCTGAGGAAAAAAAACACAGCTCATACTGGAAAGGAAAGTCAAATCCTAGAAGACAGGGAAGACACCCTTGATGGTTCTTAATCAGGGAGTTTGTTAAAGGGGTTTCTAATTATTGAAATACTTATTGGAAAAAAACCTGGACGTTACACAGAGCATAGAGAAGAATACCCACCCGTGATCTAGGTTGACAAATTTAAGTACGTGTGGAGGAAATGGTTGAGCAGGGATGGAAGTGAAACCAGTAAGGAAACTGGCCAACTTAGCTGGGCCAGGCGATGAAGGGAAGTCATGAGGGTTGCTTCTGGGAAGAAAGAGTAATTCAGTTGGCCATACTATGGAATCTCCAGTCAAAGATATGTTGTTGAGACTTGAAAAATATCTGGGACCTCATACTGATAGTTCAGAGAGAGATGGGGTAAATGGGTATGATCAATACTGCCCAGCACTAGTCTTAGGAGGCCGGAAAGTTTGTTTGGCCTGGAACATCCCACTCATTACTCATGCATCACACTCATTTACTCAAAAGCCCTTGCCAAAGCATCGGGTCTATCAAATCAGAAGGAAACAAAACTCCTGCGATCACCAAAAAGAAAAGACCACCACCCAAGTCTTGGCAAATCAAGTCCAACATGGCTTTTGGCACTGGGGGAAGGCATATGTGGTAGATAGAGTAATGCCCTCTGTCAAAGACTTCTCTGCTCTAATTTTTGGGACTCCTGAATATGTTACCTATACAATGAAAGAGACTTAGATGTGATGAAGTTGAAAATCTCTAAATGGAAAGATAATGCTGGGATATCAGGGTGGGCCCAGTGCCATCACAGGGTCCTTGTAATGGAAAGAGGGAGACAGGAGCATGAAAAGGAAATGTGACAACGGAAGGTGGAATTCAAAGAGATTTGAAGATGCTACCCTGCCAGCTTTGAAGATGGTGGAAGGGACCAGGAGCCAGGAATAAATGCCGGCAGCTTCTAGAAGCTTGAAAAGACAGTGAAAGAGACTCTCCCCTAGAGCCTCCAGAAAGGAGCCAGCTCTGCTGATACCTTGACCTTAGCCCAACCAGAGACCCAGGCTGAACTGAGAATTACAGCAAATTTATGTTATTTTAAGCCAGTAAGTCTGTGGCAATTTGTTTCTGCAGCCATAAGAAACTGATACAGCATGTCTTTGTTTTATACAATTGTCTCCATATTACAAGACCTACCAGAAAGGTCTGGTAGCGCCCCCCAGTCATGTGACAACCAGAAACACCCCCACATTTTCAAATGCTCACTGCAGGGGAGGGAGCATCCAGCCCACTGAGCACAACTGCTCAGGGGACAAGCAAAGTTTTCCTTCCTGCTCCCAATTCCTCAAGCTTCCATCACCCCTGCCTTTTCCTCTGTCAGTGCCAATTCATCAGATTAAAAGGCTCCTAACATATCCAGAAGAAACTGGGGCTCCATAGCAAAGGTAGAAACAGTGAGTATATGGAGACAAAGACATTCATCCACTTGATTCACTTAAACACATTTGCCTCTGCAGAGATGTCTGCTTCTATGTATGTGACCAACAAAGTATAAGATCACTTACAGGAGGGGGTCAGCTAAATCGGGAGCAGCCTTGTGCCCCCTGATGACTGGAGGAGGGAGTTAGGCTCTCTGATTGACCGCATGCAATCCCATTGGCTCCCCTCCGCAAGCCGGCTGCCTAACAGTCTCAGAATTCAGAAAGCAAAGGATTTTCATTCTGGGCATGGAGAAACTGGAAAACAACAGCGCAAGCTGGAATTTGCACTTACAGGATCCGTTTTCATTTTGGTTTCCCCCCCAGACCTGCACACCAGAGACCAGCACTACTTCAGGTGGATTGTTGGCTTCCCCTGGAAAAAACCTGCCACTTGGACATCCCTCATTTGCTAATATTCCAAATGCTAGAGCAGAGATGTGGAGAGATCCAGGTTTATCTCTAATTTAGGCTTCCAGGAAAAGAGCTTCACAGATCACACCATTATTTCCCATTAAGCCTAAGAAGGGCGCCCATTTCCCCCTTAGAGAGAGGCTCTATATTGATAGGCAGTGGTTTCCAAAGACCCATAAAAGGAATAGGAATTCAAAGGTATTTTTTCCTGTCTTCAGCTAACATTTGCTGTGCGCTTCTTTGAATTATTCATTATTAAGATTATGCCATCAGCAAAACCAAACCATGTCTGTTAGGGGAAGTTTACCCACAGAAGTTTTAGAAAATGGAATATGGATTACAATCACTACTGCTGCTTTTAGCCTAATTATTTTTTCCTTAAAATCCAAACATCACCATGGTTAATGTTACAGAAAAGCCAAATCTAATTGATTATGTATAGTCACTGATACATATTTTAATGCTCAAGGGTCAAAATTTGTTATTAAATGCTACTTTTCTTAGCTTCAAGAGAATTTTCAGCTATGTTAATGTTGTTAATCTTCTCTTCAAGGCGAATGTCATCACCCAAGACATGAGAACAAAAATTTTTAATGTCAGAAAAGTCTTACTGTTATGTTTCCAAAAAGATTCATTGCCAAGTTCTCACTAGGATCCTAAGGTTACTCTGAGTCTCTATACTTCTCTCCACCATGCCTCCCCAACCCCCGCCCCCAAACAGGGCGTACCTTGTGGACTCATGCACCATTTGCATACACATACACATAGTTGAATTTCTTTGGGCCTTCGCCTTTTCTACCTTCAGTATAAATTAAAATCATAGGTTAGGATAAGTGTGAAAAGAGAAAAATCTCAGGATGCCTGAGTAGCTCAGTCTGTTAAGCATCCAACTCTTGATTCCAGCTCAGATTATGGTCACAGGGTCATGGGATGGAGCCCAGCGTCAGGCTCAGCAGAGTCTGCTTGAGATTCTCTCCTTCTCTGTCTGCCCTCTCCACCCCACTTGTAAGTGGACTCTCTTAAAAAAAATAAATAAATAAAAGTTTTTTTTTGTTTTTTTTTTTAAAAACAAGAGGGAGAAAATCTATCCTACTCCAGTTCTTCCTACATCCCAAGGACCTTGTCCTTGGCCTCTGGAGAAAGATAGGTCTTTGTAAAAAATAAGTGAATGAGTGAACAAATGAATGAAATCAAGGTATGGAAAACACCGCAAAGTTATTCGTACAAGCTCCACAAGTCATGAGCTGTGTGACCTCAGGCAAATTGCTTAATCTCCCTGTGTCTCAGTTTTCTTATCTGTAAGATGTGGATATAATTATAGTACCCACCTCATAGGGTTGTGGGAATTATATGCATGAATACATGAAAAGCACCTCTATTCCATGAAGGAATATAGTAGATGAATGGACAGAGGATGCATAAATAGATTTTTTTAAAAGTCATTGAGAGAGTAGCAGGCTTCAGAGATCAATCAGCCACTCAACAAGCATTGATTCAACACCTAGGAAATTCAGGCAGGCTCTGGGCCTGTTGCTATGGTTATGACCACAACCATTCAAACTGGGTTCTTAGTCTCACAGAGCCCTCAGTGCTGTCTTCCAAGAAAGCATGGAGTCTCCATGTACTGGACATGCTCAAATCACTGCCATCTTGATGTGGATTGAGCAGGATATGTGTCATCAGCTCAATTATCTGTGGAAAAAAAAAATGGATGCATTACGGTTTTGAAGGCTGACTGGTCTTCAGAACACTCCAACTGAAGGCATTATGGGATAATTATAAACAACTCTAGTCTATCACTTTTTTTAAGTTTACTTTCTCCCCCACTAGCAATCACTGCTCCTTGGTACTGGGATGAAAATTTGACCACAGTGCACCCACAGTGAAGTATTCACAAATAACATATTATCATGATTCCCACAAATCCAGCACAAATGCTACCCTATCCAAGGTGCAGCCTCGAGTACTACAATTTCTAAAATCTGAAAGCACAGACGGCCTTCATGAGGCCCCTGGGGGTCAGGCTTAAATTGACTGGCATCTCCCTTTCTGCCATCTGTGTTAAAAGCCACTTCCGTCCACCCTCAAAATCTATTCTTACAGGATGTATCTTTAGGAACAAGGCAGGATTTGTGCAGCAGAGGAACAGGATCTCTAAACCAGGCTCTAGACACTGGTCTCATTTTCAGCTGATTAGCATTCACCACGCAAAGAGTTTGTTTATAACTTATTTTATAGAATTCTCAAGATCAATCCAGCAAAGCAGATTCCAAAGGGACTGGCTCCTGGTACAAGAGCAACTTGTATTTTCTGCAAAGCTTCGGAGCACGCTTGCAACAGTGAGGCAGCTGAATTTCACGATGTGGCAAAGACAGACACCAACTTCACGGACACTTGCATTTGTGTTTACTGCATGGCCTCAGTCTCCCACTGACCCAAAAGTGTATTTCCTGAGAATTATCCCTCAGTTTCCAGTCTAACAATAAAAGGCTAATTACTGAGTAGTTACTATCATGCAGGCAATTTTTTACTAAAATGTAATAGACTGATCATTGTGTATGTTTAAGGTGTACAACATGTGGGGTTCAACACACCCAAATAATGCATGATCACCCTGTACCATTAGCTGACCTATCGCCCAATTTTCACTTCATTGTGAAAGGAGTAATTAAGATCTAGTCTCTTAACAGGCTGAATGTTTATAATGCAGTATTGTTGTCTATAATCACTATTCCGTACTTTAACTCTCCAGGACCTACTTAGCTGCCAGTTGCAAGTTTAAACCCTTAAACAACATTTCTCCTATTCCTCTTTTTAAAAAACTTTTATTTTTTAATTCAATTTGCCAACATATAACGCCCAGTGCTCATCCCATCAAGCGCCCCCCTCAGTGCCCGTCACCCAGTTACCCCAACCCCCACACCTCCCTCCCCTTCTGCAACTCTGTTTCCCAGAATTAGAAGTCTCGTGGTTTATCTCCCTCTCTAATTTTTCCCACTCCTATTCCTCTTTTCTTATGAGCTCCCAGTAACCACCATTCTGCTTTTTACAAGTTTGGCTTTTTCAGATTCCACCTATAAACTATTTCATACAATATTTGTCTTTTTATATCTGAATTATCTCACTTGACATAATGTCCTCAAGGTCCATCCATGTTCTGGCAAATGGCAGGATTTTCTTTTTTCTCGTGGCTGAATGTTCTACTATATGTACATATACCATGTCATCTTTATCCATTTATCCACTGATGAACACTTGGGATGTTTCCACATCTTGGCTGCTGTGAATAATGTTGCAATAAACATGGAGTATAGGTATCTTTGATATTTTCATTTCCTTTGGATACACACTCAATAGAATTGCTAGATCATCTGGGAGTTCTTTTAATTTTCTGAGTTATCTCCACACCATTTTCCATAGTGGCCAAAGCAGTTTACATTCCCACCAACAGTGGGGTTGGGTTCCCACTTCTATAATTATATATGATTTATATACACTAGTACAAGTGATCCTTGTCATAAGCCTGTTGAAGCATAATGCCCATTCTGTGAGAATACATTTTTAATTCACCATTATCCTCTCTAATGAAGAAATGGAGATTTACAGATGGAAATTTGTCCAAGGTGCAGAGTTGGATCTGTCACCCCAGTGTATCAGCCTCTAAGTCCATGTTCTAGATCAATGCACCTGTGGTTAATATTGGTTTCTTTGGTGCAAGATTTGAAACAAAAAAACTCTTGGGATCCCTGGGTGGCTCTGTAGATTAAGCATCTGCCTTCGGCTCAGGTCATGATCTCAGGGTCCTGGGATTGAGACCTGCATTGAGCTCCCTGCTCAGCGGGGAGTCTGCTTCAGTTTCTGCTCCTTCTCCCCTCTCCCTCAAATAGATAAATAAAATCTTTTTAAAATAAATAAAACAAAAAACTCTTTATTGAAGTATATAATTTATATAATAGACATATAATGAACTATACACCCATACGGAATACATTAGAAGTTTCGACATATACACCCTCATAAAACCAACAACACAATCAAGATAATGAGTGTATCCATTACACATCACCAAAGTTTCCTTCTATCCCTTTATAATCCTCCCCTTATTTTCTGCCCTCTCCCCCACTCTCCACAACTTGCTGTCTCTCTAGTTTGCATTTTCTAGAATTTTACATAAATGGAATCATAACATGTCATTTTTGTGGTCTGGTTCCTGTCACTAGGCCTACGTATTGCTGCAGGTATCAATAATGCACCACATGAATTGCCTACTTCATTACATACATACAACCAAAATTTGTTTCTCCATTTATCCAGTGATGAACATTGGGTTGTTTCCAGATTTGGCTGTTACATACAAAGTTGCCATCATACTTGTGTACAAGTGTTTATGTGGATGTAGGTTTTCATTTCTCTTCAGTAAATGCCTAGAAGTGAAGTGGCTGGATCATAAATGCATGCTTCACTTTTAAAGAATCTACCAAACTATTTTCCAAAGTCCTGTCATTATTTCATATTCCTTCCAGCAGCGTATCAGACAATTCCAGTTACTCTCTATCTTTGCCAATAGTTGATATGATGGTCATTTTTAATTTTGAACATTCTACAAGGTGTGATGGCCTCTGTTGGTTTTAAATTGCATTTTCCTCAATAATGATAATGTTGAGTATCTTTTCATACATCTATTTGCCATCCATATATTTTCTTTAGCAAAGTGTCCTAATCTTCACACATTGTTTCTGGTTACTGAGTTTTAGGAGTTTGAAAATTATACTCTGGGCATAAATACTATGTCAGAATGATTCACAAATGTTTTCTCTCCAAAGCTTGTATATTCACTCTTACAAGTGTCCACCAAAGTGGAGTTCTTAATTTTTATAAGCATAATTTTTTTTTTTATTCGAGAGAGAGGCAGAGACACAGGCAGAGGGAGAAGCAGGCTCCATGCAGGGAGCCCGATGCGGGACTCGATCCAGGAACTCCAGGATCACGCCCTGGGCCAAAGGTGGTGCTAAACTGCTGAGCCACCTGGGCTGCCCTAGTTCTTAATTTTGATAAGGTCTAATTTTTCTTTTATGGATTTTGCTTTTGATGCCATTTTAAAGAAATCTTTGCCTGATCCCAAGTCGCAAGTATTTTTTCTCAGAAGGTTTGTAGTTTTATGTTTACATTTAGGTCTGTGATCCATTGAGTTAATTTTGTACATGTGTGAGACAGGTATCAAAGTTAATTTTTTACAGAGGGATGTCTAATTGTTCCAACATCTGTTGAAAAAATTATCCTTCTTTCATTAAATTGCCTTTGTAGCTTTATCAAAAAATAAGTTGACCAGGTACACATAGGTTATTTCTAGACCCTGTTCTATTCCATTCATTATTTGTATATCCCAATGCCACACTGCCCTGATCACTATAGCTTTAGAATAAGCCTTGGAGTCAGATAGTGTAAGTCCTCCAACTTTGTTCTTCAGCAAAGTTGCTTTAATTATGCCAGACACTGCATTGCCATATGAATTTGAGATCCACTTGTCGGTTCCTTTAAAGAAAAAAAAAAAAAGCCCATTGACATTTTTATTAGAATTGCATTGAATCAGCCTACCGATTTATATGATAACCAAAAAAGCCCGGTAGAGTTTCAATGGATATAGAATTCTGGGTTGTTGGTTTTTCTCTCAGTACTTTAAGATATTGTTCCATGGTCTTCTAGTTTGTATCATTTTAAACAAGAAATCTGCTATCATTTTGTCTTTGTCCCACTATATGTAATATGTTAAAAGGTATTCTTCCAGAATTTTAAAATACAAGTAAAGACATTATTTATTATTATTATTCTATTTGCAAAGATTTAAACTACCATCTAGCTGGGAAGACACAGGCACTCTCTGCCCTATTGATAGAACATAAATTGGTGCCATTTTCTTCTATGGTAATTTGATATAATCTATCCCCAAAATGTCTGAACCTTTTTACTTTTCTACTAGCTTTCTCTAGAGATCTATTCAACAACTGTGTGAGTATATAAAACTACTTATTGCCTCATTATCTAAAGTCAAAACTTCAAAATACAAATCATAGATTTTTAAAATATGAGTTTATATATTAAGAAAATCTACCCAGGAAAACATAGCATAGAAATTTTATTAGCATAGAAATATGTATCAGTAAAGATAATTTTGGGTATAAGTAGCAAGAAACACAATCCAAATGAGGTTAGAAAAGGAGTTTATTGGCACTATAATCCAAGAAAAAGGAACTCGACTGAACAATCCAACTGTAAGAAAAAAATAACCAGCAAGAAAATAGACAAAAAGCTGGAGGGCTCTAACCAAACTATAAAGAAGATGGTCTCCATAGTGCAGGACTATGGAGAATTCCCACTTTCTCCTTTACACATTTCTCTAGGGTTTCAACATTTACCACATGAGTAAGAAAAAATTCCTCTATTTCAAAATAAAACTTCAAAAAAGCCCAAAATCTTATCAGGTTCCAGGTATGAATTTTTCATATTTTCAATGAAACATTATTGAAAATGTTTAATTTTTAATCTAAAAGAAAACATGAAAATGTTTTCTTTAAACTTTTTTGGAGTATATTTTTCAATGTACTAGTGTGACTGTGACAAGTTAAAGCACTGCCCTCCTTTATACAAAATATTTAAAAGCCATAGCTATTTGTCAAATAGCCTCTGGAGAATTTAAACCCCAAATGCCACCACCATCACCCCCTCCCCCACACCAGCATCCAAAATGCCTCAGCAACACTCTATAGACAAGAAGGAATAGTGCTCCCCTCCTACCCACCCCCCACCCACCTATGCAGGAAATTTTCAGTTAGAACCCATGGGTACCATGATAAATCCTCCCTGAGATCATGGTAGCACATGACATGTAAGCAAAGAACTAAACCTCCAGCATGGTGGTGTCCATGAAGATGTCCCATCCCCACCCTACAGGTGCCATTATGGCAGAGAATTTTACATTTTAATTATACCACCTGGGCAAACAGAGGGAAATTGGCACAGAGCTTCTTAGGCCATTCAACTGAGTATGTGAATAGCAGTCTCTATGCTTCCTAGGTTTTACTCATTTCTGCATTTTCATTTTTATCCATCCTTCAGATGTTCCTAGTGTTCACTCACTCTACCAGAGCCCACCAAAAGGACTCTGATGCTAGGGGGTATTGGGAAAGAAGGAAGACTTTCCTCTTTCTCGCTCTCTCTCCCTCCCTGTTTCCACATAGAAGGAAATCTGTCAGAGTAACACCCTCTGCCTCTCTTTGATCTTCACCTTCCCTATCTATGGGAGGAGGAGGTGCTTCATCGATGGGTGAGATTGGAATAAAGACTTGGGTGTTGTGGTTCTGCTTCTTTGCTTTCCCTTAGCATCGCCTTCCTGCAGTGTGTTAAGTGCTTTGGACTCCTCTGGGCAAAGCTGTAGGCTTAGCAATAGAAACTTTGCCCACAGGGACCAATCCACAGTTTTCCAGAATGAGCTGGACTAGATGATTAAGTCTGCCAACTTGGGGATTTGCAATAGAAAGGACCAAAGCCATGGCTTTTCAACTGCTCTAAGAATGATGGAGCTGACATTTTCGTTTAAAACTGCTTGATTTCTCTATTTCAAATCGACTCAGAAGTCAAGTGAGTAACTTTTTTACCAGAAATCTCACTTCTAGAATTTACACTGAGTAGCCGCCTCTACAAGTGAGAAACTGCATACACACAACTTATTTACTGCTGTGTTGTTTGACATAGCAAACTATTGGAAACAGTTCAAATGCTTATTCACAGAACACTGGTTTCATAAATATGGTACATATACATAACAGTAATATTAGCCATTGAAAAAAAATGAGGAAGATCTCTACAAAGCGATATGGAATAACTTCCAGAATGTATTATTAAATGAAAAATGTGAAGTTTGGGCAGCCCAGTGGCTCAGCAGTTTAGTGCCACCTTCAGCCCAGGGCGTGATCCTGGAGACCCAGGATGGAGTCCCACATAAGGCTCCCTGCATGGAACCTGCCTCTCTCTGTCTCTCATGAATAAATAAAATCTTAAAAAAGAAAAAAAAAAGAAAAATGTGAAGTTCAAAATAATTACTTAGCATCATTTTTGCATAACAGTAAAGGAAAATAATGCACACATACATGAACACATGTATGCATTTTACTTCATTTTTCACAAACACAAAGATTGTCCAAAATCTAATAAAAGTTATCTAGGGGGAGAGCAGGAATAGAGTTCTAGGAAGAATAAAGATGGCAAGGAGACTTCTAACTATACCTTTTGTGTAGTTTTGACTTTTGAATTATATAGCTGTTTTCATTTTTCTTTTTGTTTTTTGTTTTTTGTTTTTTTTGTTTTTCTTTTTCAAATATTAAACATAATGAAAAAATTATAAAACTGAACACAGACACACATTAATATAACTGTATCAAGTTGATAACAATGCCATGTAGAAAAGATAAGGAATTAATTCAATTTTTTATAGCACAATCCTTTGCACAGATTTAGGATATATTCTAAGAACAAAAAGAATTGCCCCAAAGTCTTGAAATTTAGTTGGTGGTTTGTCAAAGGCAGTGATATTAGCATAATAATCCTGAAACTATTGGGGTGCCTGGGTGCCTAGGTCAGTTGGACATCTACCTTGGGCTCAGGTCATGATCCTGGAGTCCCTGGATGGAGCCCTGCATCAGGCTTCCTGCTCAGCGGGAAGTCAGTTTCTCCCTCTGCCCATCCCCCTTCTCATGTGCTCTCTCGCGCACACTCTCTCAACTAAATAAAATCTTTTTTAAAGAGATAGAACAAATTCATAAATATAGTGACTTGCGATAAGACCAGTTATCAAAAGGAGAAAGGAAATATTGAGTGACAGTGAAAAAGCCCTCTATGGTAGTCTACTTGAAGTAGAGGTATCAATACAAGCTCATGAGTTAAAATAAACATTTTTCCCCTAGCTCTGTCCACTGAAAGGGTCTAGAATCTAATACACCTTAGCAGCAATAAGCATACCTGGTGTCTAGTTCTTGTTCTAAATATTATTCTCAAAAAAAAAAAAAAAAGGAGCCAGGGCTCCTTGGAGAAATAGCTGATTGCATATCTGGGGCAGGGAGAGTATAAGATGAGCCTAGACCATCCTGCTGGGCAAAAAATAACAAGGAAATGCCCAAAGAATGAAGGCATATCAAAAGAATACTAGAATCAGTTCTAAGGGTTCCATTGGCCAAATTTGAAACAAATTGAGTAAAAAGAATAATGACATGGTTTTTTAAAACAAACCCATTAATCCAAACTACTACTTAAAAAATTAGTGAGGGAGATCTTTATTGAACAATGTCAACTGGGAAATGTAAAAGGAAGAATTAGAAAATCACTGTTTTTCCACCACTGATGTAATAATTGATTTAGGCAAGGATCATCTGTGAACACTAACATCCTTTTGTAAAATTTATCGGGTAAAGCTCATCAAGGACAAGATATTCAGATAGTCTCAAAGCACTACCCCGCAGATTATGACTTAGGTAGGGAATTCTTACAATGCAGTAATCTAGAGAGGCATACTAGAACTAAGTGAGACAATTTACCATTACTACCACTGGGACAAAATTCTGACTTGTGCCTCTTGATGTGACACAATAGGAAGGACATATCACCTGCATGGAGGTCCTAGGAAAAATGTTTAATTTTATTAGATCGTAAGGAAACACATAGACCAATCCAGTTTATGGATATTCTACAAGACACCCAGGTCAGGACTTCCCAAGTATCCTGTCATGAACACTAAGGGAACTGTTCTAGATTAAAGGAAACCATAGAAACATAATAAATAAATATAATATATGGGGGGGAAGTCAGCTATAAAGGACATTATTGGGCAACTAGAAATATGGACGTTATACTAGATAATATTTTTGTGTGCCATCTTAAATTTTTTATATAATCATTGCCTTGTGGTCATATAAAAGTGTTCATATTAACAATAAAATATTTTTACAATGTAAATGGGGGAAAAAGGAATGCCACTTCTTGTTCACCTAAAACTCCAACTTGCACTACCTAAAGAGATGATACCAACTTATTTTGAACTAGCCCAATATTCCTATCACCTTCTAGCCTGTTGAAGCATTCTTGTCAACATTCCCAATTAGCATCACTTCATTATTCTTGTTTTTATTTATGTCTTATCTTCCCTGTGGGAGAGGGAAGAGGTCTCCGCTGTACCCTGCATGGCCTCTAAAACCTTATCTTACTAGCTCAAAAACACTCAAATTCTTACTGTGATTAGTAAAATTTGTATATTTTCTGAAGTTATGTGCCAGCACTAATTATGTAACCATGGTAACCCGTAAGAGATTAGGGCATCCTAACCACCTCCCTTTCATGAGTGTCTAAAATTAAGGCTTAATTCGTCCACTCAAAAATATCTACTAATACCAATTATGTACCAAGTACTGTGCTAGGGTCCTAGGAAAATAGGGACAAACAAGACACAATCTCTGTTATCAATATAATGGGAGAGGCAGATAGATCGCCAGAACACAAAATGGTAGGTCTATCACTGAAGGTGGTTGATTCCATTTTGGAAAGAATTATACTTAAAACGACCATCTGTCGAGTACTAGAAGAACCATCGGACAGATCCTGTCAAATCAAGGCTGTCTTGAAATACCTAAGATTAGGGTCATACTCCTTTATAGGAGTATGGCCATATCTGGCTAGAGCAAGACTTCAAAAATAAGGCAACCTGAAGCTCTGCTTATCTCCTAAAACATCCAGATCCTTCTCACTCCTGATGTGCAGGGGAGTTTGTCAAAGGCCTTCAAAGCAGATATGGAAATCCATCAGTTCCCCAACGATGTTACGTACAACAGCTGTGATGAAAGCACCCTCTCTGAACAAAAGTGGCACTGCTTTATCATCTCCTTTCACAATAATTGCACAGCGCTTAGGCTTGCTATTAAGAACTGGGCAGCACCATGAAAAACATGTTGTTGGGAAACACCTGCATTGGCAAAGCAAAAATGAGCTGACCCAATTATTTTCTCCATTTCTAATTCTGGATTGGATATTAAGAGTAACTGAAAAGAACACATTGGCAAGAAATGGAGATAATTCTGCTTGGGGGGGGGGAAATTGCCCACAGAGCTCTATTGGACAAAATTTTGAAGTGCCATCTAATTATATACTTTTACACACCCCCTACTCTCCCCATGCAAAATGCCAGGGGTGAAAACATGTCATCTAGAGCCTTTCACCCACCGATTTCTCCCTCACATCCAATTTGAAATTTTTTAAAATTCCAATCTGGAGCTCTTTGAAGGATAATGATGGGAAGGAGACCCTGCCAAGCACACAGGATGGGATTCAACGCACTATGACTGGAACAGATGGCTCAAGCAGAAGCCACCAATTCAACATGACAGCCCACGATTAAATTGCTCCCTTTAAGTCTTCAGCAGTTCTGTGGCCCTATCCTTATTAGCTTCTCCAGGAACAGACAGTTGGGTCTACATAAGCACCAACAAGGCACTTTTCAAATAATATGTGGACTTGAACAAGATTTGAACTGGAAAAGGACACAGGGTCATTGGTCCTACTCACTCCCAAACTAGTAGCACAAAAGAATTACTCTAGAGCTTTGAAATATCCCTGGTCACTTCAAACATACAGAAGTGCAGTATATTTAATCAGCCAACTTCCCAGCACTGATCACTTACACTTTGTCCCTTTTTCCAGGTTTTTCTCGGGATTTTTTTTTTACATGAAAAATCAGTACGTTTACAGTAGATACATTTCAAGTATGCTTTACATCCCTCCATAGTTTCTGCTTCTCTCCCAAGACAACTATTATCTTGAAGATGGTATGTTCCCTTCTCATATGTATTTTTAGATTTTTAGTATAAATGTGTATGTCTCTAACATATTATATTGTTTTAGGTTTTGGGTTTTAAAATATACATATAGTGCTGTACATATTTTTTTTACTGAACATTTATTCTAAATTTATCCATGATACATAAAGATGCATTTCATTTATTTTCATTGAAATGGTCATTGTATTTTTTATATATTTCTTAAGCTGTATTTTTTTTTGACTTCATGACTTTTGAGGCTGTCTTTGAATCAAGAATTTTACAATTGTTGTGAATTGTAATAACGTTTCTACAATCTAATTTTGTGTTTACTTACCTTGATTTTTCTTTGCTACTTTTTTTTCTTCTATTGAGTTTTGTCTCTTTTTACATACTGGTTTAGAAGTCATGCTTCCCATTTTTATTCTCTGTGGCTACTCCTATTTTCCATAAACATTTAGACAGATCTAAAGTTAATAAGAAGAATCCTGCTTACATTAATACAAGGTTGGAATAATTCCTAACTACCAAGCCTCTTTTTTCTTTCCTGTATTTGTTACCACAGCCTGCTCTTGAATTCACTTGGTTTTAAAACCCATTTAAATTGGTCTTTCCTAAGTCAACTTCTATTTAGAAGTGCTAACATTCTTAACAAAATCCCCATCAGGTTTTTCTTGCATCCTTTTCTTTCCTTCTGTGTTGTGCTTCAGGAAGAGGGAAACATCTGTCAGGCATCCCTATCCTCTGGGTCTGCAAGAGACAAACTCTCAGGCTCTGTAGGTTTATAGGTGTCTTTTTTTTCATCATCTCTCCTGAATAGTTTGGGTATAAAATTCTAGTTGAGTGTCATGTTCACCATTAGGAAGCCATCATTCTATGGTCTTCTGGCATCTTATTTCTGATGAGAATCCTACCATCACAGCTTATAGTCAGTCCTTGTGGATAATCTACGTGTTATCACTGGCAGTATCTAGGATTTCTGTTGGGATATTCATGTTCGGCCATTTCCCTATGTATGACATCTGCCTGTGAGTTTTCTTTTCCTACTGGAGACTCCATATACTCCTTCAATCTCTGCTTTTATGTCTTCTAATTTCTCTTTCATATTTTCTTTTCCTCTCTGTGCTACATCTTGGATAATTTTCTCAGATCTTTCTCCCAGGTAAGCCAATCTCTTGTAGTTGTGTCTAATCTATACTTAGACTCCTCATTTGAGGGACTTTTTCTACCTGTAATGGTTTCTATCCTTTCTATTCAGTTCCTTTTCAAATTTGTCTATTCACTTATCCTCCCGTCCTGTTCTGCCTTATGTTTTCTAGCTCTTCTTTTGTCTTCTTGATATCTTATTGTGTTACTATCTCTAGTTCTTATGGTGTGAATTCTCCAGGGTGATAATTCTCCTCCTTCATGGTGCTTTCTCATGTGAGCTTTTAATATTTTACATGGGGAGCTTATCTTTAAGCGACATCATTTTTCACGGGAGTCCTAATGTTCTGGTCAGTGTCCACATTCTCATAGTAGATTATTTTCCTTCTGTCACTCCATACATAGCCCCTAATTTCTTGTTCCTTCCACAGGCAGGTCAATGGAACTTCTCATACCCCATTTCTTGGCTCCCAGCATTGCATAGACTTCTGTCCTTCATGGCACTGAGACTTTTTCTCTAATCCTCTAGTTTAAGATTAAGGCATCAAGCCCCCAGTCAGGAGCTTTTAACAAATTGATTCCTGGGGATACCTGGGTGGCTCAGTTGTTGAGCGTCTGACTTGATTTCAGCTTGGGTCATGGTCTCAGGGTCCTGGGATTGATCTCCGCATTAGGCTCCACACTCAGCAAGAAGTCTGCTGGGAATTTCCTCTCTCCCTCTCTCTTTCTCTCTCTCCGCCCCCACCCCCACTTTAATAAATAGATAAATCCCCGCTGTTCCCCGCTTTAATAAATAGATACATCTTTTTTAAAAATTGATTCCTGGGCTCCATCATAGATCTTCTGAACCCAAAGTCTGAGTGTGGGGCCCAGAAATTGATTATGTTCCCTAGTTTTACTACCTTAGTTATTGGCAAAGACAGGTTGAAAATCTATTTCCTAAGAGAATGTTAGTGTCAGAAACTCTAACAGGGGAGCAGTTTAGTACTTTCAAGAAACTTTCTCCATAAACAGAAGTATAGCTTAACAGTCCACCTGTTAGAAGTAATAAGCTGCAAGCATACACTACATGTCATCATTTTCTTAGGTAATGTCCCTCCCTACAACAAGTTTCCTCTTATGAATCTCTAATCCAACTATTCCATTTTTCCAAGAATAGAATCCTCTAAATTATCACCAGAAAGAGTCTAATTTGACACAAAAGGGAGACTTTTTTCTTAAAAGTCCTACATGAAAAAAATTAGAGATTTTTACCCTTCTCCTTTCCTCTTTTATCTAGGCATCCAGGTTAGCTCTCTATTGGGTTCCCTACATTTAATTTTAAATCCATCACCCACAGGTTTAATTATGGTTTTAATTTTTATAACAAGTGTTACTTCCATGGCTTCATATAAATACCAAAATAAAACTTGACATTATAAGAAATTAATTTAATTTTTAGTGAGACAAATGAAGTGACCTGTTGTAACCTATAAATAAATTTCTTATGCTATGCATATTTTTTTCCTAAATGCAAGGATTCTTTTCCATTTTGAAACACTTTTATTATGAAGCATAAGTTTCCAGGAGCATTTAAAGTCTATCATGTTCTGCCCCATGATCCTCTTTACCTTCATCCCTTTGAACTCCCTGACTTTGGCTGCAGCAGTGCTGAATGACCTGCAGACCCCTGACATATTCAGTGCTTTTGAGCATTTTCACACAGTGGCTCTGGCCAGAGTGCTTTGGCTCTGCATGCTCTCATCCCATGTCTCCCCCCACCACAACTTCTACCTCCACTTCCACACAAACACTTCATTATCCAGCACCTCCCTAGCTATCCTTCAAACACCCAAATTACCCAATCCACAATATCTACAAATACACATCTCATCTAGCACTTTTCACATCTGCTACAATAATTAATTCCTTGATCTCAGCAGAGTATAAGTTCTTGGAGGATAAGAACCACATTTTATTTAACTCTCATGTGTTTTAGAAAATAAAACGTTTGAGTAGCTACCTCATGGCCAAGCCTCACTGCGCATTGGGACTACAATGTGAGGACCCTGGCATCCTGCCCACGTGGCATGTAGTTAGGGAGAAAGACAATGGAATGACCGCATAAACAATTGTGCAATTATACATTGTGAAAACCCTATACACAAAAAAGTACAAGGTGTACCACAAAGAGATTTGGTTTGTTCTAGAAGGCTTCCCTTAGGAAAAATGTTTAAGTTAAAGGAGGGATTGAGAGAAGCTGGGTATATTTGGATTCTCCAGAGAAGAAGAAAATACATATGCTATATATATATATGTATATATATATATAAATTTATGTATCTAACTATAGATCTATGGACATAGACAAAGAAATTTATTATAAGCAATTCGTTCATGCAGTGATGGAGGCTGAGAAATCCCAAGATCTGCAGTTGACAAGCTGGGGGCCTGGGAGAACCAATGGCATAAGTTCACATCCAGGTTCAAAGGTAGAAAAAGATCAATGTCCCAACAAGAAGATAGAGCGAGTGAATGTTACCTTATTTGATCTTTGTTCTATTCAGTCTCTCAATGAACTGGAGGACACTCACCTACATTGGGGAGGGCAGTCCTGCTTTACTCTGTCTACTGATTCAAGTGTCACAGACACACTCAGAATAATGCCTAACCAAATACTTAGGCACCCAGTCGTGTTGATGCAAATAGTTAAGCCTCACACTCAGCAAGAAGATAAGGAAGAGCATGCCAAGAAAAGAGTAACCTACTTGAAAGCCTCAAGGGAGAAGGATTTAAGAAGACGAAGTCAGCGTGGCCAGAGTACCAGACTGCGGGGCTGGGCAACCACAGCTGAGGTGGAAGAGGGGCAGAGGCAGGTCTAGCAGGAGTTTGGGGATCTAGGAGTAAATCACACGAGGATGGAGGGGACATGTTAACATGCATTCCAGTCCTTTGCATGGTGCCTGAGAAATAATGTCTCCATAACTGTTTACAAAAGAAATAATAAACCATGAACAAACACAAAATCAACCTTGAGTTCAAAGCCACGCAAGGCTGAATTATTGTCTTGAGAAAAAAATCAATTCTCAAAAACAATACAGAAACATATTCATACACTCTTTCAACGAACATCTGTAAGGTCACTGCTTTAGACAAGGTATTGCAGGATACAATGGAGAGCAATAAGAATCTCACCAACAGCGGCACAGAGACATCTTTCTAAAATCCAGCAATCCTTTCATTTTATTTCACTTATTTTTCTTCAATTAAATTCAAACAATTGTAATTTAATAGTCTGTTAATAAAAAGCAAATATACTATAAGCCAATTTTTTCCAAGCCATTTTTGCTCATCTGTCACTCTGTGTATACATATGTTCAAATATTTTAAAAAGCTGGTTATCTCTAGGTGGCAAGATTTTTTTTACCTTGCATCTGTATATTTTTCTGAGTTTTAAATGTAATGAGTTCGTATCTTTTTTACAAAAATTCATATTTCTAAACTACTTAAGCATTAATTTTGACCATATTTAATGTAGCCATATAAAATTCTTTCCCATAGAAACTAAGAAATTTCAATTCAGATAGGTTAGACAACTAATACAGAGTTCCAGGGTGAAAATAGCTTAGATAGTCCTTATAAGGAATTTTGCTTGTTCTAAAAAGTAGAGGTTGGGGAGCATGGGTGGCTCAGTGGTTGAGCATTTGTCTTTGGCTCAGGTCATGATCCTGGGAGTCCTGGAATCAAGCCCCACATCAGGGTCCCAGCAGGGAACCTGCTCTCTGCCTATGTCTCTGCCCCTCTCTCTCTGTCTCTCTCATGAATAAATAAAATATTTTTTTAAAAATGTAGAGGTCTAAAAATTTGCCATTGAAAGGCAGAAAGTAACCTCCCTTCTCCTCCCTGTCGTTCCCACAATCCCCAGTTACAGAACACAATACCTCTCACAGGAACACAACAAACCCTAGGCAACTGCCACATTCTTAGGCTCTTTCTGTCTAGGGAACATGATCTGACACGTGCTAAATCTGAACCAGTGAACTAATCACATGTCTGTATTTCACAGGAGCACTTTTAAAGGGGATGAATAGGTCAACTTCTAACTAATGGTTACAATTCCCTTCTTTACCAAAGAATTTAAAGGGCATGACTTTGAAAAAAAAACAGGGTGGGAAGAAGGAGAAAGGAACCATATAGGACCTGCCTCACATTTTGTACCACAGATTGTATCATGCTGCAGATAAAAGAAAATCCCCATATTTATAACACTTCTATCCCACTTCTATTTTTTGCTTTTAAAAAAAATTTTTTGGGCACCTGGGTGGCTCAGTTAAACATCTGCCTTTGGCTCGGGTCATGATCCCAGGATCCTGGGATGGAGCCCATTGGGCTCTCTGCTCAGCGAGGAGCCAGCTTCTTCCACACCACTGCCTGTCACTCTGCCTACTTGTGTTCTCTCTGTCAAGTAATAAAATTTTTTTAAAGTTATTTTTTTCCTGTGATTTAAGCCAGGCAAAAAGATTTGTTAATTTAATAAACACCTGTTAGGTGCCTAAAAGACCCCAGAAACTCTGTGAAGCATGGAGAAACCAAAGAAACTCTCAAAAAGCTAATGGTTAGGAACCAAGTTTTCTATTAAAAATATCATTAAACACTTATTTCTACCCTACTGATTAAAGATTGGAAAATTCTAGAAGGAAATTCTAGATGCTATTGTAACTACCATCTTAAGGTAATTAATGTGGAAAGAGTGCCTCGATTAGGTGTTGGCCTTTAAAAAAAAAAAAAAAAAAGAAGTCTGGTATGAAAAAGGTTACCAAGAGAAGTATAATTTATGATAGAAATACAAGAGCCCCATCCTGAGACAATCTTTGCTGGCAAGCACATTAGTCACTGGGCAGGAGGGAGATATACTTTTTTGGATCCTTGTTTATGGCATGTGAAGAATATATTTGCCAAACTGTTCTTCCTTGAGTGTCTTATGTCTTTCAGGGGGATTCAGGTAACCAACCACTCTGCTTTCATCATTAAGTTGAAATAAAACTGACCCCAATCTGATGGTGGTAAAATACTAACTCATCGAAACACAAGAGGCATATGGTATTATGCTGAGTGAGATGAGTCAATCGGAGAAGGACAAACATTATATGTTCTCATTCATTTGGGGAATATAAATAATAGTGAAAGGGGATAGAAGGGAAGGGAGAAGAAATGCGTAGGAAAATATCAGAAAGGGAGACAGAACATAAAGACTCCTAACTCTAGGAAACAAACTAGGGGTGATGGAAGGGGAGGAGGGCGGGGGGTGGGGGTGAATGGGTGACGGGCACTGAGGGGGGCACTTGACGGGATGAGCACTGGGTGTTATTCTGTATGTTGGCAAATTGAACACCAATAAAAAATAAATTTATTATTTAAAAAAAGTGATTGCTACCCACCTAAGAATAATTGTCAAATCCGCTAAAAAAAAAAAAAAGATTAAACAAAACAAAACAAAAAAATCACTACAAAATAGGTCATGGAGAACCTTTCATATCAAATGTGTCCACCCAGGCCTAAATTGCATAGCTGATAATGCGGATGGCTGGACACCCAAAATTCAGCTATTTCTACACCTGGTAGCCACTTTTAATGCCTCTACCTATATAGACACATCAATATAAGTTGCGTGTCTCTCCGCTCTACAAACCTCTCCAATAAGCTTTATAAAATCAAAGTGTCTTAATGAGGGAAAAGAAATCCATAGTGGCACTAGAACACTATTAAAATTTGAACCCCACAAAACTATCCATTAAAACATTCACAGAAAGCTGATTCATTTATTTAAAACTTGTCTCGAGCCACTCTTTCTCAACACCTTTGTTTTATTAGAAGAATTAGAACCTATTAAGGTGGGTTAAAATAATCAGCTTTCCACAAATACACCCTGAGGATTTGAAAGGATAACCATTCTAACATCTCCGTTAATGTTTATTCATAGTTTATGGTAATTTTGTAACGTGAATAGTCAACACAGTAAGAAAATATTCTTTACCATGCCAAAACTATAATCCCTAACGGTTTCACACACACAAAGAGAATCAACTTCTCTTGATAGAAACTTGAAAACAATGTAATTCCTCTTTCAGATACAGTAAGTAATCATCATTGCATGTCCCTGTTTCAACTTTTTATAAAATAATAAATCTTACAGTTGAAAGAAAAACAATTTGTTGACTTGGGGAATCTTATTTTGGATATATAGAGTATCTTAACTGCATTTTCCAAGCAGAATTGGCATCTTAATTTCACAAGGCCACCCCCTGAGCACAAGGCTCTTAGGTCAGCAACCTTCCCAAAGCTTAGAACCACAGGACACCATCGGCTCTCACGTGGCTGGAGAAGGACAGTAACTCCAGGGTAGAGCACCCACACAACAGAGTCTTCTGTTCCCAAGGGACAAGTCCAATCTCTCCTTCTCCTGAACTGCTGCTTTTCATAAGCTCAACTGTCTTTCTCAGAGACCCTGAAATTCTCAGGAAAGAAAGATAGCCAGACTTTTTCTTGAAGGACACGGTAAGAAACTACATTTTTGTTACCCATGCCTCCCTCCAAAGACCCAGAGGAAAATGAAAACTCAGACTCATTTCCTACATTAAGGATTTGACCTACAAAATATCAAGTGGAGGATAATACAGGTCATGTTCAGAACAAGACTTTAGAACTTCTCTTCCCAGAAGTCCAACAGAGGGAAAAAGAACTGGGCCAGTTCTCTAAAGTAACCCAGAATGCTGCATCTCTACCCACATATTAGCATCAATCAGAGGCTTAAAAAAATAAAAACCAATGCCTGAGTCCCTCTCCAAACCAATTACACCACAATCAATAGGTGTGGGATGAGGCATCAGCATTTTTAAAAGGGTACCAACTGATCCCAATACGATATGAGCCCCAGAGCTCACTATAAATAGGAGTTGATTTTAAAAACTCAGTTCTGTGGGTTGTCGTGAGGGGTGAGTAATAAATACTCAGTGTCTAGAGAGTGCTTAGAAAGACGGATGACATGAGGGGTTGAGGATGGAAAGGAGATAGGAAATATGCCAGAGCCAGATCATCCTCATAGCTAAGTGTTCCTTGTGTGCAGCACTTTCCTCAGCTCTTCACGCGTACACTACAGGCCGTCTGGCTCTGGGGACCAGGCTCTTTCATACCTCTCTACTGCCAAAGGATGAAAAGCCTGGATTCAGATATTAAGGCTTTAGGCCTTATTGTGTGGGTATGGATAAGCCTCATCACCAGGGAGTAGTGTGATCAGAACTGTATTTTAAAGTCATTCTGACTGTAGCATAGACAATAGGTCGAAAGGGAAAGAGATGAAGTCAGGGAATTGAGGCTACTCCATATACATAAGATAGACTTAAAGGGTCTATAGAAGGATAAAAACAGCTCTTGGAAACCAGAACTTGAAAGAAAAGAAAAAAAAAAAAAGTACAATAGGCTGGTAGATTTTCTCACACTACCTGTGAGACGTCATTAAGACATAAATGTGTTCTGATACACAAGTCCCATTTTCACATCAACTGCCTCTCACCTCTTCTGCAATTTCAGGCCTCAACATTATCATCATCTGAAACATTTTTAATCATGTCTCTAGAAAAGTCTGAATACTACTCCACTTAGCATACTTCCATCATTTTCAAGAATTTTGTCTATTCAAAAGAATTTTTTAAAAATGCTTTTATATTCCCATCAACTGTTGGGGGAGTTTGATTTAAATGATTTTTGTCTATGGCAGTTTCTTTTTTTTTATATCTTATTTTAATTCCAGTATAGTTAATATGCAGTGGGAGTCTTTTTTAGCTTTGGGTGTACAATATAATGATACCATGGTAATTTCTTTAAGGGGCAATACAGATTTTTTTTTTTTTTAATTTTTTAAGTAGGCTCCACACCCAACATAGAGCCCAACTCCAGGCTTGAACTCCTAACCCTGAGATCAAGACCTGGGATCGTGACCAGAGCCAAAGGCAGATGCTCAACACACTGAGCCACCCAGATGCCCCCAAATTTGGCATTTCTGTAGATCAAAAATAGACCTATTACCATCTCATCTGGTTCAATCTATTACATTATTATATTAGTAGGATGCCAGAGTTTTCAGTAATTTAGACGGACTTCTCTTGTTCTTCTTAGCACATGGCAGGTACTGTCAGGATCTTGGTGATAGCATTGGAGACTCTGGGTTATGGGGATAACAATGGGGGTACAGTTCTACAGTAAGAGTAATAAGAGAGGCAGGGCCAGCCTCAGTTTCCCAGTTTGGGCTTCTGAACTGATAAACTTTCCTGCGTCTTTATAATCACCAAGAGCGAGCTATTTCCTTCCTTGACTCTTACCAAAATGACCAACCTTTGCCTCTGTCCCCTTGATTCTGTCTCATACTTCTCACTGCCTGACAATACAGTTTTCTCACAAGAGGGCCCCACCAATAGTACTCTTGCTAATATTGCCCCTGGAAGCTGGGCAGACAAATGCTTTAAAATAGATTGGAGTAATAATAATTCCAAAATAGAATTTTCATTCCTATACCAAGCCTGCTTTCCAATGAGTAAGAGAAATATTTTTAATTAAGTTACAAAGTTCTACAAGAAAAGGGTTATGAAAATATTTAGTATAGAATTATTTAGTAAAGAAATCAAGCCCTCTACAAATACTAACAGTTATTATTTCTCTTACTTCCATGACAACAGAACAGAAAGATTTTGAGCCTGCCCACTATGCTCCATAGGCAGAGTCAGAGATATTAAAAAAAAATTTTCAAATGTGCCTCACTGGAATACACTGTAGTATAGGAACTCACCCCATGGAATTACCATAGAGCACCTAGAAGGATTAGATGGGAACTTGATGGGATGAACACTGGGTGTTACACTATACGTTGGCAAATTGAATTTAAATTTTTTTAAAATGTAAAAAAATAGTAATAAAATTTTTAAAATTTTTTAAAAAGAATTATATGAATCTGTATCCTCCAACAGAGATTGTCAAGGCATACACATTTACACATAAAATACACATATTTTGTATATGTGTATATGTAAGGCATGAAAAGATCTTAGACTAAATAATTCTTGAAAGTGGCTCCCTGTGGGAAGAAAATAAGAGAAATACACAAGTGAACTTCTATAGGTTTCTTCAACAATTTATAAAAGAGAAAACCATGAATTAAAGTAGACAAGAGACATATCAATTTACTGCAATATGTGACCCTGTTAGAGACTGATCTAAACAAAAGTATAAAGTATGAGACAATGGGGACTCCATATGCTAGACCTTTGCTGATAAGAAATTACTGTTAATGGGGGGAGATAGGATTAGAGGGGTTTTTGAAGCCCTTATCTTCTAGAGACACATTGAAATATTTATATATGAAATGGTATTTGCTACCAAAATAATCCAATGGTAGGTATAAATAAAACAAGATAACCTGATCATTGTTGTAGCTGAGTGACGCTACACATTAGTATCAATATATGGGTTATATAAATAACGTGGGTTATTTCTCTCCTTTTGTGAGAATTGGAATTTCCTATAATAAAATGTTACAGGGACGCCTGGGTGGCTCAGTGGGTTGAGCATCTACCTTCAGCTCAGGGGGTCATTCTGGGGTCCTGGGATTGAGTTCCGCATCAGGCTCCCCGCAGGGAGTCTGCTGTCTCTCTCATGAATAAAAATCTTTTTAAAAATGTTACAAAAAGCCTTTTTAAAAAATACCTGGCTTTGCTATCTTTCTAATTGTGTGATTTGGGACAAGCAATTAGGACTCTAAGTTTCTGCCCCTTTTTTGAGAAATGGAAAGAACATGGCTTAGCCTAGGATAAACTCTCAAGAAGCTTGGACGCCATTGTGCCATGGGACATGCCCTCACCAAAGGGTAGTAGCTGTTTTATAGCTATTTGTCATCTCCCTCTGAACGTGCTAGGGAAAACTCAAACCTAGTACGTCTGAAACAGAATGCATCAAATTGGATAAATGAATGAATGAGTGAATGAGTGAAAGAAAAAGATCTACATCATCAGTCTGGTCAATGCTCCAATGGTTTCTTCCTCAGACTGGGCTTTTCATGATAGCTGTCAGGAATGTGCTGTCTTGACTTCAAGTTGCTCAGAGTTTAGGCTTCAAGTACAAAGTCATCATGAACTGAATTTTCTCTAGTTTTTAGCATCCTCATTTCACCTAACACCTGCAAGGATGTCTAGAACTACTGATACTGCGAACGCGAGCTTTGCAGAATGCAGGCTTCTGATCTCAACCAGCTATACCGCCTGAGAAGAGTTCTACTTTCTATATCTTTTGTTGTTGGCAAGAATGAACATCCAAATTATACATAACCTCAAATGAACTCATGAACTCAACAATATCTTTAGTGTTATTAGATTAATCACACCCAAGGGTGTGGCAACCTATGTTTTTTCCATTAACTATCTCATATCCATCTGCATAACATTCAAGTTGGGTATGTAAGGAGAGACTCTCCCCAGGGAAGATTAACCACTCAGGAGCCATATTATAATCAAAAACCAGGGAGGAAGAAACCACTTAAGAGACTGTTTTCTACATAACACCTGAAATCTGAGTGATTTAACAAGAGCCTTGTAAGCACATTGCATCAAAGTGTGGTCTCTGGGCAGCCCGGGTGGCTCAGTGGTTTAGCGCTGCCTTTGGCCCAGGGCATGATCCTGGAGTCCCAGGATCGAGTCCCCCGTGGGGCTCCCTGCATGGAGCCCACTTCTCCCTCTGCCTATATCTCTGCTTCTCTCTCTCTCTCTCTTTCTCGCTCTCTCTGTGTCTCTCATGAATAAATAAAATCTTAAAAAAAAAAAAAGTGTGGTCTCTGAGATGGACTTCATACTAGTAATAATTCCTCCATCACTGTTTGGTAATGAGCACCTTTCCGTGTCCTCAGAAATAACATGCTTCTCAGGTACGCAATTTTGAAAATTTGTTTCAGATCCATTAGCAGCTGGCCCATGAATATATTTATGTCTAGATAGATACAGACATGGTAATTTTGCTGTGCTATTAACTTACCAAGAACATAAGGGCTATGTCTTTCCATATTGCCCTTTCATTCTTTTTTGGTGGTATATGTGTCAAACAGCCCATATCTCCCATTTACTTATCACTCACCTTCTCCTAGGTGAGGTTTTTATGTCTAAGAAAAGCACTAGAATTATAGACCTTCACACTTGAGAGATAGAATACGGTAGAAACCCAGTTCGTTGCTGCTGTGTTGCAGTAAAAGTGGGGCATAGAGAGCTCGTCTGTCTTGCCCAAACCAGTAAGCTGGTCAGTGGTAAAACCAGGGCTACAGTCAGGACTTCAGATTCCTAGTTCAGGGCTCTTTGCCCCACATGATTTGAGCCCAATATCCTTGGACTTCAACCTACTGAAAAAAATATATTCTCTGGTCCTTTACAAAGCAGAATCTGTTTTTCAGACCACTCAGGTGCCACATAAGGATTTATGAGAACACATTAAGCACTCAGTTTTCAAAAGCCCATACCAAAGCTCCATTGGCATAGAGGGAATGCTCACTGTGGGGACAGATCCGCCCAGAGGACCTATTCTGTTCCTGCTATCTCTGTAAAGCCCGAGCCTTTCAGAGAATGTGTGCACAATCGTGACAGGAGCAAGCCAAAAAGCCCCTGAGGAACACTACGCTAAGGTGCCAAAGGACACTCGCTCTAAAATTGCAAGCACTTGAAAGCTTGAAATGGAAAGCACATGAACACCTCATCTCTTCATATATTTATGATTTCTACTTCAAAAGTGATACAAAGCACTTCTCCAGGGTGGTTTGTATGTCCATTCCATTGATTAAAATTAATCTGATATTTTGTGACCAAGGAGAGTGATCAATTGATAACTAGAAATCAATACATTTAAAGTTAAACAAAGTAGCCTGTTCCCCACTTGCTCTCCACAAAACCTGTCCTGTTTTTATCATCAGTCGATAACCTATCTGTTTACCAGATGCCCATGCTGGAAACTTGCATTTTGTCTTCCACCTCTCTCTCCCTTCCCTCCCAGCCAATCTGTTCCCATGTCATACTCGTGAGGATCCTTCGGAAATGTGTCTTAATTCCTGGAATGGTTTGTGATCCCACCACCCTCCCCTTCCTCACTTTCCCCTTCCCAACAGGACCCTGAATTTCCCAATCATGCTGTTCAGTTAGGTGGATTTGGCCACCACCAGCCCCAGGAGGGAGTATAAACAGTGAGCACAAGATCCAGTTCAGACCAATGAAATGTGAGATGTTTGATGAAAGCACCAGGGAAAGGAATATTCTCAGTCTTCCATGGGAACTACTGAAATGAATGCTTTCTCTCCTGTTAGATGGATAAGAGAACACTTATCCACTGGTTACTGCCAGTGATCATCCTGTGACCTCATGGGCAGCCAGTCTAGGAGGAAACCCACCTGAAGAAGATTGGAAATATGAAAAGGGAGCCAGGTGACACTGTTGATAGATCAAGCCTTGCCTGAAGGCTTCCCACTGGACTCCACTTAGATATACCTAGATCTCTCTATATTTTAAGTTAATTTGAATTGGGTTTTCTGTTCCTCCCAATCCAGTAATCCTAAAACAAACTCATTCCCTCCTCCTCAGCCACACTAATAGTTCAGGCTCTCATTTGAGTAACTACAATATCCTATTCATTCTACCTCCTCCTGGAATAGCTAGCTACTCTTTAGACCATAATTCTTAGAGAAGGATATCAAATTATGACAACATTTATTGATTACTTACAAGATGTCAGACACCGGCAAACATCATTTCCAGTCCACTCCTTGTGCTGGCAGCGTTGGCACCATGGTTCTAGTTAGAGATTGGCCAGCTACAAAAAACAGAAACCCTCCCCAGGTAGCTTAGGTAAAGGAGATGTGCACCAGGGGACACTGTTTTCAGTCTCACAGTTTCTTAGGACAAGAAATAAAGGGCAGCCAAGCCACATGAAGACTCAAACCCTCAAGTGGGGATTCTAGGCTGCTGGCTCCCCAACATCTCCTGGACTCTCCCCACGTCCCTTCTATTTCTCTCTCCTCCATCACTTGCTTCCCTCCATAGACTGACATTCTCAGCAAAGCTCTTCTCTCTGCCCACATTCCACCTTCTCCTAGCCTTCTATCTTTTTTGTGGTCCCTACTCTAGCTCTCACCCTTCTGGAAGGCTAATGTCCAGTGCCACCTCAACAGGTCTCTGCCACTTATTCACATTCCCAGAGAAGCCCATTTTCTCACCCCACCAATGTTGCCTCTTCCTAGGTTAGGTACACCACTGAGTGGTATCCTAAGACAAGCCCATCTGCTGGGGACACCCTGCTCATTTCCCTTCCTCCCACCATTCCTTTGCACACCAATCCAATGGTGCCTTATTGCCAGCACCTAAAGCACTGTCCTGAGAGCTTTCTCTGGCTGCCTCATAGAGAAGGTCAGATGTGCTGGGGAACTGGTACCCCATCAAAACTTTCAACCAATGACTAATAGTAACTAGCCCAGCTCTAGAGCTCTGTTGGGATAATGATGCAGGCTGTTTATCACACTGTCCCAGACCTGCCCAGCAGAATCATTTATTTGCTTAATAACACCCTTTACTGGCTGCCTTCCATGTCTCTCTTCCTACTTCCTTGCAGGGCCCTAGGATCACCTTCCAAAATGAACTACCTGCAGTCACACTCTTTTCTCAAGATCTGTTGCTAGAAAACCCTACCCAAGGCAAGTGGGGCATTTTCTCCTGGAAAGGGGTGCTGGAAGGGCAGAAATTCTAACATCCTTAGGATTCCATTAGTACAACACTCTTCTACCTCATATTACTTTTAGTTGTTTGCACACCTATCTTTCTAAAGACAATATGAGCTCCTAAAGGGAGAGATTGTTTCTTCTTCACCTTCTAGACTCCAGGGCTCCCAGTATAGGGCTTTGTATACAGCAGGCCCACACTGTTTCTTGGCCAGGGAATTAGATCACATCTGCCAAATGAGACGTTCTCCTGATTGGGTTATACCATACCCAGGCAGTCCATTAACTGGACTAGACTATCATAAGATTCTCCTATAAAACCCGGTCACCTTTCTAAATTACATACATTCCATTTGTAAGGAATATCTGGGTGCTACTATGCAGTATGATACATTGCAGGATACTACAACCTGTTAAATTTTATAAGCTTTTAACAGAAAACAAGCTTAAAGCATAATTCTACTTTAATTGCATTAAGGAAAGTGTGACTTTTCCCTGACTCCTGAAATCTCAGTGGCCTGTTTAATAAACAGGCCATTGAAATATTTGCACTCATTCTTATAAACTCTATTAGATAGGTAATTATCTTTTCACTTCCCAGCTCAAAACACCATAAGGTAAATTTGCTAAAAGGTGCAAAGGGCAGGTGAAGGCTCCCTTTCACCCATGCACTGTTGAGCAATAAAATTGGTGTGATAATTAAATGTCCATCATCCTAAAGTGTGTGTAGAAAACTGGATGGTGGCTGGAAAGAAAATAGACTGATAGAAAAGTCCCAATGGGCTCACGTCATGGTTTTAATTCTCTTTAAAAATTGACATGTGCCTTAATTACTGATCTAATCCTATTTCATCTTTACATAAACACGTCTAAGAATGGAGGGAGGAAAATATACAGATGACAACCCACTGGCTTATTCCCCCTGGACTGTCTTAAGGAATTAAACTCATGGGGTTTTTTAAAGTAGCATATACATGAGTTAATAGTCAAATTTGAATCTGGCTCTGTCATTAGCAGCCTCAGCTTTCTCATCTGTAAAATAGAAATTTGAAGTAGTACCAGAGTCCTATGATTATCATGAAGATTGAACAAGATGACTGCATGTCCAGCCCCTGACACAGTGTGTAAGTGCCCAGAAATCAGAGCAGCAGAAAGGATGGAAAGCTCTGTGCAAGAAGAAAGGAAAAGAATTCAGTTAGTTCATCAAGCTTACTTTTTATCCTCACATCCTTTACATTTAGTGTTGCTGAGGGGTCTCCCTGTTGCCCCCATGAATGTAAGGCCCCCATGTCTACTAAAGGTGACCATAGTCCTACACCATGGCAGCAAGTTCTCTCTTCGGTATGTAGCCAACAGATATGTGTATAGACATTCACCATGTGCAAGAATGTTTATAGTTTTTGTAATATCCCCCAAACCGGAGACAACCCAAAGAGTAGAACGAACAGTACTTGGCCATCAACAGAGAAATCGACCAGTCCATCAATAATAGAAAGGATAAATTGTGGTATACTCACCACTGGGATTCCTCTTCTGCAGGAGAATGTGCAAACAGCCACTAGAACACAGATGAATGTCACAGCATACACGGGCAGAAAAGCCAGACAACCAAGAGTGCCTAGGGCATGATTCCATCTATATAATGTACAAAAACAGGTAAGATTGTTCTAAAATACTCTGTCAGAAAGTCAAAAAACTGATCACTCTTGGTGTCCAGGAACTGGAGGAGACCAAAACAAATCTCTGGGGTGATGGTAGTGTTCTCTCACTTGAAGGCGTGCTCAGAAAAGGCTGAGTACACTTAGGAAAAGCTCAGGCTGTACATTTAGACTTTATTTACTTACCTGAAAGTGGGCAATCCTTCACTAAGAAGTTCAGCAAATAAATGAGTTGGACTCCTTGGGCTCAGAGATTACACCTTTTCCAGGGGTGGGTGACTTGTGCAGATATAGTAATGCTGCTGGAACACTGCGGGACACCCAGGTAATCCTAGGAGACCGTCTACCCACTGCTGACAGCTGCTCCTCTCTCTGTTCATCTCTCCACAGCTAAAATTCTAATCTCACCCAATACAACCACACAAATATGCAGTCAGCTGGGGACAGGAAATTGGCCTCTAGACCAAGACCAGGGGCACTCAGAAACAGTCTCTTAGCCAAGATCCAAGACCTCTTACTTCCCCATTGTCCTCCAATCTGTGGCCAGAATGACAACACAGAAATGGTTCCAAATTATTACTACAGGGGACACCATGACCTACCAAGTGCCAGGCATATGGCGAATGAGTCATTCTATTTGGAGAAGATAGATGCACAGAAACATCTGTGCAGCTTTCAATACAAAAGACCTACACTGAGGATCTTTAGAGCAAAAAGTATGTGCACACATATATATAGTTACATATAGTTTTATATAGTTGTATTTTTTATGTCTAGTTATAGGTTTTCAGTAAATTATTCTATGGTTTTTCTATTTGAAATTGTTTATGCTCTCAGGAGAGCATTCTTTTAAAACTCCTCCAGTGATGCTAGAAAAATCATTTTTGGCCATAGGCAGTTCTTAGTACAGAAGCACTTCCTCATGTATTTAATGCTTTCATGTTGGAGTCCTTTCCTCAGTGAATACATCTATTTAAATGGTCACAGACTTTTGCAAAAAATATGTGGAATACTGTTGCTTTTCGCTTCTCAATTTGTGATGGCTCCATAACTCTCCCAGAACAGGTGAAAATACCTTTGCATCCAAAAGTTGACAGCATGCAGTCCCTGTCCTGAAACTAAGGTGATGAGCTGAGCTCCTTAATGGATGAAAACCCTCTGGAATCACAGGAACCAGAGACCGAAGGGAATCTCAAAGTCCATTCCTCCAACTTCTCCTCTGGACTCTACCTCACAAGGCCATTTCGGCAAAAACACAAAGGCCTCGGGCCACTTTCCAGCCTCACTCACAGAGGTCATCCCTCAACCTGCATTTAGTATTTCCACTCATGTGCCCCATCCTGCTGCCTTGAGCCTTCACTTCTCCCTACTAAATGTCCCATTGTCCTTTCCTGGAAAGGCCCTTTACCATCCTATTTACTTCTGAATGATCCCCAGGTTCTCCTTGTTCTTCAAGTTTGTGGGGCTCAGAAGTGAATGTATAAATCATGCTGATGTCTGGGCTTGAAGAAAAAAGAGTAGAGCTAGCACCTGCATTGTTCTCATACTACTCCCCCACACACAACCACTAAGGCACCCTATGAGATATGAAGAAGGACTCACAAAGATATATTCACATCCTAAAGCCCAGAACCTGGGAGTGTTAATGCAGTTGGAATAAGGGTCTTCACAGAGGTTGATGAAATTAAGGAATTAAGAATTTTGAGATGAGTTTATCCCAGATCATGTGAGTGGCCTAAGTGCCATCACCAGAGTATTTATAAGTGAGAAGCAGAGGGTATTCTACACACAGAAGAGGTAAGGTGAAGATGGTAGAAGTGATTAGAGCAATATAGCCAAGGAATGCCTAGAGTCACAGAAAAGCTAGAAAAATGAAGAGTGTAGAGTTTAAGAGCGAGCATGGCCCCACAGATACCTTGAGTTCTGCTCTCCAGAACCATGGGAGAATAGATTTATGTTATTACGCAGTCCGTGGTAATTTGTTACAGCAACAAGAGAAAACTAATATACAACCCAAGACTACATTTGTTTTCTGTCCATAATGCTTACTGAATTTAGTTGATTATTTTCTTATACAAAGAAAATATTTGGTAGTGAAATAGAGCTGTTGAGAGAACAGATGTCATTTTATTGGATTCCTAAGCACAGAATTTAGAGAGAAAAGTCTCAGTAGAGATCTAAGAGGGAGTGGTTATGTGACCTTGGATAAGTGGCTATGAGTTACTTTCCCCATTTGTAAAATAAAAGTCTCTAAAGCCTTTCCAGGTGATTCTATAAATCTCTGTAGCTTTTACCTAATTTTCAGCTAATTTCATAGAAGTCCTCAGGCCATCACTGACTTAACATCGCCTCTGTAAGTATCATCTCCTTTGGAAACCCCTCTCTGATTCACCTCCATTCTCTATACTCCATGGCTCTTGGTACATGTCTCCTCTTTAGTGTTTAGTTCACTGTACTCTAGTGACTGGTCCCCATACCCATATTCTTCTGGGAAGAACTCCTTTTAGTCCTCTATCTCTAGTGCTCAGCTCTGTATCAAATGGGCAGATAAAATAATGAGTTGCTATAAAGTAATAGCTTCACCCTACATAGCTAAGGGATGAAAAGGTCACAGGACAGGGCTGAGCACCAGAGTCCTAGAACCAAACATATCCTGCAGGAGCCTTTCCTTGAATATCCCTAGCAATAAGATTGCATTTTATGAGTGCTTTAGGTATTTTTGGTGTTTACTTGTTTTATCTATTTAATGAGCCTAAGTCCAATTCCAAAAGCCATATTTGACAACGCGTATGCTTGAATTTCATAACTATGATCAATGTATCCATACTTGAAAAAAATTCGAATGCCTGCTAGAGATACCTTCTCCTTGGTCATCAGGTTTTTAGTAAGACTTTTATAAGTCTTGCCATGCCATTCATAATTCCAATACCCACAGGTATAAAGTTCAATGGTAATACATGAAAGAATCTGGGTCTCTTCTTCTGGTGAAAGTGAAGGGCTCATCGTGGTGGTAGATGCTCCAGCTGCTTCCCAGCACCAAAGAGATGGCCCTAGTCCAGTAAACAAATGCTACATGCTGGGATTTCTACTGGAGTGCCCCACTTTTAAAAAAGTTTTTTAAGTAGGCTCTACACCCAGCATGGAGCCCAACGCAGGGCTTGAACTCATGACCCTGAGATGAAGACCTGAGCTGAAATCAAGAGTCAGAGGCATAATGACTGAGCCACTCAGGGGCCTCTGGAGTGCCCCACTTTTTATCAAATATCTGTGTAATTTTAAAACTTTTCTAAACTCAGTTGTCAGCATCATCATTGGTACTGAGCACAGAAGCCATTTAAAACAAAAAGTAATTTAGATTTGCAAAATAATCACTCAAGTCTAGACTTCTCTATGAAAATTTTAAGCCTCTAATGAAACTCAATTTGGAAATTACCTGGTGTTATTTCATTAATCAAAATCACCACAGGTACCTTTCTGTCCCTTTAGGAAGTTGAAGATCAACACGGTCTGCCAGCCTAAGAGTAAATCCAAGGGCCTGATAGAGGTGGGATTTACCCCAGGCTTTATCTGTTTTGAAATAATGACCAAGAATACTTTTCATTGCACTGTGTTCACAGCCAGCAGGAACCCAGGGTCCTTTCCTCTTGTCTACAGGAATATTGCTCAAGATGCTTCTCATTTACCAGTGATTATGTTCATGTTTACAAATGGGAACTTTCTAGATGTAGAACGCCCTCAAGTCAATGGTTTATTGGATGCAAATGTAAAGCCCTCTAGACACAACCTCCCTACTGTCTCATTAGGAATGTAAAGGATTCTACTACCATAAGTCCAAAATTCTTTGGCACCATTTCATTTTACCTCAAAACTTTAAATAGGTTTTCTGCAATTAAGGATCCCTCCTTTTTTATTACTTTTTTAAAATCTGTACCTAACACCAGGGACTTTCAAGTCCTGCCTTCTAGTGCCCAGGTGTGCTGCGATTCAGACTAAAATGCTTCCAATGTTGGCTACCTTTTCCTAACTTGTAAAGGGAAAACAAAAACAGGTACAATTTTCCCAGTTTCACATTTCATTTTCTTCCACAACTTGTAGTAATGGGTATTGCTTGAAGGACAGCAGATAAAATTACCTAATTAATATATACTGAGGGGAATGACTTTCAATCAATGGTTAAAATTCAATGTGATACAGAGGAAATTTTAATTCAACCTAATTTGCACAGCACACCTAGAATGGGTGAGGCACTGCAGAATGACAATAAAACTGAAAAGCTGTCTCTGCTGCCAGAGGTCTGTAAAATGTTTGCTGAATGCTCAGTGAAACTTGGGAAAATAAGGAAGCTGTGGAAAAAGATACCCACAGAAAGCAGCATACGGGATAAATGATCCTTTTCCTCCAAGGTGGTCAGAAGGGAGGTGGGTATGGTTGGATATGACAGGATGGGCAGGAATAGGAAAGGGCAGAACTGGAGAGAGGTTTTCAAGCTTCATTGGAGAGCAAGGGAATAGCTTAAGGAAAACAAAAAGTACAATGATATGGAGAACAGAACAAAGAGCGTTACCTGGAGTGAGACTTCGGTGGAAAAGGGACTAGATCTACAAGTCAACACAAGAGAATGAAGGACACCTCACACCATGCTGGAGTCTGGGTAGTGTCCTAGAGACAATTGCAATAAAACAGATGGCTGAGCAAAGGAATTTAGAAGGATTTAGTCAGGATTCAGAAGGAGTAATGTTCCTATACTGTACAAAATGCAGGGGTGGGGACATGAAATACAGGATGGGTGGAGGGGGAGAATGATAGAACTCTACTAAAGTAGATCACAGATGTAAGCCAAAGCAGTGACAAAGGGACTAGGAGGAAGGAGGTGTTTAAGAGATCCTGAAAAGAAGGAATGTTCTGGTTTGGAGACAGATTGGATAGGGAGGACAGAGACAGGAAGAAAGCAGACACTGTATTTTTAGACCCAGATGACTGGGGTCATTAATCAACACAGTTCAGATTCAAGCAGAGTAAATATGATGATTGCAAATTTTAGAAGAAAAATGTCCAGCAATAAAGCACTCATTTATTCAAAGCTCACCATGGGCCAACTACATTCTCTGCCCTTTGTGCATATTAGCCCATGCAGTCATCAAGGAAGCTCCAGGAGAGAAGCCCAGCATCCTTTTTTTTTTTACAGGTGGGAGAACAGAGGCCAAGGTCACCTTCAGGAGTGGCAGAGTAGGGACTTGAACAGAGATCACAGTTTTATAGTCTACTTTGCAACTGCCAACAGGAGGCTCGTGATGTGGGGCTGGGAGACCTAGGAGAATAATCAGAGCTAGAGACAGAAATTTGGGAGCGACGAGGACAACTCAGGAGAGGTAAGCAGAGAGCGGAGGGTGGAATCCAGGGACAGATCTTTCGCTGGTCCCTTGTTTGGTTTCAACTGCAGATCAGAATTCAATAAAAGTGACTAACAACATCCTGTGACAAATGACCCGAATCAGAAACAGTGACTTTGAGAAAGGAAGAGGCCCAGTTCTTTGTTTCCCTCCCATTCCATGCTCTTGTCATTGTTTTCTTCCCTTTTCAACTTCCCAGCAATCTGTTGCACAATGATCAGGGATTAATCATCTAACTAGGAAGATTTCCAAAGCAGTAGAATCAGGGAAGAGGAAATCATACAGTAATTTCAACAGTAAAAGGTTAATGTAAAAAGGTAACAATATGGGGCAGGCAGCCCGGGTGGCTCAGCAGTTTAGCACTGCCTTCAGCCCAGGGCCTGATCCTGTAGACCCGGGACCAAGTCCCCCGTCGGGCTCCCTGCATGGAGCCTGCTACTCCCTCTGCCTGTGTCTCTGCTTCTCTCTAGGTCTCTCATGAATAAATAAATAAAATCTAAATAAATAAATAAATGGTAATAATAAAAGCAATTGGATTTCCAAGGGACCAGCCAATAAGAAGCAAAAGGCAGTTTAAAGAAAATGGGCACTTCTGGATTCTCTATTCTGTTCCATTGATCTATGTGTCTGTTTTTGTGCCAGTATTCGACAAAGGAGGAAGGACTATCCACTGGAAAAAAGACAGTCTCTTCAATAAATGGTGCTGGGAAAATTGGACATCCACATGCAGAAGAATGAAACTAGACCACTCTCTTGCACCAGACACAAAGATAAACTCAAACTGGATGAAAGATCTAAATGTGAGACAGGATTCCATCAAAATCCTAGAGGAGGCAACACCCTTTTTGAACTCAGCCACAGTAACTTCTTGCAAGATACATCCACGAAGGCAAAAGAAACAAAAGCAAAAATGAACTATTGGGACTTCATCAAGATAAGAAGCTTTTGCACAGCAAAGGATACAGTCAACAAAACTAAAGGACAACCTACAGAATGGGAGAGGATATTTGCAAATGACGTATTAGATAAAGGGCTAGTTTCCAAGATCTATAAAGAACTTATTAAACTCAACAGCAAAGAAACAAACAATCCAATCATGAAATGGGCAAAAGACATGAAGAGAAATCTCACAGAGGAAGACATGGACATGGCCAACATGCACATGAGAAAATGCTCTGCATCACTTGCCATCAGGGAAATACAAATCAAAACCACAATGAGATACCACCTCACACCAGCGAGAATGGGGAAAATTAACAAGGCAGGAAACCACAAATGTTGGAGAGGATGCGGAGAAAAGGGAACCCTCTTGCACTGTTGGTGGGAATGTGAACTGGGGCAGCCACTCTGGAAAACTGTGTGGAGGTTCCTCAAAGAGTTAAAAATATACCTGCCCTATGACCCAGCAATTGCACTGTGGGGATTTACCCCAAAAATGCAGTTGCAATGAAACGCCGGGACACCTGCACCCCGATGTTTCTAGCAGCAATGTCCACAATAGCCAAACTGTGGAAGGAGCCTCGGTGTCCATCGACAGATGATGGATAAAGAAGCTGTGGTCTATGTATACAATGGGATATTCCTCAGCCATTAGAAACGACAAATACCATTTGCTTCGATGTGGATGGAACTGGAGGGTATTATGCTGAGTGAAGTAAGTCAATCGGAGAAGGACAAACATTATATGGTCTCATTCATTTGGGGAATATAAAAAATAGTGCAAGGGAATAAAGGGGAAAGGAGAAAAAATGAGTGGGAAATATCAGAAAGGGAGACAGAACATGAGAGACTCCTAACTCTGGGAAACGAACTAGGGGTGGTGGAAGGGGAGGTGGGTGGGGGGTGGGGGTGACTGGGGGGCAGGCACTGAGGTGGGCACTTGGCGGGATGAGCACTGGGTGTTATTCTATATGTTGACAAATTGAACACCAATAAAAAATAAATTTAAAAAAATAAAAAATAAAATAAAGAAAACGGGCATAGCAGATGTAAGGAGGAGCCACAACCCCTGGAGAGGAGACAGAAGCATTCTCCCCAGCTCCCCCAACGGCTGAGATCAAACCTTGTCATAAATGGCAGAGCTGTGGCTGAATGGTGGCAGGGGAGACACGGGTGGGTGGCTGCTAGGGTGCTGGGAAAACCTGTTCTCGCCAGAGGCACCCCGGTGCGAGCACCAGGTGCTGGGGAAGCTGCTGGCTGCAGACTAGTGGCAGAGTCCAAGCCCCTCTACTACAAAACCTCCCAAGGGGGGACACCGGGGAAGCCCCCCTGCTGCTGTGTGCTACTGAGCTGAGCTGCAGAAGCTGCCAACGCTGCAGGAGCTCTGTGGATGCTGGAGAAAGCTGTGCGTGCTACAGGAGCCTGCCAAGCAAGCTCACCAGATCCAGGGGGCAAAATCCTTTCCTCCTGCAAAGGCTCTCCAGCAGCCACTGTGGACAGTCTGTCAGTGTTGGCTGGCTCAAAAAAAAAAAAAAAAAAATACTTAAAGGATCCAGATCCATCTTTACAGGGAAGGTAAAAGGTCTGAATTTGGAGCTGAGAGTCCCTAAGTCAGTGACTTACACAATCTTCTACTGAAGTAGGTCCATTTCCTCTGAGCCATTTCAACTTCATTTGTTGGTGACATTTTAGTTGTTGGGGGAAGGGGTGGTTGTTGTTGTTCGTATTAAGAGAAAGATTTTTAAATAAACTGGACTTACCATTCCCTTCTAGATCTAAAAGCCAAGCATAAGCTGGCTGCCATGTTGTAAGCCCAGAACTAAGAACTCAGCCAGAGTGGGGAGCAGAACCCTTCCAACTTATAGGAAAGGAGCCTCCAGTGCCACCAGCATTCACTCTGCCCATCCACTTCCAACAAGATCTACAGCAGCACTCTCACACAGAACTTTTGTTTATAAAGAAGAAAAACAGCTGGTAGTCACCCTTATTAGCAGAGGGATCTGAGAGCAGGTTTTAGCAAATACAGCCTGAGTAAAACTAAGGAAGAGGGAAGTTCATACTCTGGGTCCCATGTGATTTTGTTCTAATTTAAAAGAATATTAATTTCACACCACACTTACACTTGATGCTCTTCTGCTTTGAACACTAGTTAAAATATTAAAACACACCAGATATAGTTTTGAAATGTAGGTGAGGTGGGTGGGGTCTGGAGCCACCGGCCGAGAGAGAATTCTTGGTGCAAAATGGTGGTTTTATTATAGATTGAGGACAGAACCTACTGGCAGAAGGAGCCGCTGTCCCAGGATTGTGAGGAGCAACTGATTATATCTTTGGAGTCGGGAAGGAAAAAATAAGAAGTTCCAAAAGGATTTTCATATGCTGAAGGAGAAGGCCTTGCTGTTATCAAATCAAGGTTGTTTTTCCATCTAGTGAGGCACTAACATTGAGACAGTTGGGAACTTCCTAGAGGAGCATTATACTCCGCCTGCCTCAAATATTTGTCAATGGGCTGCTGGTTATAAGGACATTTAAATCTTATCTACACTTCCCTCTGCCTTGGTTTCCCACGTCATTCCCCCCCCCCCACCCCACCCCCAACAATTTGGATCATTAAATCTTTAAGGTTGCTGAGGGTAGAAGGTGTCACCTATAACTTCCTCCTGCTGAATAAGGGTATAGAGATGTCCCTACCTGTGGGTCACCATTGGTCAGTTGGGGAACGTATAAGGGAGTTACAAAAGGCAGAGGCAGCTGAACCCAACACGGACAACATATATGAACCCCCTTGAGTGGAAAGGATCATCTGTCAGCGGGAAGTTATGGCAGTGAAGAAGTCTGGGCACCAGGCAGGGAGACCCCAGAAATGACAACAAAATAAGGTTAACATTATTATGAGAAAGAAGCCTGAATAAAAGGCCTTCAATAGTTAGCCATGACTTTCTTCTAGTCTAGAAAGGGAAAGCAATCACTGAAGGAAAGAGTGATTATTTAAAGCACCGATTTTGAGTATTCAGGTTGGAAACCCAGAAATATTTTTGTGATAGTCTGGAAGGTATACACATTTTTATGATAGTACACATTTCACCGTGTACAGTAGTTAAAACATCTACTGCCATTCTATTTTGTAAAATTGCTTTCTATATTTGTGTTACTTCAGTATTTAATAAAGAAATGCTATTTTGCGTGTCATTTAGGGCTTTGACCATGTTCTTACTAAGAGCCTTCATGGGCCAAACATCCTCAGTCTCAAAGAGGGAACAAAGATGGATGCTAGATGGTTATACCAATGTAACACAACATGTGTCCACCATTGTTCCAAGTATGGAAGATTGGCTGGTTGGTAATGGTTTTAATAATGTGTTCGTGCATCTAGGCAAAGCCCAGAGTACAGCAGCCTATCCAGCCTGAGGAAAGTTATGGACACAAGTTAGAGCCACATAGCCATGGGTCCCATTAGGAGTCAGCCATCTAAGACTAGGTCTCCTTGAACTGCAGCCAGGATTATCAAGGACTATTCAGTTTTGGAGGGCCACCTTTTGATTTGTGGGTGACTGCATGTCAGGCTTAATTAAAGGTAGTCCTTGTATGCTTGACTAAAACCCCTATTCAGTTTTGCACTCAGAGGTAGCTTCTGGAATAAATATGCTTTAGGGATAAAAACATCAAGAAGCCCTCTGTGTTTGAAGTCTAGCCTTAAGAGTACCCTAATTAAGGAGGAAATCACTGGCAAGTGGGAGAAGACTTGACTCAAGGGATAAGGGCATACCCAAGTGCATCATTCAATCCAAATATGAAGAAGGTGGAGTCATCCATTATCTCCACAAGTCCATAGTTAACCCTATAGGGTGTGGTATGCTCTGATTTTTAGGGAAAATCTCATCAACCCAGCTACACAGAATTGGTCAAGGTTCTAGTTGAATTATACGGTCACTGGGGAATCGGCCCAATTTTCCAGTTGTTTAATTCTATGCCCATGGGGTCCTGTTATTATACCTACAGAGTAAGCAGCAAGACAACTATCTAACATGAGCTATTGAGGTAAACTTCTTGGGGCAATTTCCCTGTTGCCCAGCATCAGTTTTTTAGGGCTTTAGGGAAAAAGGCAGTTTTAGTTTTTAATGACTAAGTCAAGAGAATGGAATAAGACTGGAAAACTTAGTTGGAGAGCAATAGCCAAATATCTGAGGAAACTGGAATTCAAGATCTAGTCTAGTTTATAGTAGTATTAAAATTATCTACAAAGATGTGTTATTGAAACATTTTCTCTCTATAACCCTCATTTTAAATCGGAGACAGCCAAATCAGGACTAATTTGTGAAACAAGTGCAATTTTAACAAACTTGGCCTATTTACATTAGGCCTAATTATTACAACTGCTATTCTTATAGTTCAGCAAGAAGAGCAGTTGACCATACAGATCTTTTCAAATCATCTCTGCTGGAACTTTTTATAAGCAATTTAGATTGAACTTTGAGTAAATTCTCCAGACCAGAGGCCAAGCCAAATGCTTGCCAGCAGACATGCCTACAATACCTATAGATGTGGGTGGGGTGGATTCCTCTTCCGTCATCCCCCAATATATCCTGAGGTTCCTGCACCTGCCAGGAAGTGATATTCTTTACTCCCCTGGTGAGGTTGCTGAGAACTTTAAGTAATATCAGCCCAACAGTTCCAAGTGGCTTTATGGTTCCAGGTTTCATAAAGTCAACCTAACTTCTTTAAAGCTGTTGGTCACATCTGAGTCTACGCATCTCTCTCTCAAACATGACATTGCAGTCAAGCCTTGGTAAAATAACCAGTTTCTAATGGTGTCCTGTTACAAGCAGAACAGATTCTTATTGAACTTATGCAAAGGACTCTGCTTGCCATGGAAGAAAGAATACTTACTGAGACCTTTTGAATTTCAGAGGGTTCAGGTAGAGAGAAAAGTTAAATGCTTCAATTTGTTCACAAATGAATACTTTATCTCAGTTCTTTATCCTAAGAGAAAGTACTTTATCTTAAGAGAAAATTTCCTTAATCTGGAAGAACAAACATTAAGGAACCAGAAAGGTTTCAAACTAGAGTCACAAACAAAACAAAACACAACTCATTTTTCCCAATTCACTTAATCCCAAATTACTATTCTTGTTCAGTTTGAAAGCAGCTTTAGTTAGTTCTGGAAATTTTTACCCATTTTTCTTTTGATCTTAAAGATATCAAATATCTATATTTGTTCTAAAGTCCTTTATACGAATCTCCTTGAAGATGAAACTCATTTTGCTAGAGAATAAGAGCAACTATAAATGACAAGAACTCAAAAATGGACCATGGACCCTGTTAACGAGCTGATAGGAGGAGTCGTTATGAAGCAATTGACAAGGAAATTCAGTTATTTCTGTGACACATAACTTTTCAATCATCAAAAGATCAAGTGATAACCTTATATTAGAAAATATTAAAACTTTAGGAATTGCATATCATCTCTAGAGTAGTTATAGCGTTTACCCAAGCAATACAACTAAGGCGTATTATTTAATAATGCTTCCAGACTAACTTAACATACCCTATAAAAAGGCCTAATGAGTCAGAGACTTTATTTACGATTGAAATCTTGGGAGGTTTGTTTAAAACAAAACAAGACAAAACAAAAAACACCTCAAAGTTATAGCACATGCCTGAATAGGATTACAGATTATTATAAAATTCATTTTTATTTAACCAAAGTGACAATAAGAGATTCCACAGGCAAATATGTAGGGTTATACAGTTGTTAGCAAAATTCAGTTAGAACTTCTCAGTGCTGGGGCACCTGGGTGGCTCAGTGGTTGAGCATCTACCTTTGGCTCAGGTCGTGATCCTAGAGTCCTGGGATCAAATCCCACATCAAGCTTCCCATGGGGAGTCTGCTTCTCCCTGTGCCTATATCTCTGTCTCTCTGTGTCTCTCATGAATAAATAAATCTTAAAAAAAAAAAAAAAAAGAACTTCTCCATATTAATGAAGCTAAGTGATCAGAGACCTGATAAAGACAAAACAGAAAGTAGTGCTCTGGGCAAACAAAAGAGGGGGGAGAAAAAAAACTTTGTTTACATTTTCTTATCAAAAGTAGACCAATAATTCAAGAAAACTTTGTCTTTAACAGAGAAAAGCAGGATTTCAATCTTAAACCAACATACATTAAAATCCCTCACTTTAATCTTAGTCTGTTCTAACCACATATAAAATTCCTTTCCAAAGATTTCCCTACAACAAACATTCTACAACTTTCCTTTGCATTCAGATTTTGTCCCAAGTCCTTTCTCTCCAAACAGCCAGTCTTATTTAGGACAAAATTACCTTCTTTTACCTTCAACAAAGATGTATTCCCATTCCTTTTTTTTTTTTTTTTTAAGATTTATTTATTCATGAGAGACACAGAGAAAGAGAGGCAGAGACACAGGCACAGGAAGAAGCAGGCTCCTAGTAGGAGCCTGATGCGCCACTGGATCCCAGATCCTGGGATGACCTGAGCCAAAGGCAACTGCCCAACCACTGGGCCACCCAGGCGTCCCTCCTTAGATCTTTCTTACACATAGTGCTGCTTCCCTTATTTTTATCAGTCTTAATTACATTTAGCAGAATTTTAACTCTTAGAAAACTTAGTCTCTAGTGAAAGCTAGGTAGTAACCAATGTGAACTTCTACACCAGAATTCTTTAGATGGCAAAGCACAAAGCAGGTTTTCCATCAGACTCAAATATCCTTAGTTTCTCTGCAATAAGAAGCCAAAAGCACAAATCTTTGTTCAGTAATCAATGCATTAGCTCTTCATCCTACTTCTGAAAGACTTCTGTCCAGTGAATTCGATCCCATTTATCATCCAAGAAAAAGTTTCAGGTTACCAAAGACTTTGGAAACAACCTTAACAATTACCCATGAAAACTTAGAGACAGACAACCATCATTTGAGTCATCTTTTTACTAACAAATTGCAACAGAGAGAATATGGGCTTATTTGACTTGCAGTAGATCTTGGTAGAATAAAAGTTTCACATTTAATGCTGATAACTTTAAAGACTGGTCTAACTTAAAGCAACAAACTAGTTTAAATACGAACTATATTCCACCTGGATCCACTTTAAAAGTCAGTTTGTTCCCCATGGTTAATTTTTACTTCAGACACTGGTAGGGAAATCCAGAGTGGGCAGTGTTAAGTCCAGGGAGTGCTCTTCTTGCTCCTGGATAGCAAGGGGAGGAGGAGGAGCCAGTGGTGCTGAAGGCACCAAGGATGGTATAGAAGTCAGTTATGTAGGCTGCATCCAAGGTCATGGAGAAACAGAGGGGGAGGCGGAAGAGGAGGGTTCCAGGTTCTAAGCCTCATCAGCTCAGATGAGCAGACACCATGTTTTCCCTGCTAACAAGGGGGACTGGGCAGTCCATGTCAGACTGGAGAAGACCGGGAATTTCCCCAAAACAAAAGAAGTTTCAGCAGTTACTTGGGAATATTCCTTAAAGTTCCCATCTTGAGGTAGACTAATCAAAGACCATTGGCTATCCTATTATAGCCATCAATCCAGGAAATGAGGGAGAAGCCTCCCGGGTATGGCTACAATAACCTGGGTCTATCAGGAAGAACAGGGAGAGAGAACCAGAGAATCCTTTGCTAGGGATGGCATATGTTTCCTCCAGTCACCTGGGTTTATTCAGAGAAGGCCTGTTTGCCAACTGACAGGCACTGTATGGCCTCAGTAGGATGATTCCTAAATTTTGCAATCCAAATTGTTTCCAGTGGGTTAAATGATATTCCAAAGGAGAGTCCTCGGGAACTAAAGAGAGAGGTCCATTACCAAGAAAATCCACCCCCTTCCCCACCCCCAACTCCCAGGTGGTGTCCCATGCGTGGTATGTCAGAGGTTCCTGGTGTCAAATCAACCCAAGGCATCCCTCAAGCAAGATCGCTATGATCACTGCCACTGTTAAGGGCCCCTGTAGGAAGGATGCTGGCCTCCCCCCTACCCCCTGCTTCCCCAATACATTCTAGACTGAAAAATGGGTGCTGGCATATGAACCGAGATACCATGCCTTGGAGGTCATGCCATAGAAGATCAGGCCTTATTTTACCTTCTCTTGAAGAACCCACCATTTTTAACCCATGGAAAACACTTGAAAAGTTTTACAAGGGGAAACTACCCAATTTTGTAATTTAAGTAGTTAGTAGAGGACATTGACAGACAATACAGATAGAAATCCATCATAATCTCAGTAATATTCCAAAGCATGTATCTTTACAGCCAATTTCTCTGAGAAACAGTACCAGATTGAATTAAAACCCAACTGGGGACAGGTCTTGGCCAGTTCCCAGTGTAGACCTCGAGGCCAGAAGCAGATAGACCAGAGATGTGGAGGAGATCTACATAATCTTGGTATTACAACTCGATGCAAGTTATATAAAAGTTATATAAAATTTAATGACTCCTATATAAAACGATTAAATATATGTTGTATGAACTTTTACTACAGCAAGAAAAAAACCTGAAAGACCACACAAATCTCGACATGATTGATTAGGTTAGATCAAACCAGTGGAAGTAAAACATCCAAGTAAAAAACTGTACTTCCAAAATTCCTTAAATACATGAAGTTCTATTTTTTTAAAGGTAGGTCCATGAAAGTGTATGGTGAAACAGCAGAGGAGGAAAAGAAATCACTTATCATATACCCAGCCCTTAACATTTATTTCCTGACCTTAAAATTCACTTCCTGACTATGTGGCTACAGTGGCCACATTTTAGGCAATGACATTTTTTTTTTAAAGAGATCTTATTTATTTATTCATGATAGACATAGAGAGAGAGAGAGAGAGAGGGAGGGAGGGAGGGAGAGAGAGAGAGAGAGAGGGAGGCAGAGACACAGGCAGAGGGAGAAGCAGGCTCCATACCGGGAGCCCGACATGGGACTCGATCCCAGCACTCCAGGATCACGCCCTGGGCCGAAGGCAGGCGCTAAACCACTGAGCCACCCAGGGATCCCCGGCAATGACATTTAAATGGAAGTCATTAGGTGAGGTTAATATGTTGGTTGTTCTTTTTAGTCCCTTGCCGTTTCCCTTCTGCACTGGGTGTAATGGGTGGAGCTCCAGCAACTATCTTGTGTTCAAGGATGATGGTAGGTCACATCCTGAGCTGGTGGAGCAGAAAGCCAGATGGAGCCTAGGTCCCTCCTGACTTTACAGAGCCACCATACCAGGCCTGGACAGCCAGACTTCTATAGGAAAGAAAAACAGACCCTTACCCTGGAACAAAATGTAATTTCTAATTCAAAAGGTATATAACTATTTAGCTTTGAAAGATGCACAAAATTTGTTAAAGAAAAAAAAAGGCAATCATCAGTATGAGATTTCAATATAGCTGTTTCTAAAAATCAACTGATTTTAAACTTTACAATTAAAAGGCAAAAATCATCAGTTTGGATAAAAAAAAAAAAGCAAGCTCCAGCTACATGCTTTAAGAGACAGAATTTAAATTTTTGAAATGCAGACAGGTAGAAAATAACAAGATGGAAAAAGATATGGCATGCAAACAGTGATCATAAGAATCAGCCAGAGCAGACAAGGAATATTACAAGGGAAATGAGAATCATTTCATATGATAAGGCAGTCAGTTCATCAAGAATTCTAAATGTGACACATGTAATAATAGTGCTTCAAAACACATTCAGCAGAAGTGGACAGAACTAAAGGAAGAAATAAATCCACCATCCTCGTTAGAGAATTTGCCATTCCTCATTCTGTGGCTGTTCAGTGTTGGGGGTGGGGGCAGTATAGAAACTCAGGAAGAATGGAAAACACTTGAATATACTAGCTAACAACTCACCTCACTAACATTTCTGGAATGCACAATCTTCTCAAAGGCACCACAAGGTAAACATTCATCCTAGACCAAAATCAACTGATAGAGCAAGCAAAATGAGAAATAATTTTGAGGATTTAACACAAGTTGGAGCCAACAGACCTACACGGAACACATCCCAACAGAGACCAAAATAAAAGTTCTCTTCAAACCTTAGGAATATCCAAAATTGAATGTGTACCTGGCTATGGCAGGCGGCCTCCAAGATGAGTCGCAGTGACCCTCATCTCCCTAGAATCCTGCCTTTCTGTGGTCCCCTTCCACTAAATACGGGTTGGACTTAGTGATTCCCTTCTAGTGAATACAATAGAAGATTTCCTTTTAATGAACAGGATAAGGTAGATGTGATGGCATTGGACTCACACTAGGTGAGAAAAGGTTGTGTATGGGGTGGCACAGAGGGCCTCCTGCCAACAGCCTAGTGAATGAACCATGGAAGTTCCTGTTCCATCTCCAGCCAAATCTTCAGATGTCTGGGGTTCTATCAACACCTGGTTGGAACCTCATGAGACCCTTATATAGAACTGCTCATCTGATCTCTTTCTAGGTTTCTGACCCTCACTCAGAAACAGAGATAACAAATGTTTTAAGCTACTAAGGTATGGAGGCAATTTGTTAGGTGACAATAGGCAACCAATAGAAACCATGAAAATATTTTTTCTCTAAATCCACTCTATTTTTTTTTAAGATTTTATTTATTCATGAGAGAGAGAGAGAGAGAGAGAGAGGCAGAGACACAGGCAGAAGGAGAAGCAGGCTCTGTGCAGGGAGCCTGATGTGGGACTCGATCCCAGGTCTCCAGGATCACACCCTGAGCCAAAGGCAGGCACCACACCGCTGAGCCACCCAGGGATCCCCCATTTTTTCTCTAAATTGACATTTATACAACCTACTTTGCCAGACCACAAATGCAATATTAATAACAAAAACAAATTATTCTTAGACTATTCAAACCTTTTAAAGGATTCTTGGTTAAAGAGACTGAACTGAAATTACAAACTATTTAGAAATGAATGAGAGTATAAACACTACATATCAAAGTCCATAGCATGCAGACAAATTAAGGAATGTTCCTAGCTTATTAGTTCCTACTATTTATTAGAAACCAGGAAAGAATGAAAGAAAACAAAGCACTTGATTCAAGAAACTAGATTAAAAGAACCAAATAAGCCAAATTCTAAAAGTTAAAGAGTCATATTAAAAATTAAAATATGAATTAAATGTTTTAAGTAGTCAATAAAACCAAACATTCTTTGAGAAAAAGTCAGTAAAAAAAAAAAAAAGAGAGAGAGAGAGAGTCAGTAAAGAAACCTGGCATTCCCAGGGTGCCTGGGAGGCTCAGTCAGTTAAGTGTCTGCCTTCAGCACAGGTCATGATCCTGGGAATCTGGGATTGAGCCCCACATGGGGCTCAGCAGCAAGTCTGCTTCTCCCTCTGCCTCTGCCCCTCCCCTCACCTCCTGCTGGTGCTATCAAATAAAATCTTTTAAAAAAAAAGAGAAAAGAAACTTGGCATTTGTGACTGGCAAAGAGAGAAGATAGAAATAAACATTAAGCACACAAAAAAGGAACAACTCCACCTAAATAGATTCAATAGATTTTTTTTTAATACTACATAATTATATGCCAAAAACTGGAAAACCCAATTAAAATGATAATTTTCTAAGACTGTGCAATGGAACTTTCTGCAAAGATGGAACTATTCTCTACATGCACTGTCAAGGGTTAGCCACTGGCCACATGCCACTATTGAGTAATTGATATATTGCTAACTAACAAGTGCAACTGAGGAGTTGAATTTTTATTTAATTGTAATTTAAATTCAAGTTCTCACAAATTGCTGGTAGCAACTATAACAGTCAAAGGTATACTCTAAAATATACTCTAGGCTTAATATGTTTAATAGGCAAGTTCTAGTAAACCTTGTAAGCAATATCTGCTTGAAGTTTGGACAGTACAGAAATAGATGACAAAAATTCCCAGTTATTTCTTCAAAGTTAGCGCTAATACCAAATTCCAACAAACATATACATGTTGAGATTTATGTATATAGAAGTGTATATATAAATCTCATTTATAGATATATATGACAGTAAAAACACAATCCCAACATCTCCATGACTAGGAGTCAGCAAACTACAGACTATGCAGCAAATCTGGCCTTGTACTGTTTTGTTTGAAGATTTTTATTTATTTATTCCTGAGAAACACAGAGAGGCAGAGACATAAGCAGGCTCCCTACTGGGAGCCTGATGCGGGACTTAATCCCAGGACCCCGGGATCACGCCCTGAGCTGAAGGCAGCTGCTCAACCACCGACCCTCCCAGGTGTTCCCTTTTACTGTTTTCCATATAGTCCACAGCTAAAAAAATGGTTTTTACCTTTTTTTAATGGTTGGAAATTAGCTCCTCCTGCATACTTGATGTTTCTTAACTCAACATAAAATTATACGGAAGAACAGCACGTGTATGTGAAAGGTATACAAAAATTATTTCGCTTGTCCTAACAGCCATACAGGCTGTAAATATATGGAAACCAAAGCACAGAGACGTAAAGCAACTTGCCTGAAGTCACACCGCAAGTTATTGTCAGGGCCAGGCCAGAAGCGCACGATCTAAAACACCTCGCCCTGGGTTATGCCAAGAATCTTTAAAGAGCAATCTCCCTAGACAATAATAAACACAGGAGCAAATAGTTAGGACACACCGAGGAGTGGGGTGCATGAGAACAAGGAACAGCTTCTCAGAGGAAGTGATGCCTAATTTATCTACGTGATCTGCCTTCCAAGCAATGAGTGTGCTCAGTTAAAAGCCGAGGCTCATGGGTGGTTACCAGTATTTGACAGCACCCATCTGTGCGTGAGCAGACGTTTCTAGAAGTGAAAGATGTGAAGCCTTATTATAGATCAGCATTATTAGCAAATAAATAGACAATGAATAATGCAAGATCATTATTAAGCAGGGGAAGCCTTTCTGGCATCAGCCGAGGGAATGCTTGAGAAGGGGCCTTGCCAGCCTCCACCCCCTCAAACCAACGGGGCTGTTGCTGAACCCACAGATCCTGGTGGCAAACAACTCAATTAGTAACCGCGGTTTCTCCGTCTCTAACCTGATTTCCCTGCGAGTAGAATATACTTGATCATTAAAAACTCTCCAAGCTCCAGGGGAAAATGAAAGAGCACGAGAATAGAAACCTGAACGGACCCTGCTGGGTGGCAGGCGACCAGCCCCATAAAACACAGCTGCACGGAGCGGGGGGGTGGAGCTGAGGAAAGCTTCAGATGCGACACCCTTCCAGCAGCACAGGTCAAAGGCAGGTGCTATCTTTGGGCCTCTACAGGGGCGATTTAAAGCTCTTGAACAGGCAACTGAAAGCTCTTATCAGAGTTTCATTAAAGCTTCATGTTCCAGGACTCCCACCGATTTAGGACTTGGCCAGTTTGACGTTGTGAAACGTCCCAGAAACTCAGGTAGGGATCCTGGAGATGAACGGCAGAGGGACACAGAGCTTATTAACTACAAGCAACAGAGTGGCTTTAATTTAGAAAGTAGGGACGGTGCTTGCTGCCAAAGCCTAGAGACCACCCCCCCCCCACCTTGCAGGTGGCTGGTCGGGCGGGGGGGGGGGGGGGGGTGGGGGCTTTGCACACCTCAGGTTCTTTCACACCTGGCTGGGGAATACCGGATTAGCACGCCAGCCCCAGCCCCATCCCCCCACCCCAGTCATCACTCTGCCCCTGGCCCTAAGCACCCACTGTGTGCCTGGTTGTGTGCTGAGGACAGAGAATGCAGAGATGAACAAGACACGTGGCCCCAACCCTCCCGGCTCAGTTCAAGGTCAGAGAAGAAGAACTTAGGCTTTCTAGGCCACATGGTCACAACTACTCAGGTCTGGACCTGGGCGTGCTATATGTAAATGAAGACAGTACGTAAATGAACAGGCATATAAAGCTTTATGTGGTGGCTGGATTTGACTTGCAGGCTAAGTAGGTTTGTCAACCCCAGGTCTAGAAGGCCATCAGACACACAGTAACTACGATGATTGGAGCCTGTTGTGTCCTAAGTATTGTTGGGCATGCTTTGTAGATTTTCCCTCCTGCAATCCTCACAGCAACCCTCTGGGCTAGTGTTGTGCCCATTTTACAGATGGGAAACACCAAGGCATAGAAAGGTAAATAACTCAACCAAGGTCAAACAAGTAGCAAATAGGATGAGCTAGGGTTTGAGCCCTGCAACTCCAGAGACTACCTACAAGGGCACTGCATGGCACCACACGAGCTCTCCTATACCAAACTGCCTCTCAAAAGGCCAAATGGGATTAAAATGTTAGGGAGGAAAGGAGTAGGGGGGCATGAAACAGATGCGCCCACACTAGATAAGCTTATCAGAGAATGGTTGTGCCCTAAAGCATGAGAAGGGGTTACCTCCAGAAAATAGGAAGAGAACATTCCAGAAAACTGAGTTTTCTATTGCTGCTGTTCAAATGACCACACATTTATTAGCAGCTCAAAACAACGCTAAGTTACCATCTCACAGTTCTGTAGGTCAGAATTCAAGGCGTCTACTGGCTTCTCCGCTTCGGTCTCACGAGGCCAAAATCCAGGCGTCAGCTGGCTGAGCTTTATCTAAAGCCTCTGGGGGGTGAATGAGCCTCTAAGCTCATTCTGGTTGGTGGCAGAACTTTCTTGCTTGTGCTTAGAGGGCCGAGTTCCCTTCAGCCAACAGCCCCTCTCAGCTAATCCTGTTGCCCCTTCCAGCTTTAAGCCAGCAGCAGAGCATGGAGTCCGCACACGTTGACCATCTCCACCTCATGCTACGTCCCTTCTACCCCCAACTCCACACGGTTCTCTGCTATTAAGGGCTCACATGATTATATTGCACCCACCTGGATGAGAGGTAATGTTTTAAATACAAAACATTTAATAACACCTGTTATTAATAACATCTGCAGTAATAACACCTGTTGCCATTCAAAAAAACATCTCACAGGTTTGGGGACTAGGAAAAGGCTGTCTCTGGAAGCCCCTCTGCCTACCTCACAAGCAGGGGGAGCAAAGCATGCAAAGGCCTTGGCACTGGCGCAGGTGCTAAAAGAAGGTCAGTGTGGCCAGAGGAGAGCAAGATGGCACAGCGAGGAAAGAGGTAGGCTGGCCCAGGCTGGAGGGAGGCCAGGGCCCAGAGTCCACAAGCTTTGCTAGCCATTAAGAAGTTGAGCTCTTGGGCAGCCCAGGTGGCTCAGTGGTTTAGTGCCGCCTTCAGCCTAGGGTGTGATCCTGGAGACTCGGGATCAAGTCCCACATTGGGCTCCCTGCATGGAGGCTGCTTCTCCCTCGGCCTGTGTCCCTACCTCTCTCTCTGTGTCTCTCATGAATAAATAAATAAAATCTTAAAAAAAAAAGTTGAGATCTTGTTCTAAGGGCTATGAGAAGCTATGAAAGGCTTGTAAGCGGGGGAGATGTGCCTGATTCACTTTTTTTTAATGATTAGCTGCTGGGTAGAGAATGGATGGGGGAGGGGCAAAAGCACATTAAGTGGGGAGACCAGTTAGGTGGTGACTGTTGTTTTCTGGAAGCACGACGGTGGGGATGGGGTCAGCAGCGGAGGGAAGGAGGAGATGCAAGACATGTTTTAGAGGAGATGGTCGATGGATTGGCAAGTGGTAGAGGGAGGTGTGAAGGGTAGAAGGAAACTTGGTAGAAAGGTTTGGGGCTGAAGTTCAAGAGCTCAACATTGCTAAGGTGGCTATTAGGTATCTAAACAGCTCTGCAAAATAGGCCATATATGATTTGAAAGGCAGGATGATGCCACAGAGTTCTACCCACCCCAAAAGACTTTTCCAGCAGTTGCTATGGTTTGAAATTCTCACTGCTGGCCTCATGTCATTGGGGAAAGGCTTTGGGTCTCCAGGGGGGTACTAGGACTCAGGTGATGGGATCTGAAGCTTTCTCCTTAGGAGGCTGTGAGCCTGGAGGGAGGGAGGGAAGAAGGGAAGGAGGAGGGCACATGATGGGACATTTTTGGTGACCAGAGACAAGTCTGGGACCAGCCCTAGGAGGTGGCCAGAGTGGGAGGCATCTCAGGAGGAGAGTGTCAATGAGGGCCTGCATGTACCTGAACCAAACCAGCTTTTGTTCAGCCCAAATCCCTGACTGCAGAGACAAAGATGTCAGTTAAAGAAAAGCCTGCTAGACATATCAGATAAAGGGCTAGTTTCCAAGATCTATGAAGAACTTATTAAACTCAACACCAAAGAAACAATCCCATCATGAAATGGGCAAAAGACATGAAGAGAAATCTCACAGAGGAAGACATGGACATGGCCAACATGCACATGAGAAAATGCTCTGCATCACTTGCCATCAGGGAAATACAAATCAAAACCACAATGAGATACCACCTCACACCAGTGAGAATGGGGAAAATTAACAAGGCAGGAAACCACAAATGTTGGAGAGGATGCGGAGAAAAGGGAACCCTCTTACACTGTTGGTGGGAATGTGAACTGGTGCAGCCACTCTGGAAAACTGTGTGGAGGTTCCTCAAAGAGTTAAAAATAGACCTGCCCTACGACCCAGCAATTGCACTGCTGGGGATTTACCCCAAAGATTCAGATGCAATGAAATGCCGGGACACCTGCACCCCGATGTTTCTAGCAGCAATGTCCACAATAGCCAAACTGTGGAAGGAGCCTCGGTGTCCATCGAAAGATGATGGATAAAGAAGATGTGGTCTATGTATACAATGGAATATTCCTCAGCCATTAGAAACGACAAATACCCACCATTTGCTTCAACGTGGATGGAACTGGAGGGTATTATGCTGAGTGAAGTAAGTCAATCAGAGAAGGACAAACATTATATGTTCTCATTCATTTGGGGAATATAAATAATAGTGAAAGGGAATATAAGGGAAGGGAGAAGAAATGTGTGGGAAATATCAGAAAGGGAGACAGAACATAAAGACTCCTAACTCTGGGAAACGAACAAGGGGTGGTGGAAAGGGAGGAGGGCAGGGGGTGGGGGTGAATGGGTGACGGGCACTGAGGGGGGCACTTGACAGGATGAGCACTGGGTGTTATTCTGTATGTTGGTAAATTGGACACCAATAAAAAATAAATTTATTTAAAAAAATAAAAATAAATAAATCTCCAAAAAAAAAAAAAGAAAGGAAAAGAAAAGCCTGCTAGAAACGAATGCACATGGCCTCCCTCAAGATGCCTCAGGCTGATCAAAGGAAGTCAGCCTGATGTGACACAGGCCTCAACACACAGATGTGCTGGGGGAGTGGGCAAAGGTTTCAGTACAGTTTCCAAGTATTACTCACTCTCAAGCCTCTCCTCCACCTGAAGATATGGGTGTCCCATCTCCTGGAGAAATTTCCTTGTTTTCAGCCCAGTGCCCACTTATGAGTTGGACTACATGGTTTTGCAGTCCAGCTTTGCCATTTACTGTGTAACTTTAGGCAAGTCACTTAACCTCTCTGTGCCTCAGATTTCCCATCTATAAAATGCTCATGACAAGAGTAGTACTGGGGAGTCCCACTTCCAGAACAGCAAAGTGAGGAACCCTGTAGACCTGCTTCCTGGTGAAATAAGTGTAACTGCTGAAAAACTATTTTAAAAACAGACAACTATTTAAAATCTCTGAAAATTGTTTTAGGAGCATGTAGCAAATAAACATTTATTCAAGAAAATCTACTGGAACTTACTAAGAACTATAAAAGACCACGGTACTTGAGCCATAACCCTTTTTCCTCCCCCACCAGCTCAGCTCCCACTCAAACCCATCCACCCTGGTCCACTGTGGTCAAAAAGAGAACTGACCCCCTCCCCCTCAGCTTCTAAACAAGGGTACAGCTCACTAGGGGGAGCAGGTTGCCAGCATTTATCATCCTCTCCAATTCCAACTGAAGAGGCTAAATTCCTGGTGAGTTCAGTCAAAAGATCAGGGTCTTTCTTTCCTCCACAAATCCCCTGCTCATAGGATGGACACTATTCAGGGCTCATCGGGCCAAGAATAGTGGGGCCCCCATTGCCCTTCCTCAGCCCACTCAGAGAGCAGAGGCTCCATGCTGACAGAGGAAAGCCAAGAAGACTAGGAGCTCCTGCCCACCCAGTGCCTGGAGTGTGACTCAGAGAATTTGCCTGGGCAGAGGGGGCAGCAAGGGCAAAGAATGGGAGGGGGGGCAGTCCTCAAAGGAACCGACCTTATTTGAAGGGAAAGTTTGAGCCTAAGGGTCATCGAAACAAAGGAGATGTTGATCCTATGAAAATAAGAGAAGGATGATAGCTCCTCTTAATTAAGGAAAAGAAGCTAAAGCACAGGTCGGCCAGTTCATCAGACAGAACCAAGGAAAGAGGCAGCTAAGAAGAGCCTACAGGGGACAGAATAAACCTCAAAGGTTGGCCTCCAAAACTAGCCCTGGCCTAATTAAATTGGAACAGATGTGGGGCAACCAATGCCCCAGGGCAATGCTGAAAACAGTAGAGCAGTCAGCCAGCAATTGGATGCCTAAGAGCTGGGTGTGATATCAAGAGAGGTAGCTTTACAGGGATAAGGGGAGAGACACAGAGAGCCCCACCAAAATCCTGTCATCCCAGGGTGAGTATACACACACCCTTCACTCTGGAGCCAAATCATTTCACCTTCTCCCCCAGGGATGAAGTGAAGTTAACAATTAAAATGAGTGCTACAGCAATTAATTCTAAATCACCACAGTCACGGAATTATGCTCAAATTTGAGCGTCTTTGGCAAAGCACTCTGCAGACTATAAAGAATACCATTTATGTTTGGTATTATTATTATTTACCAGGATATAAGGTACTATAAGCCAAGGTATAATATGTATAAGGTAGTAACTAAGAGGACAAATTCTTTCTTTTCTAAGGGATCCCTGGGTGGTGCAGCGGTTTGGCGCCTTCCTTTGGCCCAGGGCGCGATCCTGGAGACCCGGGATCGAATCCCACGTCGGGCTCCCGGTGCATGGAGCCTGCTTCTCCTCCCTCTGCCTGTGTCTCTGTCTCTCTCTCTCTCTGTTACTATCATAAATAAATTAAAATAAAATAAAATTCTTTAAAAAAAAAAAAAAGAGGACAAATTCTAGGGTGATCCATGTGAGTTCAAAGCCCAAAACCATCACTTCTTGACTCGGGGGTTACCTGACTTCTCTGAGACCCAGTCACCACATATATGAGATATCTCCCATAGAAAATGCTTATAAAACTTGGTATCCAGCCAGTGGCAACCAGTAATAGCTGTGGTATAACCAAAGAAGGAGCTCTAATATCCTACCTGGTCGCTTGCAGAAGCAGAATTTCCTAGAACCCCAAAGCCAAATCTGAACATAAACAAATTGACACTAATTCATTAACGTATTAGAAATAAGATCCAAGGAAAGATGTACCTGCCATTTTTTAAAAATTCAGTTATTGGTATGTTAGATATTGCTGGTACATTTCCAAATTCCCAAGAAGGTTTCACTTTATAAAGATTGTTCTAGGGTGCACTGGAAGGGTGTTTGCTGGTGGTGTACAGTGACGTACATTGCAGGGCTTTTGATTGACATTAGGAAGACTTTCAACAGTTTCTCAAAGGCACTAAAGGATTATTCTTTTGTCCTTTTACTTCTCTTTAGTAGAGATCATGCGACCATGATTTAGCTGGAGCCGTGTTGCTTCTGGCAGAAACACTCAGTGCCCTTTCTGAGTTTATACCTGAGTTTGGTCCCTGTCTGACCACTTTGTTCTCTAGATGAAGAGGTGATTCAATTTCCATAGAAGAAATGGTTTGATGCTTTCAGCCAATTCAAGGGAAAATAACACAGCTTTGTTACATTAATACTCTTTTTTAAGCAAGCTGCCCTAGGAGTTTTCTTTGATCACACATTTTCTTTGATTTAATGTCTACTGTTGACCTTTACCAGGTATCTTGTAGATAATAAATCATCTCCAAGTGGTCCTATATTTACTGAGATATACCACATACTATGTATGCATTAATTCTTTAACTCTCTTAATTTTACCTACTGAAAATATCCCCAGTAAAATAGTGCTTCATTCTTTTTTTTTTTTTTTTTCATCTCTAAATCTTATACATTACCTGATGTACAAGTGAAATTTGTATGCTGCATGGGAGGCAGGGGATGGGGCTGGAGTGGATCTGACTTGTATCATGAAATAATTTAAGTTCTTCTTGGTAAGTAGCTTTTTCCAAGAAATGTGTTAAATTTATTGGAATACAGAGTACATTCATACTCACGTGATCTACTTCTTTTAAGCATGCGAATCTGTGTCCTGTGCTCTCTTCTGGCTAGAAGGTAGGTCACTGGGTCATTGCTCTAACCCAGCCTGTCATCGGGCACCTTTCTCCATCCACTCTGGCATGCTCAAGTTCAGGCCCTGTTGTGTCTTGCAGAGACTAATGCAGTAGCTTCCCACTGGTTTCCTGGACTCTGGCCTCAGCCCCTCTAAGCGGGAGGAAGCTTGAGGGGTGGAGTAAACAGGAGATATGAAGTGTTGCACCTTCCCCGTAAATTCAAGAAGAGCAAGACTGCCAACAATGAGAAGATTAGCAGGCACAAGTTCAATACTCCTTCCTCCACATGTGAATTTTTATAAGTGAAAATCTTGGCAACAAGCAACTTTCACCATTCTGATGAGCTAGGCACTAGCAAGAGACTAGGTTTCTGCTTAGTTCAAACTTTGTGAAATGCATTTAAGACTTAAATAAAGTAATGCTGTCTCTCTCTGCTGAGAAATTTATGTTGAACTGTACCTTATGCCCAAAAGCTACTGATGTTGTATTCTCACACCTGAGCTCCACTTGGCTACAGGCCAGGGTATCTATAAGGACCTGGGGGCGCTAAATTATTAATACCCATTGACCTTGATGAGTCACCTGCCAGGAGGAAATCTGATATTGTCCCCATCTGGAAGTAGGGGAAAAAATGGCTAGTAGAGTTGTCACACCCTTCTTTTCTGCCCTCTTGGGTTCTGACCAGTGGTGTGCTGGACCTGGCTTGTACCAGCTTGAGAGAGGTGACCGTTAAATTTCTAGTTTTGTGAGCTAGTTGTTCAACACTGCTATTATTGAAAAACTAACTTCTGTAGATTCACAATTGAACAAATTATGGAAAAACAAAGGCAACAGTACCTCCAAACTCATCACTTCCTAATTATTTTACTACAGTTTGCAATTAATTATCTTTGCTTTTGAGGTGGTTTACATCTATGATATCTGCCTAGAGAAAATGATCTATAACAACACCGTGCTATAGTGCATTTCTTCCCAACCCACCTTCAGTGATACCATGTTGGTAACTTGAAATCAGCCACAGTAAGAACAACTACACTGTGGAAATCAGCCAATGACACAAATTAGGGTTTTCCATTTCCCTTCAGCAGTGTGGGCTGATAGACATTTAGGACACCACTGGTTCTAACTCACTTCCAGTGGGCATGGTTTCATAGTTGTCAAGCAGGAGGTCCCACATCCACCACATACGGGGTATAGCTCCTAGAGACAGTGATGGCCCCAGGGAAGGTCACATAATCCAAACAGACCCAATCAGAGATGCTTGACTGGAAGACTAGTGTGGATTTAGGCAGCATTAGGAGCTTTCTTTCCTTGAGATCGTAAGCCAGACGAATATATAAGCCTGAAGTTGCTGGGGATCTTCACATGGAGGGAATTGTGAGAAGGAGAAATTTGCACAAAAGGATATTAGAGGCAGGGGCACTGGTGACATCATTTGAGCACCGTGCTCCAGATTCCCCTAAAATGAGAACCAATTCCTGGAGTTTTCAGATTCATGGGTGGAAAAATCCCTTTGGGGCCTAACAAATTTTAAGTCCTTTGTTTCGGTCCTTCCATAACTGGAAAAGATATGACCTACATACCATCCCAAGTAGGATTTAAGTAGACCGTGGGGCTCTGGCTTAGTTTTTGTTCTTATCAAGTAAAAACTGTCAGCTACCTGCCAGGAGGGAATGGGAAGGAGCAGAGCAGACAGCAGGGCTGGACTCCTGCCAACCAAGCACACCCTAACAGCACATCTACTAACGCAAAGGCTCTGAGCACCTGCCTTGAGGGAGACTCTATTTGCAATATCCAGGGACACGAAATGAAAAAGTCAAATACAGGCTAAGCACGATGATGTCTACATCTGGATCCCATCCCCCAGAGTTTGAAACATAGCAGGCCTGGAACAGGGCAGATAAATTTGTATTTCTATCAAGTTTCCAGATGATACTGATGCAGCTGGTCCAGGGATGATGCTCTGAAAACCATTATTTGTACATCAGAAACGTAAGCATAGAGCAATTCCCCAACCCTCTCTGGTCCCAGTATATAGGATGGGCCCCCAGAGGCCATGTTTGTGCCATTTGACTCTGCCACTTGTTTGTAGCTTATCAAAGTCAAGGCAGTTTAATGGTTTTTCTCAAGAACTGGAAACTTAGAAAGAAGAGAGACAGACTAGAAGTCATTGTAGCTGATTCTCAAAGTCATAGCTGAATCCTAGCAGCCTAGAAAGCTTGATCCAGAACTCCTCCTGCCAGATGACTGGTGGTAGGGAGACATTGCCTTGGCTATTAACTCTGTCAGACTATGATTGTAAGTGTGTCAAGTTAATTGAAAACCTGAAGGAGGGCAGCCCGGGTGGCTCAGTGGTTTAGCCTTCAGCCCAGGGCATGATCCTGGAGACCCGGGATCGAGTCCCACATTGGTCTTCCTGCTTGGAGCCTGCTTCTCCCTCTGCCTGTGTCTCTGCCTCTCTCTGTGTGTGTGTGTGTCTCTCATTAATGAATAAATAAAATCTTAAAAAAAAAAAAACAAAGAAAGAAAACCTGAAGGAAATAAACATTTTAATCTCAAACACCATTGAGGGCAGAGGGGACATCTGGGTTCTTCAGTTGGCCGGGTCACCCCATCCCCACTTAGGACACGCCTCCCCACCCTTCCACCTCCTTCACAGACTTGAAACACCTATAGTGGCTAGATGAAGAAGCAAGGGCTCAGCATGGGAAGAGGTAGCTATTTGAGGGAGGGGACCACCTTCCTGGAATCTCGATGCCCCTCTCGAGCCCTGCAAGAGAGCAAAGTCATGGAGTAAAAGGACCAGACAAAGCCAGGTTCAAATGGGTGCTGGACCTTCCTGGAGGCCTGGGCAGGCCACTGCCCCCTCTCTGCCTCAGTTTCTTTGTCAGCAAAAGGAAGTGCCCTTGATACAACCTGATGAGAACAGCCTTTTACCTGGGTGGTCTTCCACCCAAAAACTTATAATCATGAGGAAAACATCAGACAAATATACTGTCTGCAATTGAGGGGCACATTCTAAAAATATATGACCAATACTCCTCAAATCCATTAATGTCAGAAACAAGGAGAATCTGAGAAACTATCATAGCCAAAAAGAGCCTAAACTGGATATGATGGTTAAATGTAATGTGGTGTCTTGCATGTGATCCTGCAACAGAAAAGGGGCATTGAGTAAAAAACTAAGGAAATCTGAATAGAGTATGGACCTTGGTTAATAATAAAATAATAATAATAAATAATACAACAATATTTTTTAAAAGATTTTATGTATGTACGTATATATTTATTTGAGAGAGAGAGAGTGCGCGCGCAAGTGAGCAGTGAGTGAGGGGGCAGGCAGAGGGAGAGGGAGAGAGAGAATCTCAAGCAGACTCCCTGCTGATTGCAGAGCCGACACAGGGCTGGGTCCCAGGACCTTGAGATCATGAACTGAGCAGAAGGCAGGCATTTAACCGACTGAAGCACCCAGACATCCCAATAATAGATCAGTATTGATTCGTTTATTGTGATAAGCGTACCATACTAATGTCGGAAGTTAGCAATAGCAGAAACTAGGTCTGGGGTGCATAGGCTCTCTCTGCACTATCTTAGTGATTTTTCTAGAAATCTACAACTGCTCTAAAAGTTTATCTTAAAAATGGAACCACATCTGCTCCTTCACCGGGCTGTTGGAGGGCTGGAGGAGACTAAGTGGGAGGTAGGTGGCAGGTACAAGGCTCTCAATAAAGGTCAGTTCCTTTAAGAAGCCAGTGAGATAACTTAGCTGAAAGTTCCTGGAACAAATGCTAGTTGAACGGATGCCTCCTCGGCTTGCTACTTCGGCCTTCCTCGATGTGTGCTTACTTGTCCCATGTTGTCCCATTCCTTCTGCTACATTCGATACCAGCACCCGCTTTTAGGTTTGTTTCCATCAGGTCACCCATAACATCAGCTAATAATAATTTTTTTAAAAGATAAATAAAGCAATGTTAGGGTCCTCTTACCTGTTGGAAGCCAAAATCAAATTACAGGGTGTGACTATAGAGATCACCCCTTATTCCCGGGCTCAAATTGCCTCTGATCAGGTCACACTGCTGGCAGCATTCACATACAGAACAGAGCATCCCACCAATTCCCAAGGCCACATATTATTTACAAGCATCAAGGAGCCTCTTGTCCTCTTAAATGCAACAGGGAGCTTGACCAGAGGCGGGGCTACCAGCTGTGATGTGCCCACCCCAGGCCTATGCTGGGCCTGTGGGGACATGCAGCTGATAAGAGATGAAATCTCTGCCTTGGCACAGATCCACCACCAGGCAGGGGGGAGAAGAGAAAGCCCCTCACCCCTGCAATATTAAGGCCATATGAATGCTTCTGAAGAGAGAAAAATGGCCTTGGCCTCGGCTGCAAGCAGTAAATTGAGGCTGTGGGATTCTCGATTCACTGTGCAGACTGAATCGAGCTTGGAGCTGCTTGGGACAAGGAGAGAGCTCATGCTCTGATTACATAAATGGATTTCTTAGGATTGCCTTGCAAAGTCATATTGTCAGTATAGATTCTTTGGCTGCATTTTATAAAGGCTTTTTCCCAAGGACATTTGAATCCAACTTTCTTATTGCTTCCAAAAAGTGCAGCCTGCCTGTTAGTTTATTGGCTGCACAGCATAGGGACCCCCCCCCCAAAGGACAAGCTTGGCCCCCAAGCCACTCCTGTGCCCACATGCCCAGCAGACTTGGGTGCTGGGGACCCAGAGTGGGTGGCCAGAGAGCTGGGAGCCTGATGCCTGGCAGGCCCAGGCTCTGAGGACAGCATGGAGCTCAGCCCTCTGCCCCTGCCACTAGGTGAGCCCACTGACCCAAGCCCGGAAAGACCCAACCATGGCCTCAGCCTCAGCACCTTTGTCGCCTTTCCCTCACTAGCCTGTGAAGGAACACGCAGACAAGAAGCCATAAAAGGAAAGATTGGTATAATTAAGCACTCTGCAACTTTAAAGGTCTTGGTAAGAAAAGATGCTATAAAGTTGGAAGGCGAACCGCAGCTGAAGATATTTGCAGCTTGTTTCACTGACGAAGGATCAATATCTATCACCTATCACACAGAAGGATTAAAGATTCTTTATCCTTACAAATCAATAAGGAGAAAAGACAACCCGGGAAAAGCCTGAATTGCCAAAAATAAATGAATAATGCTCAGCCTCACGATTGACCAGGAGTTGGCAGATGGCATCCAAGAGGTATGGGGTGGTTAAGATCATGGGCTGGCTGAGCCCCAAAGTAATAATAATAACAAGAGCAGGAAAAAGCCCCTTACAGGAGTAAAAAGCCTTAGGAGTAGGGGAGAGAAGTCCTGCCCTACTCTCTCCACATGCCCACCCCACACCAGGCATACAATGAGGCTTTTTCTCTTAATAAAAGAAAAACATCCTGAAGCAACTATGGTAAATCATAATATTTGAGAGAGTTGTGTGGTAGGCACATGCATTTATTTTCTGAAATTTTCTGCATGCTTGAACTATTTCACAATTTTTATAAAGCTTAAAAAAGAATGAAACTCTGACATTAAAAACAAGGATAGAGTCAGAAGAGGACCCCAAGATGCAAAAGCAGGTTCTCTTGGGACAGACTTGGAGGAGCCAAGGAGAGACTAACTCCACTCCCCACACCACTGTCCACACTCCTTGCTGCCCCTCCTTGGGGTGTTATTCATGACCCTGTAAGGGGGCCTTTCTTCTCCTCAGCCTGCAACTGTTTCTGAGACCCACCCAGTTCCAACCACCATACTGACGCTGATAACAAAGACTGACATTTAAATTGGGGGTATTAAGAAAGTGTGCAACTTTCAAATTAACCAAATCCTGATGTTCATAAGAATATTCATTACTTATTATAAATTTGACTACTGCAAAAGGGTATGGCCTAAGTTCTTATCACCTATTACAGACTATCTTTCAGTAACAGGACTTTCACTTAAATTTCCTGAGGTTTGGGTTTGTCTTCATTTCTAATATTAAAAAAAAAAAACACTATGAAAGAAAATCAGTTCAGGTTAAGGCAAAGATGATTATATTATATTACTCTCCAAAATGTCAAGGATTCGTGCTTTTGTATTCCATGAGAGATCTGATCACAGCAACTTGTGCTTCTTTGTCACAGCAATTAAGTCCAAGTAGCAAGAACCTATAATTTTAGGCTTGAAGTTGACTCAAATGGGTGAAAATATTTATTTTTCCTTTGCTCTTTCTATGGGTTCACATAATGAATTAAATGCAGGGCTCTTTTTCTTGATTATTGCTTTAGAAAGAAATTGTCATGCCTCATTACTCATTTTCAAAGAGATGAGAGCATACTTTGTTATAGGATTTTTATGTATTGCTAATGTCAGAAAACTCAGAAGACTAATTCTCTCTACACAAGGTGAAATTGATTGAGTGAATTGAATATCTATAAAAGCCCATCAGTTGTGACCTGAAAACTTTATAGAAGAGGATATGCAAGGACCCAATGGGAAAAGTATAAATCTAACACCAGAGATATAAAAGTATACCCAGAGATTCATTTGAGACTGATCTAAGAGCCATGGCATTCTATAGGTAATTTTTAAATACTACATAAGATAAATTACCTATAGGAGGTAGAAGAAAAATAACTAAAAATGTCCTCAGATTTGTAAGGAATGCCCAAATTAAAGAAACTAAAGTATTTATGGACACTTAAAAGCCAGGCATATATAAAGTTTCAGGTGTAAGTTTTGAAAGGTTTTGATAAAAAATGCTGTCGGTGGTCACAGCAACAACAAGCTCTAAACCTCAGGAAACCATAGGAGAAGAAAATAAGGCTCAATGTCAACGGACGTTGGTTCCAGCTTCTTCTCAATGTAGAGGATGAAGATTCCCTTAGTTTTTGTTTCCCCAGCATGCTTTTCTGTTCTCCATTGGGAGGAGTTCATTCTGTGAGGTTCAAGATGGCAAACCCTCGCTTACTTCCATAAGATGCTGGGTAGCTCGTGTTTGGCTCTTCCAGCCCCATATCCACCCTTTCTAGCCCAGCTCTGGGCTGTGTTACCTCTGCATGGCACCCTGGCTTCTGGTTGGCCTGGTCCCAGGGGGAGTCACCAGTAGGAGATTAAAGCAGAAAGAAAATGAGATTGATTAGGGAGGTTATTTCTCAGCTACTCCCCCAGTCAGGTTCTGCAGCCAAAGGCCATGGCTCCCATCAGGAGGTGCTCCCAGGTTCCAAGAACTGTCCCCTCCTTGCCTATTTAGGTATAGGGATGGTGACAGCATCCTGGAGTACTGTCTTATCCCTCACTGGTTTCCCTAAGTCCTTTCCATATACCTTTACATATAATCCATTGGTTGAATTCTTCTCAAATTGCTCCTGTTGGGTTGTACTGTCCATTTCCTGCTGGGACCCTGGCTAGAGTCCTTGATTTTCTTGCTTTCTGCTCCACCAATGGGCAGGGCCCTGGCAGGTCTAGACTGAGATTCTCCAAATTGTTGATGCTCCCAGTAAAGAGGGAACCTTTGATTGAAGAGACTGCTAACAAGCACATGAGAAAATGCTCTGCATCACTGGCCATCAGGGAAATACAAATCAAAACCACAATGAGATACCACCTCACACCAGTGAGAATGGGGAAAATTAACAAGAGGATATGGAGAAAGGGGAACCCTCTTGCACTGTTGGTGGGAATAGGAACTGGTGCAGCCACTCTGGAAAACTGTGTGGAGGTTCCTCAAAGAGTTAAAAATAGACCTGCCCTACCACCCAGCAATTACACTGCTGGGGATTTATCCCAAAGATATAGATGCAATGAAACACCGGGACACCAATGTTTAGAGCAGCAATGTCCACAATAGCCAAACTGTGGAGGGAGCCTCGGTGTCCATCGACAGATGAATGGATAAAGAAGCTGTGGTCTATGTATACAATGGAATATTACTCAGCCAGTAGAAACAACAAATACCCACCATTTGCTTCCACATGGATAGAACTGGAGGGTATTATGCTGAGTGAAATAAGTCAATCAGAGAAGGACAAACATTGTATGGTCTCATTCATTTGGGGAATATAAAAAATAGTGAAAGGGAATAAAGGGGAAAGGAGATAAAACGAGTGAGAAATATCAGACAGGGAGACAGAACATGAGAGACACCTAACTCTGGGAAACAAACAAGGGGTGGTGCAAAGGGAGGTGGGTGGGGGGTGGGGGTGACTGGGTGATGGGCACTGAGGGGGGCACGTGATGGGATGAGCACTGGGTGTTATGTATATGTTGGTAAATTGAACTCCAATAAAAAAATAAAAAATAATTTTAAGAAGAGGGAATCTCTCTTTTCATTTCTGTATGCAAGTAAAAGACAGGTTTAAATCCACATTTGGAAAGAAAACTCTGGGAAGAAGAGTAAAGGAAAGTTGGGAAGAAGGCAAAACTGAAAGCAGAGAGACAAATATTTTTCGTGGCTACTATATGCCAAGCACTGTGCTAAGTCCTGGCAATGTGAGCATGAGCAAAAACAGTTGAGTCTACAGTCCAAAAACTCACTGAGTCTGAAGTTGTTATGATCACCTTCAACCACATTGGCCATCATTTGGGACATGAAAACCATTTGTAAAGTCTCCCTAGATTTAAATGACCAGTGCCTCTATTCACTTCCCTCATATTTAGATAGACTAGAAGAATCCAATTCTGGAGGTGCAGTTCATCTGGCTATTTCAATCATTATAGGAATGAGTCATTGTCTAATTTCATGTTCACGACAGCTAGAGGAGGAAGGTTCTACTATTATCCCAATTTCACAGCAGAAGAGCCTAAAGTTTAATAACACACAACCAAAAAGTGGTAGGGCTGCCTTTCAAACTCAAATAATTCTGATTCCTATCCTCCATACCTTAATGTTGGCACTATAGTATCATCTTTTTTGATGATTATCTAATCTCATCTTCTAAACTTCTAATCGAATCACTAAAATCTCCAACAGAAATTAACTACACCAAGGAATGGTTCATACGAAAATGGTAAACCCCCATAGCATTGATGCCTCATAAAACACTATCAAAATTAACATCCAGGGCACCTTGGTGATTCTATTGGTTGAGCGTCCAACTCTTGATTTCGGCTCAGGTCATGATCTCAGGGTCCTGCGATGAAGCTCTGCATTGGGATCCATGCTCAGCAAGTAGTCTGCTTGTCCCTCTTCCTCTGCTCTTCCCCCTACTTGTGTGCATGCTCTCTCTCTCTCTCATTCTCTCTAAAATAAATAAGTAAATAACATCTTCTTCAAAAAAAATCAACATCCATGCATATTTCAACATTAACACATCATCAAACCAAGATGTTCTCCACACCATTCCAGGGATATTATCATATATCTCAACAAAGAGCTCTTAGTGTAGAGTCCTAGCATGCTCTGGGGAGAATCTAATCTATTTTCTATTGTATCCAGAATATCATGGAGACAGCTGGAGACTCTCCAGTTCAATCGTGTATTACCATTTAGTGTTCAGCTGGCACTCCATTATCATCAGTTATGACTGAGCTACAACACACTTTTTAATGAAGTGCATATAATGGTCTATTTATCATTTGCATTTACCATCAAACTAAGGTATTATAAAGCACAGCAAACTCAGGTTTCAGTAAGATGTGTGCATTTAGCTTTGATTAGAGCAGCTTTTTCTGCACCTGCTCCTCATCAGACAGGACAGGGACTCAGTGGCTTGTCTCCAGCAATGGAGGGATGAAGTTTTCTCTGTTTAAAACTCACACTTTGCTTGGAGGGTCTCACTTCGGCCACATATCCAGTGACTATGAGTTAAGACGTAAGTCCTGGGGATAGAAAAGGAAGTATGTCCAATTAGAAAAGAGAAAGATGGTTCAGACCCTTGCCTTGCCAAGAGTGGAAGTACTTTAAAGGACATTGGCATGGGAGGGCTGTCATAATCTCACACAGCTGCTCACCTTTCCCATTATCTCCACTGGAATCTTAGGATGCCTGGAAGGTACAAAAACAGGGAATTGAGAAATAAGGAAATTTAGGGGGGCTAAATTAGCAGGTCAGCAAATAGACAAATGGCCCTAACAAGGGGCATGTATACACCACATACACACACACACACACACACACACACACACACATACACACACACATCAACAATCTTCCTGGAGAAGTAAGTCAGAATCCAAGTGGGCAAATAAAGTTGAGCACCTGCCCAGGGCAATGGGTCTCAAATAAAAAAGGGATATGAGATTAGGATGGGCAGGAAGGAGACAGTTAAATTCCTTCCAGGCTACAAAACCAAGGTAAGATGTTCAGAGAACAAATGTGAGTTATCAGCATCGAGGATTCCTGGCTCCTTTAAGGGAATCCATCCTGGTCCAAAAACCTTTCCTCATTTCTCAGGACTTGGCTGACCTAAATCTTCAGCCAAATAAACCTGCTGGATGAGGCATTTGGGAGGACTTGAAATGTGTCTTTACACTGAGGTCACTGTGGTGGCTGCCTCTTTTTTGATCCCAGGAACCCTTAAACTCCTTCGCCCTCTGCCTCAGCACCATATTAGATTATTCACATTGGCTGTCCACAATGACCTAATTAACTGGATAAGTATTCAGTACTTTATTTCTTTTTATGCCTGGTGCACATAACCTAGAACCAATTTTTAAGAGACCAACTCTTCATTATGATCCACCTGACATAACTAGCAAGGCTTTGCCAGTTACCATGTAATAGAAATTCAATACTAACAGAGGCTGATGGTAGGTTATAAAAGAAAAAATGAAATCAAAAAATGCTATTTTAGACTATCGAAAAGATGCTATGATGGTTAATTTTATCTGCCACCTTGACTGGCCATGGGATGCCCCCAGCAAACATTATTTCTGGATGGGTCTATAAGAGTATTTCCAGATGAGATTAGCATTTAAATGGCTGGACTCAGTAAAGTAGATTGCCCTCCCCAGTGTGGGTGGGTATCGAATCCTTTGAAGGCCTGAATAGAACAAAAGGAAGAATTCCCCCCCTTTTCTGCCTCACTGTTGAACTGGATGTGGGTTTCCTAGGACTCCAGCTTACAGATGGCAGACTGTGGGATTTCTCGGCCTCCATAATCTCTTGGGCCAAACCTTCATGATAGATAGATAGATAGATAGATAGATAGATAGATAGATAGATAGATGATAAATAGATCCTATTGGTTCTATTTTCTCTGGAAAACCCTGACTAATACAGAAGCCAAATTTTTGCCTAAGTCTTCACATTTTCCACTTAATTTATTGCCAAGGCTATGTCTATACATTATCATATTCTAGGATTTTTTTTATGGGAATGTCTTCATTTTTAAGAAAGATGAGTAATTGTAGTCACTGGAATGGAAATAGGAATAAAAATGAAATAGATCCTATTACAGTATCTAGAATTTTCCATAAACCCACTCTGTTGTGGCTGCCAAGGTCAAGGTTCCTTGTCAACCTCAAATCAGACACCAGGCCTGAAAGCCTTCCAGCACTATGCAGAGAGGCAGATTGTCAGCAGCTAGGGAAGCTAAAGAAATTATGAAAACCACTGCTTTTGTAGATGCAAATATTAGAAAACTTTTTTTAATTTAAACCTAATGTAAAGAAAGAGAACTTTTAACTAAACAATTGTATTTAGCTTTATTATGAAAAGTAGGAAAAGATTATCAGTGTATAGTGAAATCAATAGATAATTCCAATACATATTAAGCTCCAGATTTCATTGAGATGATTTTTCAAATAAGATTTCCATTGCTAGAGTACCTGCTAAGAGATTTATTAGGGGAATTTGTTAAAAAAAAAAAAAACTATTCCATTGCAAGATGACAGTAATTCTCTGAGCTAATGTAAAGCCACAGATGTGATTCCAAGCTTAACACAGTAATGAAATCTTAAACACAATGAAGCAAAATGATCTCGTATCCCAAGCACTTGTTCAGACTATTTGTCTCCAAGCCCCCTTTCAGTCCCAACATCAGATTCCTTGGCCATCTGCCCTCAGCATCCTTGATAATCAGTAGGAAAACATGGGACCAGGGCCAGCAAAACTCATATCCACTGCTGATTTCCTGGTGTAGCGCACCCTACCTGAAGAATCAAGTTGCAAGGGTCCTTCCTGAGAACAGAGGAAAAAAGGATGGAAAGAGTTCTTTCTTAAATTTACCTCTGAGATCCAAAACTCAAATCCACCCCAGGCTTAGGTACAAACCTCTTTTTTTATAACTATGAAAATTGTGCTATCTTCAGGCATCTCAGGGACCAGGAGACCTCATAAAATGAGAGCTCTTCAGAGGTCAAGTGCAGCATAAGTCCCCTTAAGCTTGCAGCACTCATTTTGAAATTTAAGTTATTACCAATAATCTATGGAAGACCTGCCCTGCATGCCCAAGTGACATTTGTTCAGGATTTGAATATCTTTGCCATTTTAATGCAAGAAGGTTCTCAATGAAGTCATGTAAAATGGGCAAATCAGAAACAAGAAAATCAAGTCTGGCAGCTCCAGAAGGCCAAAAGGAAAAACCTGAGCATTCATTTAGAGAAGGCCAGTTACCATGTTCCTCATGGAATTTAAAATCCAGTTGGAAGGGCGCCTGGGTGGCTCAGTGGGTTAAGCATCTGCCTTCTCTGCCTTCAGCTCAGGTCACAATCCTGGAGTCCTGGGATTGAGCCCCATGTCGGGCTCCCTGCTCAGTAAAGCATCTGCTTCTCCCTCTCCCCCCACCTACCACCTCCACTCATGCTCTCTTTCAAAATCTCTCTCAAATAAAAAAATAAAATCTTTAAAAATCAAATCAGATCTGGTTGGAAAGGGCTCCTTCAAATCCTGGATGAAATCTTGCAGTATATAGCTTGGAGAGGACTCCCTGTGACTTGCTACATTTCAAGAAAATATCACTGATCCTCTTAATATATGCAACTGCTGCTTCTCCAAAACATTTGGCTTATGTGAGCATCCAAAAGTTCTCCTTTCCACATTGCAACTTAGGCTCAAATCACTCCCAACCACACTCGTGTTCCTATTCTATTTTTCAAATACTCATTAGCTGTCTGATGAGATCCTATCAAGTCTGTTCTCTGTGCTGAGAGAGAGATTACATGTTCAGATATTTTAGGCCTAACAATGTTCTTTCAAATTTGGTTGGTTATAAATATTATATTTTTGACTGATGCAGCTCTAAATTTCAGTGTGTCATCTGCCTGGCCTGACAGTTTAATTGTCAGCTCTTCTTCCAAATGCAACGGACCAGAGCTGCTCACTTTTGGGTTCTGTAATTGGCTAGGCTCTACATCGGCCATTTTAAGCACTCACCTTACCTCCTGGTGTAGAAAAACTCATAAGCCTTTCCGTGTTCTAAACAGCCAAGCATTCACCACATCACCTCTTCACTGGGAGTGTAAACAGCATCCCACCCCTCCATTTAACTCAAATCAGTGACACGTCTCAAGATACACTGCTCCAGGTTCTCTTACTCCCACTTCACATGTACAGTCTGCTTAATGGCAAGCTGAGCTACCCATTTAAAGGGTTTTTTTTTTAAGATTTTATTTATTTATTCATGAGAACAGAGAGAGAGAGAGAGAGAGAGAGAGAGAGAGGAAGAGACTTAGGCAGAGGGAGAAGCAGGCTCCATGCAGGGAGCCTGATGTGGGACTCGATCCTGGGTCTCCAGGATCAGGCCCTGGGCTGAAGGCAGCACTAAACTGCTGAGCCACCAGGGCTGCCCCATTTAAAGGTTTTAAGTGACTTGTTTACATTTCCCCTTTTGGAGAAATGATTCAGTATTTTGCTTAGGAGCCAACAGCATCCCCAGAATCTGATTTTTCTCCCCTTTGAATGTGGAGTATATGTTTCACTTGGGTTCTGATTGAGTTCAGATTATTATCAGGGGGGTATCAACAAAGTTTGGGGCAAAAAGTTTAAGACTCATATGGAAAGCATCCAGAAGAAATAATGAAAACAAATGAAAGTATGCAAAAACAAGACTGGTGAAAGCATAAATGAGCTAAGATGAAATGGCTGAGAAGGAGTCCCTATGCTACCCATCTCACCATGCAAAACTGTCAAGAGCTTATAAACACTTATTTACATAAGTCATTTAGCATCTATTCAGAAGTCTTTCTGTCCCCTTGTCATCAATCTTAAAGCTGTATTGGATTCCCCTGAGTCTCTAGGAGTGTGCCATTTCTATTATTTTAAGGCAGTGTCAAGAAGTTCAAAATTCAGAAATTAACTCAAAATATGATTAACTGAAAATAAGGTCTTAGCATAAACTATGAATGGTGAGTGAGGACCCCAAGGACAATGGAAGATATCATCCTTCATGGCCCAAAATTGATAACTGAAATATATACATTAATCTGTCATATGTGTGCTGAGAGTCAACTCTACACAAGGTACTATAGACCATCACCTTGAGTTGCTACTTTCATTTGTAAAGATTATCCAGACATTCCCCAACCTGATACTGCCCTTTTGAAGTAGCACAAAGCACAGTGCTTGACATATAGTTAGTGCTAAATAAATATCTTCTGAATAAATAAAATGGAGCATGAGTAACACATTTTATTGAGAACTGATTATAGTTAGAATTGTCACAATGCAAATTTTAGAATGAGAGACAGATAATCCTGGCCAAATAACAAAGTTACATAGAGTTAATTTCTTCATTTCAGAAGCTTCTACAGATTTGCCCTTTCCCCTGGCATTTTATTTATCAAGGTTATCTACATCAACCAATTAGATGAAAGCCATTTGAAACAGTGTGTGGATTCTCAGTTGGATATGATAAAGGAAGTGGTTTTTTTTGTTCTTTATAACTCACATAGAAACCTACAAAATATACATATATATTATATATACACATATACATTATATACATATACATTACATATATACATTATATATACATATTTTTTAAAGAACAAAAAACTCATTGTCAATGAAATACAGTAATGGCTATAACCCCAAAACACAAAATTTGAATAAAAGCTATCAAATACTGTAAATTATAGGCCAAAATGAAACAGAACTCTATGAGTTAATACATAACACCTTAGATCTATAGCAGGACCCAAGCCTCCTGAAAAATGTTATTTACTGAAAGATTCACCTATTGAACACCAAGATGGAAAGAGCCTGGTGAGGCTTGTGTGAAGCAAGGAATGATATTCCTGTAGATGCTTACTAGGCCAGTACAGAACAACAGAAAAGTGAGAGCTAAAGAAGGATGTGATGTACTGTTTGTCTGTTACCCGGCCTCTTGGCCAAGGGTGCTTCTTCCAGAGGGCTGAGGAAGGAGAGGGAGAAGGAAGGAAAGTCCATCCATGTCATGACCCGGAAGGCTTGTGACTGAAGGTCTCCACCACAAATACACTTTCCCCTAAATGTCAAAAATAGAAGATAAACATGTCCCTTGGACAGAAAACTTAACAGAATGTGGTGTCTATGTAAGAGAATCGTCCTAAAGTAATTTCTGAAGTTGACTCCTGGGTCACTGCCACTACCACACCCAACTATTCTTCAGCAGAGATGTGGAAAAGAAAGAGATGTTCAGGTATAGATGAGTAGTAACAAGATAGGAATCAGCACAGAAGAGCAGGAATCCAGGAGGGCAAAGAATTACACACCAAACAGGGAGAATGCAGAGAAACCAGACAAAGAGCATGCACATGTGGGATAACCAGCCTGGGAAAAAGAAGAGTATAGACAAATAGTCCTGCATAAACTCAGTATCATGACAAACAACCTGGAAAGTCTGAAAGAAAATAAAGTGTCAACTGAGAATTTTATACCCACAGAAAACAACCTTCAAACATTAGAGTAAATGAACACACTTCCATTTTTTTTTTTCAAGTTGAGGGAATTCATTGCCAGCAACCTGCATTAGGAGGAAGGCTAGAGGGTGTTCTTCAGACTGAAGAGAAATGGGTGTCAAGTGCAGGAAGAAGTGTAGATACCAGCAAAGGCAAATTTCTGGATTAAACATAAAAGGCTGTGTTTCTCTTCTCTTGATCCCTTTAAAAGTCCTAAAAGGATGGCTTAAAGTAAATAAAAACATTGTAAGCTGTGGATCATAATTATGAAAAAGTGAAATGTATGACCACTGGAGCACAAAAGAAAAGCTGTGGGTAAAAGAAAAAGTGAAATGTATGACCATTGGAGCACAAAGGAAAAGCTGTGGGAAAAGAAAAAGTGTAGATACCAGCAAAGGCAAATTTCTGGATAAACATAAAAGGCTGTGTTTCTCTTCTCTTGATCCCTTTAAAAGTCCTAAAAGGATGGCTTAAAGTAAATAAAAACATTGTAAGCTGTGGATCATAATTATGAAAAAGTGAAATGTATGACCACTGGAGCACAAAGGAAAAGCTGTGGGTAAAAGAAATTAAAGTGTTTTAAAGTCCTTAGGTTTTTTGGGTGGAAAAGGAAAAATAGGAAATGGAGAGTGTCAGGTGAAAACTGTAAACACTGAAGTAGGAAGTGGAACAATATTAACACCCAGGCTTAGATCAGGTAAGGATGCATATTGTTGGCCCCAGAGCAATCACAAAATATAATATAAACAATAAAAAATATAGCCAAGAAGTCACTATAGGAAATAAGAGAGAACACCAAAAAATATTTGTTACTCCCCAAAGGAGCCAGGAAAAAAGTAACTAAGGAACAAAATCCAGAAATGACAGAGAGTATACAAAAAGCAATATTATCCGAGCATCTGGGTGACTCAGTTAAGCTTCTGCCTTCAGCTCAGGTCATGATCCCTGTGTTGGGCTCCTTGTTCAGCCAGGAGTCTGCCCTCCCACCCTGCTCATGTTCTCTCCCTCTCTCTCTTAAATAAATAAATAAAAATCTTTAAAAATAAAAAAAAATGTTTTAAATGTGATATTATTGGGGCACCTGGGTGGCTCAGTTGGCTAAACAGCTGCCTTTGGTTCAGGTCATGATCGAGCCCCATGTCAGCCTCTCTGCTCAGCAAGGAGTCTGCTTCTCCTTCTCCTTCTGCCTGCCACTCCCCCTGCTTATGTGCTTTCTCTCTCTCTTGCTCATCTCAAATAATTTTTTAAAGTGATATTGTTAATTATTATGAACATAAGAATAAAGACACAAGGTGATAGTATAAGGATAGAAAATAATATACCATGCAAACAGCAACAAAACAAAGCTGAGGTACCTGTATTATTATCAAACAATACAAACTCCAGGGAATAAAATATCCCCAGACATAGAGAGATTTTATAACAATAAGGGAATCACTGTATGAAGTAGAACTGCAATCCTAAATATGAATGCACCAAAAAGCAGAGCTTCAAAATATATGAAGCAAAAAGTGACAGAACCAAAAAAGAAAAGACAAACCCATAATCATAGTTGGAGGTTTTGGATAGAACAAGTAAATACAAATTCACTAAGGACAGACAAGGTCTGAACCATACTATAAGCCAATCAGATTTATTGATATCTAGAACACCAAAACCAACATCAAAATGTGAATTTTGGGGGGCACCTGGAAGGCTCAGTGGTTGAGCATCTGCCTTTGGCTCAGGTCCTGATCCCAGGATCCTGAGATCAAGTCCTGCACCAGACTCCCTGCAGCAAGCCTGCTTCTCTCTTTGCCTATGTCTCTGCCTCTTTTTCTGTGTCTCTCATGAATAAATAAATAAAATCTTAAAATATATATACATTCTTTACAAGTGCACAGAGAATGTACTCCAGAGTAAAATGTCAACAGGTTGACATCTTAGTTTTCTACCCCTAATGAAATTAAATTAGAAATTAACAAAAATAAATTAATAAAATTAATATAAATATAAAACTCCAGATATTTGGAAATTAAATAATATACTGCTGTATGATCCATGAATCAAAGAAGGCACAAGGGAATTAGAAAATGTTTCAACTTAACAGTAATAAAAACACAAAATATCAAAATTTGTGGGATATACTGGCTCAGAGGGAAACTATTGTTTTAGTGCCTATCCTAGAGCAGCCTGGGTGGCTCAGAGGTTTAGCGCCGCCTTCAGCCCAGGGCATGATCCTGGAGACCCGGGATCGAGTCCCACATCAGTCTCCCTGCCTGGAGCCTGCTTCTCCCTCAGCTTGTGTCTCTGCCTCTCTCTCTCTCTCTCTCTCTCCTCTCTGTGTATTCTCATGAATAAATAAATAAAATCTTTTTTTTTTTAAGTGCCTATCCTAGAAAAAAAGAAAAAAGATTTAAAAGCAGAGGCTGAAGTTTCTACACTATGAAGCTAGAAAAAGAACTTATTAAACACCAGCTAAGAATAAAGGTAAAAGCAGAAATCAGTAAAATAAAAAATAGTCTAGAAAAGTAGAGAAATTTAATACAGTCAAAAATTTGATCTTGGAAAAAAAGTCAACAAGCTTCATAAACTCTTTGCAAAACTAATAAATTTTAAAAATAAAACACAAGTTATTACTCTCAGAAATGACAATAGGCCCTACAGATATCAAAAGAATACAAAAGAAATATCATGAATACTTCGCTAATAAAATTTGGCAACTTACATGAAATAGATAAGTCCCTTAAATGACACAAATTACCAGAGCTGATTCAAGAAGAAATTTAAAAATCAGAAAAGCTCAATATCTATTACAGAAATTGAGCCTATAACCAAAAACTTTCTTGTAAAGAAAACCTCATGCCCAGATGATTTTGCTGAAAAGGCAGCCTGCATGCTGCATCCCTGCAGGTCCTTGGTGAACATGCCAACGTGAAGACCTGATCATCCCCTAACACTGAGAGGGTCTGTGCTCCTCACATGGGCAGTTAACATAGGACAAAGCAACCACAGAGTAACTACCATGGGCCTACTCTCTCCCCAGAAAAGGGAGACCAGCTTATTTGGTTGCTAAAAGAAGGTGCTGAGCTCTTGGTCCTGGGTTTCTCAGCTACAGCACAACTCACACATGCATAACCACCCTCTGATGGCACCATATCACCACATTCCCTTGAGGCAGGGAATTCTCCTGCTTTTTGCTGTACTGTAGGTAATAACTTGCCTCTGATCCACCAGTCTCACTGTCAATGCCCAGTGGAGATTTGGCAATTTTATTCCTAGTCATGAGCAAGAGTCGTTCGTGTTCTTCCCAGACATGGTCAAACCTTAAGAAAAAAATAATGTCCATCTGACACAAATTCTCTCAGAACACAGAATTGTAGAAAATGCTTCCCAGCTCATTTTATGAAGCCAGCATAAACCTGATACCAAATCCCGACATACACATTACAAGAAAAAATAACAACAGACCAATATCTCTCATGAACAAAATGCAAAATCCCTCAACAGAAGGGATTGTTGGAAGGGAAAAACTCAGCAACTCATGAAAGGGACAGTATCACAGCAAGGTAGAGTACATTCCAGGAATGCAATATTAATTCAATATTTGAAAATCAACCAGTATAATTCACTGTATTTACAAAACAAAGATGAAAAATAATATGATTGTTTCAATACTAAGAAAATAAATTGGACAAAATTGAACAACCATTAATGATTAAAATTCTTGGCAAACTACAAATAGAACTTCCTCAGTGGAATAAAGAATATTACAAAACCTACAACTGACATCATACTTAATGACTAAATGATAAGTGCTTTCCTCCTAAGATTAGGAGCAAGGTAAGGGTGTCTGCTCTCACCATTTCTTCTTCTTTTTTTTTATGATGTGTTTATTTGAGAGAGAGCACATAAGCAGGGGAAGGGGGAGAGGGAGAGAGAATCCTCAAGCAGACTCCACACTGAGCATGGAGGCTGACACAGGCAATCCCAGGATCCTGAGATCATGACCTGAGCTGAAACCAAGAGTCAATACAACCAATAGCTGCCCAGGCACCCCTGCTCTTACCACTTCTATTCAGTTTTGTGCTGAAAGTTCTAACCATGCAATAAGACCAAAATAAAAAAATAAAAGGCAAAGGATTGGAAAGGGAAAAATAAAACTGTCATAATTTATAGACAACATAATTATATATATGTTATATATATATAATTACATATATATACAGAAAACTTCTAAGAAATTTATTTAAAAATCATTAGAATGAAAAAAATCATTAAAGTGAATAAATATAATAAGGCCCCAGAATATAAGATTGACATATACAAATCATTTCTATTTTTAGATATAAGCAAAAAACAATTGAGAATGAAGTTTTTAAAAATACCATTTGTATGCCAGATCAAATACATAAGATACTTAGGAATAAATCTAAACAAAGATATACAAGACCCATATACTGAAATTTCAAAAATATTGCTGAGAAAAACTAAATAAGTCTTAAATGGAGAAATACACCATGTTCATGAATTTAAAGTCTCCATACTGTTAAGATATCAATTCTCTCAAACTGGTCTACAGAATGAACACAATAAAATAGAAATACCAGACTGCATTTTTATACAAATCAACAAGCTGCTTCAAAAATTTATGTAGAGGTGGGAGCGAAACCAATGCCTGGCTTGGAGCAGTAGCCTCGCTGCGGCCACCGAGGGTTTCTCTGGCCAGTGTTGCTCCCACCAGTCTACAGCATGGGAAATATCTTCGCTAACCTCTTCAAGGGCCTTTTTGGCAAAAATAGAAATGCACATTCTCATGGTGGGCCTGGATGCTGCAGGGAAGACCACCATCCTGTACAAACTAAAGCTGGGGGAGATCGTGACCACCATTCCCACCGTAGGCTTCAACGTGGAGACCGTGGAGCACAAGAACATCAGCTTCACCGTGTGGGATGTGGGTGGCCAGGACAAGATCCGGCCTCTGTGGTGACACTACTTCCAGAATACATGAGGTCTCATCTTTGTGGTTGACAGCAATGACCGGGAGCGTGTGAACGAGGCCCTTGAGGAGCTCATGAGGATGCTGGCGGAGGATGAGCTCAGGGATGCCGTCCTGCTGGTGTTTGCCAACAAGCAGGACCTCCTGAAGGCCACGAATGTGGCAGAGATCACGGACAAGCTGGGGCTGCACTCCCTGCGCCACAGGAACTGGTGCATTGAGGCCACCTGTGCCACCAGCGGGGATGGGCTCTATGAGGGACTGGCCTGGCTGTCCAACCCGCTCCGCGCCCCCCTGTCCTCATTCCCTCCTTCCACCCTGCTTTGCTCTCACGTGGTGTGAGTGCCAGAAGCTGTCTCCACGGTCGGTCACAGTGTGCTCCACCACACTAAATGTGCAGACGCAGCCTGCAGCCGGGTTTTTATTTAATGTAAATAGTTTTGTGTTCCCAACAAGGCAGTTTCTGGTACTCCGATGCAATATTACTCAGCTTTTTCTATTGTACAAAGAGAATCAACCCACCGTTCAATACTGAGAAGGGATTTAGGCACACGGGGCCTCCAGGAGTCGCTGTGTGGGACCAGCCTGGCACGGCCTCCTCTGGGCATTAGGTCTATGTTGAGATCCATGTTGGTGGTTGGTTTTTAACCCAAACTCAGTGCATTTTTAAAATCGTTACAAATACAAGAAAAGGAGAACACCTGAACACACAGAAGGGAGATATGTGCCTAGTGTAGGTTCTGCAGGGGCGGCCAGAGTCCAGTCCACCAGTGGGCCATTTCCCATCGGGAACGTGAGATGGGGCAGAACTAGCCACAGTCCATTCTGCATGGTCACAATAGGGTCCCTGTGATCACTCTTGTCTCGAGTCATCCTGTATCCCCTAGTGTTTGTCCTTGTACTTGTGCTTACACGGCCGCCCAGGAGACAGGCTGGGGGCTGCATCACCGCTCACGGACCCCTTGGAGGGACCCAAGCCTCCCTGGGGGCAGTGTGGGCACTCTGGCTTCCTCTGGGCCGCCTGGGGTCTCACCAGCAGGAGTGCGGGCGGGCGGGCCAGTCATCCCAGGGCCTCAGCCCCGAGCCCCGGGAGCCCCTGTCTACATGTGCTTTCACTCCCTCAGCCTTCAAGGCTCAGATCTGCCATCGAAACAACAACTGCTACTGTTTTCTTTTGTATTTTGATAAATACTGAAGAAGCTGGAGCTGTTCAACTTTATCTTGGGGAAGTTCTCAGAACTGGTTTGTTTGGTGTGGTAGAACCTCTTACTGCTTTCAATACACAATTAGTAATCAACTGTTTTGTATACTTGTTTTCAGTTTTCATTTCGACAAACAAGCACTGTAATTATAACTACTAGAATAAAATCTCTTAACTATTAAAAAAATTAATTTTTTTTTAAATTTTGTAGAGATACCAAGAATAGCCAAAACAATTTTAAAAAGAAGGTTAAATTTGGAGATCTTGCCCTACCTGATTTCAAAATTTATTATAAATTACACTGTTGGTGGGAATGTGAACTGGTGCAGCCACTCTGGAAAACTGTGTGGAGGTTCCTCAAAGAGTTAAAAATAGACCTGCCCTACGACCCAGCAATTGCACTGTTGGGGATTTACCCCAAAGATTCAGATGCAATGAAACATCGGGACACCTGTACCCCGATGTTTCTATCAGCAATGGCCACAATAGCCAAACTGTGGAAGGAGCCTCGATGTCCATCGAAAGATGATGGATAAAGAAGATGTGGTTTATGTATACAATGGAATATTCCTCAGCAATTAGAAACGACAAATACCCACCATTTGCTTCTACGTGGATGGAACTGGAGGGTATTATGCTGAGTGAAATAAGTCAATCGGAGAAGGACAAACAGTGTATGTTCTCATTCATTTGGGGAATATAAATAATAGTGAAAGGGAATATAAAGGAAGGGAAAAGAAATGTTGGGAAATATCAGGAAGGGAGACAGAACATAAAGACTCCTAACTCGGGGAAACGAACTAAGGGTGGTGGAAGGGGAGGAGGGCGGGTGTTGGAGGGGAATGGGTGACGGGCACTGAGGTGGACACTTGACGGGATGAGCACTGGGTGTTTTTCTGTATGTTGGTAAATTGAACACCAATAAAAATTAATTTAAAAAAAATAAAATAAAATAAAGCTACAGTAATTAAGATGTGGTACCAGACTCAGAGAATAGAAGACATACCTAGGAGACAAAATACAGTGGCTAGAAATGGAGCTGCACATACATATAACTTTTTTTTTTTTTTTTTTTTTTTTTTTTTTTTGGTAAAGGCTCCAAGGTAATTTAATGGGGAAATAGAATCTTTGAACAAATAGCACAGGAACAATTTGATAACCCTATGGGAAAAAATGAACTTTAACATATACCTCCCACAATACACAGTCATTAATTTGAAATGGATCAGAGACCTGAAGGTAAAAGGTAATCCATAAAACTTTTAGAAGAAAATATAGGAAGAAAATCTTCAGAATCTTGGTATAGCCAACCAATTTTTGGAACATAGAAGGCATCTGCAAAGAAAACAAATGATAAACTGAACGTCTTCAGAATGAAGGTGTATGCTCTTAGAAAGACACCGTAAAGGGGCATCAGGGTGGTTCAGTCTGTTAAAGCGTCCAACTCTTGATTTCAGCTCAGGTCATGATCTCAAGTCCTGGGATTGAGTCTGGCATTGGGCTCCTCACTCAGGGGGGAGTTGGCTTGGCTCCCTCTCCCTCTGCCCCTCCCCCCTGCTCTCTCTCTCTCTCTCTCTCTCTCTTTCTCTGTCTCTCTCTCTCCCCCAAATAAATAAATAAATCTTAAAAAAAAAAAAAAAGACACTGGGAAGAAAATGTACAAGTAAGCCAGCAGCACCAGGAGAGAATATATACAAAATATGATGGGACGCCTGGGTGGCTCAGCACTTGAGTGTCTGCCTTTGGCTCAAGGCCTGATCCAGAGTCCTAGGATCGAGTCCTGCATCATGCTCCCCCCAGGGAGCCTGCTTCTCCCTCTGCCTATGTCTCTACCTCTCTTTCTCTCTATCTCTCATGAATAAAAAATCTTAAAAAAGATGACATCGTGCCATCTTTCAATTCCCAAATGTAAATATTATTGATAATATATTTAATATAATTTATAATAATTACAGAATATATGTAATAGAGAGTATATTTGTGACTTATGTAGAATTTGTTTTCTATTATCTATTACATCATATTTATTCTTATTTATTTTTGAAACATTTATCTATTTATAATTATGAAAACAAAATATATCACATATTATATTTTAGCTTTATAAAATACAAAATCTTTGTTATTTTGTCCAAGTTTATGTTTCAGATTAACTGTGGCCTAATAATCAAAATAAATGAACATAAAAATGCAGATTCATGTGCCAATATGCTTAAATACAAGCTTCTAAAAATGCACAATTGTTTTACATTGTTCTAGGTGTTAGCGTGCCGCCTTGTCAGTGATGAACACTGTTGCAGAATTTAAATTCTTAGCATCATGAAAAGTATGCTCAAATGATTATTCACATTTAGCTCACGATTCAGAAACAGCATTATGGTAAAATACTGCTGTTGCCTCAAAACTACACACAAAGCCCAGCTAGCTACTGAACAAAGCAACCTTCTTTAATAACTTTATCACTTTAAGTGCCGGACCTCAGCTTAACAGAGCAAATTGTGTCTTAACAATAAAATAATAATGCTTGCCATCCTAAAATCACCAAACATTTATGACTTTGAATGCCTTTTGCACATCTTAAATACCATTCATTATCCTTATTTCCCACACTATAACCTTCCTTCCATGTAAGTGCTTAAAATGTATACTCTCTGCTTCTACCTGCTGCACCTTTCTTTGGAAACTCCAAGTCCAGGAGCTGAGAAAAATATGCTCAGCTATTAGGAATAGAAAGGAGGCTATAAATATACCTTTGCTTTCTCCACCAAAATACTACTTTTCGCTAAACTTCTTAACTCAAGAATTTCATTTTTTATTGCCTTAGCAAGGTCTGGCGTTAGCAAATTAAATGCCTGCAACCCCACTACTGGGCGGAACACCATTGGGCTCTGAGATACACAGAGGCTGGATGGAGAGGGCAGCAGAATGCCATTGAAAGAGCAATGGGTTGGGGGCCTGCGGGCCTGAGTTCACGGACTCTGGTCAAACTTCTTGGCTCTCTAAGCCTCTACCTGCTGGTCCGCAAATTGGAGGTCACTTCCACCTTGCAGGGTTCCATCAGAACTGTTATACAGAGCAGGTAACCCATGTCTGGGAAACAGCAGTCCCCCAATAAATGTTAGTTCCTTCTCCCCAGCTCCCTGTCTGCAAAAGTCTTACAACAATGGGGGGAAAGATGAGATTACTGGGACAACTGGTAAATCATTTGGGAGAAGAAAAAAATTCAAGGTAAATCCCTATCTTTCATCAAAATACATTCAGATGAATTAACGACCTAAAGGTTGAAATGAAATGATTAAAACTAACTAGAAAAAAAAATCAAGGTTGCAGTTTTACCACTCTAGACCGAGAAAGCCCTTTCTCAAGCTGAATAGGAAGGGTAAAGCAAAAGAAAATATTGATACAGTGACCCTGGGGAAAAAAATTCCATGTGTAAAACAAAAATTCTCAAAGTTAAAACATAAAGAGCCACCTGGGAAAAATATTTGCACTTCTTATGACAAAAAGCTAATATCTATATAAAAAGCTCTTCAAAAGCAATGATAAAAAGACAAGCACCTTTAAGGGGGGAAAATGAGTCAAGGAGAGGAAAGATAATTCATTCAACATTCAACATATTGGAGCTGCTTCTATGTCTCAAACACTTGCCTAGGAACAGGAGATGGAAAATGGGCAGATGACAGTCTCAACTTGCATGAGCTGATTTTCTTGTAAACAAAGAATAAATACAAGAGGAGAAAACAAAAACCTTAACAATTAAGGGACCCAAATTAAAATAATGAGTTCCCACCTTCCTAGGCAAAGATTTAAAAGATTGTGGGGCAAACGGATAAGCCAGTACATTTTAGAAGCTTCAAAGATTGCTTACTATTTCCCAAAAATTCACCTGTTAGGAACTTGTCCTGAGGACATCTATAAGGATGCGGGGTATGAGTATAAATATTGCAGGCCCATTTTTAATAATGACAAACTGAAAATCACCCAAATGTCCACCAATAAGATGCTGATTCAATAAATTACAGAAGATCAATACAATGAAATACAACACAGGCATTTAAAAAAATCCTAGCATTAACAAAGTATGTCCACAACGTGTTGTTAAATAGAAAGAGCAGGTTTTAAAAGTACATATATGGTGGGGCACCATGTTTATCTCTAAATATATATGTGTAGAGTTGGATATCTTTAAGCATAAAAACGACTCCTGGATGCCCCTCCATCAAAATATTATATGAACAGAAGACATCTTTGGGTGGAGTGTTCATGGTTATCTTTTTTTAAGATTTTATTTATTTATTTATCTATTTATCTATTTATCTATTTATCTATTTATTTATTTATTTAAAAGAGAGCAAGAGGGTTAGCAAGGGAATATGAGCAGAGGGGAGGGGCAAAGGGAGAGGGAGAAGCAGACTCCTCGCTGAGCAGGGAGCCCCATGCAGGGCTCAATCCCAGAACCCTTGGACCATGACCTGCCCCCAAAGGCAGACACTTAACCTCCTGAGCCAGCCAGGTGCCTCCATGGCTGTTTCTTTAAATATACATTTTACAGGTGGTAAAATATATAATATATGTAATGTTTGCAATGAGCATTATTATTTCTACAATCAGAAAAATGCTAAAACTATTTGCATGAGAGGGTTTTTTTTGTTTTTTGTTTGTTTTTGTTTGTTTGTTTGTTTGTTTGTTTGTTTTTAAAGCTTGCTCAGATAATGAAACAGTGGACAGGGCATATACATTCCTGGAAAAATACCCTATTTAATGGGAAGCACCCAGAAGCACCACATCTCCCTCCTCATCTCAGGCCGCCAAGAGGTATCTTTGCCACAACCAAGTCACAGAACATGCCAGCCTCAGTGACCCAAAACACCAGACTTTGGGGACGACAGGAGAGTTGTATTCTAAACAAGGTTTACAACCAGAAGAAAAAGGGTCCCCACGGGCCCAGCGGGCAAGTTGAGGGAACACTTACAGCACCTGTGAAAACACTGCGTGCTCAGCCGCTAAATATTCACCGCACGGACCACAAAGGCCCAAGTAATTGAAATTAGAACTGCTCTTTATCCATGGCACTCAATTTTTAATATATAAAATCCAGCTCTAAATCCCATTTATGGAAATCGGTTACAACTAAATGACAAATCTCACAGTGGCCCATGGAGCTTCCATGCTCTCTGGTCTCTGTCCAGGAAGCAACGAAATTATTTTTATTTCAGACTCATTAAATTTTCTGCCACCGGCAGTAACATTTAGTCCCCATCAGGAGTCCTGGGGGTTATCAGCATTTCTGCCTCGTCCCTTCCCATTTCAATTTTTTATAGAAATAAGGCCTTTTTATCTCCAAAAATATGCATATCATATTCATAACTAACCCTTTTTTAAAAATAGCTCTTCTGACTCACCTCATTAACAGTATAAAATTCACTCATCAAATGCATAGTGTTAGCCAGTGAACTGCTATTCTTTTAAAAATAAATAAATATATATATGTATATATAGTCAAAAAGTTTAATTCAAAGGTGGTTTTTTATTTCCCCAAAGGTACTGCTTTGCTTGGTAACATGCCCGAGAAGTTGCTAGAAAGGAGAATTCTCAGACAGCAATGACATACATTTTAAGAGGTGAGAAGAATGCAACAGAGGTGGTTTCAGAACCATTTCCACCCATTTTGTGGCCTTTTGCTGCTTTCCATGGTGTGTGTAGCTACAAGAGAGGTGACCCCATCTGCACAGGGCACCTGCACTAGGAGTAGAAGAATTCCGTTCCCCTCTTCCTTTGTGCAACCCCGAGAGCAGATTCCATCCATTGGGCCAAGGAGAACTAAGCTGAGCTCCGAAAGTGCCTGATGTCCTCCTCACCAGGTCTCACCTCTAGTGTCACCAATTCTGAGACACCTCCAGGAGGCCGGATTGGAGCTGGAAGTCCTGGTCCCCAGTCCAAGCTGTGACATGAGTCCAAGCATGTGATCTCATTCACATCAGTTGGCTCTTAGTCTCCCCATCTGTAAAATGGGGGGATTGGACCCACATGCAAGCTGGGGTTTTTCTACTTGCAAATCATGTCAAGTCCAAAGCTACACCTAAGATTTCTGCAAATTTCCAGAGTGGTGGGAACTGAGGGGATCGCGTTCTTAGGTGCCTTGGAACTTCTGCACTGGATCAACCCAGATGGGAGTTTCTAGAGGCTCCCCAGCAGTTCTGCCAGTAGGCAAAGACTGACAACCACGGGGCTCCTCCCAGCTCTAGGAGCAGGAGCTGGACTTACATTTGACTTTGAAGTTACTGTCCAAAAAGTCCTGGGAGGAAAAAACTGTCACTGCGACCCAGATTAAAGACAATCCTCTTGAGAGAAGATGAGAGAACAAAAAAAAAAAGACTTTCTACCCAGCATCAAACACAGAAACAAAGGCGGCCCAAATCTGTGTCACCTGGAGGGACTGCAGGACGCAACCCAAAAAACGACTCAGTAAATGCCTGGGCAGCTGCCATAACCAAACCCTAATTCACACCCTGTGGCTCTTCCTTTGCCTGGAGTGGCTCCAGTCTGCAGCTGGTGATCAGGGCTTCTCCCAGGCTTGGCTTTTCTGCCCACTGCTGCATCCTTGGTCCCACACAAGTCCTGCCCTCCAGAGACAGACACCCCAGTGTGTAAACCTGGTAAAGCAACCCTGGTATCTGACTCATCACAAGGTCCAGAAAAGACGAGCACCTCGTGGGGGTCCTGAGTTCATCCAAAGACACCGTCCTCTTCTCTTTCCTTGGCAAAACTCCACAGAAAGGAAATTGGCTCCAAAATCACCCCAGGAGGAGAACGTCCCACAAGGAAAGAGCATTCTTAAAATAGGATAATTTGAGGTGGGTTTGTTTACAAAGGTACTACTTGCAGAGGTGTGGCTAAGACAACCAAAGGAATAGTGTCATAGCAGCTGAGCTGTTACAATCCCTAATCTGAAGGTCCAAAGAGAGGATGCTGTAACTGGCATATGTATTTTTTATATAATATATTGCATATATTATTCTGTGTTATCTATTATATAATATAATTATATGTGATATAATACATTGTAATGATTATATATAATTATATAATATTTAACTATAACTTATAACTTACAATTCTATAATTACAACATTATAATATAATATTATCTATAATACATATTCCATTATAACAGAGATAGGGGCATGTATACATACAGATATAGTCTTGCTCTAATCATACTGCTCAATTGAGCAGTAACATTAAAACCATGGTGTTGCCTGGTATTACTCCCATCAGCAACACGTAAGGCAAAAAATATCATAATTTTGTCCATTTCACCAGCCCAAATTAGAGACTCAAACCTCAAATATAAATATTTTGGACATAAGAACCAATAGCACATATTCTGTGTTAATTCTTACACTGGTCAGTTTCCAATAATAAGTGGCTTCCCACTTATTAGTCAAATATCAACGTAAGATAACACAAAAACATATAGACTTACTTGAAAACTGTAAGCCACATGACTTATCAATATTCACACTCTTTGATCAAGGTGAGTCAACAGCACTTTGACATCATCTTACGTGTGGCGCCGCAGTCACTAGCTGCCCATATATTGTTAGAGTACGTTTGAGGGTTTGCCCGATTAGCTGCATATAAAGCCATCTGTGTATTGCCTTCCACCTAAAGATGAGTTTTCATGATAATACTGTTGAATCCATGACTTTGACAGAAATTGAAATATCTCACTCTTCCATGCCATTTTCTATTTACATGTAAATTACTTAGAAAAGTGCTAAAAATCCCATTTCCAGACCTGACCCTCTCTTGGCCTTCAAAGCCGAATATTTAACTGCCTTCTAGAACTTTCCAACTGACCATCTCAGGTATATCCAGCTTATAATGTCTGAAACCAGATTCCCTGACTCCATCCCTTTCCCTTCTGCTGACTCCCCACCTGCTTCTGAGTTCCTTTTCTCAAAATAAAAAAAAAAGACAACAGTGTGGCCATCAGATCACACCCACACCCACCCCCCCGAATGGTAGCTACATCACTCAATTCCACAGATTTGGCATGTTCAAATCCTGCCCTCTTCTCCTCTCCCATCTCCCCCCCCCTCCATTCATGGTCCCACAAACTCGTCTGGAAATTTTCTTTTTTTTTTTAATAAATTAATTTTTATTGGTGTTCAATTTACCAACATACAGAAAAACACCCAGTGCTCATCCCGTCAAGTGTCCCCCTCAGTGCCCGTCACCCATTCCCCCCCACCCCCCGCCCTCCTCCCCTTCCACCACCCCTAGTTCGTTTCCCAGAGTTATGTTTTCCAGAGTCTTTATGTTCTGTCTCCCTTCCTGATATTTCTCCCACATTTCTTCTCCTTTCCCTTATATTCCCTTTCACTATTATTTATATTCCCCAAATGAATGAGAACATATAATGTTTGTCCTTCTCCGATTGACTTACTGCACTCAGCATAATACCCTCCAGTTCCATCCACGTCGAAGCAAATGGTGGGTATTTGTCGTTTCTAATGGCTGAGGAATATTCCATTGTATACATAAACCACATCTTCTTTATCCATCATCTTTCGATGGACACCGAGGCTCCTTCCACAGTTTGGCTATTGTGGACATTGCTGCTAGAAACATTGGGGTGCAGGTGTCCCGGCGTTTCATTGCATCTGTATCTTTGGGGTAAATCCCCAGCAGTGCAATTGCTGGGTCGTAGGGCAGGTCTATTTTTAACTCTTTGAGGAACCTCCACACAGTTTTCCAGAGTGGCTGCACCAGTTCACATTCCCACCAACAGTGTAAGAGGGTTCCCTTTTCTCCGCATCCTCTCCAACATTTGTGGTTTCCTGCCTTGTTAATTTTTCGTCTGGAAATTTTCTGTAACAATAGCCACAGCCACCATTGTATTGAGCTCTTCATAAGTTTTACCTCGTCTCTCTCATTAGACAGTTGCAGCAATCTTATGAGAAAAGTATATTAGTTCCCCATTTATTTAACAGTTGGAAAAATCTGAGACATTTCTAAGTTCAGGTCCCATCACTGGCAACTGGCAGAGGCAGAATTTGAACCTGATTGGCCTGACTCTAGAGTCTACACACTCAACCACTGACACTGTCCCCCACCTTTAAACCCAGAGAAAAGGGGACACCTGGGTGGCTCAGCAGTTGAGCATCTATCTGCTTTTGGCTCAGAGTGTGATCCCAGGGTTCTGGGATCGAGTCCTTCATTGGGCTCCCTATAGGGAGACTGCTTCTCTCTCTGCCTATGTCTCTGCCATTCTCTCTTTCTGTGTCTCTCATGAATAAATAAATAAAATCCTTAAGGAAAAAAAAAAAAAACCAGGAGAAAAGGACTGGCAATCCTCGCACCAATCCCCTCAGGAGGGGTCTGAGATAGGAGAAGGAGAGGGATAGCAAAGTCAAGATTTTCGATTTGCATTCTCAATACTATTTTATAAGTTTTGGCAATAAAAATGTATTTTTATGACTTGTGTAATTTTAAAATATTAAAATTTTGAAACAGGGTCCCCTGGGTGGCTCAGTGGCTTAGCACCTGCCTTCAGCCCAAGGCATGATCTTAGAGTCCCAGGATCGAGTCCCACATCGGGCTCCCTGCATGGAGCCTGCTTCTCCCTCTGCCTGTATCTGCCTCTCTCTCTCTCTCTCTCTCTCTCATGAATAAATAAATAAAATCTTTAAAAAATAAAAATAAAATAAAATTTTGGAACATGTATTTTATTCCATTGCACTAAAAAAAAAAAAAAACTTGATTATCTTCCTCTGTGCATACCTTCACTCTGTCATTGTGCTATCCTGAAACATGTCCCACTGCAAGGTCCTGAGTACACAATTTGTCCCCTCAAGAGCAGGAGCACATCTTGCTTACCTAGACACACCTAGGTACCCCTCCAAGATCAGCCATCAAGGCAAAGTCCCTAAACACATGTGCAGTGTAGGTGAGGTCATGCCAAAAAGTGGCAGGTTTATATAGACAATGGCTCATCAAGCCAAAAGTATCTTCCAGAGGCATTCATGACCTATACAGTATGGTCAGATGATTTAAGCCTGTTTTCCAGGCACCACTGATAATAATCCCCCCTCTTTTATGTTCGAAAGTACCTCATAATGCCCACCTGTCCTTGGCACAGACTCTGGTTACCTGGCCCACGACCCATGTGTTGCTCCTTGGGATCCTGTCCCACCCAGACTCCAGTCACAGCAGTGTACCCTGGTCTTTGAACAAGCCAAAATTCCAAGCCACTAATCAATTCAAAAGTGTCAGCCTCTACGGGAACCGCAGAAGCTCCAGGCTGGTGGAGGCAGCCATTGGAACCTGGCATCAGCAGAAAGTTCCCATTAGAAATTCTTATAAAGGCCAAGTTGAGCTTTAGTCTCCCAGTTATATGCATTTCACTGTCTAGCCGGTCTCTCTACCTGGATGGTGGGCATGGAGCATCAGTTAGAAGAGATTTTTCATTAGCCCTCTCCTCCAGCACCTGTGGGTTTTGGTCATTATAGGTCAAAGGCAGGGTCAGGGCTTCCTTAAGACATGTGCAAAGGGGGTGTAATGACAGGTGGCTGGGCTTCACGCTATCTCATACCTTCCTCACTTTGGAAACTCGACAAAAATGTTTTCACATCGACTCAATCATAAACATTTATTAAGTCATTATCAGAAGCCTGGCATGATGCTATGAAACTTACTCTATTTCTTAACTCAAATCAAACCTCATTTTCCATAAATGATATGAAACAGATTTACAACACAATATAATACCAAATAAAAATTTTGGTAAAAATTTTAAAATAAAGTATAACACCAACAAAAGCCAGAACCAGAGAAAATATAAATGAGAACAGAAGACCCATGCCAGAGTAGGCAAGCCATCAAAACACAGGTGTGCTGCAGCCATGAGCCCTGCAGTGAATCTAATTCTAAATGCAGATTTGGCTATGAGCTCTAGCAAAGAAAACAAGGAAGCGTAGTGCATTCTCATCTGCAGGATGCACTCTCATCTAGCATGCAAATACACCCTGTTTAGCACAATTGGTTTATATACCCAGAAACATATGTCTACATGCATATGTATATATACATACATATACAGAGCCTGCCTGAACTTAAAAACACAAGGTTATCACAAAAATAGAGGTGGAGTGTCTTGCAAAGATCCCCTCCCTTCAGGGCAATGATTTCCAACCCTGACTATGCATCAGACTGTCTTAGGAGCTTTGAACAAATGACGGGGGCCCAGGCTCCACCCCCAGAGACTGATTCAAGCAGGCTGGCATGGGGCCTGGCAAGGGTAATTTTTTTTTTGGCATGGATAATTGTTAAGAGCTTCCCAGAGGATTCCCAAACGTAGGATGTTTGAGAACCACTGATTTAGGATCAGCCCTAAAGAATCCTAAAGTAGAATTTTTTAAGAAATTTAAGGCAAATTTAAGGCAAATTCCATCACCTTCCCTAGTTTTCAAAAACCTAGTGACCTCTGTAGCCTGAAACTTTTGTGCAAAGCCTCTTCTGAAACCCTGGGCTTGGTCAGGGGTCCATGCTCTGTGCACCTTCCCTTTAGAACACCTTCCATTTCCATTTTCCTCTCCACGCCAGGCTGCAATTGCTTCACTTTATCTGCCACTTGACTCTAAGTTCCCCAAGATGAGGAGTCTGTGTGTGCCTTGCTCACCACCATCGCCCAGTGCCCTTCTGGGAGCAGCACACACTGCAGACATTCAACCAGTTGGTGTTGGATCAGTTAATTTGGACTCTAAACTCTCCTTCTGCATACAAGAAACTGACCACAATATTGCTTATGAAATCCAACACCTACTAGAAATCTCAAAACAGATGCAGCTCTGCCAAGGAGGGTGTAGAGAAAAGGAATGGTAAAGTTAGTGCTTTTTTGAGAAAGGGAAACAAACCATAAGAGACTGTTAACAATAGAGAACAAACTGAGGGTTGATGGAGGGGAGGTGGGTGGGGGGTGAGCATTAAGGAAGGCACCTGTTATGATGAGCACATGTTATGTAAGTGATGAATCACTAAATTCTACTCCTGAAACCAATATTACACTATATGTTAGCCAACTAGAATTTAAATAAAAATTTGGAAGAAAAAATTAAAAAGTGATACACAGCTATAAAGAATAAATAAAAGACAGAAAAAAGAAAGCTAGTGCTTTCTCGAAAGCAGTCACTAGATATTGCACCCAGACAGACATCTTTGAAAAAGTAGGACCATTGAAAGAATGAAAATACAAACCAGAGACAGAGGGAGGATATTTGCAAAACACACACCTTAAAAAAGGCCAGCTTCCAAGATAAGCAAAGAACTCTTAAAACTCAAAAATAAGAAAATGAAAATAAACAGTTAAAAGATGGGCAAAATATCTGGACATCTCTCCAAGAAAGATATACAGATGGCAAATAAAGATATGAAAAGATGCTCCACATCCTGTGTCATCAGGGAGTTGCAAATTAAAACTGTAATAAGATACAGCTACATGCTAATTATAATTAGAACAACCAAAATCCAACACACTGGCCACAACAGAGGCTGGCAAGAATGCAGAGCAACAGGAACTCTCATTCATTGTGGGTGGGAATGCGAAGTGGTACAGACAGTTTGGAAAACAATTTTGCAGTTTTTACAAAGCTATACATACTCTTACCATACAATCCAGCTGTCTTGCTCATTGGTATTTACCCAAATGAGTTGCAACTGAGGTCCACACAAGAACCTGCACTCAAATGTTTGTAGCAGCCTAATTCATAAATGCCAAGCAACTAAGACGTCCTTTAACGGGTGGATGGACAAACTGAGATATATCCATGCAATGGGATATTATTTCATGATAAAAAGAAATAAGCTATCAAGCCACAAAAAGATCTGAAGGAACCTCAAAATGTATATTGCTAAGTTTAAGAAATCAGTCTGAAAAGGTGACATACTGTATGATTCCAACTATATGACATTCTGGAAAAGGCAAAACTATCAACAGTAAAAACATCAGTGGTTCCCAGGGGTTTGGGAAGAGGAAGGAAAAATTAGGGGAGCACAGGGGATTTTGAAGGCAGTGAGACTGTTCTATTTGGGAATAGCCATTTTGATAGGGATCATTTTACATTTGTCGAAACCCCTAGAACCACAAGATAGAGTGAGCCCTAATGTCGACTACTGACTTTAGTTAATAATATGTCGATATTGGTAATATATTGATATACGTGCCAGGCTATCACAAGATGTTACCAGTAGGGAAGACTAGGGCCGAGTTGGGGGAGATGATATGGAAACTCTGTACTTTCAGCTCTGTACTTTCTAGAAGTCTAACATTTCTCTAAAAAATAGTCTGTTGGTTAATATTTTAAAAGAAGTAGGACACAGCAGTTCAGTTTTTGAAGGCCTTCACTCACGAAACCTGACTTCCCAGCACACCAAGCACACACCTGGGATCAGATCATGTTGTGGGAGTAACATACTAGAAGACCAGGTGGAAGGGGTATCTTTCTCTTACTTCTATAACTAAGCCCTTGTGGTGGGGGTCTCTCTGGCAGCAGGTAGGACTGAACCCCATGGATTAGCCAGATGAAGAATGGGATGGAGAACACTCACTGATGGGGGCGCTAGAAGCACCCAGCAGGGGGTGGGGGGCAGGAGGAGACCAAGGTCAGATACTTGGACCTGTAGTCACAGCAGCAACAAATTCAGGCCCTTCATTCCTCAACATTTGTTGGGTTTTTCTGATCTGCACAGCCTTCTTTTTATTACTTACAATATAACTATTCCTTTTCCTGTTACCCAGAGAAAGAACTTTCTGGGTCCTTCAAAATAGCAGCATAATGTTAAGGAATGTAGGCTCTGGAGACAAACTTGAGTCTGAAATTTGAGTCCAGGAACCCTGCCATTTCCTAGCCACATGACGATGTAGAATTTGGTTAAGTACCTCATCTGTAGGATCGAATCATCATGGTACCTCCATCAGACAGGGGAATGAGATGATGCATGTAAAAAAAAAAAAAAAACTGAGCACAGCAAGAACTCAGAAGCGATAGCATAATAAGTGGTAGCTATTATATTTATTATCTCAAACCCTATACTTATTCCACAATGCTGTGAGGTCTCTCCACAGCTGACAGATGGTAATCATTAATGCTGGAAAACGAAGATATTATGCTCTCTGCTGCTGTCACTTCTATTCCATAGCAAACGAACCTGGTACCATGTTAACCCTTCAGCCATCACTTCTAAGGCAGTCCAAGCTGTACTTCTCAAATTCTACACTTTCAAACCTCCACCTGGCAGATCTACACCATTTCTTCCACTTACATCTAGCAGTAGCCACCTCAATCTATTTGAATAAAATCAATGAATCTATATAATGTAGAATCTATCTAATGTAGTGCACCAATTTAAAAAAATTAATGTTATGAGAAGGGTTTACCCTGGCAAAATTACAGAGCAAGATAAGTTTGTTTCCCAACTGTTTCCCCTTCAGGGGCCTCCCCATCCCTATCCCAACTGGAAGCCTTGATGAGGTGGGAGTTGATAAATGTTTAAGATGCTGGGCTTCCTGGTGATATCTTCTCATAAACAGGGCATTTTTAAGAACCAAAAGAGCCGGGAAGCCCTGGTGGCCCAGTGGTTTAGTGCTGCCTTCAGCCCAGGCCTGATCCTGGAGACCTAGGATTGAGTCCCACATCGGGCTCCCTGCATGGAGCCTGCTTCTCCCTCTGCCTCTCTCTTTCTCTCTCTCTCTCTCTCTCTGTCCCTCTCATGAATAAATAAAATAAAATCTTAAAAAAAAAAGAACCAAAAGAGCCTTGGATTTTAAAGAATGAATCTAGACTCTCTAGCTATTGCTTGGGAGAAATCTGAGACAGGAAAACCTTTCTGGTACCTTTTATATCCTACCAACATGATTGTCTGTCTAAGGTCAATCCAGAAAATTTCACCAAAATGCCTTAAAATCCAGGGCAAGAGGGCTATGTTCACAGAAATTTCATTCCAGAAACATAACATTGAAATTCTTCCCAAGATGTCATCTAATTAGTTCTCAGCTTTTGACCAGGATTTCTCCTAAGCACTCTGGCCACGTGGCTGGTGAGCTGATTCCGGAAGGTCTGTGGATAGTTGATTAAGCCCCAGATATATCTAGGGACTACAAAAGCAATTAGAATAGCAGGGGAAGTGTGCTTAACTTCATTATTGCTGGTGCTCAGCCAAAAAAAGAGTCTCCACACAAAATATTAATGAAAAGTAGTTCCAGATTGGGGAAATGCAAATAACGTTTCAGCTGTTGATTTTTTGTCACCAACCCAGCAAACCTGAGTTCAATGGCAAATTTTTCTCTGCCAGTCACTTTGAAGTGGCTCAGTTGCCAGGCTAACCAATTGGAACTTGGAGCTAAATTTTATTGTCCCCTGCTCTACCCATTAATAATAGCAGGAGGACAATAATTCAAAATAATTACAGAAGTGAAAGGTAGTAATTAGCAGTACAAATTAGCTATTAAATGATTCAGAAATTTCAAAGTGAGAAGATGACCTTTTCACTTCTTATCTGGCAGTGACAAATGGGGTTCTGATTTGAGAAGAAAAATAAAGCACCTTAACACATTATGGATTTTCTTCACCTTTCAATGGGAACTGGGCCAAGTTAATTAAAAACATGGTAGAAAGCATGAGTTTCAGGATATTCCTTGGTGGCTTTCTCACCTGCCTACCTGGAAGGGTCACCTTCCCTTCTATCTCAACCCTCTGATACCTTTCCTCATAGCTATAAGAAGGAAAAGTGGAAATTTCAACTGCATAATATTTTAGTCAACTAATAATTTAATAAACCTGTGTTATGACAACATGCCCCACTCTAATTAAAAATTATTGGCTGAATATTCACATGCTGGGTGTTCATTAATTCCTCTAAAAAATCATTTCACTTCACAATAAACATGGCATTGTGGTTCTACTCTTGGATATCTTCCCTCTGAAAGCATTGTCAGGTTTTCTTACCATTTCACCTGCTGAGCAAAATTACATCTATTCCACTGTGAAGAGTTAACCATGCTACTCATCTCTATTGATTATGTTAACCTGAATTCATGCTAAAAACACCTTCAATTGCTCCTACTCTTGGAAAAGGCACCCTGGGCTCTAGAATTGTATGTTCTTTCCATATGACAAAGTCTTGTTTGTCATTTTGCTCTTGATGCAATTGCAAGCTGGGATATTTTTTTACACATCAAGGTATGAAAAGCCTTTTCTGCACTTTATTTTGAAGCCCAAGATCCCGATGTGAGAAAACACAATGCCACAGGGTTGACATGGACAGAAAGGTGATTATTTCTTTAACTCAAAGCAGCAGGTGAACACAGTGATCCACATTATACCCATTTGGCTTCTACCTGAGAGTAGAACTCAGAAGTACCAAACTTTAGAGGCAAAAGGCATCTTAGACTTAAGTCAAACCCCTGCTTATAAAGGAGGAGACAAAGGCTCATAGTAGACATTGGGTTTGCCCATCATCACACAGCTAACTGGGGGCAGAGCCAGCCTGATTCCCAGGTCACCACCGGGAATCCACCTCTGAGGCTAGGATTCCTTGTTTCCACATGCTACTCTTCAAAGGTCTCCCCATTCCTAAGCTGGCCATACATTGCAAGATTCATTTGCAGATTCCCATATGTGAATTCACCTACTTGCTAAAATTTACTTGTAACCCCCAAATCATTGCAGCACTTTTGTGATTATTCCAATCACTTTTGTGATTATTCCAGGCATGTACAAAGCAGCAAAAATTTTGAGTCACCTAACATGTATGCTCCTAGCATGAGGCTCCCCTCTGTCCCCTTGCTGCAGTTCTCACTACAGCCCATTTAATGCACTTTTTTTTTTACATTTTTGTGCCTTTTATTGTGATTTCACTGTTTAAAATGTCATACATCATAGTGCTGAAGCACCGTCTAGCATTTCTAAGGGCAAGAAAGTGGTGGTGTGCCTTACAGAGAAAATACAGGCGGCAGATAAAAGCTGCCTTCAGGCATGAGGTAAAGTGAGTTGAGTGTTACTTAATCAACAGTATATATTACATAGTTGTCTTTAAAAAGAAACACACATAAAACAAAGTTATATATCAATTGGTTGACAAAAGTCTTGTGACCTGAGGCTCACAGGAACCTAACCCTATATTTCTTCTAGGAACCACAGTTCAGTATTTGCTAATTCACAGCAACTTTATAAACCATGACTGCCATTAATAACAAGAATCGCCTGTATACATGAATAGGACATCAACACCGACAGGAGAACCAGAGAACAAAAGTATTAAAACAAGGCAGGGCAGGTGGGAGGATCACATCCAGGTCATGGGCAGGTGCATCTGCAAAATGAGGCAGAGTGTTTATGGGAACTCTCCTTTGTGAGTCTCTCTTGGTTTATAAGTGCTTGTTGGGCAGAACCAGGTCCCTCAAGTGGGCGTTGTGCAAGTCTATCACATGCCTGCTCCTGAGCAGGAGAGAGGCCAGCATGAGAAAATGTATTATCAGCTCAACAATGATTTCTGAAAGCAGAGGAGCAAGCTTAGGAATTTCAAGAGAGCATAATCTCAGCTGATGTGTGCATTAGTCTCTCTTCCTCAGACTCTCTTTCATGTTTGGGTTCACTCAGGGCTTTCTTCTGGCTGAGCCTCCTGTGACCCTGGTTGTGGCATTAGTCTTTGATTCTTACAGGAAAAGCAGACTGCAGAGTTCTCTCTCCGGGAAGTCACAGTAAAAAGCAGAGTCATTAAAAACCACATTGATGTTCAGCATTTAAGTGCGTGTTTTCAAAAACTGTTAGTACACACACATAAATAATATATGGAAGAACATACACCAACTATTAGCCAGTGGTTTCATATGGAGGATATACATACAAGGGGTTTTCACTTTCTACATTATTTATTTCTGCAATGTTTAGGTTCTTTATGAAAAGCCTTTTTTCCCTTTTGCTATGAACTGAATTATGTTCCCCTCGAAAAAAATATTCATATGTTGAAGCCCCAACCCCTAGTGTAACTCTATTTGGAGATAGGGACCATGAGGAGGGAATAAAAGGTAACTGAGGTGATAAGGGTGAGGCCCTAATCCAATTGGGCACCAGCCTCATCAGAAGAAGAAGAGACACCAGAGCTCACTCTCTGCCCTGTGAGTGCACAGCAAGAAGGCAGCCGTCCGCAAGCCAGGAAGAGAACTCTCACCAGGACCCAGATTAGCTGGCACCTTGATTTTGGACTTCCCAGCTTCCAAAATTGTGAGAAAACAAATGTCTTCTGTTGAAGCCACCTAGTCTATGGTATTTTGTTAAAACAGCCTAAGCTAATACATTTTTGTAAGTGGGGAAAAAATACATTCACTAAATAAATATACTCCTCATTTTGGGGGCTCAGGCAGACACACTCAATACCAACCAATCTGCAGTTCTTGTCTTATATTCTACAAAAATGTGATCCCAATAAATATTTGAAAAATATCATTAAACCTTGAAATGTACCATCAGTACAGAATTAACAGCCTCTCAGCTTGATCATTTTTGTTTCCGCCTGACGATGCTCCCCTATGGCAGATTTTTTAAAACTTGAGCACAAACATGTAACGCAGTCAATTCCAAGCCACTCAACAGAGTTTTCTGTGCATTCTCTCATCTTTTAAAACCCACCACGGGCTGAATGTCAGCTCTGCCATCACCCATTCGGGTGGCCACTCTGGACATCGCTGCATTGGTCATCAGTTGCCCTCCCCTTCCATCCAACACAGGAGACATCTAGGTGAAGCCTGAGGGCACTGAAGCCAGGCAGAAATGTGTGCTTTTCAAAAGAAATCAATACATCACACCCATTAGGATGGCTACTATCAAGAACCAGAAAATAATAAGTGTTGGCAAAGATGTGGAGAAATCAGAAGCCCTTGTGCACTGTTGATAGGGAGATAAATTGTTGCATCCCCTGTGGAAAACAGTATGGAGGTTCCTCAAAAAATTAAAAATAGGGACACCTGGGTGGCTCAGTTGGTTAAGCGTCTGCTGTCAGCTCAGGTCATGATCTCAGGGTCTTGGGATTGAGTCCCCACATTGGGCTCCCTGCTGAGCAGGGAGCCTGCTTCTCCCTCTCCCTCTGCCTGCTGCTTCCCCGGCTTGTGCTCTCTCTGTGTGTCAAATACATAAATAAAATCTTTTTTAAAAAATTAAAAATAGAACTACCCTATGATCCAGCAATCCCACTTCTGGGTATATATCCAAAAGAATTGAAATCCACATCTAAAAAAAGATATTTGCATACCCATATTCACAGCATCATTATTCATAATAGCCAAGAACTGGAAGTACCCAAAATGCCTCTCAACAAATAAATGGGCAAACAAAATGTGGTATGTACATTCAACAGAATATTATTCAGACTTAAGAGGGAGGAGAATTCTGATATACCCTACAACATGGAGGAGCCTTGAGGATAGGGTGTGGTAGAGGTAATTACTGCCAAGTCCTCCTAGGGGAACAATAATGCCCTGATTCTTGGCCTGGGTGCTGGTTCCACAGGTGTGTTCACTCCATGACATTTGTTCAAGCTACACTTAAGGGTATGTGTGCATATTATACTTCATTAAAAAGTTTCCTTGGGAATTCTTAGTGTGAACATTGTACATCAACTGACCAGTGGATCCACTGACCAGAAGCCAGGAGGGACTGAGAGATAAAGCAGAATTCAGGATTTGGGAAGATTCGAGGACTTCCAGATTTTCAAATCCTAGGTATAGGTGCTTCGGTGCTGTAGAGTGAGCGCCGAGTGCTCAACCAGCTGTTCTCGGCCCCAGCTGCATGTTGGAATCACCTGGAGAGAGCTTTTACAATCCCCGGTGCCTCGGCCCTGCCTGTAAACATTTTGCTATAATTGGCCTGATAGCAGCTCTGGCATCCGGATGTTGAAAGGCTTCTTGGGTGTTCTAATGAGCATCCAGAGCTGAGAGCCGCACCTCCAGGGACTAGGTTAAGAACCTACATCATTACCTCTAATCTCTTGACTCCCTACAAAATGAGGCTCTGAGAGACTGTCATGTTTCCAAGACCACAGAGAGAATAAATGGCCAACATGGGTTAGAAGCTCAGTCTGCTGCCTCCATAATATTCCCTAGAGTTATCCAAATGCACGAGTTTTTCTTATAACTGGTTTGCAAATTTTCCATGTGTTTTTCATCTGGCTCCCTGCTCTTCCCACTGCCAGCTTCAAATGGTCTCCTCTAGCATTGCCTCCCACACAGAAGGTGTGCTTCTGTCCAGTCCGGCTTTGCACACACCCCCAGCCTTGTGGTCATTTCCACTGCAACTGAAAATGGCCCCGTCATTTCTTTCTTGGTTTGTTTTGTCTTTTCCCTATACAAAGGGTAACCTCCAGGAGGGCAGGAATGCATCTATTTTACTCCCTAATGAATCCCAACACATACTTCAGTGCCTGACACTCCCTAAGGACTCAATAACTCACTGTTGAATGCTAAATAAATGAACCATTCAATTAATATAAAATAGTTGTCCTTACAAATGTGTTTTCTCTTGGCAAGAGCCCTGCATGTCACTCAGAGCCCGTGGACATGGGGCATCCCCCCTCTAGTGGACCCTGTCCATCAACCCAGAGACTTCACCATGGGTACCTGAAAGACCACAGCCCCAATCCTGGACACTTCTGCTCCAGAAATTACTGCATCAGTGTGAAATCTTGCATGCAGAGATTTACCTTCTTCTCCAGCCAGAGCACAGAGCTGACTTCTCCAGCCTGCGGTATAAAATCAGCACTCTTGGCTTTTCTAAACAATTGGCCTCGGCTTTCAACCTCCCATTGACTTAAGCCCACTATTGAAGCAAGAGGCTCATTCTATGAGATCTAGAAAATAAGGATTTCCTGGGAAAGGATCACAAATACAAGCCAAAAGGTTTCCTGTTTCTGCTTTTCTACTTTTCGGTTTCTATTATTTATGTTTTATGTTTATAAACATAAATGTTTTATATTTATAAATTTAAATTTATATTTATAAAGGCAACTGATAAAATTATAAATAAAACATTTGTCTTTATGCTTTCTACTTTTCTAACTGCTTCTACTATTTTAATACCGGCAATTCTGTTCTATCTCTCTTATGTTCATTTCTACAAAACCCCATTTCTGCCATTTTGCTGAGAAGCGTCTGTTGTCAGATCCAGGGCATGGCTAAGTGAAATACAGTCAAGTAGACTCTGAATTTACAGAGGGCTTAAACCCAGAGCCTACAATTACTAGCTCACAAAAATAATGCCCTTCCTATTTCTGAGCTCAGAGAAGCATACTGGGCAAATAGAAGTTTTTTAATTAAAGAAATTTGATATGGAACAGTTTGATTTCAAATTATAGACTTTAGGGCCTAGATGATTTTTCAGGCTTTCAGTATTTCATGTGAAATATTTTCATTTTCAGATCATGTTAACCACTGTCCAGGGCTTTCAGCACCAACTTACACTGCTGTGATTATAAATAAAAATTACAACTGCAGAGCAGAAAGGTGGCACAGTCATTGCTTTGTCTCTCCCACATGCCGATAGCAGATGTTCCAAACCCAACTGTTTACAATTTCCAAATCCATTCAACACAACTTTCCATGCAACTACCACCAACCAATCAGAAACCACATTCTAAGATTCAATCCATTTGTCTTAAGGAACAAACTCTGACAATCCCAGGTGACGTATCCTGAACTCTTCTGAAATGCCCACACTCGTTTGTTTTTGCTACCACTCAGATATGTAATGTATTCACTGATAAAAAGGAGAGAATACCTGCCCACAGAGCTATTGAAAGAATAAATGGAATCACGTGTTAAATATCTAATGATGCGGTTGGCCAAGATGTCTCACCTTCTAAACTGTATTCCTGCAAGCAACCCTTTCAGCCCAACTAATTCAATCTCTGTTGCTTCAGGTAGAATTAGGAACCGCTTCATGCCAGGGAAGTTAAGGTAATACTTAAAGGGCTAAATGGTGGGTATTGTAGCTGCATGTATCAAGCATGTGCCAGTATTGATGCTCCTCTATAGATGGGGCCTTTAGAGAATACTGCAAATCCTCCACTAGTCTTGGCCAAAGAATCAGAGTACTTCTAATGTCCCCCAGAAGCCCATCGAAATGATTGCAGACCTCCACAAGAACACTCTGGAGAACCCAGGGTCATCCAAGAGAACACAGAGGAGACAAGAAACAAACAAAAGGCAGAGCTGAAAACCTAGGGGTGAAGGCAGCACACAGCCACCCCCACTTTATCCTGGCTGAAAGAAAGGCTGGTCTTCTCTGTAAGGCAGAGCCCAGGCTCTTTCTTGCCCTAGATCATGTAACTAAAGGACATGCAGCTCTGCAACACCTACGATTTGAGGAGATGGTTAAGAGAAATATAGAAAGACGTGATATGGAACGCTATGCTGAAGAAACCAGCAGTGAATTAGGATGCCCATTCAGCACCAAAATAGATCGCAAACAAATAGCATTGAAGAAAAAAGGTGAGCAACAGCACAGAATTTATGACATAGTAGCATTTAGGTAAACCAAAACATATACAAAATAATATTAAATATTTCCAAGGATACATCTAAATCTAAGGACATATATAAATCTGTGAGAGCCAGTGCCTAGGTGGGAAGGAATGGGGGAGGGGGGAGGGGGTTTGAGGCAGGCGTGGGAGCATGCAGGCCCTTCCAACACGGACAGTGGCAGTGTCTACAACAGTGACAGTGAAGAACACAACTCAGAGCTGTACCTGAGGCCCAAAAGAGAGGAGGGGACATTGACAACTCAGAAGTCCCTCCCCCGCAGCTCCACAGGAGGAAAATAAAAGAAGGTATTTGCTCTTTTATGATCATTTTTTATTTATAAGTGAAAATCACTGCAAAGGGACCAAGTATCAAGAAAAAAGCAATAAACACCTGAACCCCTGGAAGTGTCCAAATTAACCTAAGGCCCAAACTGAAGAAACAATTTGGCACAAGTCCCCGGAACTGTAGACACAGGTGCGACAACAGCCCCCTGCCTCCCCAGGCACCGCTCCATCAGCCACCGTTGGCCAGACGCTCTGCTACACAATACCCGTATTACCTTTTTTTTTCCCAAGTTCTCCCTTTCTGAACTTAAATACCTATTTTAGCCATGCCCTAAAATAACATGCATGAAATCATGATTTTGGCGTGCCAGATTTATCTTCCTCTTAAACATGGAAACTAACATAAAACTATTAAAAATTTAACATGTCACTTTTACCATCTCAAAATGCCTTACCTAATACATTCTTTAGGGTAATGCCAACTAACATACTAAAGCAGCACAGTGGGTGTTAATGGCTTGTTCGAGTGACAGTCCTGGGCAGGGGAAGTGGACGGCGGGACCATCTTCCTCCACACAGCCCTGCTGTGCCCTCTGCAGCACCTGGCTGCTGAGGTCACCCTGGGGGTCATATCCAGTCCAGCCAGCCTGCAAGGGAGAAGGATGTGGGGGAGCATACTGGGGTTGTCATGTCCAGGCCGGAAGGGGACCCCCCATATCATATCCACTCTAATTCCTTGGCTAGACTTGAGCTGTGTGGTCGCCCTTACCTTCCAGCAGAGGCTGAAGAATGTGATATAGCTACAATCTGGGAAGAGAAGAGGAGAAACCCTTTTGCATGTAGAAATCTATTCCTCACTAGTGTCTGCACATTTTGAGGAGCAGGGAGCAGCCTTTTCCTTTTGGTAACTGCTCGCAGGTGCCTCACTGTAGCTAAAGATGCATGCGTCGTGCAGCTGATACAACAGCCCCAGGAGTAAGGGCCCTTTCAGGATACCTACATTTCAGTCAATAGCAAAGAGATGTTCCAACCTTTTGCTGTTACAAGAGCCAATTTAGTGAGAATCAGGAGGAACCATTAATATCCAAACAGCTCCAAGTAAGACCAGATTCTGTCTCCTGGGGAACTCTAGTCTTTGTTAAGCCAAAGCAAAATTAAGAAACATCATTATACCTGCTCTCCAAGAACACAGGGGACGGTACCAGTGATCCTCTTCTGGGCATCAGGGAAAAGAGGTTGGGAAAAACTTCCAGAAGGGTAGAAAAGTGCTCACATTTGGCAACAGGGAAGAGCAGAGACAAACAGATTCAGAATAGACAAGGCAACTTCAAAAATCAACAAATTCCATTTTTGCACAATTAAAACGCAGCATAGAAATGGAGAGGAGAGGGAAAAGTAATTTTCTTGTAAATCACTAAGTCTGGGGAGAGATGAAGTATTACATAACAACATTTCAAATGGTGTCCTGGGAAGAGGTTAGTAAAAATAATTTATGAAATGGAAATTGAACAGAGAGGGGAAAAAAAGGAAAATGAATGTCCCAGAGCAGACTCTGTCTGGAGTGCCGTGAGGAGTCAATAATTATTTACTGTTCCGCAATGACACGGTGACAGATAGCTGACGATAAATGCCTGATAAGCCTTTAAGTGTTTATGACAGGAGTACTTGTTGTCAAAGCACTTCCTAGCCCAGACATGAGACAGGAGTAAGTATATCCCTTCAACAAATGGTTAGGGTGTGCTCTCTACACCAGGAGCACTGGAGATTATATCAATTTTCTACTCCCCCTAAAACAAATTATAACAATTTCAGGACTTAGAACAACACAGATTCATTATCTTAAGGTTCTGCTCATCAGAAATCCCACATAGGTCTCCCATGGCTAAGGTCAAATTGTCAGCAGGGTGCACTCCTACCTGGAGATTCTGGGGAGAATCCGTTGCCTTGCCTTCTCCAGCTAATAGAAGTTTCCCACATGCCCTGGCTCATGGCCCCACTCCTCCATCCACAAAGCCAGAAACACGAAACACACCCTGTCTCTCTGATTCTCTTTTGCCTCTTCCTTTTTCTTCTAAGGACCCATGTGATTATAAACAATCCAAGAAAATCCTCCAATTTTAAGGTCAGCTGATCAACAAACTAATTCCATCTGCAACATTAATTCCCTTTGTCTTGTGTTATGGACTGAACGTGCCCTCCCATACCCATCCTGAAAAATTCATGTGTTGAAGTCCTAACCCTCAATGTGATGACATTTGGATGTGGGGACTTCGGGGGCTGACTGGGTCATAAGAGTGGAGCCCTGATAAATGAGATGAGTGCCCTTATATGAAGAGGCCAGAGAGCTCTCTTGATGCCTCTACCACGTGAGGATAGAATGAGCAATCAGTAGTCTGCAACCCAGAAGCAGATCCTTAGTGGGACCTGATCACGTTGGCACCCTTATCTTGGGCTCCCGGCCTCCAGAAGTGTGAGAAGTAAATGTTTGTTGTTCAAGCCACTCAGCCCATGATCTTTTTGTTTTTTGCAGTTCAAACTCACTAGGATAATATATAACCTAACATAATCACAGGTACTAGGCATTAGGACATGGGCATCTTTGGGGGGAGCTGTTATTCTGCTGACCACAGGGATTATGTTGAACGAGCCATAAAACTTGCTCTGAAGACTTACAAGCAAGTAAAGCAAATGTGACACACTCCACAATAATAATGACCACTAACAGTTATTGAGTACTGGCTCCATTCTGAGCAGCATATATATTAACAAAGGGGTTGGCACACCACAGCCCACCGCCTGTTTTTGTAAATAAAGTTTTATGGGACACAGCCACACCCACTCATTTATATATTGTCTCTGGCTGCCTTCTCAATGCAACGGCAGTGTTGAGTATTGAGTGGTAGTGACAGAAACTATATGATACATATGAAACCTAAAATATTCACTAGCTGGCTCTTTACAAAAAAAAAAAAAAAGTTTGACAAACCTATGTATTAGGTCATTACATGACCATTACATTACATAACCCTGTGATGTCAGTACTCTTATTATGATCCCCATTTTACAGATCAAAAACCTAAAGCACAGAGAGGGAAAGTAACTTACCTCAAACCACACAGCTCACAAGCAACAGAGCCAGAATTTGAATTCCCTTAATGACACCTCTCCAGAATAACCATAAACTCAAGCCTGGTGTATATGTGCCTGTGCAGAGGCTGCCAAACAAGAATACCCAGAGGATGGAGAGGATGAAGTGCTCGCTCATCAGGCTACACAGACGTACTAGGCCCCGTTCTAGAAATGGTGAACACCATCTCATAAGAATCCTACATAGGTATTATCATCTTCGTTGTATAGAGGTGGAAACTGAGGCTCATAGGCCCAAGCTTGTCATAGCAGAGGCAGAGTTCAAGCCCTGGTCTGCCTGCCTCCAGAGCGTCTGCTTCCCTGGCACCACGCAAGGGAGACCAAGCTTCCAGTGTGAGGCATCGAGGAAGCCTGCCTGGCTGGTTCTGTTTGAGCTGGACTTTGAAGAGCTGCAGGGCCAGGGCTGGAGAAGTGGGAATTATTGCAGGGGAAAGGACAGCAGGCGAGAAATCTTGGAGGAAAAAGAAGAAATCACTGTGTGTTCGATGAGTGGGGAGGCCAGTTCGGCTGGTTAGAGTTAAGAACTTTAACTAAGGGAGCAGTGGGAGGTCGGATTGAATCGATGAGAGAGCCCAATTAGGTAGGATCTTGAATGCCAAACTAGGGAGGGTGATGTTACCCTGAGAAAAGAAATTTGGATGGCAGTTTATTTGTCCAAGTCTAAGAAAAGAGATCTAGGGTGACATAGGAGGGCTCTCTGGGACGGAAGAATCAGAGAATGGCCAAATGAAAAGAAAAAAAGCAAGGAAAACAACAGTCAGACAGGGGGCTTCGAGTCAGATGCTGGCTAAACTGGGTGATGCCATGGATGGAAATAAGGATTTAGGAGAAAAAGCTCTTTGTGGAGGGTAGATGACAGATAGTTATTCTGGGTTTGATTGTGCTGTGTGCAGGGTCATAGCATTACCTCCGGGTAGGAAATACCCAGGAGAGAGCTAGAAACACAGAAAGAGAGTCAAGGTACATCTTGGCAATAGAAAGAGAGGTCTGCATGTGGAGTGACACTATGGAGCTGGGTGTCATTTAAGGCTCAACACACATTCTCTAGGATCTTTGCAAGGGCACACGGATTCCATGGGTTCTCACCAGCATTATCTTTGGTTTCAGGAGTAGAGACCAAGACCACCGACTAACATGTTTATAACATTTTACAGAATGGCCAAGCCACTTACCCAAAGCTTACTTAATCTATGCAAACTTGTGAAAGTACCATCAAGAGCTCCCCTTCTAGTGCCGCCGTCTCTATATTGATCCTAACCCTTGCCTAGTCCTTCCCCCAGAAGCAAAGTTTAGTCCTTGCAATTAGCTAATGTCATTCTAGACGGAATCCAATTTGCCCCACATAGTGTTGGCCAGCCTTTTTCTTTTTCATTTTTTAAGATTTTATTTATTTATTCATGAGAGACACAGAGAGAGAGCCAGACACATAGGCAGAGAGAGAAAGAGAGAAGCAGGCTCCCCCTGGGAGTCTGATGTTGCACCCTATTCCAGGACCCCAGGATCATGCCCTGAGCCAGTGGCAGAAACTCAACAGCTGAGCCACCCAGGCGTCCCTAAATAAATATTTTTTAAATGCCCAGGTTTTCCCATTCAAAAAAAAAGTTATTAACAATGTGTTAGCATATTCCATTTATATCAACGTGCACTTAAGTATGTTATCTCAGCCTGGCCTTGTGTTGCAAGGGTGGATATGGGGCCACTCCAATTTCACAAATGAAAATAAACTGAGGCCAAGAGTCTCTATCACCTCATGTTCTGTTCTTTCCTTTGTGCCAGAATTTCCAAATCAGCTTCCAGAAGGGCAATGAAGTAGACTGAGCATCTGAGCGCTGATGAATTATCCAGTGCCACGTGTGAGTGCTGATGATAACAGGTGCTTTTGACATGTGCTGGTCTATCAATAAAAAAAATTTTTTAAAGACCAAGACCACAAAATCCTAAAGGGAAGATTTCAGTCTGGCACTGATCAACTTGTGAGCTATTCCCTGTTGGCATGAATTTAACAAGAATCAAAGTTTTATACCAAATGCAAGATTTTGTATTTGCATTCCCTTGGGTTCTTTTTAAAAACGTCCTTCACTTATGCCAGTAATAAGAACATATGTTCTAAATAATTCCCATGTGGACAACTGATCAGAAACAACTAACCAGCATAATAGCATGACAGTGGCTTCAAAACGCATTGACTTGGGAAAAAGACTTTAAGGGGGGAACGAATTTTCAAAGGAAATCCTGTTCTAGTCAAGCAATCAGAAAGATTTATGAATCCAAGCCTTCTGTGTTTAACAGATGGCTTCCACGCCTTCAAAGTGAACTCGCTCGTGTCTACCTCACTTTAGGCAAAAATTAAGTAAATGGAGATACAGAGTGAAACTCAAGTAATATATGTCAATGACCAAAGTGTGGATGAGGAAACACAAAATTTACCGACTCAGAGTCCCAGCGATCAGCTGGCATCATCCCTTGACCCAGGACAGCAAATGGATTGTTGAGGTCAGCTCTCTGACAGTCAGGTTGCCTAAAAATTAAGGGGGCCCCCTCTTAATTCCCTCTCACTGGAAGTGTTTTGGGCTCATCACACTTGCTCTCAGGATAATTCAAAACTTAGAAGCTGGGTCCAGTAAACTCAGGAGATTCTGGTATCACAGAACCTCTCTGACTTGAAGGAGAAAGAGGTCCTAAATGTGTGGTTCTCAAGATTCTTTTGATCTATGTCTGCTTTGTTAGGGAATCTCTGGCCTCTGGGTATCCAGAGCTATGATTTTAGAAAGAGATGTAATCATTTATCCAACAACATACACTGAAAACCTACTGTCTTCCAGGCACCTCTTTGACTATTGCTTCAACAAAATATTTATTGGAGCTTTAGCACATGCCAGGCATTGTACTTGGCCCTGGCTACAGTGTGCTGCTCATGGGTGTAAGGCAGATACAGGAATGGAATAAGTTTCAATATTCGTAAGTATTATTAATAAATGAAATAGGGGGATATGATAGGGCAGCAGGTGATTGTGGGGCTCCTTTGGATTAAAAGCCGGCCTCCTCGAGGTGGTTATCCTAAGGCTAAGAAGTGAAATGTGAGAAGTAAACATCTTGAAGGCAGAAGCCACAAGAAGAAAGAGCAAGGTCAAGATGGGAGGGTTTGTAAGAAGGGCAGGATGGCCGGGATGGAAGGAAAATAAGATGAGTTCTGCAGGGGTAGCAGCCAGGTCAGGAGAGGTATGGACTATGGTAAGGAGCTGAGACTATTCTAAGTGAGGTGGGCAGCCTGAAGAAGTTTCCAAGCAGAGGATCCTACCAACTCCTTCACTTGGGATTTCATGAAAGATTGTGCAGAGGTGCCTTGAACTTGAAAATAGGTAAGAGGAGCAGATCTAGTAACAGTGAGAAGATGAGGTCATCTCAAGCCTGAGCAGAGGGGAGTAGGGAGGTCTTAAGGAAGGGCTGGGAGAAGACAGGAGAGTCACTGTCTTCTCGGGGAGAAAGACAGTGACAGTGAACACAGCAGCCCTGTGTTTAATCGGCGATCAGAGATAGCTCTGCACTGAGGCAGAAACACAGATGAGGGAAGGGAAAGCTGACCCAGTTACTCAGACTGGGTCCAAAGGTAGAGAGTGCTTTGGAAGGATAGCCACCTCTCCCTAGCCAGCCATTCCACATATCCTTTTTCTCCCTTCCAATGACAACATGATGGGAACAGTGCCTGATCCAAGTGCCCTGAATCGTAACCCCTCAATTTTGAAGCTCCAGAGTCCCTTCAGCATGTTTGAGATCCTTTTAATGGAGGTCACAACAGGGGGAGAAATCACTGCAGAGGGAAGTCCAGAGATGCCCCACATCACCGCTATTCCTTAGCCACCAAAAACATTCCCCCCAAATGATGGCTAGAGTAACTGTACCAACAAGCCATTGGCCCTTTACTTGTTGGCACAAAGGAATGTGCATCTGCACAGCTGAACAAGAATAGTCCTGACAGCAATACTGTGATTAGTCATAGATGCAGTGGACTTACCCCCGTGGACCCCTTGGAGATGCGCAACAACGGAAGGAAGGAGGGCTGTGCATCCGGACAAGCTTGGGTTTGCACGTGGAGCTGGACAGCTGTTTGACCTTGGACAAGGTTACTCCAGCTGGCTGAGCTTTGGTTTCTTCTTCTATTAAAAGAGGATAATAACATCAGTTCTCAGTGTCGCTGTGTGGACCGGAGGACCCATGAACTGGCACAGTGCCCAGGACAGCATAGCTGCTCAGTGAAAGGTGATTCCTCTTCTCTCAGGTGGGATCATTGGTTACATTAACTTGTCCTTTCCCTCTTTCTACAGACATTTTGAGGCGGGTGAAGGTGAAGAGACCCCCTGGCATTAGCTATGCAAAGCAAAGCAAGGTTGAAAAATAATGAACTCTTCATGCCCAGCAGAGTGCCAGGTGCGGAGTGAACGCCAGCAAACAGTGGTGTGTCTATCATTGCTGTTGGTGCTGGCGCTGAAGGGCTAACGTGGAAGCAAGACTTCAGACCACAGCGAGCTCTTTCTTACCCTGAAAACATCTTAAATTTGACCAGGAAGCCTACACTGAAGACCTAAGCAGAACTTTCTTCATGGGAATACACCACTCCCAATTACGCTGCTGGCCCCCTGAAAGTTAGCATTTACTTCCCATTTCCCTCACTTCCAAGAATTCTTGAGAAACCTTCCCACCCCCTAATTAGGAAGCTGGAGGCAGGATTATGCAATTAGATCCTGACATGCCCAGATGGGAAGGTGGAAACAGCAGAGAGGACTCTGGAGACCACAGAGACTTTCCCATCACAAAACCCTTCTGCATTTGTTCCTTTCATAGAACTCAACGCCAGATCCTATTGGCACCAGGATCTCACTTTGCACTCGTAGGCAGTGAGGTTAACCAATCTAGAGAAACATCTCCTGCCAGCACCTGTGTTTTCCAATGCTGGTCTTGACCAGGTGAGAGCCATCAGGCCCTCTCAATGATGTCCGTATTATTTGTCAGTGTTGAATTAAACCACAGAGGAGCAGCTTCGGCAGGATCTTCTTTATATAAAAGCATCAAGCTAATAACAAACAATGGAGGGAAGAAATCGCTGGCAGATTGCAACCGTGAGCCCCGTACTCATCCCACTACAAAATGAATGTTGGAAAGCATATAAATTTTAAAATCCAAGTGAAACCAGTATCTTGCACAATGAAATACAAAGGAATTCCTCATGGATAGATCAAGTGAATGACAGGATCTTATTTCTTTGCAAAATAAGGGAAGTGCCTGTTTTACCACACTCGGGTCATTTCCTTAAAAAATTTTCATTTACTTCACATTCTGTGAAGTCATTCTAGAATAGGCTGTGGTAGAGGCATAGTAGAGATAAAGTTACAAATGTAATCTGCAGTCGGTGCTAGGATTTTGTTTGCATATCAATCCTGGGGGATTTTCAGGTACCCCAGACTATTCCTGGATCTTATATGCTACCCCATACGTGTCCCTGAGACCTATCTGTTGGGAAGGAGGATCAGGTAAGAAAATAGGTGAACTAAAATCTGGGACTTGTGCTCTTTTCAAAAACTGAGTTCAGGCCCTACCAAGGAGAATGATGATTCTCCCACACGGGGGCCCTCAGATTTGTGTTTGAGCGCTCCCCTGTGGATGCCAGCTACAGGGATAACCCTTGTATCTTTGTCTCTCTAGCCCCACTGCCTCCTCCTTCTAGTACTAAAGCCCCACCGCCCCTTTCTGGGTGGAACCCACTGTGATACAGCCCCTCCCAACCCACCTCACCACAATTGGTGCCATGAACTCAAGTTGGGGCAATTGGTTTTCCCTGGAATGTTGCTGCTGGTGCTGTAGGGGAAGATTGTGTCTTTGAGGATCACTAAGCCAACAGGATGTGAGTCTCTAGGCTGTGGATGGCCATCTCACCCATCATGTGGAAGAGCTAGTCTAAGGAGTGGGAGAACAATTCCTAGTAACTATTTAAGCCTCTGGATCCAACCAGACCTGAAGGTAGATGCACTCCTGGACTTGTAGGTTATGAGAGCTAATGTATGTCTTGTATGCTTAAGCAATTTGAGTTTGGTTTTCTTTACTTACAACCCAAAATATAAAATTGACCCTTGTACCATAGACTGGACCCTGAAGGAGCTGTTTCAGATGAAACACTGAGTGGTGTTTCCAGGCAATTCAGGAAGCCCTTGAAGATCTGTCCTTTGTCAAATTTGTGCTCAACACCAAGGTGATGCTAAAGAGTTCCCAATGCAGAGCTACTTGGAGCTATACTCTGGACCTGGTATTGAAGAAAAAAAAACATTGCATAGCCTGCATCTAAGCTCCTGAATAAGAAAGGGAAGGCCACTATGGGAGCAGCAACTGGAATCCCCAGCTAGAAACCAACCAAATGGCTCTGTAGTTTCAGGAAAATTAAAGAACCAGGCCAATTCATTGGCAAGTTCCTGCAGCATCTAGGTGTGTCTTTCTAGTAAGGCGGAGCCCGGTGACAAAAGACTCTGGCAGTAAGTGGAAGCCCCCAGTTAGCATCAGTTTGGAAGCAGAAAACCAGGCACACCCAGGATCTGGAGTTGAAAGTTGCTCTCCCTGACAGAGAAGATCAAAAAAACTGAGGACTTCACTGTTGGAGCAAAGGGGATACTGAAGTCAGGGGCTTTGGTTCAAGTTCCGACTCTGACCTGTATAAGCTCCATGATCTTAGAAAAGCAGCCCATCTCTTGCCCAGAAACTGGGGGTGTTGATTATAATAATTATAATTTTATATATATATATATATATATATATATATATATATCCTGCATTGGTTTTTTTTAAGATTTTTTATATTTATTTATTAGTGAGAGACACAAAGAGGGAAAGAGAGAGAGGCAGAAGGAGAAGCAGGCTCCATGCAGGGAGCCCAATGTGGGACTCGATCCCGGGACTCCAGGATCACACCCCAGGCCAAAGGCAGGTGCTAAACTGCTGAGCCACCCAGGGATCCCCCCTGCATTGGTTTTCATATCTACTATTAGTGTTCTGTGCTCTTTGAATGGGGTGTCATTTATATGTGTATCTCCTAAATTCAGCTCTTTAAGAGAAGAGACTGTTGTCCTCATCTTTTTATCCCTCCTTCTTAATACCCTACTCGAAACTCAAAATTAGACAATGCATAGAAAAGCACTTTGTACCATTCTGCATATAATACCATTATATAGAACCACCAGGAAGAAAACAGCTATCAGAGACGTGGACATATGGGACAAGACAGGAACCAAGTTACCAGACTGGAATATGCCAGCAGGGATCACATGGAGGAAGACAAGAGTCCTGGACCCTGGCCACGTGACTTAATGCTGTATTCTGAGATCTAGGAATTGGAGCCTTTCTCAGTAGGAACCAGATTGATCCCATACTTTAGAGACTTAAGTCCTCAACTGGAAATATATCATGTGTATAGAGAATGGAACAGGCACAGCAGTCTAATAAACAACCATAAATGCTTAATGGCCATTGAAAGACCACAACTATTAGGAATACCTGAGAACAGATTATGGCCCAAATGTCTCTTTTGTCCTGGCATTAAATCAACATAGAAGGAGGAAGTGCCAGTTTCCACTGGAGAATGTGGAATTATTTATACTTTTTATATATTCTTCACTCAGGAGAATGAATCGGCATCTTCCTCCAAGAATATGGAAGATGTTGAACTAAGAAGCCAATGATGGACACTTGATTGAGTCACAAACACAAGCAATAATATGATCTTCAGGCTCTCAACCAAGAAAAGAGGGTTATAACATATGGAAACCACTGAATAGTCCTGCCTGAGACCCACAGTTACTAGTTTTTGTAATACAAGTTCAAGACCATATCTTCCAGGGCGCCTGGTGGCTCAGTCAGTTCGTCAGCTCAGGTCATGATCTCAGAGGTCTGGAATGGAGCCCAGCATTAGGCTTCCAATGGGGAGTCTGCTTCTCCCCCTCCCTCTGCCTCTCACCCCCCCCCACTTGTTCTCTTAAGCACATGAGTGCTCTCTCTCTCTCTCTCTCTCTCTCCCAAATAAATAAAATCTTTTTTTAAAAAGACCATATGCTTCCAGGGTTTAAAAGTTACTAGGTTTTATGAAATGTTCAGGCATTTTGTGTTATCCTCCATCCTGTTTCCAAAATCAGTCACAACAGAATTCTATCTATCCAAAGTATGGAACCAAATAAATAGCTTTTAATATTGCAATAATTTTTTCCATAATTTTTCATCTAGTTCTATCAGACAGTAAAAGTTCATGATCTTTAAGCCTTAATAGGATTGTATTGGATGCTCTGAACAGGATCAGATCTCAAACACAGATGGCTAACCTTGGTATTTTTCTGCTTCCTACTTGTATGATGATATACTCATAAAGCAATCTGAAGACAATGAATTATGGCTTTTGTTAGTACAAAGAATCCTTTCCTTGCTTCTTCTTTTATAGAGTTTGATTTACTTTCTAAAGAACATCCTGAGATTATAACGAATTGATCATAAGTATTTTAGTAATTAATGTCTTATTTGCTTAGATAAGCATGCTATTGCTATTAGGAAGAGACAATGACAAGAGTTATAGAGCAGAGTTGGTAAATGAAATCCAAAAAACTAGAAAAAATAAAAATAAAATAATATTGAGTTTCTGTGTATAAAGAGGCTGCATTCCAAAGTTAATTGCCGGAAATATTTGTGCAAGCAAGAAATGAAAGATATTCAAGGGGAAAAGATGATGAAACCAAAATTTAAGGGAAATAATAGAATGGATCAGAAATTTCTAGGGGCCTGGGTGACTCAGTCAGTTAAGCATCTGCCTTCGGCTCAGATCATGATCCCTGAGTCCTGGGATGGAGCCCTGTATCAGACTCCCTGCTCAGCAAGAAGCCTGCTTCTTCCTCTCCCTCTGGCCCTCCCCCCACTCATGCTTGCTCTCTCTCTACCCTCCCTCAAATAAATAAAATCTTTTTTAAAAAAAAGAAATTTCTCAGTGAAAAAGTCAATTGCAACTATCAAAAAAAAAAAACCCAAACTGGTGTATTTCAGGATTTTTATTGTTATTTTTCTCATTAAACTTGTTTTTAATAGGTCTTAAATTCTGTGACAGATTTTTGGTCAAGTTGTTTCCATCAAAAAGCACTGATTTTAAAAACTAATAACTTGAAACTGCCACCCACAAAAAACCCAAATGGTCCACAAAACATTCTCCTTTCCTTCTGAAGCTTTTACAGTGAGATCTGGCAATGCTGCGATTGTTAATATGATTCCTGGCAAATCTATGTGTGGTGAGAGCTTTTCCCAAGGACAGTCCTCCTCAGAGCCATTTCCTTCTTCGTGACATGGGACAGTTAACTGTGGGTGTAATCAAAGCAGTGGACAAGAAGGAGGCTGGATCTGGCAAGGTTACCAATCTGCCCAGAAAGTTCAGAAGGCTAAATGAACATTATCCCCAATACCTGCCACCCTAGTCTTAATCACTGGGGGAAGAACAGTCTCAGAACCGTTTGTGTCAATTGGCCATTTAAGTTTAATTGTATTTTGTTTTTTAAGTTGATATACCCCAAATGCCAAGAGAGTCCATAGAAATAATTATATTCTTTAGCTTTAATTTTTCTTGTCTTCTCTGCAAAATGGGGACATCAATCTGTTCCCAGCCTACTTTGAAAACCTGAGAGATGACATCAGCCTTAGCAGCATGTGCCAGAATGGTTTGCAGCAATGTTTTTGGTGTTGGTTTTACCAAGGCAGAAGTGGGTCGCTGTGGGCCACAGAAATGTTTTGTGTTGATTAAAGCCATAGGGGAAGATTCATGTCAGCCTTGGAGTTGTGTCTACTGCGGTGAATCCACCACCACTTGGCTGACTTTTAAAGTATAAGACTGGGGATCCCTGGGTGGCGCAGCGGTTTGGCGCCTGCCTTTGGCCCAAGGCGCGATCCTGGAGACCCGGGATCGAATCACACGTCGGGCTCCCGGTGCATGGTGCCTGCTTCTCCCTGGGCCTGTGTCTCTGCCTCTCTCTCTCTCTCTCTCTCTGTGTGTGTGTGTGACTATCATAAATAAATAAAAATTTTAAAAAATATATCTATTAATAAATAAATAAAGTATAAGACTGTCGCTAATTGACTCTTTGAGGTGTAGTCACCGGAGCAAGGTATCATTGACCAGACTGGTTTAGATTCAGTTTGGTATTCAGTTGATCATAGCTTCATGACTGAACCCAACCGATTAAACAGATTTAAAACTAGATGTAGTGTCCTCTGCCCAGCAACAATATAAAACTCTAAATCTTTTCCTGGCAGGAGAAAGTTTGCAGATTCTCCTTTTGGGTCCTTCTTGAGCCAAAGCTGCATGAGAGACCACCATGGGTTGTCCAGACCCTCAACACTGTTGCTGAGGCTCCTAAGACTAAGTTTTTTTGTGAAGTCTGATTTTTAGTCTTTGATTAATACCACTTCATTCTGGTTTTGTCTTTGAATTTGTCTCAAACTTTTGGTTCTCAAAACTTTTAAATTCTTAAGGAATATCAAGGACCCCAAAGACCTTATGCTTATGTGAATTATATCCATTGGTATTTATTTCATTACAAATTAAAACTGAGCAATTTTATAAATATTTACGTGTTGATTTAAAATAGCAGTAATGAATTCATTACATATTAATAGAAATAATTTACTTTCAAGAAAAAAATAACTATTTTACAAGACAAAAACATTTAAGAAGAGTGGCATTAGGAGACTCCTGGGCTGCTCAGTTGCTTAAGCGTCCGACTCCTGATTTTCAGCTCAGCGTCCTGAGATTGAGCCCCACGTCAAGCTCCTTGCTAGGCATGGAGCCTGCTTGGGATTTTCTCTCTCCCTCACTCTGTGCCCCTCCCACTGCTCTCTAAATAAATAAATAAATAAAGTCTTTATTTTTTAAAAAAGGAAGAGTGGTATTAGTTGTCACTTTTGCAAACTCTTTAATGACTAGCATGTTAGAAGACCATTGTATTCTCACATCTGCATCTTCATTCAATTTGCTGCAATATGTTGTTTTAGTTAAAGTATATGAAGAAAATCTGGTTTTTCTTAGTTAAAAAACTCAAAGTATATGAGGTTAAAGTATATGAAATTTAGTTAAAGTATATGAAGTTAAAGTATAGAAAAAAACTTAAGGTATATGAAGAAAAATTTCATATAATTGTGGGCTTTCTTTTTTGATATACCAAACTTAAAAAGTGGTAGTTTCTTAAAGGTTAATTGCAAAGTGTAATCTGACACCATATCAATAAACTTTTCATACTCTCTCCTCCATTAAAACTCATTGATCTATTCAAATGTTGAATGAATGTTTTACTTATACATGATCTTGTCATTTCATGTATTGGTAATTTGGGAAACATTGGTTCACTGAGTAATACAGATATTACAAATGTTAGCACATTTAATCATACAATACCAAAAAAAAAATCATTCACTAATATCTCCACCAATCCCATCAGAAAAGTCTGTAAGTTTCGGGAAGCTGGCAAGCTCAAGATGACAGATACAGGTTTTCCAAAATTCTAATTTTTGCTTGAAAACTGAAATTTTGTCACTGATAGAAAATTCTGTTCATTTTCCCTTAAGAAACAAACTCCTTTAGTTTGTTTTTGAGCAAATATATACCAAATGCCCAAGTCAAAATACTACAGCTTCTCTACCAGTTCTTTCTTTTAATTACATATGATGTTCCCCCCAAAAAGCAGCTAAGTTAACTCACAGCTCAGACAGTCATGCACAGGCATTTCCTGAAACAACCATTCTACTTCAGCAGAACTGCAAAAATGCATGCTTCTCATTTTGTCACACTGAATATTAAAAAGATGTGTAGTCAGGGCTGAGATCTGATAAAATTTATCATTCTTACTTCCACTTAAGTACAGACTCAAGGGAAAATGACCTTTTTTCTAGCAGCATGCGTGACAGTGAAGAATACGACTGCTAAACAGTTTGGTGCCACCACGTTGGCTCCAGCTAAAGCCCCAGCAGTGTCACTCACCATCTCCTCTGCACCATGAGAGCTTTTCGGACTTTAACATTGCACTCTGGGGCATTTGATGTTCTACAGCAGTAGAATCAATGGTAGATACAGTTAGTGGTAACTGTATTAACAAGAAAGCTGATTTTGATCTTGAAATCCTTAGGTAATTCCCCGTGGAGGTTTAGAGGAAGGAGAAGAAATGTGGGCGCTAATGTTTCCCTCCGGTGGCACCATGTTTGAGCTTTTGTTCCTTGGCTAATATGGAACATTGGTTCTTCTAATTGCCCTTCTGCTGGCAAATCCCTAAGGGTATCTTTATTCATCAACTCTCAGTCCTGTTTTTTGTCCTTATTTCAATTATTGTACCTGGAGATCCAGAAATTTGTTTTCAATTTTAGCTTGTTTATTCTCTAAGATGTTCAGCCATATGTAGGAGATCTTTTAAACTGGCAGTTATCCATTCCAATTTATTTATGACTAAATCCTTTATTTTGGGTCTAAATCCATTTACAAAGAGGGAGGACAAGGCTCTCTTTACTTGAGTCACTAGGTCCAGCCAGAACCCTGCCTGAAGATGTCCTGGAATCTATATTTTAAGTTTCCTATTAATTCACCTTCATTTGGTTTGCAATTTTAAATTTTTGTCATATCTCCTTTTGGAGGCATTTGCCATGACCTAATTGGAATATGCTGCCTATTTTTCTTGCCCTCCCAAAGCCACTATTAAATTATCTACCCCAAGGGGCACCAGGCTGGCTCAGCTGGAAGAACAGGCGACTCGATCTCAGGGTTGTGAATTTGAGCCCCACTTTGAGTGTAAAGGTTACATACATACATATATACATAAACACCCCCAGGTTATTTAAATTCTCTCCTTGTCTTTCCTGGCCTGTGTTTTCACATTTTCCCCATCTGAAGAAGCTAACAATCAACTGAATTAGTTGATACAGATCTGATTGTCCAGAACAGCAAGTACCTAATAAAATCTCAAATTCTGTAGTAAATTTCTATCTGTTGCACTAAGGTTTGAAACTGTTTAATTATAGGGGCACCTGGGTGGGTCAGTGGTTGAGCATCTGCCTTTGGCTCAGGGCGTGATCCCGGGGTCCTGGGATAGAGTCCTGCATCAGGCTCCCTGCAGGGGCCTCTTTTTCTCTCTGTGTGTCTCTCATGAATAAACAGATAAAAATCTTTTTTTAAAAAAAACTGTTTAATTATAGTCCTTAATTCAGCTCTATACCATGGTTTAAATTCAGCTTCTATACATTAATCTTTTGGTTTAGCAATTTCATAATGTGATAAAATGTGAATGTTCTTTTCTTAAGAAAGCCTAAAGGAAAGGATAACTCATTTAGGGGGCCAGGGGAAAGAAGAGAAGGAAGAAAAAGACTGTAAGGTCAGTGCTGAAGATAACACAGAGATCAGGATGTGTCAGGAGGATGGGTCCCAACTGTCCTGAACAGGAGAGTTATCTAGAGCTTCTTTGAGAGAGAATAATCTCAGCATTCTGTTGTGTGGGCTCCTTGGCTTTATTGATTTTAAAGACGCTGACCCTTAAAACTTTGAATGTTATTATTATTTCTATTATTTTTCTAGAGTTCTTATGTATTAATACTGACATGTCAAAAGTTTCCCCAAATGACCATTGTTATTCTAAATCAGAAGTATGTTTGCCATTTACCATGGTACGTGCAAAAGTTATGATTACAGAGCAGTTTCATGTAGGAAACCAGCTCTTCTCAAAAAGAGGGAAACTTTTAGGGTAACTGGGTGATGGGCATTATGGAGGGCACATGAGAGATGAGCACTGGGTATTATACTATATGTTGGTGAATTGAATTTAAATAAAATATAAAAATATATAAATAAATAAATAAAATATAAATAATGAAACATTTCTCTGAGGTGTGTGAAAAAAAAAAGAGGTTTGAAACTTCAACATAGATTAATGAGGAAGAGGCATAGGAAGAGCCCATACAATAACTACCTTATCATTATTGATGCCGGAATATAAACTAAGTGATCACCAATTGACAGCATCTTTATGAAGATGCTTAAGGATTTCCAAGGCAAAGTTTAATCACCATTGCACAAACTGGCCCACGGATCAAAGAGACCTCTAACATTTGTTTCCAAGGTTGGCTTGGATTGGATAGGAAACTTACTGGGCCTGGACTCATGCCCATTCTCTGTGGAGCACATCTTTATGTATTCAATGGACACAAGACAATCCAGGAAGTAACAAAAACAATTAGACATTACTGTAAAAATAGTCAAAAAAATTGCAAGAGTAACACAATCAATGGAAGAAGCATATCAATGACAAAAATATTTATGAAATAGTGCAAATACAACCTAAGACTGCCAATGATTTCATACATATACTTAAATCTGAAGTGTTTTTTTTATTCCAGTATAATTAACAATAATGTTGTATTAGTTTCAGGTGTACAATGATTCAACAATTCTATCCAGTACTCACTGCTCATCATAATAAGCATTCTCTTAATCCCCTTTCCCTATTTCACCCACCCACTCCTACCAGCTTGTTTTCTCTAGTTAAGAGTCTCATTTTTTATTTGTGTCTCTTTTTTTCTTTGTTTGTTTTGTTTCTTAAATTGTACATATGAGTGAAATCATATGGTATTTGCCTTTCCCCCACTGACTTATTTCAACTTAGCATTATACCCTCTAGATCCATCTATGTTGTTGCAAATGAAAAGCTTTCATTATTTTTTATGGCTGAGTAATGTTCTATTGTGCGTGTGTGTGTGTGTGTGTGTGTGTGTGTGTGTATATACACACAACAATAGGGGCACATATATCTTTTCAAATTAGTGTTTTCATTTTCTTTGGGTAAAAACTCTGTAGTGGAATTACTATGTCATATAATAATTCTATTTTTAATTTTTTGAGCAATCTCCATATTGTTTTCTACAGTGGCTATACCAGCTTGCATTCCAATCAACGGTATATGGGGGTTATTTTTCTCCACATCCTTGCCAACAGTCATTATTTCTTATTTTCAATTTTAGTCACTCTGACAGATGTGAGGTGATACTCATTGTTGTTTTGATTTGCATGTCCCTGATGATTAGGCATCTTTTCATGTAACAGTTGGTCATCTGTATGTCTTCCTTAGAAAAATATCTATTCATGTCTTCTGCCTATTTTTCTATTTGGTTATTTGTCTTTTTGGTGTTAAGTTATATGAGTTTCTTATATATTTTGGATATTAACCCCTTTTTGGATATATCATTGGCAAATATCTTTTCCCATTTGGTGGATTATCTTTTTGTTTTGTTTATTTCCTTCATTGTACAAAAGCTTTTTATTCTGTGTAGTCCCAATAAATTAATTTTGCTTTTGTTTCCTTACCAAAGGAGACATATCTAGAAAAATGTTGCTATTGGTAATGTCAGAGATTACTGCCTATGTTTTCTTCTAGAAATTTATGGTTTCAGGTCTTGTATTTAGGTCTTTAATTCACTTTGAGTTTATTTTTGTGTATAGTATAAGAAAGTGGTCCGATTTTCTTTTGCATATAGCTGTCCAGTTTTCCCAATACCATTTGTTGATGAAACTTTTTCCCATTCTATATTATTGATTCTTTTGTCATAGATTAATTGACCATATAATCATGGGTTTATTTCTGGCCTCAATTTGTTTCCATTGACCTATGTATCTATTTTTGTGCCAGTACCATTAAGTCTGACTTTTTAAAACAAATTATGTGCCTACAAACCAAAGGTCTCATTTTCTTAAATTAATTTTTTAAATAAATCCTAAGATACAAATCATAGAATATCAAAATAAAATCAGTAACCAAAGTTAACTGAAATAAGTCAGAGATTGGTTACAAATCATAGGATAAAATTAATTGAGCAAAAGAACACTGAAATGTGTTAGAAACCAAATTATTGTGAAGACAGACTTACCTGGTAGCAAATGCAAAGGACAAACAAAATTTGAGCACACATGGCCCAATAAATATGTCTTAGGCCCAAGGAACCCATGGAATGGCTGCCAAGTGAAGATCTTCAACATTATTTTAGTAGAACCTGACAAAGGACGTCAACGGATGAGACCCATCGTTTAAAAACTGAATCTAGAATGCTGAATTTATTACCTACTTATGTAAGGGAGACTAATGCTAATCACATGAGACTTCATTGAGTAAAGCTAACTATTGATCTTCCATAGTTTGGGGAAGATGTAAGAGTAAGAAGATGTCAGCCTTAGAAATGTGAGCTGGTTGCAGATGCTGGAGTGGATTGACATCAGTCCAAGAAGTATGCTCACTGAGGTGAGCCCATTGTCAATTGACTGACTTTCATAGCATAAGGTTGTCACTGATTGGTTGGCTTTTAGAGATATGCTCACTGAAGCGAGTTGTTGATTGATTTAAAGTCAGTTCTGGTGTTTACTGGTTACCATGAATATAAAACTGTCAGTCTTTTTTTTTTAAGAGTATGGGGACTTTTCATTCTCAACTCTGTCACAACCTCTTGATTAGATTCACAAAGAATTAAAGGGAGAGAATATTACTAACTCCGAATACATTATACTCATCTCTTCTCTTTGTCTCTGTGACTGGCCATTATTTCCAAAGGAAATGAATAGACCAGGCTGGCTTGCTTTCCACAGAACCACATTGCTTGCTTTGTTGTTTCCTGCAATCTCCGTTGATTGCATGTTAAATTAATAACTTTGTTCCGATTTTCACCATGCTCTTAGGAACAACTGATGATAAAATACATAGTTTTTTGTTCTCCAGATTCACCCTTTCCTTTCCTTTTTCAAAGGACAAGTTTTTATCTTTATCAGTCCTCTTCGATTTCTACTGCTCTTCTTGGCTTCTACTAAGTAGTGGCTAGTGCATTTGCATTTGAGGGCTAAATCAATGAGACCGCGAGTCAAATAATTCTGCTGCTGTGAATATGCCCAACTTTTCAAAATGGGGACTTGCTGGGTGAGAAACAGGACATATTGTGGCAAAATAACTTGCAATGCACAGTTACATGTTTTCAATGCCAAGGGAGTTCTACAGACATTAGATAGTAAAGGAGTTCAGAGTTGAGAGTGACACTGCCCTAAGTAATTAGGTGAAGCTTCACCAAAGAGATGGGACTTAACCTGGTTCCACAAAATCCCCTAGTATGTTAATAGGAAAAAAAGAAGAAACATTAAACACAGATACCAAAACATTCTAAGAGGTCAAGGTGGGAATTTATTTGGTATATTTGAAGATAATATTGAGCTGTTCTGCTTCTAGATGCTATGTAGAAAGTTGTAAGAAACCATTACTCTTTGTCTAACAACCAAACAAGATGGATAAGCTATCAACACATAGTGAACTAAACTTTAACTCTAGATAATGACCAGCCTTTCAGATAAGAAAGAAACCCATGGCTGCTCCCCTCTCTGGCTGAGCAGCAAGAGAAAAATGAATCCTACAAGGGTAGGAAAAGGGGGAACCGGCCAAACTTTGAATGAACTTCTAACAGGCATGTGTGAACCAGAATGACAGATTAGAATTCCAGGATCCCTAGCCCCAAAGCAGGTCTGCATCAACCTACCCATTCTTTTACATAGGTCTTTAGTGAGTGGTATACTCAGGACAGTACACTAAAAGCTGGGGGCAGAAGAGTACTGAGATATATTTCCCTCAAGGCACACAAGGCAAGAGGGCCAATCCCTGGAAGGTGGGAATAAGAACAGGGTAGCATAGAAAAAGCAGTCCAAGACCTAAATTGTTTTCAGTTAGAAAGAGCTGGGGGCAGGAAAGAGAAACTGGGAGAAATCTCCCTAAAGCAGAAAGAAATCTCCCTAGGTGCAAAATGCCTAGGGTAGCACTGGAGAAGAAAGTGAGCTATCTAGAAACACTGGACTGAATTATAAAACAGAGAGAATGCTCCTACAACTAGGAAAGTGAGCAGGTCATCTACAGTAAACATAGAGATCTCCGAATCTCAACAGTGGTCCGATCCCAAGACCTAGAAAAGAGAATGCCCTAGTCCTGCTCTCAAAATATGTGAAACAAGTGGTGAACTAAATCAAAGTTGCAAAAAAGCCCAGACTTGGCTCAAGTACAGGTGAAATTGACTCAACCATCCCATTCTAGAAACCCAAAACAAGAAAGGAGGCCCTTTTCTGGGGGTAAATTGTATTTACTTTGGTCTCTACTGTTCTTTTTACACAAAATATCTAGAATACATTTTTTAAAAATGCAATACACACAAAGAAGCAAGAAAATGTGATCCATGAACAAAAGACAAATAGTCACTAGACATATTTCATATGCTAGGTTATTTCTAATTGTCAGACATAAACTTTAAAATAATTGTTACAAATGCCAAAGGATCCAGGTAGACAACATACAAATATTCTTCAGCTTTTCATCATCTCTCACTAATAGTTTTTCTTCCCTTTAACTTAAATCAGCTTCTTTATTTTATGTATTTTGAAGATCAATTTCAAAAAGCAAACATTTCTAAGAAGTCAAGGAAAATTATGTATGCTGGATTTAAATCATGTTGGTATACAAGTTAGAAATTTTTACAAGTTTTAAAGTAAAAACATTTGGACCTAATGCAACTATACCTAAATTACTGTAATGAAACAGAAATATGCCCGACCCATAATCTCTGTATCCCACATTTACAAGGAATTGATAGCTCATGTATTATCACATAAAGTAGCTCATAACTAAAAAGAAAAAAAAAGTAGCTCATAACTCCTTTAAATAACTCTTGTTTACTCTTTCAATGATATATTGGCAGCCACATAACTAGTAGTTATCACTTGGAAACACTTAAATAAATAAGTTTGTTATTAATATGCACACACTTTCTCTGCTTTGCTAATAACTAATATGCAAAAAAAATGCTCTCCACTTGATTTTATTTTTTAATCTAAAATAAATTAGGGGGCATCTGGGTGGCTGAGTTTGTTAAACATCTGTCTTTTGATCTCAGCTCAGATCATGATCTCAGGGTTGCAGGATCAAGCCCCACATCAGAGGAGCCTGTTGGAGATTCTCTCCCTCCCTCTCCTTCTTCCCTGACCCCTGCTCTCGTTCTCTTTCTCTCTCTCTCTCTCTCTCTCTAAAATAATAAATAAAATTTTTAAGAAAAAGAATAAATTAGAGAGCAAGATCATCAAACTTTGTTCTGCTTTTTTGCAGAAGGAAATCACAACTTGGCAATAGTTAAATTTACTGAGTATAACAAAGATTAATTAACTGGCACCATCAAGTGAAGACCATGTTTCACTTCATTAAACTCCGAACTTACTGATGATAATATTCCAGGCCAATGATTCTTATGTCTTCCTCACCTAAAGGCCTTTAGAAGCTTTATTACATATCAATCCCATGCTGATCAGTCATATTTTTCTTCCAGAATTCACAAAGATAGGTTATATTTCACTGCATTTTTCACTTTGCATCATCTTTGCATCTACCATTCCTAAAAGAAATTCTTTCCTTCTTATTCATCCTTTAAAAAGTCTGATGTAAAGAGTGAAATAAACCCACCCCCAAAATTTCAAAGCTGTTTTAAAAGCCCAAACTGACCTTGGTATTTCATTAATTATTGTATAGAAAGAATTCCTCCAAGATCATTATAATTTATCATTATAATTTATCATTATAATGATCAATTTGATCATTATAATTTAAAGAAAGTAGGAAGAAAAACCTCAAATGTCTCAAAAAACAAGTTAGCTTTCAAAATGATTTACAAAATCAGGGATCCCTGGGTGGCGCAGCGGTTTGGCGCCTGCCTTTGGCCCAAGGCACGATCCTGGAGACCCGGGATCGAATCCCACATCGGGCTCCCGGTGCATGGAGCCTGTTTCTCCCTCTGCCTGTGTCTCTGCCTCTCTCTCTCTCTCTCTGTGACTATCATAAATAAAAATTTAAAAAAAAATTAAAAAAAATGATTTACAAAATCAAACTAATTTTGCTGAACATTCTCAGACTTCTTAGTGTCATGAAATGTCTTTTAGCATTACTTTCTGTTTCATGCTCTAAATCAGACCTCTCTTCTTATTCCACTTCATCAATGTACCTCCCAGGCAACTGGGGCAGCCACTTGCTGAGAAAACATTTTCCCTCTGGTCATAGATATATTCATTGTGACAGCTTCCATTGGGCGACCATTGGTGTCCTCTCTGCAGGAGAGAATGAGGAAGACAACAGTCTCCAAATCATTTTTCCCTACTACTGTCTGTCTCCCTGGGCTGCCACTTGGTAAGAATATCCCACATTCAAAGCAATGACATGAATTTCTCTTGGGCTGTATGAAAACTGAAGCTTGGAAATCCCAGAGGTCCTCCAGAAATGACTCAGGTGGAGTGAGGGAGAGGAAAGGAAGGCCTTGCAGAGGGAATGGAGATCAAGAGTGAGATAGAGGCAGACAGCACAAGAAAGAGAATGGCCTTCTCATTAAAATCAGACCCCTGGAACACTTCAAAATCTAAATTATAGGTTAGTGTATTCTTAGAAAAGGGAATTTACTTACATTTTTCCCATTTCAAGATGTTTACCTATGTCCATATTATTCCTGAAACCATAATCACAATACGCTTTTAAGAGAGGGATAAGCTGAGTTATCTACTGCTAACTGTCAAATACTTCCTCTTCCTCCTCTCAACGGGTAACATTCTTCAACAATTCATATTTTATTCTATCTGAGATAAAGAAAGTGAGAATGCCACTGAGGTGGATCCACATATTAACTGTCAGAGATAGTCCTGAGTTCAATAAACCCTGGAAGACTGACCAAGAATGTCCCTTTGTGTCCAGACATTTGTCAATGGGTAAATATTTTGCCTCCTATCCTCCTATGCCCACCCAACTCATCATAACACCCAGGTCGCCAGGGCATGCTAATGGACTTCCTCACACTTCACTGCCCTTCCCTCACCATAGTAATGCCACTGCCATGACTGAAGACTCTTTCTTGCTTCTGACTTTCAAAGGAAGGATGTGGGGTGGGGAAGGACAGAGAAAAGCAGAGAATGCATGAACGTAGGTGGCAGTAGATTGGGCTTGAGATTAGAGTCTGGAACAGAATCTTCTACTTTCATACTGCTTTTGTAGTTAAGAATCTGGGTAGGGTGCTTAGAACTCAGAGTGCTGAGGATGGGCCTTCTAGCATGTAAACTGAGGGCATCGGACCAGAGTCCTCCTCTACTGCTAATACTCCAACATTCTAGAATGCTTTTCTCCACATACCCTGGCTCAGATTTTGTATATGGTTTCCAGAGTTAACAAATAAAAATACAGAAAAGTTAATTAAGTTAGACTTGCAGATAAATGACAAAAAAAAATTTTAGTATAAGTATGTCCCATGTAATATTTGGGATATACTCATACTTTAAGAAATCACTTTTTAACTGAGAGTTCTGTATTTTATCTGGATACCCTAATTTAATGGATAAATGATAAGAAATCTTTACTATAACCACTTACTGAGCACTGCCTAGAATTTGTAAGAATTATCTCATTTGATGCTAACAGTCTTAGTAGGGAGGAAAAGACAGAAGCTTCCAGAGATAGAGTGCTGAGCTAAAGAACAGGGATGGTCCAGGACTGGCTGGTTGCATACTATTTACAAGCTCTCATTCAGAAACTGCTATAATATTGAAAATGCATCAAATACCTTTAGAACAATACACACAAAACTCCATTTGTGTTTAGAGGGGAACTGACAATCAGAGGCGACAGGGAGAATTACTTTTCATTGCTTATTTTTCATCTGTACTGTTTGAATTTTTCTTAAAAACAATGTACATGGGGGGCACCTGGGTTGCTTAGCAGTTGAGCATCTGCCTTCAGCTCAGGTCATGACCCCAGGTCCTGGGATCGAGTCCCACACCAGGCTCCCCGCAGGAAGACTGCTTCTCCCTCTGCCTGTGTCTCTGCCTCTCTCTCTGTGTCTCTCATGAATAAATAAATAAAATCTTAAAAAAAAAAAAACAATGTTCATGGGTAACCTACATATTTTTCATTTAAATAAAACTAAACTGAAAATAAAGATTGTTGCAATACACAATTTTAGTAAATAGACTTTTATCAACCTGAGTGCTTTAGCAGTAATAGTGGCAATGCCAATTATTATAAGTATGCTGATTTTATTTCTTTTTGTTAGGGGTATATCCCTTTCCAGAGCATGATCTTCAGTTATGACTGCTAATAGACAGTCTTACTTTCCCATTCGAGGACCCTAACTAGTTAGATAAGAAGAAAATGCCCACGGAGACTGAGAAGTCACATTTTCTGTGAGCTCCACTCTTACTCCCAAGGCAGAAAGCAGGTCTTACTTGGACAGAAACTTACCCCATGGAGTGTTGTTTTCTAGAAAGTCTGCAGCCTCCAAGGCAAGAGCAGAAAATCTCTCCGCTGCATTTTAAACCCACCGAGCAAAGCCCTCAATTTGACTCCACTGACAGGAGGCAGGTCTTAGGAAAAAAAAAAAAAAGGAGGGAGGTCTTGTCGGTGGTTCCAAATGTCAGCTACCACATCCCCCCAGTCCTAAAGGCTGTGGTACAAGATGAAGACCCAGGGACTCTGCCCTAGACAGCCAGGAGGTAGAGATAATTTCATGAAAAGGGATGGTATGGTGACAAAGTGGCTTCCTCCTAAGTGGGCTTCAACCCCTTAGCGATAGTTAGCTCAGACACACGTTTCTAAAATAGAGAAAAAATCATCACTTTTTTGAAAACTCCCTGCTTGCAGCCAATCATTCCTCATAGTTTTGTGAAGTCCCATTCTCATTCTTAAAAACCAGACTGCTGGCCTTGAAAGATAAGAGAGCTAAAGGGAAAGGAGCATCTGTTGAGGCATGTGGGTGAGTGTTGCTTGGCAAGTCTGTGCCATGTAGGCACGCTCAGTGCAGGCAGTTGGCAGCTAGGTTCCTGTGCACGCAGGTGTGAGGCGGGCTCCTGCAGCACCAGGCACCCCCCAGGCCCTTAGGAAGGCCAGCCCCATAGGAAGCCCCATAAGCAAGCTTCCTTCACAGTCTGTGGATAAAAATTAAATCCCATTGATTACAAAAAGGAAATATTCAATGACCACAAAAACACTAAATGGCAAAATTACAGGGAGTATTTTGTGTATAATATTTATAGTTCAGAATATAGAGCTGGGGAGGGGGAGCATCTAGGGGTTCAGTCGGCTGAGCAACTGCTTTTGGCTCAGGTCATGATTGCTGGGTCCTGCTCAACAGGGAATCTGCTTCTCCCCCTGCGTCTCATGCTCACTTTCTCTCTCTCTCTCTCTCTCTCTCTCTCTCTCAAAAACTCTTTTAAAATGAAACAAAGCAAAAAAAAGAATATAGAATATGTGGAGAAGAGAATGAGAGAAGAAAGCACCTTCTCCGGGGACAGCTGAAATTGTATTTAAAGCACAGAAATACAGACCACACTGCTCTCCGAGTTTGTGCTGGTGTATGTGTGAAGTGAGTGAGTTGGGTGTATTGTGCACTAAAGTTTTCTGATAGAGGAAGCCTGATGGAATGAACCATGCTAAGGACTTATTAGATCTAGTGCGTTCTCCATTTAATAATTATATGCTATTTCTATATTTTCATCTCCTGCCGATCACCTGTCTTGCCTTTTTCATTATTTTATTATGAAACTTGTGTAAATACAATTTTGTTTCTGTGCTTTTTTGGTATAACAAAAATCTGTGAACTTGAAATTTTAATCTTGTGTTAGAAAATTTGTCTGTTCTTTGTTTAGTCTTGTCTCAGATTTTATTATGTAAATCCAATTATTCAAAGTTGCCTAAATCCATTTGAAAATCTTAAAAAAGAGAGAGAGAGAATTCTTAAAGTGAATTTATTGCCTTTTCTGATCCAGTTTGTTTGGACCAAAAACCAGTATTGTACAAAGTATTAAGCATATATTTTTATATTTACTGAAATGGACTGTGATAAATTTGGATAATAAGGAAAAGTTTAATATTAAACCCATGTTTGTTACAGTATAATTAACATGTTAAACCATGGGATAAATGCCATCAATAAAAAACTATGAAATTAAAAAAAAAATTCTGAGGATGCCTGAGTGGCTCAATGGTTGAGCATCTGTCTCTGGCTCAGGTCATGATCCCAAGGTCCTGAGATCAAGTCCTGCATTGGGCTCCCTACAAGGAGCCTGCTTCTCCCTCTGCCTGTGTCTCTGCCTTTCTCTCTGTGTCTCTCATGAATAAATAAATAAAATCTTTTTAAAAAAATCTTATGGTGTCAGAGTTACCACTCAGGAAACAGGAGACCTGGCTTCTCTCCCAGCTGTGCCACCACTTCCCTGGGGAGGGCTGGGGCGATGTACAGAAAAGGAACCTACTTTCATGCGTAAAATCGTGACCCTCTCAAGTTTGGTCCTCCTTCCCTGCCTTATGTTCTTCATAGCACTTGCCATATCACATGTTTATTTGTCTCCTGTCTATCTCACAGCGCCCTGTTCATTCCCAGAAAAGTAAAAGCTTTGCTTTGTTTACTTCAAAATCCCAGGGACACCTGGGTGGCTCAGTGGTTAAGCTCCTGCCTTTGACCCAGGGCATTATCCCGGAATCCCAGGATCGAATCTCCTCTACCTATGTCTGTGCCTCTCAATCTCTCTCTCTCTCTGTCTCTCATGAATAAATAAAATAAAAAAATATTTTTAAAAAAAATCCCCAACTGCTACCACCTGGATCATCCATACATATGTGTTGAATAAATGGCTTCATCCTTGCATCCAGGGAGCACTCATCAGGCCCCTGGGGATTTTGCTGAGTGATTCGCATACAACTGATGAATGATAAACAGAATATGGCATATCCATACAATAGAATATTTGGGGGTTATAAAAAAAAAAGGGTAAAGTACTGATCCATGCCACAAGACGGATCAACCTCGAAAACATCGCGTAAAGTAAAAAAAGCCAGACTCAAAAGGCCACATGTTATATGATTCCATTTAAATGAGTTGCCCACAATAAGCAAAATAAAGACAGAAAGTAGATTAGATGAGTGGTTGCCAGGTGCTGGGCGGTTGAGGGGTTGAGTGGATACGGGATATTGACTTAAGGATACAGGGTTTCTTTTTAGGTTGATGAAAACATTCTAAAATTGACAGTGATGATGGTTGCATACTTCTGTGTACAGACTAAAACTCACTGGATTGTACATTTTATTTTTTTAAGATTTATTTATTTATTGAGAGAGAGAGAGAGAGAGCACAAGCAAGGGGGAGGGTCAGAGGGAGAAGGAAAGAGAGAATCCTCAAGCAGACTCCCCACAGCACCCAAAGTGGGACTCAGTCTCATGACCCTGATGGGCCAAAATCCCCAGGGGCCTGATGAGTGCTCCCTGGATGCAAGGATGAAGCCATTTATTCAACACATGACCCCTGAGATCACGACCTGAGCCAAGATCGAGAGTTGGATGCTTAACGAACTGAGACACCTCAGGCGCCCCTGAATTGTACATTTTAAAGGGTCAAATTATATAATATGTGAGTTATATCTCAATAAAGCTGTTATAAAAATAATAAATCTGACCTAATCATCACACAAAACCCACAAAACCCCTGACTTCCTTTGTACCCCACCTCCCATCAGATTACCTTTTCTGGGAAAACCATACTAATAGAAGTGCTCATGACAGTATATTTCTTCAACCACTCTCTCATTTCTTCTCATCAATCCCACGAAGCATGAGATGGCTCCATCCAGGGATCATTGCCTCAGGTGAGTCACTGTATCCTCACCTTCCCTTTCCCTCACCTGAAAGATAGGAGCTAGCCCAACATCTCCAACATAAGAGTAATACGTTTATACCTGACTGTCACAAAGGAAATGCAGAACATAAGACTTGATACTCTTGGAAACCTAGAATTTCCTGGCCAGGGAAGCATTATCATTTTAGCACATGGAAAATTTAATTTGATCTCTAATCCAATTGGTGACCAAGTGATGAAATGTTGTCGCCTGTCAACTGCCCAACTGTCACATTGCCAGCTAAGTTTCCAAAAGCAATAAAATAACACCACCACATTAATTATTTTTTTGAATGCAGAGTAACTCTTAAACCTAAACCCCTGTAAGACCTTCCTATTCTCTGCACTCTGCAGTCCCTCTGTAACATTTTTAAACATCGACCCAAGCAGAATAACAGCTTTGCATCACACTCTTCTCTTTACTCTTCTAGCACGATCTACAGACATGGGCCACCCTCATCTCTCTGAGAGGACAAGACAAGGCCCTACAAGAATCCCAAACACTCCAACAATAGTGTGTTTGTGTCTTATCAAACAAAAGCTTCTGGAAGTCTTGGAAATAGAAAGAAAGAAAGTGGTTGCACGGTGGAAATATAGATTTCTGTAACAAGATTATTCAGTTTTATTGACTTGTAAAAACTCAGTCATTTTTTTTAAAGATTTATTTATTTGAAAGCGAGAGCACAACTAGAGAGAAGGACAGAGGGAAAGAATCTCTGAGCAGACTCCCCACTGAGCACAGAGCCCCACATGACATGGGGCTCAGTTCTAGGACCCTGAGATCATGACATGAGCCAAAATCAAGAGTCAGCTGCTTAACCAACCAAACCACCCAGGTACCCCAAAACTCAACATCCTTACTAACAAAAGAAAAAAAGCTATTTTGCCTTGTTTTCCTCATTTTTGCAGGAAAAAAAAATAGTTTATTTCCTTTTCCATAGGCATGAGAAGTAACTAACATTGAAAAATTTGGGAAAACATCAGTTCCAAAAGATTCACATTGCTGTCTTGGTAGGATCAGAAGAACAGATCAAGTCACACCTGTGACTGTGGAATCCCAAAAGGCAGCGATTGTGTCTCAGGGAAACATCCCCAAGGATGCCACGGGCACTCAGCTCTGTGCTAGGCACTGGACACTCCACGTGCTTAGAAGCAGCTCTGCTGCTATGTTCATATTCATGTGCTTGCTAAACTATGGTTTGACACATCCATGACCTAACATTAGAGCTGGCTTTCTCAGCCTCAGCATTGCTGATGCTCTGGGTCAGATCATTCTTGTTGTAGGGGCTGTCCTGTGTATTGTAGGATATTTAGCGGCCTCCCTGGCTCCTATGCACTGTGTGCCATTAGTGCCTCCCCAGCTGTGACAACCAAAAATGTCTCCCAAAATTGACAATGTTCCCTAGGGAACCAAATCACATTGCATTAGAACTATAATAAGGGTACATGTAAAGTTCTGGAAGGGTTCAGAGTAGTTAGTTAAATTTAAGAATGGGGGAAAGCAATGTACTCCCCTGTGACCTTACTCAGAGGCCCCCAAGGACAAATGGGGATCAATAAAACTTCTCACTGATTCAAAGAGAGAACAGCAAAGAAAAGATGTGTATTATTCTGAAGAACTACTGGAATTAATAAGCTACTGGAGGCAGCTAAGACACAAAAGTGTTAGAGCATTTCAGTGGTGCAAAGTCTGTTGACGGTTTGGTCTAGCTTCCAATGGGTGAGAGTCAAGAGCCAGAAATGCAGGGGACTCATCCCATGGATTGGCGCTGGGGCTGAGAAACAGTTAAGCTTTCCTCTAATTCCAAGTTTGTGTAATGTGACACTTTCCACCTTTTCCAAATCAAGCCGTGGTACTACTACGGACCTGGAGGGGCCAGGCTCAAGATGCACAACCATCACTATCTGTGCAGAGACAGGTGCTTGCAGAGGCGGGTACAGAATGCAAAGGGCCTAACTTCAGAAAATGCCACCCCTTATGTGCAAAGCCCATGGGCTCCTAACATCTAAGAGCAGCCCTGATCTCAGAGGAAAGAATGTCAAAATTTTATATTTGAATTTACATTCAGTGCCTTGAATCTTTTCCTTACTACTTAAATGGAACAACCAAAGAAGGGGAGTCCAGACATCAATCTTCAACTCACAAAGAAAATACATAAGAAAGCAAGGTAAGTGCCCGCTCTCCTTTTTCCAGAACGGCCTCCAGGGTGGAGAGAGTAACTGAACAAACGTTTCATGCACAAAGGCTTGTGTTGTATTAGAAGGGCGGTTTAATTCATTCTTATGAACACACAAGAGATCTACATCTCTGATCTCTAGGGTAATAGAACGAGGTGGTGAATGATAAAAGCATAATTTAGCCAGCTCGGTGAATGAATAATCATTGCAAATGAAGCAGTCACACCAGGTAATTAAATAAATTTGTCTCATAGACATGATTCACCAATTCTCCACTGACAAAGTTGCCTTCCTAATTAAACTTTTACTTTTGGATCTTCCTTGGATGTTCAAGTTACTTCTTAGCTTCTTATTATCAGGTAGCCAAACTGGATTATTTTTCCAGCAATCAATCATTCAGCAAGTACCAGGGCTCCTAAGATATGTTAGGCTTGAAAAAAAAAAAAAAGATGAAAGAGACAGGTTCTTGTCCTCATGCTGTTGCAAGTCTAGCAGGAAAGGGATCCCTGGGTGGCGCAGTGGTTTAGCACCTGCCTTTGGCCCAGGGCACGATCCTGGAGACCCGGGATTGAATCCCACGTCGGGCTCCCGGTGCATGGAGCCTGCTTCTCCCTCTGCCTGTGTCTCTGCCTCTCTGTGTGTGTGTGTGTGTGTGTGACTATCATAAATAAAAATTAAAAAAAAAAAAAGTCTAGCAGGAAAGACCAACGTTAAATGCCCACCAGTGTGTTGGATGCAGTGATGAGAAGAACAGATTGCTACAAGAACATCTATCCAGGAGACCTCATTTAGTCTGAGAAAGTAAGAAGGCCTTCCTGAAAACAGAGACCTAGAGATAAGCTGCTGAATAAAAGCAAGGGAGAAGCTGATCCCAGGTGCAGGTGGCAATATGGAGCAAGGCCCAGAGTTGAAGAAAGCATGGCATGTATAAGATAAGAAAAGTCCAAAATGCCCAGAACGATGAGAGTGTGGGAGATCAGGGCACGAGCTGAGGCTGGAGAAGCAGACAAAGACGACATCATGCCAGGCCTTATTTATTACGGGTCCTTGAAGGGCCCAACCTCCAGCCCCAAGAAGTTCACAGGCAAGTGGGAAAGACAAAGATTAACTATTACAATGCAATAAGATGAAGGTGTGATGGGAATACCAAGAAAAAAAGAATAAGTTGGCCCACTGAGGCTAGAATAACAGGAAGAGGTAACACCTGAGCTGGTCTTGAAGGATGAGTACAGGCTTCTAGGTGGCAAGGGGAAAGGGAAAGGAGAGGCATTCCAAAAAGGGAAATTGAGTACAAAGGCATGGAAGGCAGAAGGAAGATATGGTCGGGCAATATGAATGGTTAGGTGTGACTAAGAAGACGGTGAAACCCTGTGAAAAGGGATTAAATATTCTTTGGTATTTTATGGTCATCATAAAATTGAAAATATCTGAGCTATGCTAATAACCTTATGTTTTATGCTTTATTTTCAACAACCCTTAGCAATTTAGATCATGTTTATCAAAAAAAGCTACATTTCTATCTTTTGAAAATATCTAGGACCATGAGATTCCTCTGTAGGATATTTGCAATCATTCCTTCCATCATTGAGACCTGCAGTAGAAGCCATATACCCAGTAGTGGACTAGAACCAGTTTGCACTGCCTCTTAAGAGATGAATGTGTGCTTTTCCCATCTCTTCATTCAGTGATATCTCAGTGGTAGGATGAAATCAATCAAGTATTTACATAATAGAAATTGACAGAAGCACTTTTTTGGGGGGGAGGGGGAGGGGGTTGCTGAACATTTACCAGCAAACCACTAGACATATCTCACTAAGACATTCTCTCCTAAGAACTAAATGGGAATTCAAGGAAGAGTCTAATCAAACTTGTATAACATTTTTGAAGTCAGGATAAAGAAAGTAAATTATAACTGTGGGTCTTCTTTTATGGCTTTAATTCTACTCTTCCCCATTTAATAGGACAAACTTCTCTCTGAAACACACATCCTTCTTCTCTCCTTCCAACATCCAATGTAAGCAAGTGCTAGAAAGTAGGAAAGGACTCCTATTCATAGATGGATTTGACATATTCTCATTAGAGAAGAGCCCTCTAAATTGTACCCCACCCCCAAGAAAGGGTTTCTTTACAGACTAAAATCCCCTTATCTGAGTTCAGTCTTTGGAGGACAACACCTTCTTTTTTTAAAGCATAAATACAGGACCACACATTCAATGACTGGACTTCTGCTGTGAGGGCATTCAACAGTTCATGCCAGATAATCCACTCCAGGGGAAGAAACCGTGTGGAACCAAGTTCTTGGTGGGGGAAGAGGGTTCACTTGGAAGAGGTGTGAAGAATACAGACTAAACTTCCATCCTTCACCTGCACTGCCAGCCTTGCCAGGTCCAATGGCTGGAATGTAGGGACCATTTCAATCCTATTTCTTCACACCTTCCCCTGCCTCTTTGAACTTTTTCCCCTGCATTTCTGAGTTAAAACTGCAGCTGCTTTATAAACTTGAGGACTGGAATGGTGGAGGATCAGGAATGATCTATACCAAATACGTTCATAAAACCTCAAATATCTCACTTATATAGAGATCAGAACAAAATTAGAAGGGGAAAAAATATGTCTCTCTCTCATTTTTTTTTTTTTACCAGAGGCTCAAGAATCCCATAATTAGATTTTTTTCCTATGGCCTGGAAAGAAAGGTACACTCTGTTAACCACAAAATATGCCTCCTTGAAGAAGTCATTGCTGCTAATTGACAGGCCGACAATTACAAGACACAAATGTCTTCTGGTGTGTGAGCCATGGGACATTGAAGGCTGTTCACTGATGCTACTCTTACATCAAAAATCGCTTTCACAAGACAGGGCACTCAATATCTTTTATCACACTAATGACCACTTATAAGTTATGGTATATTTTTGCTGCTGTGAAGAGCTATTTGGCCTGAAAATTCAGGATTTATAGAGTGCTGATCCAATAAACACACATTATGAAAAACAGTATCTAGGCAGCTAATGTGTCCTAAGGTTTCAGGAACAGTTGGTCTAACCTGACTAGTCAACGAGGAGTAACTGATTTACTTTTCAGGGGCACATTAACCCAATTTGGACAGCATGGAATGCCTGAAAAATAATTCTCCAGTACATTAAACAGTCTCCCAAATCTACTAAAGTGCACTTATTCACATTTAGGATATTATATTGCCTGGTTTTGTCATTGCAATATGCTACTCAGATTTTTTTAATGATATTGTAAAATGGAAGACATTTTTAAAGGGAAAGATAAGAAAAAAATACTTTTCCAAAGGAGACTTACAACTCTCCCTCAATGCTTTTAATCTGGCTTCTCCCTATCTCACCCTCTGAGCTCCTCAAAGACAGCCCCCGAGATCTCCCAAACTTCAATTCAAAAACCCACTTTCCACCATTACCCTCCTTTCAGCAGCATTTGGAAGAATTTACACATATGCCTGCACACACGTGTGCATGCTTCTGGAAATTTTCTCCTCTTCTGCTAGCTGGTTTCCTACCTCTTTGCACCGTTTCTCTCCTTCACATTATTATTCAATTTCCCTGCCCTGCTTTTTACAGGAAGGCGTTTCTACCTTAGGTATGACCATGGACCTATCATTCCCACTGGACTCTCTCCCAGTTCACTCCTAGTTCACTCCCACTGCCTTAGATCTTCCCTAGAAACCCAGTGACAATTGCTCCCAATGTTTCCTCTACCCTTAAACTTGATCTATGCAAGCCCAGCTCATTGCCTTCCCTTCAAACAGCACCTCTAAGCTTCCTGATCTCTGCCCTATCTCCTCCCAGATACTCAGACACAAAACCCAAGGGCCACTGGGCTTAGCCTTCCCCTTGAGACTCCTCCCCCAGCATGCTTTTATAGCTGTTCTATTCCCACTGCCCTTGCCCTGTTTCAGTCTTTTGTGATGCCTGGTCTACTTTTCTTAACTGGTCTTCTTGCCATTCTCTCTAAGCCATCCCTGAATGGTTATACTTATGACTAGAAGGCCAACCAAAGGGTTAAGCCAGAACAACCATCAGTGGTATACCAGGTTATTCAGGGCTGCAAAACTCCCTTTCAATGCCTTCCTTGAGTGTCCATTGCCTACTGTATAAACTCTCCCTCTATTTCCAGGATTTAAGAACCTTCAAAATAAAGATACAATCTACCTTCCCAATCCTATGTCGCATGGTTTCTCCACTTAGAAAATTTGTACTAGAATATATTATGCAGTGGACAGGTCAGTCTCTGTTTACATTTCCTTTAATATGCCTTCCTGGGCTTTCCCATGCACATGCTGTCCTCCATCTGGGCTGGTACCACTGTCATCACCACCACTTCTTGAAACTCCGCATCCTTCAAAGCTCATCTCCAAGTGTCCTCATGCAGGAAGCCAACCCTGATCCTCTATCACAATGTGAGTGCTACTTCCCTTAAGCCTCATATGCCATCATTTTCTTTGGACTGAAGTGCTTCATTCTCTTGTTTCAGCGCCTCCTGGACAGTAACCTCTTTGAGGAGAGGAAGCATATCTGCCTTGCCCCCTGCAGTGTCTTTCTCAGGTTTATATCTGGTAAGCATTGTTCCATTGACATAGAGCTCATTTGAGGGGGGATTCTCTAGAGTCATCCCAGTTAATGTTTACTATTGGACAAAAAGTTCACTAAAAAAGTATCCAAGATGGAGACCAGCTTGTTGAAGACTCTGCAAGCCATGGTCTAATGTGGAGTGAAAGTAACATCTAATTTATTCAGTTGTTTGATTTGTTCCCTCCAGAAATTCATGATACATTCTGCTCTTTGTCAGTGTAAAGGGTGGTTATCTCTACCTCTTAATTCTGAGAGTTGGGCTCTCTTCTTAACAGTTTTTTAAAGTACTTGACCATGTTAGGCATTTGGTTCTTTTGCGTTTTTTGGGTTTTGGGTTTTTTGTTTTGTTTTGTTTTGAGCAGAATTTCTCATTTATAAGCCACCATTTCCTTCCCTTTTCCCTACATTTATGATGTTGTTACTTTATGAATATATAATGTATGTGTGCAAAAGAGAGTAAGAAAGAGAAAAATCTGAAAGAATGCATAGTAACCCTTCCAAAAGTTACAGATTTTTAGAAGTTATGACATAAGTTTCCTTCTCAAGAAGCACGTAGTTTTACAGATAGAGGAAAGAATGTTGATGAGAAACTTACCCTAAGAATAAAAGAAGAACAAAGACTTCATCTGAATTTTGATCAATTTCAGTCATGGTTACATCTCTTCATTCACCTCTCCTACCCTCCTAGTCACATTCGTAAGCTCAAAAGCAGAGTTAGATCACAGAGAACTGTTCTATTTATGTTAAGCCCCTAAAACCTCTGGCTTTTTATCTGTTAAGGCCCAGTGTTGACAAGTCCTCCCAAACAGTGGAGCTACTCATTCTGAGAGCTTTTGAAATGCCAATGTGCATTGTGAATCACCAGGGGGTGGAAAGCATGAGCACCATGTTCTCAGACTCATCACATTCACCTCCAAGAGCATCTGAGGGGCCAGTGCTTTATACACACACCTTGGGAAATCCCGTCACAATCTTAATAATGTCTACACTGAGGGTACTATCCAGTACTCCAAAAATACCTTCCAGAGTACTGGTAGACCTAATGCTCCTCTTCAATATTGGTCATACCCAGAGGATTGAACAGTGGTGCAAACATAATACCCCAGTTCCATCAGAAGGTAGACATGTGCAAGAGCACACACACCACTGCGACCATTCTCATATCCCAGGACAGAGACAACACTCATTTTGAGACATATGGTTTAGAAAAGCTCATTGGTGGGTCTTCGTCAACAGCAGCACCTCTGCTAAATGTGGAGAGGGGAACCCAAGAAAGAGCTAACTTGGTTTTTCCTGGTGACAGGTCTAGCAGACCCTAGAACCTGTGATAAGGAATCAGGGAGAAATACAGGGTTGGCAGGCTGAGCACAGGTGTCCCCACTTTTCCTTTGTAGTTATTTTTTATTCTGTCTTGTGCTATAATCCCCTCATCCCTTAAACCTTCAGCAAGAGTCTTTTAACTCAGCCCAAGGCAGCAGTACTCTGTTCCCACATCAAAAGGATACTAAGTGACCTGCGCCTCAAGCCCCCGGGTGACATGCCATAGGGAAGGCGAGGTGGCAAGCAGCGGGAAGGAAAGAAGTATGCCCCGGTTGAGGCAGCACCTGCAGGACTCATGCAGATGCCAGCCTTGCCCCAACCATCCTGCCACCATCGACCACCCCATCCCCTACAGCATAGTGTGTGCATATGCATTCCCCCAGCTCTGCTAGGACTCAACTCTCCAAGTGCCCAGAATCCTAAAAGTCACAGAAAGAAACACATCGGTAGCATCTGTTAATTTGCTCCCCACTTTCTGATGAAATCAGGGTAACAGCCTTCCTCAGAACCACACAACTGAAACAGAATCTAAAACAGTCTGTTGTCACAGTAGAATTACCTCCTTCTGAAATGAGCTTGTAAAAAAAAATCACTATGAGCTCTGGAGACCTAATATGCAGCATGGTGACTATAGTTAATAAGAAGCATTATATATTTGAAATTTGCTGTGAGACTAGATCTCAAGTGTTCTCATCATACACACCAAAAACTAAAAGGTAACTAGATGAAGGGATGGATACATTAACTGGCTTGATTGTGATGATCATTCCACAATGTATAAATATATCAAAACAGCATATTGTACCCCTTAAATATATACAATTTTGTCTTACCAATCATACCTCAATAAATCGAAGGGAAAATTACTGTGGCTCTTAGCCAGCAAAATCCTGGCTCCCTATCTCTACTCCTTGGCCTCCCCCACCCTCTGGCCAGATTGCTGTACCCCTCAGCAAGCCTATCTGAGATCCTCCAAGCTTCGGGAGAATGGGTGATTTGATCATGACCCCTGGCCATGCCTCAAAGCCAAAGCTACCTCAAGGGCACTCAGATTCCAGCAGCCCCATGATTCCAAACTCCTTTCCCTAAAACAAAGGAAGGAAAATAGGACATGATAGGGGTGGAGAGAAATAAGGAAAGAAGGAGAGAGGGTGAAGAAGGGAGAGAGAGAGAAGGAATGAATGAATGAATCAAGGGAAGGAGAGAGAGAAGGAGGAAAGAGGACATTCATGGAGCCTGATTCCTTCTGCAGGATTCCCTACACCTACCTTAAATACCCAACTCTCTTTTATTTGTAATGAATCCTCCTCAGCCTTTAAGACCCAGCTCAAATATGACAGTCCCTGAAGCCTTCCCTGACTTCACAGACCTTTGGGACCACCCCCAGGAACCCCAAACTCTTCTGTTCTCATTCTAATTGGACACTTTCTATCTGGAATTCACCTAAAAGTCAAAGGACTGGCTGGAAAACCTCTACAGTGTTTCCAGCTCTCAAATCCTGTAGACCTATGAACCATGAGTCAAAGTCCTGAGCACTCACTCCCCATCACAATGTCCCCAGCCCCAACATTGTGATTATCCCCTGAGTTCATGGAAAGTTGGGGACCAAGATTCACAAGCGAGGCTGTAGGGGGTTCTAGAGGTGCAGACATTTCCCTTCTCCCAGAGGCAGCATCTTGGGAAACCAAAGCACAGGAGCCAGGTTTGGGCAGAGACTCTCTACTCCAGAGAAAATGGCCTGAGCTGCTGGAGTTAGGAGCCAAAAGGGAGAACGCATGTTTTGTTTTTCACTGAGATACCACCACGGGCAGAACAGTAGGTGAGGGGGCATCTGGAGCTATGGAGGCAATCCCTCCCAGACCCATTATCACCTCTAGCCACTTCTCTACTTACACATCAACCAACCACCTCCTACAGCCATCCACATGCCACCTCTGTCTGGACCACCTCTTTCAGTTGCTTTGCTGGTTTTTCCTGCTTGAGCACCAGCAGGCACCCAGGTCCCCAAATCAGAAGGCGTGAACAACTAGTCAGCAAAGAATATGATTATTTTCCTATCTCCGGAGACTCAACTGATTTTCTGAAAGCAGCCCTGGACTTTATGAATCAGTGCTGTGGGTGGCAGGGGAGAGTATATTTTTCCATGATGCTCAGAGGCAGGAACCTCTGTCTGTGTTTCCTCTCAGGTAATAGCAGATGAGAGCTTGGGGCTGCTCTTCCATTTATTATTATTCTCATGTTATTTTTTATGCTCCTACAGAGGGCCCCATAACATCGGGAGGGCAGGTGATGGCTCCCTTTTACAGAAGAGAAACTAAGGCTCAGAGGGTTGAGGAAAACACCCAAGTCACACAGCCAAGTCTCCTAACTCATGGCCTAATTAATACATGTCCCACCACTACACACCACCTGATAAGACTGGCATCCTAAGAGCTAGCCTTGGGCACAGATGTAAAGAAAATATGCCAGTTTTCCAGACAAAAAAAAAAAAAAAAACTACCTCAAGCAAAACTAAACTTCCTAGATGCAATTCCATTAAAATAACAAGCATCAGCTGACAGGAGAAGCTAAGTCAATAAGGTGAGAAGATGGAAAAGCCCAGAAAGAGCTATCACATGGCAGATATGGACTCTACCCTCCACTTGTCTTTCCTCAGTAACCTTCATGGCCCTGAAGTAACAGCCCTGTGCAAACCTGCTCCTTAGTCCCAACCACAGAAGACAGTTTTCCAACAGGATCTTGCTGCTATTCTTCCAAATGTTGGTGCTGAGCTCAGAATGTCAGCCAAAAATGGCTTTTTTAAAGTACATGTTGAAAAATCACTTCCTGGGCAAGCATCTATTTCAGGTAACACCCAGAATATCACTATAAAAGAACTCCAGTTAACAAAATACTTGTCTCTCAAGATGCTCAGCAATGTTTCCAGAAGAAAAATTGTTAGCTAGTTATAAAACTGCTGGCCCAGCTTGCTCCAAAAACGGACCAGAAATGATCTCCATGGTCCAGGTGGGTGGCCTTCACCCTGACCACACACAGGATCCAAGGATGGACTGTGGAATCACTGTAGAATCCTGCCCTGACCAACAAAAGCAGAATCTGCAGATGCAGGAGGACCAGCAGTTTCTTCTAGAAGCACTCGGAGATTTGTCCTTACGTGTGGTCAGCATTAAGAACCCCCAGTCTATGTAAACTAGTCGATTGAAAATTCACCTGATTTCAGTTCTCCAAGCAAACTAAACAAACATATAAAGTCATGTATACAGTGTTAAAAATTACAGTTGAACACCATTAAAAAATAAATTTATTATTGAAAAAAATATAAATAAATAAATAAAAATAAAAATTACCTCTTGAATATCTGTCACAAACCTAGAACTCTATGAAGTACGATGGATGTTGGGTGGATGTTGAGGCTTCCCTAGGCCGAGAGGCCAGACCCGCCCTGGCCTCCCTCTGTCCTCCCCACTGCTGTGGCAGCCAGGCTTCTCCAGCAACAAGGGAGAAGCAACCGTGCTGTGTGGCCTCCAGGCCCGACCCCATCCCATTGGGTGCTGCCCAGGCCACATGGGAGTGTCCCCAAGTCCCCTGTTCATCTACCTCATTCTCTCACCCCTGGACAGTGCCTTCTTCAGCCCTGATCCAGCCAGAGCCCCAAGCATGTTGACAAGGAAGAATACACAGCATCATTTAGAGAGGAGCCTGAGGAAGACCATGACTGTGTACTCTGGTTGAGCCAGCCAGTCCCTGTTGAAGCTATTTGAACACTGGTCTGTCCAACATCATAGCTACTTGGGTGCCCCTACCTCTTGCAGGGGGCTGGTGGGGGTTGGGGGGCATGTAGGCTGAACAGCAGGACACCAGGGCTAGAGGCACATGTCACCTGCCCTTCCCACAACCTGGCCTCCAATAGTGCAGTGTATGGCTGGTGTCCCTGCCTGCCACTGGTACCTGAAGGGCCTGGGCATCTGCCCTTGGCCTCACGCAACTGCCAGCAGCCTCATTTTCCCCCTATCAGGACAAGAGCGCCAGAGTACAAGAGGCGCTACTGTGCCTGAAGGAGAAATAAATGCTGTTGCCCACCCCTCCCACCCACCCACACACACACAATCCCCCACTACAGAACACATGCGGCCTAACTCACTGAAAAAAATTAAAGGCACTATCTCTGCCTTCAAGAAGGTTAAAGACTAATTTGGGTAGAATAGTGAACACCATAACAACATTCAAATAAAGAAGACTCAAAGGTACAACTTTTTAAAAAGAAAGAACTTACAATACAAACTCTTGGGGAAAACCTAAATTATCACAAGGACAAATAAATAAAATTCTCCTCTGCAATTCAACAATTCTACTTCTGGGTTTATGATACTCTAGAGTGTTCAAAATCACGTCAAAGGGAGACCTAGTTACAAGCTAGCAACCCCCACGTAACTTTGGTTAATCTGAAGGTTTAAAAGGGGTCAATGGCATAAGGCACTTTTTTGAGGAGGCTCAGAAGATGGAAGAACCAGACACAGTCACAAAATTGAACCAACGACAATGATGCCAGCTCTGAAATCCCAGAAATCTGCTTCCATTTGATGACAAATGGTCTCTTCCACCAGGCCAGTGGGCAGCTTTCCTAAGGCCACCAAAAGCCAAGCTTGGGAAAGAAACCCTTCACCAAGGGTTATTTAGGGATCATGATAGGAAGTGTTACAGCTTCCAAAGGAAGAGCTGGAACCTGATTAAGTATATTGAGACAGAAGCATCTACGGTGTTTAGGAAAGCAGTCACTCAGAACCTGCCACTTCTCACACACATTTCAGAAATGCAAATATCTCTGGCACATTCGCTTCTTAGGTTTAGTCTTACACCTAGAAGCCTCTTAGGTAAAGTATTAATCACAGACTTTAAACCAACATTCATAGTTCTGCAATGTGTGCATTGATTTTCTTCCAAATGCCACATGGCACCTGGGCCCCTGGGGTCTGGAAACCACCGGGAGGCCATCCTGAGCCAGAATGATAAGAGCAATGGCCTTTCCCATCTCCCAAGGCCTGTGCCTGAATGCCTCTCCGAAAAACTGGCTTCGAGTTTGGGTCTCGAGGCTCCTCAAAATACAAACCTCATTTCCCTGCCCATAGGACCGCACTCCAATTCCAAAAGCCAATTAATCAAGCACAGAATTGCAAATTACTTTGGTTTTTCCTACTTTCAATTCATTTTTCTGTGACCTTATGTAGAGAATGATAGAATGTGGAAGCCAAGGATAATTTCTGTAAAAATCATAACTGTGTTTTACTTGGAAACAAAGAGATTCAAAGAACATCTGTCTTAATGGAACAAAACTTTGCTTGAAAACATGCAGACACACCCGGCCATGTGGGCACACATACACATGCACACACACACACATACACACATACTCAGCCACAGGTGGGTAAAAACCGGGCAGTATGAAAGTCAACTACTTTTCATTCCCAGTGACTCTGTGTGCACACATTTCCGCTGAGTTACAAGGGGCAAGAAGCTGGCTGGTGATTTCATGCTTATCTAGCTGCTTTAGTCTTGAAGTTTAAAAGCAATTTAATTACATTATTAGGCTTCACAGCAGTGCTCCAATACTTTCTGAATTTTCTGAAGCCAGAACAGAAGAAAGTTATAGTCCAAGACCATTCTTGGGGTCCCCTAAGCAAAACGCTTACATCTAAAAATTAAACTAAGGAAAATATGTCAAATGGATCACATACCCCAGAACAACTGAAAAGGCAGACAAAGGAGAGAAGCAAAATTAAAGGACAAAAATAAAAGTTGCCCTTGGAAGTCGTATCTCGAAACGTGAGGCATGTTTGATAATATCGCTTACTTTTTTGGAATATTCTCTAAGATAGTTATCTGAATTCCTGGATTTGAAAGCGAGTCCTTTTGAGGCCGACAGAAGTTCTGCTTATGAATCCAGTACGCAACCAGAGCCACATCTGCTTTTATGTTTTAAGCATGCAAGTATTTTAGTATCTACTCTGAATGCATTACCAGCTTTGCCATGGAGAGGAATACTTCTGGACTCAAAGATTTCCGAAGTGAATACAATCCCATCATATTAGCTTAATAATCACTAAGAGGCTTTGAGTCTTAACACCTAGGCTCTTGGGCATGGACAAGAACCATAGCAAGGAAGACTGCTGAGAAACTCAATTCATGGGGTTGTCTTTCTCTTGTTATGGACAGTTCTTTTTTTCCTCCTGATAACAGGACATACTAACTGTTGGTTTCAAGCCAATCTAATTACAACATCTTTAACCAAGTGATAGATAATGTTGCTGCCCAGAATGTAGTTGTTAACTCAAAAGGGGCCCTCAAATAAATGCCCACTGGTAGCTCTTGGGTAGAGAATCATTTGCAGAGCCTTTAGCTCTGTTCTGCCTGCCAGCAGGCTCTCAACAGTTCATCTGCTCCTCCTTGTTCAGATCTGTCCGCTGTTTTATCTATGTGCATCCCACATGGTACTTGCCAGGGAAATGCAAGGGGAAAAAACTTTCATCCTCTCTTTCTGGAAGTTGGCCCGCTTAGAATATTGCTTCCTGATCCTTCCAATAAGCTAAAACCCCAGAGGCACTCAACAATTAAAAGAAGGGACCAGAGGCATTCGCTTGGAACATGTACATCGTGTCTAAAATATAATTATTCTTTTTCATGGTCTCCATATTGCTAACATTGCCCAACTAGAAATGGAAACTGCCACATAACTTAATCTGCAGGATTCTTATCTTTATGCAACTAGGAGAGAATAATTAAGAAGTTTTTATTCTTTTTTGTTCCTCCTCTCAAAGAAGTTAAAATTTTTCAGCCGCTGAGAGATTTCAAGTGCACACTGAATTCCTCTGGGCGAGGGGATACAGGAGATCATGACTAGGCATTCACATATCCTTTACAGAGATAGGCAGACAGGATTGAATTAGGTTGTTTGGTTTTCATGGCCCCCACAGGGCTCAGTTCTGTTCAGCATCATCAGGCTAGGAACTTATTATAACTTGGCTATTTCCAAAATATTGTCCCCTAAGGTCTCAATACTGGCCAAGCAGCCCCACCATCACATCTGCCAAGCAACAGCCTAGTGGCACACTGCACCCCACCTCCTCACCATTTTAAGAAACCTGAGCTGTGTTTACTGGATAGGTATGTACTGGCTGGATACCACTTGAGTTGGGCATGCCTGTATATCCCCCAAATTTGTAGAGGAACACCAACAATAAAGTAAGAACAGCACCCAATAATTACTTACCATGTGTACTTTACAACTATTCTCTCATTTTCTCTTCGCACCAATCCTGTTTCACAAGTGAGAAAATTGGGTGGCTCAGCAGTTTAGCGCCGCCTTCAGTCTAGGGCCTGATCCTGGAGACCCGGGATCAAGTCCCACATCGGGCTCCCTGCATGGAGCCTGCTTCTCCCTCTGCCTGTGTCTCTGCCTCTCTCTGTGTGTCTCTCATGAATAAATAAATAAAATCTTTAAAAAAAAAAAACAACTAAAATAAATTGTTATCCCTGTTTCACAAATGAGAACACTGAAGTTCAGAGAAGTTAAATAAGTTGCCCATGGTCATATAGCAAGTATGTCAGAGCAGAACCAGGATTCAAACCCAGGCCTCTTTGACTCCAAGGCCAGCACTTGGCTTCTACCCTGCCTCTCATGGTTCCTGAGGTGCCCACTGGTATCACCTCAGGGGTAGTAGGGACAGTGACTGTCCCTACTGCCCCTTCCCTGGCCTCATTGCCTTCACATCTGCCTAGAGTCTTTGTACACCTTCTTAGCCTTTCATGGAAGTAACTTAGGTTCTCTCCAACCACAATTCAGATTTCATGGCACAAGTAGGCTAGTATATGTCCCAGCCTCACCACCCAAGTTCCAGAGTGTTTCATCTTGTCTGCCTAGAAGAGAACAGTCCCAGTAGTTCATCCAAGACTCTAGATACTTCATCATAATATTACCCCACTGAAAAGGGCACAGGTTTATCCCTCTCTTACTAGAAATTGAGGATCAAAAAGCATGAAGTGACTCCCACAGGTCATGCGGCTTATTTAGTGGCAATTCCTGGATTTGACCCCAGGAGTTGCACAGTTTTCCCCATTACTCCTTGGTACACAGTCAGTCTCCAATAAACAACTATTGATTAACTCATAGTGATGCCACTCTCTCCACCACAACTGTTTCCATTTATATCAATTTCTAAGTCAGAAAATAATTAAAATTCTCAAAAAGTTATTTGCTCAGCTGTGATAACAAGCACCCCCAAACTCCAATGACTTAACTCAACAAAAGTTAAGTTCTCACTCATGCAAAGTCCACTGCGAGCCCAGATGACTCCCCAAGGAAACTTCCCACCAGGTGGTAGCTCAGCATTGACCTCCACATCAACCCAATCTTGCACAGATGCCACATTAGGGGAAGAATCAGGTGGAGAGCAGGCATCAGCAATTATTCCTTCTACCCAGAGTGACACACAGTATTTTCCCCCATGGTCTGTTGGCCACAGCAAGACACACAACTATACCCACCTTGAAAAAGACAGAGAAATACAATCTTCCTGCTTGTCCAGAAGCGAAGAACACTGGATGTCAAGAAAGCCAGCCCTTACTACAACCAGTGCAAAAATAGAGATTTGAGAGGCAACATGATGTGAGAGGCAGCGGTCGTGCAGCTAACAAGTGGCCAAGTCAGAACCTAAACCTAGGTTTACTTATCTCCAAAATCCAAGTCCTTAACTAATTAATTCTCAATGAGTAGTATCCATTTTATATGCCAAGTTATTCTGCATGAATAATAGGGACATGAATTTTGCTTATTGGGTGGCAGCCCTGCTGATCTTGGCTGACCTTGCTCACTCATCTGGGGTGTGCCCCACTGACAGCTGATCAAGCTTGGCCTTGGTTGGGAAAACTTAGATGACTTGACTCTGCTCCACCTGCTGAGCATGCAGGTTCAGGCATTTTTCATTGCAACAGTGGAGTCATAAGAACAAGTGGGCCCAAAACAAGTCATGTGGCCGAACCCAGAGTTAGGAATGGGGTGGGGGGTGGCAAGGGGAGCACTGTAATATTGCACATCAAAGGACTGAAGAATTCATTTAGGTATATGCAAATTTTTTCTGTGAAAACCACAGGGTAAATATATTTTACCTCTTGGCCCACACTGTTTCTGCCACAACTCTGTGACTATGGAATGAAAGCCACCACAGATAATAAGAAAACTGATAAGTGTGACTGTGTTACAATAAAACTTTATTTTTTTATTAGAGTTCGATTTGACAACATATAGCATAACACCTAGTGCTCATCCTGTCAAGTGTCCCCCTCAGTGCCCGTCACCCAGTCACCCCATCCCGCCACCCACCTCCCTTTCCACTACCCCTACAACAAAACTTTAAATATAAAACCAGACAGTAAAAATAAAATAATAAAATAAAATAAAATAAAACCAGACAGTGGCCCAGATTTGCCCTGATGGTCATAGTTTGCCAACTCCCAAATTAGAGGCCTTATTGCAATCTTCCACAAAGAGTTCTAGTCCCAGTTCAGAACTGTCTGTTTGTATGGTCTGCACATCACTTTTTTTTTTTTTTTAGCTCATTTGACCTTAATTTTTTTTTTCATTTACAAAGTGAAGGGGTTGGAGTAGTTCTTTCAAACTATAAAAATCTTACATTCACAGAATGCATATTATCATGTAAACCAAAAAGTATGTTCTGGGTCTAGTTGAAGAGATTATTCTCAGCCAGATAATAAAATATATAGTGTATCTGTCCTTAACATTACTGCTCACATACACAAGTTAAAATTCTATTTTTCTTGAACAAGAGTTGCCATGCAAAAGATACTGATCAATAGCAATATCATCTTAGCTCCATCAAAGTTAAATAGATTTTTCTAACCATCCAAGCAGGAAGTCAGCCAGTTATACAGAATGAAAAACAAACTGACACTTTTAATGACAAATGGGTAGCAAAGCTTTATTGATTGCAAGAATAAAAAAATGAAATGCTAGGGAGTCAACACTGGGTGATATCAGTGAAGGATAAAAAAGAAACATGCAATTAACTGATCCAGAAGGATAAGCTACGGTGAGGGACACTATAAAACAGGAAGTAAGCATCCTCAAAGTACACATCATGTAACTGAAGGTTATTCTGTTTATCATCGCCCCCTTCATTGGCACCTAAATTGCATGTAATTCAGTGCACTGCCATATCACAGGAGGATATTTTTTGCTGTTTTCCCTCCATTAATCTTCCCTGCCAGGCTGTTGCCAGAATTACAAATAAGAATATTTATGTTAATAGCTGCTGCAAGAAGAAAATGCATGCAAAATAGTCTGCCCCTGTCTATAAAGCCAGAGCAACACATACAGGTGTGCAGACATCTGATTTTCTGAAGCACTGTCTCAGTGGTTCTCAATTAGCAGGGATGGATTTTGCTCCCAAGGACATCTGGCAATATTTAGAGATACTCCATTTGTCTCATGGGGGACTGCTACTGGCATCTAATGGGTACAGACCAACGATGATGCTAAATATCCTACAGTGCACAGGACGGTCACACACAGCACAAAATGGTCTGGTCTGATGTGTCAACAGTGTTGAGGTGGACAAATCTGCTTTTCATAGAAAAAAGCGTCAGCTGAGATTGACAGCAGTGTTCCAATCGCTAGGAACTTCAAATCATGACCAGACATCACACAAAAGTACCACGCATTTTAGACCACCCCAGGGAACTTTATTTTGTAGACTAATAACATCTCAAGCCAAGTACACGGTGTCAAGAGATTCTGCAGAAGTACTAGAGAAAAGTACCATTCCAAAAGGCAGGTCACAAATTCCAAAACCTGTCCCAGAAATGATAAGTGGCTCAAAAATATTGAAAAACTCATTGGGATTAAGATGTAATTTTTTAAGTATAATAAATGCCTTTATTACTGTGTGTAACAAAATATAGTTTTGTTATAACATAGTATATAATATAGTATATATTATATGTTTAAATTTAGGGTTTTTGAAACCTGTAATATCAAAAAGCATTGTGGATATTTTCTAACCAAAGTACATCATCTTCATCTCATTCGAATTTATGTTTTGACAATCACATGCAACATCGGTTTTTACTGTAACTTGTGGTGTATCTCCAACAGGATATAATTTATCAGCAGGTCAAAGAGCTGGAAAATTAATATCTGTTTAGCTAAACAGATCACATCTGTTAGCAAACTTGTCCAAATAATTTGGCATCATTGCTTACAATATGTGTCGACAGAGACCATTTATCAAATGGGTTATTTCTAGAATCCACAGACTTCTGTTCTATGCACTGTATAGAAACACATACGTGCACACACACTTTAGGATGCTCTTGCCCCACTTGTGTTAAAGCAAAAGGACAGAGCACCTCTGTGACTTTCTTTTAGTTCTGTTTGCCATGGTGTTGTCCTTCTGCCTTGGTGTCACCTCCACTCCAGATCATTCCTAACCATCTCAGGTAATAGATTTTCAACAAAAGCGGAAGAGTGGATAGGGTTACATTTTAGGGCCTGGGAACAGTCCCTGCATAGACACACCAGTCTTTCATTACCTGCAAAAAAGATCTCTGCTCTCCTTTCAGTGGCTTCCCCAAGCAAAAGCATGGATCCTCACAGTGAAGAGCATAAACTGAGGAGTCAGGACCACCGGAGTCCAACACCCACCTTGACCTATTTCTTGCTGACCTTAGGCAGGCAGCACACCCCTTAACCACAGCCCCTTATGTGGAAAGTGGAGACAAAATTGCCCACCTCCTGGGACTATTGTGGGGCCAAGATGGGGTCAGCCTTATAAAGTACACCCAGCACATGTCCCTTCATAAATGTCAGGTTATTAGATAATTGGAGTTGGCAAGCTACTCCACCAAGTCCATTCTGAGCACGCGTTTGGGGCCTGACCCTGTGCAGGGAGCCAAGGACACCACAGATGAGAAAGACACATTCTTCCCTCAAGTCATTCACAATTTCACCAAGAAAACACACCTGGCACAGGTGACAGAGCAAGATAACAACCCAGGAGTGCTACACTGCATGGCACACAGCAAGGCTGCTGGAGGTTGAAACTTTGGGAGGAGATCATCTGGAAACTTCAGGGAGGTTAACCCATTGGTTGCTCAACCAGCACCCAGCCCAGGACATGTGTGTAAGGAATGCTAGTCATTTTTCTTATCATTGTCAGCCCCTGCAAGGGGTAATGGGTTGGCTGCTGCTCCCTGGCCCCCAACCCCTACCTCTTATTGAAGAACAAAGGCTCCTGCAAGAAACTATTGACTTCCCTGCCATGCACTTGCCTGGAGTCTATTTCATTATCCCTTGTTTCCCTTGCTCCCTCTCTTTCTTGGCTGTTGGCTCTGTTTGGGAGTTATTTGATTTATTATTTGCTAAACAGGCAAACCAATTCCTTTCCTTGCTAAATTTTATAATTTTACAAGTGCTGGTGACAGGGATCACAAATACTATAAACCATCTCCATGGAGTCTTTAAATCCATTCAAATTGTTTCTGGATTATGTGTCATCTAGCAAAATACATTGGTTTGGGGTTATTTTATCCCTTCACTTGTTTTTTTGTTTGACTTTTATTTTTAACAAACACCTTCCCACTAGAGAAATGAAGCTCCCTAGGCATTGGGGCTCCCTTATTACATTTAGAAAGTGGCAACAATCATCCAAGTGGTTCAGATTGCACTAAAAATGCTCATGTGGTTGTTTGTCCCATTGTCAACATTTGCCCATTGGCATGGAGTCAATGCAAGGTCAGCCTGGGTCCCATCTTTGGCTTGGGCATTGCAGAGAAAGACATATGGGAGCTGGAAATAAACATAAAGATGGTCTGTTCAAAGCCACATTTAACATCAAGGAAACTGTGAGCATGAAGAGAAGAAACAACCTCACTTGGAAGCAACCATGGTGCCCTTTAGTGGGCGATGGATAAACCAACTCCCTCTGGTGCATCCAGATGATGGAATGTCAGCACTAAAAAGACATGAGCAATCAAGCCAAGAAAAGACACAGAGGAAAGTTAAGAGCATATAGCTAAGTGGAAAAAAAAAAAAAAAAGCCAGTCCGAGAGAGCTACATGCTGTATGATTCCAACTCTGTGACATTCTGGAAAACCCAAAACTAAGGAGACAGTAAAAAGATCAGTGGTTGCAGGGGTGAGTGGAGGGGGAGGGTTGAATAGGCACAGCACAGAGGTTTTTTAGGGCAGGGTACATACTCTGTATGATACTATAGTGATGGAGCGTGTCATTATACATTTGTCTAAACCCATAGGGTGTACAACACCAAGAGTGAAACTTAATGTCAGTTTGTGTGATGATGATGATGTGTCTGTACATCGCAACACACTTACACTCAGTGGAGGATGTTAATGATGGGAAAGGTTGGGTATATTTGGGGGTGGTGGGTATATGGAAAATCTCTTTACTTTCTGCTCATTTTGCTGTGAATCAAAAACTGCTCTAAAAAAAGTCTTTAAAAGAAAAAAAGACTACATTTTACATTGCTATGTATATCACTCATTGCTGATGAATACAATGCGACCCACTGCTCACTGGGAAAATAAATCAACCCTCTTCTTCCTCTAGCTTCCATGTCTATGGACTTTGTCCCAGAGAAAGAAACCAATCCCTACTTGGCTAACCCAACTGCTCCCTGACTTGAAGGCTCTTTATAAAAAGCTCCATCTAGCAAGAGCTTCCTTCTCCCTTCTGACATCCCTGGGGCATGGGATACTAAAAAGGTCAAGTTAAGGAGGGTTTTTCATGTCCTAGACCCAGACTCACCAAGGCCTGCCCCATCCCAATGCCACCAAACACCCCAACCATTACCTTGTGCCCAAACTTCACATGGTTTTAATTCTAGCAAGCACACAATCCCTTTCTTGAGCTTGACAAGAAGATGGGTACCAGAACTGATTCCAAGCACAAGATGTGTTTATGCACCCCTCCAGACTTTCCCATCTCCCTCTCCCACCATCCCCTCACCTCCTGCTTTCCCAGAGCCATCTTCCACAGGCTTATACCATTGTCAGCCACAGCTACTGCCACCACCACCTTGGCTGCCTTCTGTCAGGAGCCCCAAAGTCTGCCCCAGCCCGCACACTGGCCAGATCCGACCCACAGAAGCTCTGTGTGCCCCCCAAACCCCCCTGGAGGTCCAGAAAACATAGCCCAGGATATGTTAAGGCCCTGCAGGACTGACTTTGACCAGCAAGGCCAAGGGACAAGAAGCCAGCAAACCTCTCACCCTCTGTCCCTATTCGGATGGTTCTAAGATGCAGTGATCTATGGCCTGACCCCAGCAATGTCCTGCACTGCTGTGTCTTCTCACACACCCCGAGCCCGCTGTGTGAAATGCCACCTCCTATTTACTGCTTTGCTCCCTGGTTCACTTAACATTTTCTCCTTGAGATTTCCCCACTCCCCACCGAACCACTCCTCAACTCACAAAAATAAAACTGTAGAGAATCCTGAGTGTTATGGAACATGGACTCGCCCCAGGAAAGGGGGAATAGCTCATAAAGACCTGCATCCCAGCACAGCACTAATTAAGAATGCTTAAACAGCAGCTCGAGTCTCGGGGGGGCCGCCACAGGCAGGAACCATGGCGCTCCATCAAGCCTGGAAACAAGTACTTTGTCGTTAACCTAATGTATAATTTATGTGGGCAAAAAATGTGTTTCCTCCCTTTCCAAAACAGACAAGTGCCAGCATGAAGCCCCAGCTGCACGCTCCAGCCCCTCCATGGAGAGAGAGCATCCCCATAATGGTCTAACTTCTGACCTGGAACCCGTTTTACAACATTGCCCCTGAGCTGGAGGAGCTGTCCAGCCCGCCTGGCGACAGCGAGCGGATGTGCTGGAACCCGAGCCTGAGACAAGGGTTATTATTTCTGCGGCCACTCAGCCTGATGCACTTCAGCTAGCCAGAGGGCAGGCACAGGCCCCCCACCCTGGGGTGTGCCAACCCAGAGAAGCAGCCAGGTGGAGACACATGGAAAGCAGGCCACATCTATACCCTCGGGCATTTGGCAACTAAGGCCCCAGCACCCTTCCTGTACTCACAGGCTCACAGCTTTGTCACCACTGGAGTATCCCTTGTGCTGCCAGTGTCTTGGAGTGACCTCGAATGCTAAGTCCTCAGAGCCTCTCTCACCATCCCCGGTCTGGGATGCAAAGACCACACTGAAGGAGACATAATGAAGAGCTTCTCCTCCGCATTGGCTCAGGGCCCTGGAGTAACCCAAGGTCAGCTACGGCAGCCCATCCCTCTCTGCAGAGGAGACAGCTGCTCTCCCTCCCCTGCTCATCTTTCCTTATGATTGCCTCCATTTACACCACTCTCCTGGTCTCCTGTTAGAAAGGATTCCATTGATCGACCAGTCATCTTCCAACAGGGAGCGCCCTATTGACACATTCTGGAGCCAGGTTACTTGAAAGGCCATCACTGGTCAACACACTGGTTCTTTTTTCCTTCTTTTCTCTCTAAACTACACTCTTACTCCCTCCCACCACCACAAGCAACCACTCTAAAGGGCTTACTGGGCATCTTTGTGTGTATGTTCTCAAAATGAGTATCAGGATTGTGCGTGCATTTTCATGAAAGAACGTTATGTGCGTGTTGTATCTCTCATTCTAGTTCCCTAAATCCTGGTTGTTATCTTTTGAGGTCAAGGCTCATCCCCTTTATGAATATGATGAAAACATAGATATTCCTACCAGAAAAACATATGAAGGGAAATAAAAAATTGTGCATATGATTTTAGGGTGTTCACACGCATGCTAAAAGCCTTCTGTGGATGCCTGAGGGTCAAGAGCTCAGGTTGCACCCTTATCAAAGATACTGGTCTTTGGCCAGGGCTTGTATGCCTAGTCTGATGAGGAGTAGCAGGTGAAATAGGGTCACATGGCACAAAGCAGGAATCTGCATACAGAGGATTCTCGAAGAGGTTGTGGCCATGCCTGCCACTATGAATGGACTTCTCTATGTCTGTTCCTCAAACCAAGGAATGTATATAATAATACCTACGTGTGCCCCTATTCCAGAATGCCTTCCCAGCTCCTCTTATTCATACCTATCACTTCCTCCAAAATTCAGAGCACTTTCCCAGAGAGACGTCTTCCTCATCTTTACCACACATCTTCTCCATACGTGTCTTGCACAACAATTTTTATTTTGTTGTCATGATGCTTAGACTTCTGAACACTGATATTAAATTAAGGCTGGCCCTACAATCAGGTTGTAAGCCTGCTGAAGAGAGGAACCCGTCTATTACATACATGGGAAGTGGCAGAGAATGTTACTCATCCGAATTCCAAGGTGGCAGCAGGGTAGGAGCCAATTCTCCTAAGAAAGATGAGGAGGGATGAGCCTCATTTTCAGGAGGCAATGATCAGTGGGAAGGTCCTCCATCGAGACCTTGGCTATATAACAAACCACCACAGAACTGAGTGGCTTAGAATCTTATTTATCTATTTTTCTATCTATCTATTTATTAGTGTTCCCTCTCATGGTTCTGTGCATTTATTGGGTTTAACAAGGCTGTTCTCACTTGAGTCTCTTATACAGTTGTGATCAGATGTTGGCTGGGGCTGGGGTCAGAAGGTTCAACTGGAACATGTGTTCAAGAGGACTCCTTCGGTCACATAGTGGGTGGCTGACCAGCTGGGCACCACTCTCTCCACTTAGCCACCCCGCGCTTCTTCAGGACACTGTGGTCTTAGGGGGTGAGGTGATGTCCTAGTTTCCTAGGGCCACCAAAACTAATTACCACAAACTGGATGGCTTAAGACAACAGAAGTTCACTCCCCAGAGTTCAGGGGGCCAAGAGTCTAAAACCCAGGTGTTAGCTGGGTTCCTTTTGGAGGCTCTCAGAAAGAAGACTCTCTTGCCTCTTCCTAGATTCTGAAGGATGCCAGCAACCCTGCACACTCCCTAACACACAGCTGCACCACTCCAGTCTCTCCCTATGTCTTCATGCAGTTTTCTGTTCTGAGTCTCTCCGTGCCCTCTCCCCTCCTAAGGACACTCAATAGATTGAAGGCCAACCCTAACTAAGTCCAGAAGATGTCATCTATTTTTAACAAATTACATCTGCATAGACCCCATTTCTAAGTAAGTTCTGGGTGGATATGAATTTTTGAAGAATACTATTTAACCCTCTGTAGCTGCCTCCCCTCAGAACAAGATTTCCAAGAAACCAAGGTGGAAGTTGCAAAGCTTTGTCTGACCTAGCCTCAAAAGCAATCAGCAATATTTTTATTGATTATAAGTCAGTAACAGAGCCGGATCTGATTCAAGAAGAAGGGGCCACACAAGGGCATGGTCCCTTGGAGCCGTCTTTGGAGACTAGCATCTATGAGAAGGACCAGGTAAAAGGGTAAGTGAAGAAGAGGAAGAGAACACTGAGGGAGAGAGATTCTTAGGACTCCCATGGTGGAAACCTTGGGACAAGGGGGAAAAATGCATGCACTGCACTTGCAGGAAAGGTTTAGGGAGGTACAGAGAGAGGAAGGACAGAGAGGGTTTTCAGGAGTCACCGTCTGGTATATAGAGAAAGATTACGAGTAAAAGAGAAAAGGAGTTTTCAGAACTTTTACTCCACACCAAGACTATCCTCTCCCTTTTAACATTCCTCAAGAGGCTGGGTAAATATTTCAATCACTTTCATTTATATTTTTCTGCCTGGCCATTATTTTTTACACATAATTTTCTGCCAGTGAAGATTACAAGGTTCCATTGTTTTTATACAAGTGTATCTCTCTAACCCTACTTGGTAAAGCCAGCACAGGGCTCTGCCCATGGAATGTGATCAACAAATAATGACTGGTTTAGAAGCATTTACAAGCTTAATTTGAAAGGTTATACATTTGATCCCAAAACAAGGATTTTTTTTTTTGCAATAAAAGTTATGTACATGCACTTTCAAAAAACTACCAACAAAATTTTTTAGTTTGTCCTCACTGTAATACACATTCTGACATGGGTGTTGTTAGATGTTTACAGTTTGAGTATCATTAAAGGTGAGTTTTGGCCAATTGCCTTTGCAGGAAAGTTTGGAGGGGCGTTCAGTTATAGAGAATATGGCTGACCGTCCTCGGAAAGCAAGAATTAGGAGACGCAGGCAGTGTTCCCAGACTTAGGCTGCAGAAAGTACTCCTTAAGAAAAGTGCATAAATTCTTCTACCTCAAGAAATATCTAGCAGGTGACTGAGACCCCAGGCAACAAGTAGAGATTTTATGGCTGTGGACTTTCCAATCTGGAGGACTTAGTTGTTCTGAGAAATGAAGGACTCATATTACTTAGGTATGTTTAGATCCCAGCCAATGCAACAAGCCTGCCGAGGGAGGGAGTCTATGGAAATACTTCCTATCTCGATGTTGTTAATATAATCTGGTCACAAAAGATTTGGAACTGACCTGGTATGAGGCCACTTTTCCTACAACCAGCACATCCAATCTGGAGTCTTTTTTAGCTAATATTTAGTGAAGACTTACTATGTTGTTTATCTGATACAGATAATCTCACTTAATTCTTATGACAATCCTGTGAAGTTGATACTGATGAAAATAAGACGCATTGGGCTGGAAATCTGGATGGTGGTTGTTGGAATGTTCCCTACTCAAAATGACTGTCCTGTAGTGAAATTAAAAAAAAAAAAAAAGGAGTCTACATATTGCCTGGATATTTTTAAACTATAAAAATAAACCAGAAATATAATTTGAGTTTCAGCAAATAGAGCCAAGGACTCAAAGAAGGTTTAAACATGTTTAAATTCACTTATATTTTTCATTTATGTCATATGAATTCAGAACAATTAGTGAATGTATGTTCTTGTCCCTACAATCGAGGTATAATGGAAGCCCCTCCATGTGTTAATGTCGTTAAAATTAAACTGCTAGAAGTACATACATTAAGCACCAATGAAATATGGAGGAAGATAACCACTTTATTCCCACTGAGATGGCTAAATTCAAAAAGACAAAGCATAACAAATGCTGACAAGAACAAGTGAAGTGGTCAAACGGAGCAGCCACTTTGGAAAATAGTCCAGCAGTTCCTCAAAATATTAAATACACACTTACCACATAGCCATCAATGGCACCCCAAGATATCTATGCCAGAGAAATGAAAGCAGAGGTCCACACTAACGCTCACACATAAATGTTTATAGCAATATTATTCGTAAGAGCCGAAAGGTGGAAAGAACCCAAATATCCACCAACTGATGAATGGCAAACAAAATGTGGTCTCTCCATACAACAGATTCTTATTCTATAATTTAAAAAAGAAGGAAGTATGACCTTCCTGACCTCTGCCACAGCATAATGAGCCTTGACAATTCTATGCTAAGTGAAAGAAGCCAGTCACAGAGAACCACATGCTCTATGATTGTATTCAGATAAACTGTCCAAAATAGGTAAATCCATAGAGACAGTAAGGGAATTAGTGGTTTCCAAGGACTGAGGGGAGAGGAAGATGGGGAGAGACAGCTAACAGGTACAGGGTTTCCTTTTGGGTGTAATGAAAATGCCCTGCAATTAGACAGTATGATCATTGTACAGCTCTGAATACACCAAGAACCACTGAAGTGCATATTTTTAAAGAGTGAACTTTATTGTTCATGAATTATATCAATAAAACAGTTATTTTAAAAAGAAGAGTGGGGTGCCTGGGTGGCTCAGTTAAGCATCTGACTCTTTTTTTTAAGTTTTTTTTTTTTTATGAGAGTCACAGAGAGAGAGAGAGAGAGAGAGAGGCAGAGACACAGGCAGAGGGAGAAGCAGGCTCCATGTACCAGGAGGCCGATGTGGGATTCGATCCCGGGTCTCCAAGATTGCGCCCTGGGCCAAAGGCAGGCGCCAAACTGCTGCACCACCCAGGGATCCCTGTACCCCTAACTTTTAAAAAAATGCAAACACAAAAAGTTAAGTGCAAAACTGGATATTCAGAATGAGAAAATAGATGATAAATTATGAATGTTTAAACGGTGGAAAACATCCAGAACCATTTCTGAATCCACATTTTCTATTAACCGACCGCCCCTCATAAATCTAAAATCCTAATTTCCTCCATTGCTGACTCCGTCGTCTTCGCTCACCTTTCCGTGAGACAATGACTTTATTTTTCTACAGAGAGAACAGAAACACAGTTCAGTCTTTCCTCTAACAAAATCAATACATGTTGTCTTTTTATTATACCCAGGCCCCAATTTCCCCTTTTTCACCATGAGTCTCCTGCCTTCCCAGGACCCCCTCCCCAGAGGTGGAGAACAGCGTGACTTCCCCCCAGCCCTGTCCTTGAACTTTCCAGCACCTGCCAGGCTGGTCTGGGGCAGGTGGGGTGAAACCAGCACCTCATCCCGCCAAGGGAATCCTAAGTAAGCTCAGTCGCTTTTGGAAAACGATCGGCAACAGGTGTCAGAGATCCTCGGAAATCCCACCTCTGGGAACTTCTCTTGGAGAAATAAGCCCAAACGTGTAAGAATAGTCCACGTGTCCAATACGGGCAATTAATAAGATGAATCATCGTATCTCATCAGATGTTGGCCCCACTGTGAATGGTCGTGACAATACCCCGAGAGGTGGGGAGGGACGTGGTGGTGCAGACGCGACCGAGCAACCGTAACGAGGGGTGGACGGACCCAAACTGTGCGCAAGATGCCTGGAGGGAGATTCGTTCTTATCCTGGGCATAAAGGAAAAAAGATAAAAAGACCGGAAAGAAAGGTACCGGGCGCTAAACCGGTGTTTGACACGGGCTGGCTTGAGCTTCCCTTATCCCGCATGATCTCATAATAAAACTAAGCCCGCCCCGCCCCGCCCCCCCGCCCCGCCCCGCGCCCCGCGCCCCGCCCCGCCCCGCCCCAGCCGCGGGAGCTCACGTGCCCCTCCAGGCCGCGGCGGCGGATGCGTGAACAGGGCCCCGGGGCTTCCGTGAGGCTGTTCTAGCAAAATCTGCAGTTCTGCACGGCGGTGCGCCGGGGCGGGCGGCCCGGTCCAGGTCGGCACGTTCACCCGCCGCGACTCGCGCTCCGGGGGCCCAGCTAGGCCGCCCGCCCCCCGCAGCAGGGCCCAAGGCCGCCGAGACCGGGCCCGGGCGCCGTATCGGTGTGGAGCGGGGCGGAGCGGTGCGGAGCGGCCGCGGCTGGGCCCGGACTCCTGTCGGGACGAGCGCGGCCCACGGCAACCCCCGGCCACGTGGGGGCCGCGAAGGACCGAGGCGGAGGCGGAGGCAGCGGCCGGGCTCTGCTCCAGGCCGGCGGGGCGTCGGGCAGCACGGCCGCGGGGCCCAGGGGGCGCAGGCTCGCAAGGTCCCCGTGAGACCGGGCCGAGGGAACAAGCCCCCGCCACCAACGGTGGCCCCCGGGACGCCTCCCGTCGGCGGCTGCCACCAACGTGCTCCCCTGAGTAGAACCAGGACGTGAGGCCACCGGCAGGCTGGAAGCGAAACAGGGCGCACCGGGGAGCGGCTGGAGTTACCTGCGATGTCGACCAATCCGTGGGCCCTTCCAACCAATCCGGATGGGGCCCTGCCAACCAATCAGGATGGGGCCCTTCTAGCCAATCAAGATGGGGCCCTTCCAATCAATCCGGATGGGGCCCTTCCGACCAATCCAGATGGGGCCCTTCTGACCAATCCGGATGGGGCCCTTCCAATCAATCCAGATGGGGCCCTTCTGACCAATCCAGATGGGGCCCTTCTGACCAATCCGGATGGGGCCCTTCCAACCAATCCAGATGGGGCCCTTCCGACCAATCCAGATGGGGCCCTTCTAACCAATCCAGATGGGGCCCTTCCAACCAATCCAGATGGGGCCCTTCTAACCAATCCAGATGGGGCCCTTCTGACCAATCCGGATGGGGCCCTTCCAATCAATCCGGGTGGGGCCCTTCCAACCAATCCGGATGGGGCCCTTCCAGCCAATCAGGATGGGGCCCTTCTAACCAATCAGGATGGGGCCCTTCCAACCAATCCGATGGGCCCTTCCAATCAATCGGGATGGGGCCCTTCCAACCAATCCAGATGGGGCCCTTCTAACCAATCCAGATGGGGCCCTTCCAACCAATCAAGATGGGGCCCTTCCAACCAATCAAGATGGGGCCCTTCCAACCAATCCGGGTGGGGCCCTTCCAACCAATCACGATGGGGCCCTTCCAACCAATCACTATGGGGCCCTTCTGACCAATCCAGATGGGGCCCTTCTAACCAATCCAGATGGGGCCCTTCCAACCAATCCAGATGGGGCCCTCTAATCCAGATGGGGCCCTTCCAACCAATCCAGATGGGGCCCTTCCAACGAATCAAGATGGGGCCCTTCCAATCAATCCGGGTGGGGCCCTTCCAACCAATCAGGATGGGGCCCTTCCGACCAATCAGGATGGGGTACTTCCAGCCAATCCGGTGGGCCCTTCCAACCAATCAGGATGGGGCCTTTCTAGCCAATCAGGATGGGGCCCTTCCAACCAATCCGGATGGGGCCCTTCCAACCAATCAGGATGGGGCCCTTCTAACCAATCAGGATGGGGCCCTTCCAACCAATCCGGATGGGGCCCTTCTAACCAATCCACATGGGGCCCTTCCAACCAATCCGTTGGGGCCCTTCCAATCAATCAGGATGAGACCCTTCCAACCAATCAGAAGGAGGAAACCTTCTCACTCTAAGTAGGGCTCTCGGAAGGCCTGGGGAGCCTCCAGATACCTTTATTGGTGGGCGTTTCTTCGGCTGGAGCTGGAGCCGACAAACAGTGTATGTTCTCATTCATTTGGGGAAAATAAATAATAGTGAAAGGGAATAGAAGGGAAGGGAGAAGAAATGTTGGGAAATATCAGGAAGGGAGACAGAACATGAAGACTCCTAACTCCGGGAAACGAACTAGGGGTGGTGGAAGGGGAGGAGGGCGGGGGGTGGGGGTGACTGGGTGACGGGCACTGAGGGGGGCACTTGAGGGGATGAGCACTGGGTGTTATTCTGTATGTTGGCAAATTGAACACCAATAAAAAACAAATTTACTATTTTTTAAAAAGCCTTACCTGTGCTTTTGATTCTGTGGTTTCTTCTGTGCGTGGAGAACCCCTTCGGTGACGTGCTGGCCTTGCCCTATCAACATGTGCAACGGCAGAAACCGAGCCAGACGCTGGCTCCTGAGCGCTGCCGGAAGAACCCGGATTTAGGAAGACTTGTTGCGGTCAGGTCCCAGCTCAGCCACCTGCCAGCTGTGGAGACTGGAGCTCGGGCGCCGACACACAGGGACACACATGGAAGTGAGGTCCACACCTCATCGTCCCCAGGGAGTGAGTCAGGAGCAGCCTGGGTCTCAGGCAGGTCGGTGGAAGAACCACACCAACCCTGAACTTCCTGCCTGCAGGCTTTTTATGTGAGAGAAAAAGAAGCTGTTCCTCCTGTTTAATTGTGTGGTACCGTACCCTGATTTTTAGTTGTTTTGCTTTTACTTTTAAAGTTGTGTTTCATTTTATTTTTTATTTATTTAGAGACGGAGAAAGAGAGAGTGTGAGCAGAGAAGAGGAAGAGGGAGAGGAAGAAAGAGAATCTCCAACAGTCTCCTTGCACAGGGCAGAGAGCCAACCCTGGGCCTCAGTCCCACAACCCCGAAATCGTGACCTGTGGTGAAATCAAGAGTCAGAGTCTTTACCGGCTGAGCCACCCAGGTGCCCTTTAAATTTGTGTTTTCCCCAGAAAGTTTTTTTTAGCTGTTAGACAAAAACACCTGCAAGTTTATCTTCAAAAACAAATTCCCTCATGGAAACTATACTCAACCATGGCTGTGAAGAGAATGGGTCTCGGGGAAACCACAAGGACCTGAAGAATAATTCAAGAAACTCCAGAGAGAGTCACTGCTTTGTTTATCATTCCCCAAACCACACAAAATAATTTAATCTTTGTAAATCTGAAACACTAGGGCTAATCCAGACAGCAATAGCAGCAACACCCTATTTCTTTTAGCACAACACACAGCAAACAGAGGATAAGCCAGGCCCTCACCCTATATTGCCTCACAGGCCCAGAACTACATGACACACATGGTTGGTTTCAGAGATCACATCGAAGACTGATTTCTTAGTCTCACCGAGGAAGTGGAGGAATGTGGACAGCGGTTGAAGAACATAGATGCTCATGAAAGAGAAACAAGCTGACTGCCAGGAGGCACGGAGCCATAAAGAATTAAACACGATTCCCTTTTCAACCCCAGAGATTGTGCAGTACCAGGACTCCCACAACGTTGGTCCCTGTTCACCCTCAAGTTCACAACCAAAGCTGGGAGGAGAGAGCCCGCACAGGAAAAGTGCAAATTTTTCCCAGGAGATTCTTTTGGACTCAATAGAATTATCAGCCCAGAGCTGACCGAGCCAGTCTTCTTTCTCCGGCTTTGTAAAGCACACACTTGTTCACCATCTCATTGACATCTCTTTGAGCATCCCCAGAGTGTGCATGTGATGACTTACCATCCACTACCTAAATGTCAGGTAGGGCTTCAACCACATTGAATGGGCCCAGTGCAGCTGCACTGTTGGGAACAGAGTGAAGAACCTCACAGTGGACATGGGGTGCCCACCCAGATGCCCTGGACCCCCTTTCTGGTGCTGTGCACCTGCACTCCAGCTCCTGTGTACTCTGGCACCAAGAGCCACAGTGACAGTCTGCTCGGTGGATTCCCCTCCAACTACTGGAGCCACCTCACTCCCATGGAGAGTTGAACTATCTGGGTAAGGACGACCCTCAGGATGGCCCTCACCAATGGGCGACCGGAGCAGGGGTACAGCTCCCTTTCCTCCAGAAGGGATAAACTCTGAGGTGCAATTTATACTCTAGAGCACCCTTTGGGATGAGGCTGACATCGGACCTTTGATGGGCTCCTTCTCCTTTCCTTGTCTGCTTCCCCCACTCCCTCCTCCCAGGAGCACCTCCTTTACAAATAAATCACTTGTACCTGCATCCTTGGCTCAGGTCTCTGAGAGAAAGGTATCCCTGTAGGTACAAACAATTATCATTGGACCTGATGCTGGAGTCTGCTGAGGAAAGTGGTACTTTCCTGGACATTCCATTAGTTGACACTTCCCTCCATAGTTAGGATTTGGAAACAGATAATTAACTGAGGCTCAGAGCTTCCCCTACAGTAAACGCTGACATCTGGATCATGCACAGACCCTTCTGAACTCTGCACATGGGGTACCCTGGGTGAAAAAAAAATGACATATTACAACTGAGGCAGTGGCTGCTAACAGGCTGAAATTTGAAAGACTACTCTTCCCTCAAACCCCCCTCATTACCCAAGTCTGAGCCTGAAAATCCACCATTAGGGACTCATACCTTTAGGCAGAAGGTATTACGTCTCCAGACCTCCTCTAAGAGTTCAAAAAAACACACACCCAGCTGTTATCAGACCTTAACATCTTTGTGGGAATTAACATCTTTGTGATTTAATCAGGAGGCTGACAAAGGTTCTCATGGTACTTGTAGTTATAGGGTAAAGAAATATTTTTAAAGGGAGCTATTCTGGGGAATGAGGCAGTGAGAGCCAGGAGAGTTGGCCAATAGCAGGGAAGGAAACAGAAGCAGACAGGAATTCATAAATGGGAACTAAAGAATCAAAGGTGACTTCTCTTTATAATCTTAAATCACAGAATTGTAAAACCTCAGGAAACCTAGATATTATCTAGTACAATGGTTTTCTGAGTTATATTGGCAATTTACTTTTCACATGTTACTGGAACCCTAATATTTAAAGCAGCGAAAGGGAAATTGGTCCAGTAACAGGTAGAGGGAGGCACAGTTCCCTGCTTGCTTGGCTGCCCCCTGGGCATTACTATTCTTACTATACCAATGAAATGGCACCCACGTAAAATAATAGCTAAACAAGTCAGAGATAGGATTTGAATCCAGGGTGTCTGACTCCAAGCCAGCCATCCTGTTTCTCCTAACTCATCTCCCCCCACCCTACCCCAATCCTGGAGATGCACAAACCAAAGCTGAGCACAGGGAAGTGGGTTGTGTGTGATCAGAAAGCTGATTACTGCAGAGCAGAGCCCAGAATGGAGGGTCCTCAGCCTCAGCTCAGGGCTCTCCAGGGTTTCTATGCAAGCCCCAGGGATCGAGTCAGAGGTTTTCAGGAAGCAGCCTGAGTCTTTAGCATGGTTCCCCCAAGCCTTCAGGACCAGCTGCACCCCCCCAGCTCTAGTCTCACCAGCAGCCTCACCATGGGAGGCTGTCCTAATCATGCTCCCATGTCACCACATCCCCAAAATGACACACACACACACACACACACATCCTCAGTCCCTTTCTTCGAGTTGTCCCCAGAGAAGGGACTCCTTGGGAATGACCTTCCTCTGCTCATCTGATTGACCTCTCCTCAGCCTTCAGAGGTTCATTAGGATATCTCCCTCTTATGATTCCATGAAGCTCCCGCACACATCCCCTCCCACCTGATTCATCCTTCCTCCCACTCCCTAGCCGTGTGCACACACTCCTCCACGTGGAAGCATCTTTACCCCTGTGCACACCTGCCACCCCCTCTGACCAAAAGCCTCAAGTAATCAATCCCACCTGTTACTTACCTTTGTGCCAAGAACCTAGTACAGAGCTGGCCCTTAGGCATGTTCCATGGACAGGGAATGAACAAGGAAATGGCCACTGAGAGCACACTCAGAAATAAACTACTGTCAAGTATATTTTGAATCCCTTCCAATTTTTTTTACATTTTTCTATGTAGAAGCTTAGTCAAAAGTTAAAAAGGAATTGCTTTTTATAAGCAACAAATCACCTAAAACAGAACAATTCAACATATACTTTAGCCCCTAGACTGCATGGCCTCTTCTCTACATGAAATTCCACTCAATTCACACAAATACAAAATTTCCCATAGATCCTCTGATCTTCAAGCTTTTGGGGACAGAAGGGACCAGCACAGCTGCCGTCTCCTCTTGAGCCCCCCTCCCCATCTCTGTCATGTGGTGCCCAAATCCCTTCCCAGACCCTTCCAGGAACAAGGAGCCACAGTGTCTCCAAGGCAGCTCATTCCTCCAAAACATAGTTATGGCTACTAAAAGAAGTCATAGCAAATAAAATAAAACCACCCCATGTTCAACCATCATCTGCCTCTATATCATTATTCCCCTCCTGGTTCTTCCCTCAGTCCACCCAGATCCAGTATAATCCCTTTTCCAGAAAATAGCCTTCAGAATCCTCTCAAGTCCCATCGGAGTCTTTGGATTAAAAACCCCAGCTCTGCCAGCCATTACCTCCACCCCCAAGATGTGGCTTTGAATCCCCCACCATCCTGATGGCCCTTTCAGCAACCGCGTGGTCTGTCACTCCAAGTGCCATAGACTGCTGCCCTTGGAGCCCTGCAGGGTTTTATTGGCACTTTTGGCAGCTACAGCCAGTGTTTCCTCACAGAGCTCACAGCCAGCTCCTCTGAGTCCCTTCCATTCATGCTGCTGCTGAGCCATGTCCCTCCCATGCTAAACAGGGCAGCTGGATTCATGGACTTTAAATGTATCACTGGCAAACTTCACTTCGTTTATGTAACTGTGGCAGAGGTGCCAGCTGTTGGTCAAAATCTATTGCCTCTCTTTCCCAGCCACTCAGCTAGATTACGCTCCCCAGCCTCCCTGGCAAGTTGGTGTGACCATGTGACTTAGTCATAGCCAACTTGTGGGGAACGCAGCTCAAGGGATTTTAGAAATAGGTATGACATCAGAATAACCAAAAAGTTAATGATAAATGTCTGTCTTTATAGAGGAACTCTAACAAATGAGGAAGAAGCGAGAGTTAGAATATTACCACTTTACAAATTCTTAATGAAATAATGAGCTTACAGTGATTCGCACTATCATCTACAAAGCAAAGTTGCCCCCCAAATCAACCTGAATCTGGACAAGAGTCTAGCTATAATGATAAGTTTAAAGGAAATGCAGAGGAACATGTTAACTATGCCAGGGAGGGGCAATCAGCAAAATCCAGACCATTGAAACTCTATAGGACAAGCAGCCTAACAACACACAAATTGCAATGGGCAATATGGGGCATGGGGGCCTATAGGTTAAGAAAGACCTAAGAGACATATCAACCATCTGCAATGTGTATCTCCTTGATTCAAATAAGCTGTTGAGAAGGAGAGAGAAAATATGAATCAGGAAAATTTGAACCCTGAAGAGATATTTGATAATATTAAGAAACTCTTCTCAGCCTGCCAGGAGTAATACTGATATTGTACTTAGGCTTTTTAAAAATAGTGTCCCTCTGTTTTAGAGATATCTACCTACACATCGAATGATATGATGGCAGGGGTTGGCTTCAAAATAATCTGATTGGGGAGAAGAAGAAGGAAGTCATCGGAGAGATAGAGACAAAGCAAGAATGGGCCTAAATTGATCATTGTTGCATCTGAATGATGAGTATTTGGGATGAACTTTAGTATCTCTCTCCTTTTATATATGTTTGAAATCTTCCATAGCAAAAATAAACATTTAAAAAAATCATGCTCTTCTCTTTCTGGGTGCATATCCAGAGGTAGATGTTAACAAGGCCCTTGGGGATGGAAGGAACCACAAGATGAAAGGAGCCCATGTCCCCACAGAAAGTCATCAGCCAACCACACATGTCCACCTCAGACTGTTTGTTATGTGAACAAGAAATGAATTTCTATTATGTATGAGCCATTATAACATTTTAGGTCTATTTGTTTCCACAGCCTACTCTACATACAAAATATAGCAATACATACTCTGGTCTTCATAATCTATGTGATCTTTCCAAAAGTATTTTATCCAAATTATTTTCCCTCCTTCGGCTATTTGTGCATTCTAGCATTTGGGCTTTAAAATGAAAATGCCAAATACATCATTTTTAAATGTTAGGTGATGTCCTGTAGCTACCATTAGAAACCTTCTACAGCGAGACCAAGTCAATGAATCAATACCCTTTTGAGTAGTGATTTTGTTGTGAACCCACCTAATTATACTAACCCATACTTCAATGCTCTGTTCTGTCCAGAAATTATTATGTCCCTGTCAGATGCCTTGTTAAAGCTCTAACTAGGTAATTGACATTTGAGTCTACTAACTCTGTTAGAATAAAGGAAATAAGATCAGATTTGACTTATCCTTAGCAAACCCACACTAACTGTATTGATCACTTTGAATTCTAAGTGGTCACAAGTAACTCCCTTAATAATTTATTCTAGACCCTTGACTGGTTTCAGTTGTCAAGCTCACCATTCTATAATTCGTGGCGGGGGAGCGGGGGGGAGTCTTTCCCTTTTCAAAAATCAAAACTGTGTTTTGCAAACCTCCAAACTTCTAACACCACTCCCACCTTCCACCATTCCTCAAATCCACCCCCAGTGGTTGGGTAGATCCCACTTGGAGATTCCCTGGGGAAAACATTTTCCTTTGTCTCAAGATACTTGAAATCATTTAGAGAAACTCAGGCTCTTCAATTCTCTTTTAATCAGTACGTATCCTAGCATTCCTCTGGTGAAGCTCTCCCTTAAGAGAGAAGAGAAGCAGAATAAGAATGCAGCCATTCTACATTCTCTGTGTCAGTTATGTTCACTATATGCATCTTCCAGAGCAGTTAGTTGTTTCCTCTAGATAGAAATGGTAGGTTCCCAATTTCCGAGTCCTTCAAGCTCCCTTCTGTACCCCAGCTCCCCGGCAGCCTCTTGGGGAATGCGTACAGGAGGCACAAGGACAATGGCACATGCTCTGTCACTAACTAGGGCCAGCCTCCTTCCTGCTGACCTGGGTGAGCAATGCACCAACTTCAGAGCCGTGTCCTCAATGTCTCAGCAGCATTGGATCAAAGAAAATGAAGGAAGAATGGACAAGGAGAATGCCTCACAAAAGGGAGAAGTGTATCCTTTTACCTGAAATCCTTTAGTCCTCCCATCTAAATCTCTTCTTCCTAGAATAGCAGCCTCCTGTGCTCCTGAGGGTTCTCTTTTACTTTAGGCTCACACCGGGATGTGGTCCACGGAGCAGAGATCATCCTTGAGCGCCCTCTAGAGAGTAACATACAATTAACAATACAAGCCATCTCGGTCCCTCCTGCAGAGTAAGGCACTAGAAAGAAAGCCTTTGGCATTTTTGTTTCAAAACAAGGCAAAACATCATTTTGTCCTAGGCATTTTTGTTTCAAGTCTCAAATCATTCTCAACTCTAATGTTGAGAATGACGCTGTTTTGATAGTATTATACTCAATCGTGTGCCTTTCCTTTCCTCTTTTATGGATGCCCATTCATTCAAATGCTATTTCTGTCAAAAACAACCCTCAGTGGAGCTGCTTAGATGCTTCTATCCCCTTCCCGACATTGACTTGGGGTCTTCTGGTGTCTGACCATGGAGCTGTGCCTATGCTTTCACTTAAACTTGTGAAATCACCTCACTCAAGTCCAAAAGTGTGACCCTTATGCCCTGCCTTGCTCTGATATCAGTAGGGTGGAGGTGGTTATCAAATGGGCAAAGCCAGTCAAAGATCATTTTAAAATCTGCAAGAGCTGGATGATCTTGGGAATTATATGAAAAAGAAATGCAAGAAAAGAAAAGAAAGAAAGGAAAAGAAAAGAAAAAGAAATGCAACACTCCATCAAGGTCAAAAGTCTTTAGAGTTAGATGGAAAAGACATTTAGTTTTCTTAAGAGCCAGTGTAATGCAAAATCCAATCAGGCCATCAAATAAAGTAGGATTGTATGTAGACAGAAGAATGAGGAAAGGCACCACGCACAACTTGAATCCAGGGACACAAGCTAAATGACCACATCCCCCTTGAAGGTGTGGAGTCTGACAGCACATCCCAAAACTCACATTCACTGAGGCCTGGACCAGCAGGGTCCAGAACAAGGCCTGGCCATTGTTCTAACTCAAGTTGGCTGAGAAGGCAGCTCCCAAATTGTGTGAAGAGACCTGCTAATATCTATCGTGGGTACATAACTTTCGATCTCAGGAATAGAGTTAAGTATGATTACTGGAATGTGCTAGACTTAAAATAGTAAGATGTGTGCATTAAATGTAAATGGTGGAGGAAGAACTTATGTTTCTGCACACAAAAGCCACCCTTGAGGACACCAAAGACTCCCATCTTTTCCCTAAGTTTGGCTCCACTATCACTTCCCCATCCAGTCTCTCTTCCGCATTGGGAGGTGAACAACAGTCCGATGTATGGCTCTCTCTGGCCTCAGGGAGGACAACCTGCAGCCAAAAAAGTGAAGGACCTACCAGACAGTCTGTTTCCACCTGAGCCCCCCAGTGGCCAGACAGGTGGTTAAGTCCTGAATCGCACCCAATGTACCTCTGGGATATTTGGGGAATTTGTGTCCTTTTGCTCTGTGTGGCTTTGTACAAATCTCACCTGAAAACACTTAGACTCCTCAATTCTTTTAGCCTCACCTGGATAGTCCTAAGTGGCTTTCCCTGCCCCAGCCCTGAAGATTTCCAAGAAAGTTTCTATTTTATTCATATCTAGCAGCAGCCCCCACTTCACTCTGAACAAACCTTTCTATCTCCCTTACATAAAAGCTAGCTCCCCTTCAATTGCCAGAGGTTTTTTTTTTTAAGATTTTACTTATTTATTCATGAGAGACACAGAGAGGCAGAGACATATTCAAAGGGAGAAGCAGGTGGGAGCCTGCTTGGGGAGCCATGGGGAGCCTGATGCAGGACCGGATCCCAGGACCCTGGGATCCCGACCTGAGCCAAAGGCAGACCTTCAACCACTGAGCCACCCACCTCTAATTGCCAGAGGTTCTAACATTCCAGGATAAAATGCTATTGTTCACCTGCAAGCTTGTAGGGTGAAGTAATTTAGATAATTCAATAGGTAATGTGACTGTGGGTCAGATCCACTAATTTGCGTGAAACAGCTGAGCTGTCCAGTAAAGCATTTGAGCACACCATCTTGGAAATCAGACTTTGCAGGCTGAAATCTGACCCAGCTACTTCCTAGCTACATAAATTCACTCAACCACTCTGACCCTTAGCTTCCCAATCTATAAAAATATGTCCAAAAATTATACTCATGGGGACTAAATGGTATAACCCACATAACCCCACTTGGCACCTGGCACAGAGAAAGAGCTCCATGAATACTGCAATCATGACAGACTGAGGAGCACTGAAGGCTGTCCACTGGCTCGCTGGAGACACAAGTGGAGACTTCACTGTAATGGCTCACTTCAGTCTTAACATTTATAAGAAGTGACTTAACAGACTTTGCCTCTCCCCTATTTCCTACATTCAGCTAAATCCCAGCTCTGAACTAAGAGCAACCAAGATCTGAAGCAACCAAATGGAACTTTAAGAGAAAACTGAGAAAATGCAATGAGCTTGTAGAAAATAGGTCTTCTGGGTCTGTCATCTGCACTCTCTCTATCTTGTAAACTCCTGGAAAGTGGAGACTTGCAACTTTTTAATCAAAATTTAATTAGCACCTTGCATTCAATAAGCACTCAATGATTAGGAGTATAAATGAAAAATGTCTCCAGTCACCTAAGTACCAAGAAACTCAATCTTCATTCTCATTCATTAAAGCCACATCCTCCCAGCTCTTATCTAAGAGCCATCTAGCTAACGTTTCTCAGAGCTTCCACTGGAGAGCCCCTTCACTTCCTACTCACTTCTCCCCTGCCCCCATATTCAGTTTCCTTCTCTGAGAACCACTGTAGGAAATAGAGAATTATCTTTCAATAAGAATAATCGAGGGAAATGAACAAGGGTTATTGGAAAGGGAGGTAGGAGGGGGGATGGGGTGACTGGGTGATGGGCACTGAGGGAGGCACTTGGCGGGATGAGCACTGGGTGTTATGCTATATGTTGGCAAATTGAACTCCAATTAAGAAAAAAGAAAATAAATAAAATCACACAGATAATTCATAAAAAAGGAATAAGAAAAATAAAATATCTATTGTATCTTTACAAAAAAAGAATAATCGAGAAAAAAATACTAGGATGTGAGTTCCATCTGTGTAGCTGACTATGTAAATTGGGGTAATTATTTTCACCCTGTCCCATATTGGGATGTGGCCTGTGGGCCTCACACCAAGCATTGTTCCTACAAGCTCAAATCACAATCTTTTCCTGAAAATCTCATCAAGATTTCATTTCAAACAACCTCGAGGCTTACTCAATAATGTTGCAAAGTTGCATTTGAGGCAGGATACATGCATTTAGGAAGAAAACCTGAGGCCTTTATAGTTTACACCTATAAATATATTAGAAAAATCTCAGGTTCCCAAATCCCAGAGCTCTGTGGACACTGTCAGACAATTCAGCCCCCTCAATAAAGGTCTCACATGTCAAAAATTCGGGGAGTATTTTCTTGTTAAGTCTGGTTTCTTAAACAGCAGTTTTACTTTCTGATACACGGAGAATCAAGAAGAATTACAAGAGATTAAGTGCAGTAGCAAATTGCACCTCAAATTATTTCAAGGCAAGTAAATGATGGTGTGAGATGTCAAAATGTCCCATTCAGATTGCACTATAAAATTTGATCAGAGATATTTAAATGTTGCCTTAGAGAGAGACTATCTTCCAGGGCAAGTAAAGTCTGGGACAAGCAGAAATATATCTGCCATACAGTGAATGGGCTCAGCACTCCTGAGGAATGAAGGAATGAAGAGATCAGAAGATGAATGGTTATTTGCTTATTTTATATATATATATATATATATACACACACACACAATATTCCAACAAGCAAATGGTTATTTGCCTGTTATATATATATATATATATAATATTCCAAAAATAAAATATATTCCATTGCATATATATATCCTATACTGTATACATATTATATGCTACATATATTATATAATTATGTATTACACAAGTTAGATCAATAACACAAATGCATATTATATATTATATATATTTCATAATATATATAATATGTACACATACAGTATGTATATTATACAGTGGAATATTATCCTGCCTTTTAAAAATGAAGGAAATCTAGCCATTTGCAACAATATGGATGAACCTGGAGGACATTATGCCAAGTGAAAGGAGCTAGACCCAGAATAACAAACACTGCATGATCTCACTTATATGTGGAATCTAAAATAGTCAAACTTATAGAAGCAGAGAACAGAATGGTGGTTGCCAGGGAATGGAAGAAATGGGCAGATGTTCAGTTATGGAAGATAAATAAGCTCTGGAGATTTAATGTACAGTAATGTGACTCTAGTTAGCAGTGCTGTGTTGTATACTTGAAATTTGCTAAGAGGGAACATCTTAAATGTCTCACCACACACACACACACACACACACACACACACACACACACACACACAGAAAGGTAATTGGGTGAGGTCAGGGATATGTTAATTAGCTTGATCGCGATGGTTATTTGACAATGTATATATGTATATAAAAATACCAAGTTGTACATCTTAAATATACATCACTTTTATTAATCAATTACACTTCAATAAAGCTGGGTTTAGAGAAGAAAGGTCATTTTCAAAACTTTATTAAATTGGGATATGCCAGACATCAACCCATGATAGCAGCAAATAAGAGATAATCATTGGCTTTGTGGAGCTTATAGTGAAAAGTACTTGTCAGTCCACCAAAAAAATCAAATCTCAGCCTCCCACATAACAGGGCAGGAATTGTTGGCTCTCTGCTGAGCAGACTGAAACACACAAAAATGAATGGCAGAGAGAGAGAGGGCAGTAAGCGCCACGTACTCCCTATGGGTGAAGAGCATCATGGTCCACACACTTGTGTCATCTGGTCACAAGGCTGATACCTGCCTGTTGCACGGGGTTGACGATAACGTTCTACCATTGTTAAACACCCACCTCCCCCCGTTTCTTCAATTCTGTGCTCGGTAAACAATGTCCTTGTCATAACTTGGCTTTTCCAGATATAGAAGACACTACTAGTTACCTTCCTAATACTTGTTTTTCTTAATAAAACATCCACTGGATATATGGCCACCTGGAAAAAAAGACTACATTTCCCAGGTGCCCTTGCAGTCAGGCTTGCCCACGTGACTTAATTCTGGTCAATGGGAAGAGTAAGAAGAGTTATACATGTCCTCTGCATCCAGCTCCCAGGGCAAATGTATTCCTTTCCCCCTTCTCCCTTCCTACTGCCTGGGAAGCAGACATAGTAGGCGGCATTCCTGGACTTTGCAGATGAGGCCACAACCAAGAAATGTAAAATAAATAGAAGGAAACTGGGCCCATAGGATCTTCTCTGGGCTTAGACTTTTATGTAACAGAAACTTCTGTCACATTTGGACCTCTATGAAATCTGGATCTCTATCTCACTTAATTGAACCTGGATCCTGCCGAATGCACTCTGTAAATGTCCCCTTACAGGAGGCACAAGCCAGAAGCCACAAGTATTCATCCTTATTGTAGTTCTGTTCCATATGACAAATCAATACACTAGCCTTCGGCAGAGACCAGTGGTCAGTCTTCCACAGCCAGCCTGCCAAAGGCTAAGAGCAAATTCCCCAAAGTCCAGTTGCCTAGGAAGGCCTCTCAGGATCCAGCCTGTAAGCCCTACAGCCATAAAAGCACTTCAAATGGCATAGAGGATGTTGAAACTTTCCTATAACTGAAGTTATAGAAATGCATCCAAAACTTTCTCAAGGAATCTGAATAACCAGAGATGCTCTCTCATTAATACCAAAGACATCTGTGGTCATCTGTCCACGTTCCTCCATTTAATAATGGGCAGCTTTTTGAATTGGATAATCGAGTCCTAGTGGGTGCCCTTATGTTTTGTAGTCAAGCTGTTGAAAAGTCACCATTGGTAAAAGAGAAAAATTACTCTATAGAGTAGTGAAGAAAGCAAGTGTCATATTTAGCAAAACACATTTGAAAGTCAGGAAATAATAAGACGTATGTCTAATGTGATGCTCTGGATATGAAAAGTTTAGATAGTGGCATTCCAAACCCTTCCATTTTACAAAGGCTGAAGAGTTATTTTGACTACTGACATCTCCTATTATAAAACTTGAGAGCAAGATTGTAAAGCAAATTATGATTAGCTTGCTTAAAAATGTCAGAGACACAAAAACTGACTAACAAGGAGAGATATTTTTAATTAAGAATGGTTCTGAATTTCTCTCCTGGAGCTGAGGCATAAATTAAATGATGCCTGTTGTCTCCCAAAGTTTGTTCCTATTGCTACACCTATCACTCCGAACTACTGTAAGCTGCTGTCATCTGTCTACTTGTGTGTTATTACTCTAAGGCCAGGATTTCCTGGCAGGCAGGGATGCCTGGCAGTGCTGAACATGTGCCTGGTGTTCAATGAATATCTGTTCTGAGCTGTTTTGGTTTTTTTTTTTTTTCACTCACAACACTTCTGACATCAAATGTGTGTTTTTTTCCTCATACCAACCAATTCAACTCTCCAGACACCAACTGAGTATCCTACAATTCAGTTCAATTCTGACACTAAAGGCAGACCCGACACATTACAAGCTCAGCCCTACAAGACTGCTCCCACTTCAGATATCGGTTGCAAGTCCAGGCCACCCATACTGGGACCAACTATCTATAAAGTCAAGGGGTTCTCATGATCCCTTTCTCAAGTTCAATAATTTGCTAGAATAACTCAGAACTCATGAAGCGCCTTAACTTATGATTACTGGCTGATTATAAAGGATATAACTCACGAACGGCCAATTAGAAGAGATGGATAGAACAAGACATGAAGGGGGTGATGGACAGGGATTTGGGGAATAAGACTTCCATGCTCTCTCCAGGTATACCACCCTCCCGGAAACTCAGTGTGTTCATCAAACCAGAAGCTCCCAAATCCTGATGTTCAGGGGCTTTATGGAGTCTCCATTACATGGGCATAATTGATTAAATCATTGGCCATTACTGATTAATTAAATCTCCAGCCTCTCTCCTGGGAGGCAGGGAATGGGGATGAAAGTTCTAACTTTCTAATCATATCTTGGTCTTTCTGGAGACCAGCCTGCATCCTAAAGCCAACGAGGGCCCCAACCACCAGTCATCTCATTAGCACACCAAAAAACACTCTTTCACTCTAAGATTCCAAGCTCTTAGTTCTCTGTCAAGATCTGAGGACTAAGCCCAAAGATTGTAACAAAAGATGTTTCTTTCACCCCTCTCATTCAGGAACATGCAAAGGTTTTTAGAAGCTCTTGCCAGAAATCAAATACAAAAAACAAATCTAAATTTTTTTTATTATTTTACAATATCACATCCATGGATGTCATCTAAGTTTCCCCAATCCTCAAATAATCCCTTTCTGGACAGACAGAGCAAGGTCAAAGACAAGAACTCAGCCAGACTGAGTGCCTAGTTCCCTAATTTATAAAATGGGAATAAAATAGTACCTAACTCGCAGTGTTTCTGAGGATTAAATGAGTTGTGTGCAAAGCCTTTAGAATTTTGCCAGCATAGAGTAAGAGCCATAAAGTGTTGCTGTTGCTATTACTTTGACAATATGAGACTATCTTCTCATTGAGAAACTTTGAATAGCCCAGAAGTTTATTTGCTAAGATGTTAAGTGCAAAAAGTAAGTTGCAGAAGAGTAGCATTGAGTAATCCCATTTACGTAAGAAAAAAAGAAGTGTATGTACCCTAAAGGTACCTAGAACATGATCTCCAGAAAGGAGAGAGGAGAAGGACATTGAGGGACAGGGAAAAGCAAGACAGGAAAGGAAACAGGACAGTCACGTTTTGCCCTCTTCACTCTGGTATTGTTTGAATCATTTGCAGTAGGAATATAATATCTCATGTATGGATTAAAAAATAATAATAAGGCAAGGGGCACCTGAGTGGCTCAAGTTGGTTAAGCATCTGCCTTTGGCTCAGGTAATGATGCCAGGGTCCTGGGATCAAGTCCTGCATCAGGATCCCTGCTCAGCAGAGAGTCTGCTTCTCCCTCTCCTGCTCCCCCCCCCTTACCATCCTCCACTCATGCTTGCTATCTCTCTCTCAAATAAAATCTATTAATTAATTAATTAAAATAAGGCCCCCAAAATTATAAAAATTAACCCCAAAATATAGTATCTGGAGTTGCCTTACTTTAAACTTGTGAACATATCAGCACCCAACCATTGGACCAACATTTCCAGTATGACTATTGCATATTGGGCCTCACTTTAGGCTAGAGCTCCTCTTCCTCAGCACTCTTGACATTACAGGCCATATAATTCTTTGTTGTAGGGGCTGCCCTTGCATTGTAGGATGATTAGCAGAATCTCTGGCCTCCATCCTTCCAATGCCAATGGTGTACCTCCCCACATTGACAACCAAAAATGTACCTCCCCCCCTCCATTATTGCCAAATGTTTGCCCATTTTATGAAAATGAGCCAGTTATTGCCACCTTTTTTTTGAAAGAGCTGTCAACTTTATGGCTCTTGCTGCAGTGCAAAGCCAGCATAAGGTGTCTGGGGCAGTGAGGAGAGGCGTGGGGAGCATGGAATTGGATTGGGGCTAGGTACACCTATTCCTTCCTAGTAGAGACTGAACAATCCAAGGAACATTATCCATTTCATCTCAGTAAACATTTTGTCTCTCCTAAGACTGTTAAAAAACAATCTACAACATTTGGTTTGCAAAACAACCCTTCCCCACATCTGCTTCTGCTCCCCTTCAGTCTCACAAGGAAATGTCATCTCTTTCCCCTGGGTCCAATGCAATGATGATGACAGTTTACATTTATATTGTCTGTTCTGCCAGGAGAGGATGTAAAGAGCTAAACCACAGGGGGACTTTTGAGAAACAATCAGGAATCTGGCGCACTAAAGGATCACATCGCTGGGAAAGGTTTGGGTAGCTAAAGAGGCCAAGCTGAGGAGGAATTGTCTAACATTTGAGAAGTAAGAGTATATACCCTGTTTCTCCCCTGCTTCTCCTTCCTCTCTTCCTCTCCATCCCCTCTGCCCGCCTCTTCCTCTCCTACACTGAGGGAAGTTGAGCCAAGCTGAGGCCCCTCAGGCAGGAAGTGATGAGAACTTTCAAGTGCAAGATCTCTGATCTGAGATTTGGTCTTTGCAGAGGACAGGTTGCCCTGTAGGTGGAAGCAGCCCTGGACTTAGCAGTAGAAACTACTATCTGCTTCAGGTCTTCTAGGTGTGACCTTGGGCAAAGTGTTTAGCCTCCCTGGGTCTCCATTTCCTCACTTACAAAGTGGAGATGACAGCCCTATCTGCTCTGTTGAGCTCATGAGGTTTGTGCTAAGAAGCCAGTGAGACAATGTTGGAGTTTGGCTTCATAAATTGCAGGGAAGTGTACAAACTGCTATGGCCATAGGACTTTACCACCCCTCCACTCCCAATAGCCATGGGCCCCCAAATCCCCAAGGGATAAAAATAACAGTAGGAGAAACAGGAAGAGACTTTTGGGTATGTAGCATGTTGCATGGAATAGGAGCTAAGATTTCACAAAGATGTATAAGCTCCAACATTATAGCATATTTCCCAGACATCTCCCGATTTGTCTCCCTTCCGGCACAGCACAGGAACCATTTGTGTCAGAATGGGAAGGAAAGGAAGGGTGGGAAAACTTTCAGGAAACAAACCTTGGCTGCTACCTCATCTCATCCTTCTGTTTTAAGGGGTTTTAAGGGGCCCACAGGCCTTGTGTTCTACTTTGCCATTCCAAAGAGACCATAACGGACTCTTTAAATTACATGTCAAACTTCAAAAATCCTAAATTTATAACCCAAGTGAGAGAAGTGTATATCAGTGATATATATATATATACCACCTTTTCCTGCTTTACAGCCTCACTGCCCAGATATTATCATTGAAAGTGTGGGAGAAAGGTTATCTAGCAGAGGTAGTCTAATTCTTTGAGCTATTTGGGATGGTGCAGAGAAAGACTGGCATCCCCACATCTGGCTATCAGAGCCTGCCCTACTCTGGCAAAGGATGGGAAAACAGCTTGTGCTGCTAGAAGAAAAGTGTTTCTAGATCTTCCTGCTGAGTAGCTTCCAAAGGATAAAACCTCACCTTTTTAGAATGAGAAACTGAGACTCTATGATTTGACCACATATTAGATTAATAACAACTACCATTGCTATTACCACCCACCAGGGTTAGATATGTGTCCTCCCTAAACACACAAGCAGATGAGACATAGTAGCCAAGAGAATTTCCCAAAGTAACCCCATTTGTAAGTGGCAGAACTAGGATTCAAACACAGGTCTTGGGACACCTGGGTGGCTCAGTGGTTGAGCGACTGCGTTCAGCTCAGGCCATGATCCTGAACTCCCAGGATAGAGTCCCACGTCCGGCTCCCAGCAGGGAGCCTGTTTCTCCCTCTGCCTGTGTCTCTGCGTCTCCTTCTCTCCATGTCTCTCATGAATAAATAAATAAAATCTTTAAAACAAACAAAGGCAAGTCTTTCTAAAGCTTTAACTTTCAACATAACATGCACTGCCTTCAAGCTGCCAAGCACTCTCTCTCCCCCATAATGAGTTGTAGATTATATATTAATCATTATTACATGGTATAAAATCACTAAGTCCACCTTCCAAGCAGTTCACAGTTCAACTAGGATTGATTTCCCTGTTCCTAGCCCCATCCTCACTCTCCTCTAAACTCTACTTAGGAGGGTCAACGTGGGGACTCCAGACAAGGTAACAAATGACTTTTCTGGAATATCTTCCATTTAGTGAACCAATAATTAACCCCTTATTTTTAAGAATCTAAAGATGTTATAAGAAAAACCAAGAGTAGGTTCTTTGAAACACTGAATGAAAAAGATAAACCCCTAGCAAAACAATTCAAGAAATAGGGGGAATACATATAGTAATGGATGTTAACAAGACATATTATGGTGATCATTTCACAGTATATACAAATATTGAATCATTATGTGGTACTCTTGAAACTAATGTAATCTTTATCAATTATACATCAATTTTTCAATTAATTTTTAAAAAATAAATGATAAAACAAGCAGGAAAGTAATAAATATCAGGAATGAGACTACAAATATAGGGGGAATTAAAATAATTAATAAAAATAACAGCATATGCCAGTAAATTTGAATACCAAGATGAAATGAATGACGTTAGGAAGATATAAATTACCAAAATAGGTTCAAGAAAAGGTAGAATAACTTAACAATAACCATAGAATTACTAGAAAAATTGTCAAACATCTACCACTGCGATAGGAACCAGGCCCTGATGGTTTTGCCCATGAATTCTATCCATCCTTCAAAGAACAGCTAATTCCTATGCTGTTCAAATTATAACAGAGCATAAAAGAAGATGAAAAATCTTTCCAAATCATTTGAGAGTTAAGCATAATTCTGATTCAAACTACTTTCTTTAAGTACAAAAAAATTATAGACCTATATTACTTGCAGTATGATATAAATGACAAAATCTTATATAATATATTAACAAATTAAATTTGAAAGTGTGTTTTTGAAGCACAATAACCAAGTTTGGTTTATTACAGGAATTTTATGATGATTTAAAATTCTGGGATGGTTTAACATCAGAAAAATCTATTAATGTAATTCATTATATCAGTAGATTAAAGAAAAAAAAGCCCTGACTATTTTGATAGATGCCAGAAAACCATATATAAAAATGCTAAGTAAAATTTAAATAGGAAAACATCCAAATTTGATAGAGTATTTATATACCAATAATAAACATCATATTAAGCAAAGACATACATACTACTCAAGTTAAAAACCAGGAAGGATACCTGATATCATGAATATTCCTCAACATTGTTCTTGAGGTCTTAAAATTATTATTCATAGATTTCATCTCCAGAAATCCAAGCATCTCAACTAAAAATCTGTTAGGACAAAAAGCATTCAGTAAAATAGCTGGATACAAGCTAAATACACAAAAATCAAAGCTTCCTTTTTCCAAAGCAATAATAGACCTGAAAATATAATGGAAAAGTTAGATTGTTCTCAAAATATTAAAAACATTGGTTTTTAATATTGGCATTGGTTGAGCATCTGCCTTCAGCTCAAGTCATGATCCCGGGGTCCTGGGATCAAGCCCCGCATCAGCTCCCTGCTCAGAGGGGAGTCTGCTTCTCCCTCTCCCTCTGCTCATCCCCCCCACCACCTTGTTCATGCTTGCTCTGTCACTCTCTCAAATAAATAAATAAAATATTTTTAAAAAATAAAAAAGTAAAAACATAAAATGCTAAAGGATATAATTAACAAAACAAGGCTCGTTATTTAATAATCAACAGGATGATACAAATAATTTACTTAATGGTTTCTTGATTTTTTTTATACAACATAGAATCAGTGGATTTTGCAGTTTCAAAATACCTTAGAAATTATCTAGTCCAACTCTCTTATTCTCTGAAAAGGAAACTGTTACCCAAGGAGTTTGGGCAAACTGACCATGTTCATAAAGCCTATAAGAAGCTGGGTAAAAACTGAAATCCAATTCCAATCTATTGCTCTTCTCACTATATTTTGCTACTTTCATTAGAGGATTTGAAATGCAAAAAAATTATTCAAAATGCCCTCAGATTAAAAAATAATAATAATTTGCAAATGCCATGAACAATATATTATTGTTTTCTTATGTACCTTAAATTATCTTTGTGAAACAAAGGTCTACAGGGCAGAACAAATGTATTATGTTCCTCTATCACATCAAACTGTATGTAATTAGTGTTTTTCAATAGTCATTATGCCATTTCTGAAACAATAAAACCTAGTAGCCATGATGCCTGGCAGCAGATTACAGAGCATCTCATCTTGTAAATTCCTCGAAGTGTCGGGATTTATACAATTCGAATTATAATGTAAAATGTTCTGAATTTAAACCACCTTCAACCATATGAAGATGCTCCTTTATTAAATCTGTTTCCAACATCAGCAAAGTCTCATGATAATTCATTTTTGAGAGAAAATAAATCCATCCCTGGTTCATAAACCACAGATAGCCTTTCAGTATTGCATTTAATAACAGCCTGAGAAAAGAGAATGGAGTGTGCTATGTCTCTACGCAGGCAGTTCTTAGAGACTAGAAAGATGAAGATCACTCAGGGTCTCAGATATGGTAAATAGGTAAAGACAATTTACTAGTAACTCTGGAAAGAATAATACATCTAGGAAGAGATTAGCTGGGATGCAAATGTGAGATTATTCTCAACCTGTGCTAGGAAAATGTCTCTCTTTTTCTCTATTCAACAGTTCAAAAGATGAGGTCTTTAAACATATGTGTTACACATCTGTTGAGTTAGCCTCCTTTTCCTCATGTTGATGTCAAAAACATCCCAAATTTCCTGCGCGGAATTTCATGTCTTCAATTCTGAGATACATGATTTAGCCAAAACACACACACATGCGCACACACACCATCCCATAGCAGTACAGCTAGACCAGCAAAAGAGACTGAAGGGAGATTAGCTGTCATTCTCTCCAGAAAATCACTGCCCCTGAAGAAAACCACACACTTTCTACAGGGAGACCCCTATGTTGAAGGAGGCCATCTTCCCCTGATGGAAAACTTCCTAAGCCAGAGCAGAATGTCTTCCTCCACTCACGGGCAATCGACCACAACAGATCTGTTTCCACTGTCCCTCCTGCCTGCTCCCAGTTCAGGAAGAACCAGAGACAAGGGGGAAAAAAGAAAAGTGTACTTCGTAATCAAATTAAGCCTCCATCCCCACGACACTGCAGGTCTCTGGAGCCACAAGATGTTTAAACCAACTATAAAGTTCTAGTTGGAACAAGACTAAGGTGAAAGTAGTTAAGGAATTTGCCTAAGATTTTATTACAGGAAAGGAAAGAAGAAATAGACAAGGTATGGCTAGAGGTAATGACTGAAAGAAATAAAATCTATTTCTTATTAATATCTCCACTGAGTTTGACAGGTTGTAGGTTTTTTTTTTTATTTTAACAGCAAAAACCGTGATAGTGGGACACCTGGGTGGCTCAGCGGTTGAGTGACTGCCTTCAGCTCAGGGTATGATCCCAGGGTCTGGGATTGAGTCCCATATGGGGCTCCTTGAGGGAGCCTGCTTCTACCTCTTCCCATGTCTCTGCCTCTCTTTCTCTGTCTTTCATGAATAAATAAAAATAAAATCTTATGGGGATCCCTGAGTGGCTCAGCGGTTTGGTGCCTGCCTTTGGTCCAGGGCGTGGTCCTGGGGTCCTGGGATCAAGTCCTGCGTCGGGCTCCTGGCATGGAGCCTGTGTCTCTGCCTCTCTCTCTCTCTCTCTCTCTCTCTCTCTCATGAATAAATAAATAATTTTTTTAATCTTAAAAAAAAAACCATGATAGCACAGGAAAACAAGAAAGGCCATCAAAGGGCTAATATATATATATATATATATATATATATATATATATATATATATATATTTTTTTTTTTTTTTTTTTAATCCCAGGGTGATAGAAGATGGCATTCAAGTTGTAGAAAAACCAGAACTGAGACTATCCCACCCCAAGGGCCCTGAGTCAGGTCAGGCTCATCCCAAAAGCCCTAAAGAATTCCAGAATGGAAAAAGAGCAAAACTAAGTGCAGGAATTGGCCAGGAGCCATGATCGGGGAGATTTATTAAAGAACTGCATTTAGATCCATAGTGACAGAAGGCTAATAATCAATGCTCGCCTAGAGCTGTTGAGAGAGGGTAGATTTGATTTCAAAAAGGCACAAGGGAACTTTCAAGAGTGATGAAAATGTTCTCTATCTTGATTGGGATGGTAGTTAACATGGCTAAACAGACTGTACACTTAAAATGGATGCTTTTGTTGTTTCATTTACTGGATTGTCATTAGAGCTAGGAGCCTAGCTTCCTACGAGTCTGATAGCAGGCCAGCTTCCTGGACTGGTTATTATAGATAAAGATTTGGTTTCCTGGACAGGTTACTGTATGCTGTGGGTTAAAGTTATATAAATTTTTTATAACAATATATGTATATCATTAAGCCATTGTCTATGCAGATATTCAGTCTCTCACCTAGGAAAGTTCATTTGTTAAAAGAGATTTAAGAGACACAGTAACTTGAAAGGCATGGCTCTTTGGATTCTGATTCAAACAATTTAAGAAAAAAAAGAATTTATAGAACAAGTTGGAAAATATTAACATTATCTGGGTATTTTGTGATTTTTAGGCATTATTGTTGGTTTGGGGTGTGGGCATGATGGTATTGTGGTACATTTAAAAAGGGGAATCCTGGGCAGCCTGGGTGGTCCAGCTGTTTAGCGCTGCCTTCAGCCTAGGGCGTGATCCTGGAGACCCAGGACTGAGTCCCACGTCAGACTCCCTGCAAGAAGCCTGCTTCTCCTTCTGCCTGTGTCTCTGCCTCTCTCTCTCTCTCTCTCTCTCTCTCTCTCTCTGTATCTCATGAATAAATAAATAAAATCTTTAAAAAAATAAAAAAATAAAAAGGAGAATCCTTATCTCTGAGAGATTCATACATGTATACCAATGAAATTATATAATGTCTTTGGCTTGTTTTCAAATCATTTAGGGGATACGTATAATGAAAGGGGATATAAAGGAAATGAGATTGGCCACTATAATTGGGTAATAGATATAACGGGCTCATGATGCTCTTCCCATTATTTTTTTATACATTTGAGAATTTTCATATTAAAAATTTTAGAACAACTATACACATAGAAAGAAGACCAAAAGAAAATTCAATGACATATTAAGTTGCTTATGGTTTTTAGAATTAGAGTTATTGGAGATTTCTATTATTTTCTCCATGCTTTTCTATATTATCAAAACATTTTTTTATTTTTTTTTTAAGATTTTATCTATTTATTCATGAGAAACACAGAGAGAGAGAGAAGCAAAGATATAGGCAGAGGGCGAAACAGGCTCCATGCAGGGAGCCTGATGTGGAACTCGATCCCAGGACTCCAGGATCATGCCATGGCCAAAGGCAGGCACTAAACCACTGAGCCACCCAGGGATCCCCCATATCAAAACATTTTTAAGAAAATAAAAGCTTTAGGGGTTTTCTATTTTTTTCAATGTCACCCATCCTTCAAGAGCTAACTCTAGTTCCCTCTAGGAGCCTCCCTTGGTCTTTTCCACCAAAGGTTTGCTTCCTCCACTGAGCACCTGTGAAACTTATCACTTCCTCTACTCGTCAACAATTGGCATGTGTTATCTTTGGTTATTCATTTTACATATATTTATTATCACAGTTTGGGAGGTTCCCAAGACCACCCACATGTTTAATATTTCATTAGAAGGATTCACAGAAGTCAGAAAAGCCATTATATTTACAGTTACAATTTATTACAGTAAAAGGATTCAGATCAAAATCAGCCAATAAAAAAGACTCAGGAGAGAGTCCAGGAGAAACCCCACATGAGCTTTCAATTGTCCTCTCCCAATGAACTAATGTGGGCAGCACTTACTTCTCCCAGCAATAATTCATGGCAACACAAAGTGTTGGCAACAAGGGAAGCTCACCCTAGTCTTAGTGTCCAAGTTTTTATCGGGGTTTTGTCATGTTGGCACAGCTAACCACCTGTGTGGCTGACCTTAGAGTCCAGCTCCTCCAAATGTCAAGCATATACCATGGGGCCCAAGCCCTACCTTCCTCCCACAAATCATATTGTTAGAAACATCCTTACCAGGCTAGATATTCCAACAGCTTAGAGATTACCTCCCAGGTACCAGGCAAGAGCCAAAGTTTTCTTTGGGTAAGGTTAATCCCTTACTGAACAATTGTATTACTGAACATTTAGATTTTCAAACCCATGAGAGCAGAAATATCATAAATTTCACAATATTTCTATTATTTGGCATGTGCCTTGTACAGAGAAAAAAATGCCAATCATTGAGGTCCTTGTCCCATAGATGCTTGCTTAGAGAGAATGGAGTAAGAGTCTGCTGGAGTTTAAAAGCCAGTGGAGTTAGAGCTTCCTTTTTTTTTAATTATTTATTTATTCATGAGAAACACACAGAGAGACAGAGGCAGAGACACAGGCAGAGGGAGAAGCAGGCTCCATACAGGGAGCCCAATGTGGGACTCGATCCCAGGTGTCCAGGATCACACCCTGGGCCAAAGGCAGCGCTAAACCGCTGAGCCACCCGGGCTGCCCGAGTTAGAGCTTCCTCCATCAGAAATGGATTTGATTATGACAAATCCTGTGAAATGGAAAGGAAACATCTTGAAGAATGGAGTGAGAAGGAATCTGGGATAAGAATTCAAAAGGCAGGTCAAATAGAGTACTATTTCAAATGAGGTCTGCAGACCAGCAGCATTAACAACACCTGGAAGCTCATTAGAAACACAAATTGTTAGGCCCACGCCAACCAACTGAATCAGAATCTGTCAGGTAAAGCCAGGAATTTGTGATTGACCAAGCTCTCTAGGTGATTCTTATCCACACTGAAATTTGAGAAGTACCCATGTAGAAAATAGTCATGTGTTCCTGACATCCTCTATAGGAGGGAGACGTGGACACCTTTATGAAACAGGATTGAAGAAGGTCTGAGAAGAAGCCACAAAGGAGATGATTGTACGGTAGGACACTTGGACATGGCACTCATTGAAGTAATGAGAAGTCCATGGGTTTCACAGCTGTATAGGTTCAGCTTCACTGAGGTACTCAGAGCCCACATAATTAACCAAGATGCTAGTCAGGAACTTTATGCTCTCATGAAAGATCAGATTTGGGACACCTGGGTGGCTCAGTGGTTGAGCGTCTGTCTGCCTTTGGCTCAGGGCGTGATCCCGGAGTCCCAGGATCAAGTCCCACATCAGGTTTCCTGCATGGAGCCTGCTTCTGCCTATGTCTCTCTCTCTCTCTCTCTCTCTCTCTCTCTCTCTCTCTCTCTCTCTCTCCCTTCCTCCCTCTATGTCTCTCATGAATAAATAAAATATTTTTTAAAAATCAGATTTTAGAGACTTGGTAGCAAGAACAGAGAATGGATCAAGGTCTCTATTTGAAAATGAAAGTGTTGCCCAGTAACCCCAAAGAGCCGTGTGCTGTCTCTAGTAGGGAACAGACTGAACTCCTACCAGATCTCTCTGATCTCTGAAATTAGCAATAGGATACAAATCGAGAATGTAAGTGATAAACCCACTTAATAATATTTATCAAAAAATAAGACGCAATGTTTTATAAATGCTAAACCACTCTTAGGCCTGAACCACTATTTGGTTGAACCGCCCACTCTTCTCTCTCCTCAAGCTCAGGTTTTCATTTGTATCAAGTTTATTAGGAAAAATAGACAGGAGCAGGGAAATTTCCATAACAATGATCTTCTCTCACACTGAAGACACTCTTAATCAATGAGCTGACAACATAATGGACTGTTCATTAGACCCTTCAAGAATAATAAGTTTCAGCCAAGTGAGGAGGCTCAGCCTGAGCCTGAAAATCAAGGAAACCACAGAGGAAGATGTGAAAAAAGCCCAGAAGTTGCAGCAGATCCTCTTAATAAAAGAACTGTCCAAGTGATATACATGGCATTTTGCAGAAAATGATCACCAACTTTGCAAGTATAACAAGTTTCCCTTAGGGTTGTTTTATACAAAGAAAAATGAAAAATAAAAAAAAGAAAAATGAAAAATGCATTTGGTACTTTGATTAGGTTGCCTAAAAAAACATACATTCAAAATCATATACATGTTTTAAAGAAGTATCAGTAAATTATTGCTGAGTAAACAAACTATCCCAAAACTCAGTGGCTTAAATAAAAATTAGTTATTGCTTGTTCATGCATCAGTCAGGTGGGGAGGTGACTATTACAGTCAGCACTCAGCTGAGGTAGCTCTGATCCACATGTCTCTCGTGTTCCTTGAACTAATGGCCCACGGTCTTCTCATGGTGATGGCCAAGGCTTAAGGTCAAATGGAAAACCACAATATCACCTGGCCAAGGCTCAGACCTGGCACTGTCACTTCTGTCTCATTCTAATGGCCAAACCAAAGCACATAGCTAAACTCAAAATCAAGGGACAGGTATACGTGTTCTATCTTTATGAAAGAAATCCAGGGTCACATGACAGAGAGTGTGAATACTGGGTGGGGCGAGAGTTGGGGATCAATCACACAATCTACCCCAGGGAAGAACAAGTTTTTCCCATAATGCATACTAACAAAATTTCCCCCATATGATTATACAAGGTATCTTGATTTTTTTTTCAATTATGAAACTTTTTATTTAAAAAGTGACAGGAATGTTTGTGGCTCTCATCTACCTTTCAGCCTCATCTCCATTAATTCCCTGGCTTGCACAAACCTTCCACTGCAACCCAATTGGCCAAATCATTGGTTTCCAAATGTACTCTATAATTCTATACCGTCTTGTTTTTGCTTAGAGCAGTGGTTCTCAAAGTGTGGTCCCTGGAACCAGGAGCATCAGCATCACCTGAGAACTGATCAGAAATGCAAATTCTAAGTCCTTCTCCAAGACTTACTGGATCGGAATCTCTGGCATTGGGGTCCAGCAATCTGTGTTTTGATAACACAGGTGATTCCGAGCGTGTTTAAGTATGAAAACCACTGGCTTAGAGTATCCTTCTCCCACCTCCTGCCTTCCAAGAGGACAATTGCCTCTGCTCCTATTATTAAGCCTAGTACAGATACTCCTCTGTAGAATGTTTTCTGCTACCACCACTTTGGCCAAGACCATGTCTCCATTTCTGGAGCATTTGTCATGTATTCTGTGAACTATTAATTACTTTTTCATATTACTGTGTCTTAACTTCCCAGCCCAACAGTAGATACTGGTCAGCAGGCCATTCACCATGGAATTTAGTGTAGGAGGGACCTAGGTTCCAATCCCAGCTATGCCCTTACTCACTGCATGGTCTTGGACAAGTGGCTTAATCTCTCTGAGCCTTGGTGTCCTCATATGAACATGGGATTGATAATAGTTATCCACTCCATAGTGTTGACACAAAAATGGAAAAAAAGCTACTAGATATAAATAAAGTACTTGGCATAGTGCCTGACCCATCATCAGCACAGCACAAAAATGTTAGGGCCAGAACTTGCACTTCTTCATCTTAAGCATCTGACCCAGAGCAGCTGAACACATTAAACCATTCATTAAACAGTTGCTCTGTTTTAAATATAAACAGGATTTCATTCTCTGGACTCTCTCTCTCCTGAGTTCCAAGCTTTCCTACATCATGCATTATTCATTCTCATTTCCTTCTTTAGTCACAAGAGTAGAGGTCTGAAGGAGAGTCAAGGCCTTGGGACATTATGGCCAGTGAGCTCAGTCCAATCCCCACATGCTATCTGAGAAATGTGAAGCAACGACATTTACGAGATCCAAATCCCTGTGGACATTGTCTTCTGGCCTCGTGCCTCTTTTCAATTATAAGAGGCAGTGAGCCTATTCCTCAATTTCAGAAAGGTGGACCTATGGACGTTCAGCTGTCTTATCAGTGCCATATGAGGACACAGTGATTCCCAGCATGGACGTGAACAAAATGCTAAATTATCCAAGCTAAAATCATCCCCATCAAAGACATAGACTAGAGCTTTCTGAGCTGACTCCCAGGCCTTGCTGTGTTAGTCATTGTCATCCTATACCTTCGCTAATTTGACTTCTTTGGAAAGCCCCAGAGGTTCAAGCTGAATAGATGGTGACTCATCTAAGGAGACAAGGAGAATTTAAATGCCCTTAATAAGAAAGGCATTTGGATTTGTGTACCTAAGAATTTAGAGATGTAAACTCTAGTTAAAAACATTATGGAGAAAAGATTTGTCAATTTAGCCATAATTACTTTCATTCCATTCTCAAGAAATGCTAATTATGAAGGTAGTTTTTATAAGGGAATCATTATATGTGGGGGAAAGGTTTAATCACCACGTATTTGGAGACAAAGGATTCATTTGTGGGCAGATAATGCAGATGCCAGAACAGTTTCTAGGGAACAACATAATTCTACTTTTTAAAAAATACATTACAGCAGCCCTGTAGAAATGTTTACACCATTCTGAAGGATGCCCAGACACTTGGAATTGGAAGTACCAGAAAAGGAGACAGTAATCAGTTTTTCATTTCAAAGAATGTACATTAGAAGTGATAACATCAAACCTTACCTGAACCCTGTGCTTCCAGGAAGGAGTGATGGTTAAGAAATCCCCTGCCCTTTGTCCTTTGTGCTCTGAGAAAGGACTAAGGGAAAAGGACAACCCTTCTCTAGGATATTCCAAGCTATTGGTTCACCTCCATCCTCCTTCAATGATTCCTTTATTTTATAAAACCCCAATTTTTCTCTCTTTTCTTTGAGATATTCCCCCGTTCATTGGGCATTCTCCCTATTGCAATAGCCTGAATAAAATCATCTCTATTGTCTGGAGAACTCTGTGCTTGCTAGAAGAAAAAAATATGTATCTCTGCTCATGTTTTCTCCCAACTAAAAAGCAATTAGTAAGTTGTTAAATCTGTCTCTACTTGGCACCAGGTACAAAGCTGAACGTTATATTCAATGAGTCATGTCAATGGTGTATCTACATCTAACTTCAAACCAACCTGCTTATAATCACTTTCTAGCCAGATGCTTGGCTTATCCATGCCTGTGGGTACTGCGCATTAGAAAGCTCAGCTCTTCATTGGGTGTTATGCTATATGTTGGCAAATTGAACTCCAATATAAATAAATAAATAGGGGATCCCTGGGTGGTTCAGCGGTTTAGCACCTGCCTTTGGCCCAGGGTGTGGTCCTGGAGACCCGGGATCAAGTCCCATGTCAGGCTCCCGGCATGGAGCCTGCTTCTCCCTCTGCCTGTGTCTCTGCCTCTCTCTCTCTCTCTCTCTCTCTCTCTGTCTGTCTATCATGAATAAACAAATAAATAAATCCTTAAAAATAAAAATAAATAAATAAATAAAAGCTCAGCTCTTGGTTTTTCTGGGAGCACTGCCTGGTCTTGAAAGGCAAAAGTCCTACCAGTTAATATCCTTCTCTGGTCTGGATGCCTGTCATCTTCTGGCCAAGTTCTTCAATTGCACGGGGCACCTGTTCACAGATGTTCCAGATGATGTGCTGCCTGAGGCTCCTTGATGACCATCTGACTTCCCGGTCAGGCCCTGCTGATGTCCGTCTTGTGTGAAAGACAGATTTCCCATAACACTTAAGGCAATGATTGTATTCAAGCTATTGTTATAAGGAAGGTGTCTGTTAATGAGGAATGTCTCAAAGAAAAGAAAGGAGGCCTGGCATTTTCTAGAGGCGAATAGGCAAGGACATCACCTTCCATGCTTATGGGAGGCATGAGGAAGGGTGGAGGGGGTTCTTACCTTGAGAGTGGAGTGATCATCTACAGTTAGCCCTTTGTCAGAATGCAAAAGACTAGATTTCTCAATCAGCACTACTTTTCAGAAGCAGAGGGCTCAAATAAAACTCTACATTGTTACTGGTGTCTGAGTAACCCCCCCAACCCCGCCCCACCATGTTTCCTTGAGGTAACTGGACTGAAGCTAATTGGCCACCCTAACAGTTTTTCAGCAAACTGCCTTTCAGAACGTTGGCCCTCTTCCTCACAGCAGACCTGAGACCAGACAGACCTGGTGTTTTGGTCTCTTTCCTGAAGCAAAGGCTAAGGTCCTGCAGGCTCCTGTCCTCTCTTGCCAGCTTCATACCCACCACTCTTACCCCAGAGCCAGGGAGCCTTCAATAAATGCTGAATTAAAACATTCTTTGATATATACTTACCATTCATTCATCAAGCAGAATCATTTTTAAATAGTTTCCAGCTCTGAAAGCCTCAAATCCATCAGCTGTGTTCATGTCTTACATCCTGACAGGAGACAACAACCAGAGGGCCTGTTTATGCTCCTGGTCTTCCGCTCCCACACCTGGCCCTGTGCTTATCCAATACACCTGGGGTCAACATAACACTGGGGAGACTTACTTTATATCACACCAAGGGGCAAAGGCAGAAGAAAAACAAAAGTCTCCAACAGAAGTTCAAATAAAGGGGATCCCTGGGTGGTTCAGCAGTTTAGCGCCTGCCTTTGGCTCAGGGCGTGATCCTGGAGTCCTATGATGGAGTCCCACGTCAGGCTCCCTGCATGGGGCCTGCTTCTCCCTCTGCCTGTGTCTCTGCCTCTCTCTCTCTCTCTCTCTTTCTCATGAATAAATAAATAAAATCTTTAAAAAAAAGAAAAAAAAAAAGAAGTTCAAATAAAGACCATACAACAGTCTGCATGGTGTGATTTAACAGCAAAGCCCCTTGCATAGACCCCAGAGTTTAGGCATCCGTGATTGTCATTAAAACAGCAGGAGAACCTTCCAAGGGGTCCAAAAGCTGCCCTTCCAGTACAACATCTGGGAAAACGTTTTCCTTCATGGAAAGAAGGACGCTACCTGTAGCCCCAGAGTACTTAGATGGGAGAGACAGAGAGCTCCAGCATCACACAGCCATGGAAAAGATTCTCTTACAGAGAGGACTGGAAGGGAGCCACACCTGCTGCAGAGAGCAAGGGATCCGAGCTTCAACCACTCCATAGTGATCAGGGCCTTGAGGCAAAGCAAATGCCAACAGATGGAACCATGTTCAGTGAGACTCTGAATTAGACTCAAATTATTTCCTTACCCACACAAGCTAAGGGTTGTTGCCTTAACTCTGCAGCAGGGAGAACAACTAACATACCATCAGACCCCACTTGATAGCACTACAGAGACAGAATATACGAATGGAATATAGGAGGACCAGGCCACGTCTGGGAGAACTCTGACCCACAACCCCCACAGCAGCCTTCCCAGATGGGTCAGGACCTGGCCAATGGCCACCAGCTTCCAAGTTGGGACCAAGCAGAGAAGCTGTGCGAGCACAGAACACACCACCCTGAAATATGCCTCTTTGGCATAAGGATTCTTTTGAGCTACAGGGAAATGAGAAACAGCAGCTACAGAAAGAAGCCTTTCCAGAGCTTCCCTTATCTGACTAAAGCCAGAAACTTCTGAGCAATGAAGACTGTCATAAATCTCCATCTCCCAGGGAAGTTTTATGGCCATGAAAAAGACAGAAACTTGGTGCCAAGATAGACCTGCACAAATAACCTCTTCTATTTGTTTCCTCCAACTGTTTACCTTCCACAGTTTGCTGCCCTCAGAAGCCCACAAGGCTTTTCCTTTGTCTTGTTACTTCTCTACGTATTTTTTCTTTGCTAAGATGCTGTATCAGCCCAAGTCCTAATAATGATCCCTTTCGAGCTGTTCATCACTGAGCTTTCTCCCTCTTGATGTGTGCTACATGCATTAATAAACTGTTTTTCTCTTGTCAGTCTATTAGTCTAATTTACAAGGACCCCATGGAACCTAAGATGGAGAAAGGAAAAATATTTTTTTTCTTCCCCGGTGTTCCTTGTCTATTGGAGTCATTAATAGAACCTATTTTGTAGGTGTATGGTGAGGATTCAGTGAGTTTGTGCCTTGGGTCAATGCCTAGCCCATAATAGTGCTTTGTTAAGACTGCTATTTCAAACTATTGCTATTTCAGGGTTTGTTAGTCTCAGCTTAGACTTTAGGCGCTGTCATGAAGACCTCAGCCAAAGCATGCTTCTGAGTTGTGTTTGCACACTTGGACCAGATGGGCCCTCCTGGGCAGGTAAAATCCAGTCAGGGGATTCCTAACCTGGTTGTGCTCAGGCCTGAGCACAGGCCCCTTGCAGTCATCTCAGTTTGATAGGATTCTTTCTAGATGTGCTAGGTGTCACTGTAGCAGCTAGGAAGTGAAAGCATAGGTCTGTCCCTGGGCGGCTAAGTCAAGAGTGGGACCCACGATTAGACACAGGGAGTGAAACGGGTCTCCTGACCGGAGGGAGCAAACAAAATGTTCTGTTGTGTGTTTGAGAGTGACGTGTTCTCATGTGTGGCCGGTGCTGTTATGGATGGAACTGCATCCGCACTCCAAATATGGGTAGGTGGAAATCCTGGTCCCCAGGACCTGAGAACATGACCTTGTTTGGAAATAGGGTCTTTGCAGATGTAATTAGTACTGGTGAGGTCACACCAGTTGTGGAGGGGGCCCCTACTGCAACATGACTGATGTCCTTGCTAAAAAGAAAAATTTGGACATGGGCCCACATGGAGAGAAAGCCATGTGAGGACAGCAGCTCTGCTGTCACAAGCCAAGGAACTATGGGAAGTTAGGAGAAAGGCTTGGACCAGACCTTCCCTAGAGCCTTCAGAGGGGGCCGGCCCCACTGTTATCCTAGTGCCAGGCTTCTGGTCTGCGATTCGATAGAGTTCTGTTGTTCTAAGCCACCAGTTCATAGCACTAGGTTGTGGCAGCCACAGAAAACTAATGCATTTGTGGAAAAGCTAGGTTACTGCACAGTGAATCTACACTGTCTGAAATCCCGCTCTACTCTAAAAGAGAAAATTAATAAAAATAGGAAATAAAACTTGCCACCAACCTTTAATTCACTCCATAAAGCAGGACTTCCCCCTCAGGAAGCATTGCTGGGAGTGTGCCCTGATACAGCTTTTTTGGACTGCGGCTTGACAGTATCTATCAATAAAATGCACACTTCTTTGGCATAGAAATTTCACTCCTAGGACTTGATCCCATCCACATACTGGCATTAAGTGCATAAAGATCCATGCACAAAGATATTTAATTCAGCCTTTGTCGATAACAGCCAAAACATAGGAGGAAGAAAAAAAGGAAACTTCAGGTCCTTCATTGTCTATGATCACCCCACCCAGGGCAATATGCGCAGGGTAGGCATTCCCAGCCAATCTCCACGCTAATGTGGAAAACTTTCCTGGCCTCACTGTTGGTGGAGGGGTGGAAGCAAACTATACTTCACTAAGTGTAGTGTATACCAATTCATGTTTTTAAAAAACAGTAGCAAGGTTGAGGCTGGGAGGGGGAGGGGAAAAGGAGGAGGCATGACAATAAAAGCAGAGCACAAGGGAGATCTTTGGGGCAAAAGGAGCAGTTCTGTATCTTGGCTGCGGTGGTGGTGGTCACACAAAACTACACATATGATCAAATGGCATAGAAGTACGTTGTACTAATGTCGGTTGCCTGGTGTTGACATTGGGGGTGTAGGAGCAGAAAAAATGTTCCTTCTTCCCTTCTGGGTACTTTGGCTGGTCTAATAATTAAACTGATATAAGACAGATTCCTGGGGGAAATCTGCATATGTACGGAAGCCCTATAAAAATATAAGACTCAAAGAAGTGACCAAAGCAGGAAGTTTTTATATGTTTTAGACAAAGAAACCATAAATTTGTGAAGAATCAGTAAGACAAAGGGGTTTGGGCTTGGAATAGTAAATTAGTGAAGAAGTAACAGAGTGTGTTTATACACTCTTCTCAGCCCTAAATTCTCTGTCTCTGGTGATAAGGATGCCTTCTAACTCTCCTGGCACAGGGAAGGTCCTTTTCACAGGAGAGATTTATCTCCTGATTTCAGGGAGACAAAGGAGGATCCGAGTGACCTTGCACCAGCTGTTTCTCAAGTAACTTTAATTTGCAATAATCAATATGTCAATATTTTGGGGTGGCATACCCTATTTCCTTTCAGGGGAAACTGAGTTAATGGTTTGAGGATCTTTCTGCACTGTCTCTGCAACTTCCTATAAATCTGTGATTGTTTCAAAATAAAAATGTATAAATAAAAGCGCAGAATAATAAAAAACTAGGTAGGAGACAAAAAAACAATAAAATTCTATATGTGTGTATGTATCATACGGATATGAGTGACTATAAATGAAAAGGGAATAAAAAGCACACTCATGGATTGTTGACATTCCTTAGCCCTGGGAAAGGAATGGAATTTGGGGAGAAAGGAAAACAATTTACTCTATAACTATATCAACTTTAGTATTGATAGAATATTTTACAACAAAACATGTACTATTTATATAATATTTAAAGTTACTTTTTCCAAAAAAAAAAAAAAGTCAAAGAACATCTTTTTGTCCATCTGGAAAGGACAACACTAGCTAAACCACTTTTGTCTTCCGTTCTAGAATTTAAAATAAAGTAAGTTAAAAGGAAAGATATGAGGGAAATACCTGAAATTGAAGAATATCACTTTACATATCAGCTGTTTGGTGAACAATGGGGTTTTATCTGTCCCACAAGGAGGAGATTGAACATAGTAGAGAAGGCGCAGGCCAAAGAGACCCGGCTACCCAGCCCATCATTATCATGAACACACTCTCCTGGGGCTTCCGTGATCATGAACCACTTTGGGCTAAAGCTTCCCTGTGTATTATAGGGAAGGAAGTGTTTGCTAAATAAAACAATACTACCAACAAGGAAAGAGAGAACTTGTTTTAATCTGGTTTGGAGAAACTCTAGGGACTCCTGAAACCAACTGCATACAAAGAGTAGGGGTCCCTCTAAGAGAAAAATATTACAATCACTCCCTTCCTCTTGCAAATCAGCGATGGGAGTGAAGAGGCTAGGGAGGTGGAGGGGAAGGGTGCCCCACCCAGGAAAACCTGCACTGGAAGGACTGAGTCTACTCTAATAGAAACCTTAAAAGAAAGTCTCTCTTCTCCTTTCTGCTTCCTTTAGCCTCAAAGGGCAGCAGATTACACCACCCCAAAATATCCCTCTGGCATAAGGATTAGTTTCAGTTGATTATTTGAAGAAACTGCAGACACAGGAGAAGCTCTGAAAACAGAATAGAAGTTACCCTTTTGTGAGGAAAATTGACATAAGAAAGGGGGGGCCTGTACCAGAGAGCTACTCCTAGAGATGACTTGCTCACCTAAGAGATTTACCTGCAAACTTTGTTTACCATTTCCTTCTCTCACTTACCTGTGACTTGACTTCCCCCGCTGCCTTGAAGCCCCACCCCCCATCCCTTTCCAGAGCCCAGCCTCAACTGTCTGGCAGCCTGTGGAGTCTCCTCTCTTTGCAGGGGGGGGGGGGGGCCTCCTATATGGTCCTATATGTGCATAATTAAATTTGGTGGGTTTTTTTTTACCTGCACATCTTGGGTCTCAGCCAAGAACTCTGAAGGGTAGAAGGGAAATAACCTTTCCTGCCCTACAGCATGCTCCTGTCAGGTAACCCCTTGTAAAATAATGACCGCTTTGGATTATTACAACTTGATGCTGTATCAGTTACTTTCTCACAAACTCAACAATCAGGATTGGCAAGAATTTCCCTTCAACAAAATAGAACTTTCCAGGAGGGTAATACAGGAGCGGGTTCTGCTCCCTTCCATCCTTTTTCTCTTTTTTCGAGTTTTTTCCTCTTAATGACTCGACACATCATGTGGAAGGCCGAAAACCCTCAGAACAACTCCCATTAATGAACCAAAAGACAGCATTCCCTACATGCACAGGACACCTCACCAACAGGGAAGAGCTGAGCTAGCCAACTGGCTGAGCTAGGGAAGAATTACCAGAAAACCTGAATATTGACTCTTATAAAATCAGAACTATCGTTTTTTCATAGACTTTTTTCAACCATTTCTTTATAATCATCAAAATAATGTACTGAGCACCAACTGGATATATGCCACTTTGATCACTAAGATTTGGCCTTTGACCTATAATTTCTTTTAATTAAGATACAGTTCAGGGACGCCTGGATGGCTTAGTGGCTGAGCATCTGCCTTTGGCTCAGGGCATGATCTCAATATCCTAGGATGGAGTCCCACAAAAGGGCTCCCTGCTTGGAGCCTGCTTCTCTCTCTGCCTGTGTCTCTGCCTCTCTCTGTGTGTTTCTCATGAATAAATAAATAAAATCTTTAAAAAAAAAAAAGATAGGATTCACTATGCTGCCTCTAACCTCTAACTACAACTGTTATGCTAAGCAGCTTGAACGTGAAGTCAGCCATTGAGTTCCTCAAAGGTGTACTTTGCAACCAAGACATTATCAAGGAGATTAAAAACAAGATGCAATGCTTAAAGTTAGTGACAACTAAGACTGTGTTGAGACCCACAGAGGCCTCCCCAGGCAGCCCCTGTACCTCCCAGCCTCATCTCAGAACTTCTCCCATTGCTTCCCTTAAATCTCCTCCTGGACGTTGGCAAGGAGTCATAGCCTAAATGGCCCCTCCTCGCCTCCTTTAGTGTAGAGACCTCCCGCCTTGTGTTATCCCCTCTCCGTCCCGGATACTAGCCCTTAGCACAACTTGCAGTATCGTTTTATTTATTCATTTACATGCTTACTCTCCGTCTTCGGCCCACCAGAAAGTAAGCCCCATGAAGGCAAGAAGTTTGTCTCTCGCTCCTCACCAGTACAATGAAGGATCTCAACAACGCACCCAATGAATGAACCTACTTTCAATGTTTTCCCAGCCAAGACTGGCATAAAACTTTGGAGCTTTGATTACCCATTATCCGTGTTACTAGAAAAGACCTAGAATCGCTTTCCGAGGAAAATTTTGGCCCTTCTCACGTACACTACTACAACCCCCCTCCAGGGGCAGGCAGGCCAGCCCCTAGTTCAGGCACAGACTCACCAGTTTGCTTTAAAGGATGCCCACCCTTCCCCCACCCTGCTCTTTGTCAGAGGATGACATCAAACTCACTGCCAGCCTATACTTAGCAGCACTCAGCTGCAAGAAATAGTCTTGATGGAGAACTGCCTGGAGAACATGCTATCCATTCTCTTCTTTAATTTTAAATGCAACCTTTTGAGTCAGCTAGACCCTTAGAAAGAATAACTGAACCATTTTTGCTTCCCATACAAAAGTTTTTACTAAGCTATAATTTTTCACCACACTGTTGACCTACGTTGAAAGGTGCTATGAGAAACAACCTAGGAGCTCATTACTATATATTATTATATATTCTCTCTGAATGGTTTTGAGGATATTATTTGCTACATCGCACTGGGCTTCCTATTGAAGACCCACAGGAGAAATTTCTCAGCTCTCAGTAGCAAGATAGCTATACTTCTCTGAACCACTGGTTAGTTCTGAATCTCTTTCATGCTATGAATTTTGTTTATTTCTGTGCTTTGGAGACTAAGAAGCTCATAGCCACACATTTGGGATCATACCTTGGGCACTTTATGTGCTAACCTTACTTAGGGCTTTATCGGATTTTCCATATTCTTATTTTCTTTTGACCCCAATTTCTTTACTCATTCTTTTTTTTTTGTATCTTGCTAAAATAAATATATTACTATAGAGGGTTTAATATCTTCTCTGGAACCAGATAGAGAATCTACACAAATAAAATTAATATTTTGGCAGTTTGCTACCACGTTACACAAAACAGTGATATGGGGTGCATTTGGGAGGCCTGACCTAAAATACAGATTTGGGAGCATTCCCAGGGTTTATTTTTGAGGTTCTTAAGGTCACCCCCGAGGACTACTGAGACTCAACCCAAGAGAGAAGTCCCCAGGATAATGTGTTGGAAGAGATGTCCTATGATGCCAGGAGCAAAGAAGACATATAGTGGCCTCCAACTTGAACACCAAGTCAAACCCATTAGGTTGGATCTATGAGTTGCAGCTGTTGGTTTGTATTAGAGCAGCTTCTCTATGGGGAGGTCTGTTTCTACTGTGCTCCAGGTGAGCTTCAATACTCTATTCCATCCATTGGCCCTACACCCCCGTCTCTCACCTCACTGCCCTCCAGAGCCCTTCTACTCAAGTCCGTTACCAACACACACCCCCAAAACCCTCAGCCTCTTCTCAGAACATTTCCTGCCTGTTTCTCTGGGAGTCAGATAGCCTCTAATCATATCCCTTCCCTGAAGTCAAGGCCACCATTTGAGAAAGTTCAGAGGGTGCCATTAGTACAGATGATGATGCTGTACAATGATCATTCAATATGACCATAAGGAGAGAGCCTTAGCTGCAGCTTTTCCTTCTGCACTTCACATTCCACACAGCCTGGAGGTGCTGAAGTTCTTGGGAAAAGAGCACCCATCAACGGACTTTAAAATTCCTTATGGTTTTTCACTCACTGGTCACTCCTGCCCATGCACTGATGACTTTTGGCATCTGTCTTGCTGCCTTCCCCTTCCTGCCACTGTTACAATTATTCCCAGTGATTTCAACGTTCACCTGGATGCCCCACTGCACACTCTGACCATCCCTTGGTTTCATAATCTTGGTTTTGATCATCTTTTTCCTCTACCACACCACAGCTTCACAACTGGAATCATCACCAGTAACAGTGCCATATCAAAAACTTCAAAGTCAAATTGTCTTTGACTGTTTCACCATTCCCTTTCATGTTTCTCTTCACCTTCTCTAGCACTCTGTCTCCAGTAAAGACCCCATACAGTCATTAAGCCCACCATGTTTTCATTGTCCAGAACTCTCATCCTATCCTCACTTCCTGATCCATCTATATCCCACAGTCCAGTATCAGAAACACTCTCTTCCAAATACCCTTAATTCCTTGGTTATTCTTTCCTCCCACTGTACTCACCTAGCAAAACCCCAATCCCATTTAAAGCAAGCATATAACAGAACACTTCTGGAAAGACTCATGTGGCTGGGAGGACTGGACTCGCTTCAAATTTTTATGGCCGCAAACATCAAGTGTGCACTCAATGCTGACAAGCAGTCATCTTTGCTTCCTGAATAAGTGTGCTTTCCCACTCTCTGGAATTACATCAACTAAGATGATCCAGGCCATAAATGAGCATCTGTCTGGTGCTCTCAGCAATGTTCCCCTCCAGGAGCCAAGTCGGCTAAAGATCCCTGGTGTCTTCACCATATCTGAGAAACATTGTTCCATGCAGAAGAGGGAAGAATGCCCCCCTCACTGTACCACACACTGAAGTGCAACCTCCAACCCCTGAACCTCACCAGTTCCTACAACGTCTGCTAGCAGCCACGTTCTTTACAAGGCTGACGCCAAGTCTTGGAACCTGAAATGGAGGCATATATGCAAGGCATGAGCCTTGCCTTCCTCCTCAATCCAGGTTTTCTTTGAGCTCTAATGCAAAAATCTCTCTTCCCTCCCCTCTAATCAATAGCCCTCTGCCCACCCTTTGTCACACATGCACAGACACACCTAAACACCAGGTTTGCACACACACAAACACACACACACACAAATGCATATATTCCTAAGTTTAAAGTGATGAAGAACCACCAAGGGAAAGAATTGTAAAATGTTTTGATTGGAAGGGTCAAGAGGAAGGAGATCCATGCAAAGAAAATGAAGAGAAGAATAAATATAATAACTTGAATGACTTTTACAAGACTTAGAAAGGGCAGTAGGTTCTCCTCAAATGCCAACAGAAAAAAAAAAAAGAAAAAAGTTTCTAACCACCATTTAAAAACAGAGCCAAGCTGTAATTTCATATAGTCGAATTCAACATCTAACTGGTTTCTGCCTAATACCAGTTTGAGGAATTGCCCCATTGGATAGCCATAAGCCTTCATGCAGAATGACCTCTCTCCCATCCCCTGACCCTAAACCCAAAGCCTCTACTCCAGGAATTTGGAATGAAGACTAAGAGAGGCAGGGCACCCTTACCAGAGTGGGTGTGGGGGAGTTATAAATTGCAGGAGTTGTTGGCAGTAATTTTCTAGAGACTGGGTTCCTGGCTCTCATCTATGCTGAGGCCCCATCATGTCCCTGTTTGTGGGTTCTGTCATAGACCCCAACACTCTCCCAAGGAATTCTGTTTGCAGAAACCAGCTCAAATGGATTTTGTTACTTGCAGCCAAAAGAGTAGTGATTTAAAATGATGTCTAATGAGCCAAAGAGGATTGTTAGAGGAATGTGAAATGAGAAGAGCAAAGGATCATTAAACAATTAATCAGTCAATTAAGTATGATCTGTGTTTGCAAGGGAGGAGAGGTTGCTGGAGGGTGACAGAGGAGGGACCACGGATGCAGAAGTCTCCCCAAAAGCTAATCATGTCAAGGCGACAGAAAGGAGCAGTTATTTTGAGAAAGAAAACCAGCACTGACAAATGTCTTGGGAATATGCAGAAAGGGGCCAATTTTTAAAATTGAAGCTTGAGAAGGAATCGATAGACTTATAATAAGTGGCCTGCTTCCAGGAAAGCAAAGAATCAAATAAATGACAATTGACCTTGTGCCTACCCATCAGCCAGTGGTCACACAAATCCAGTCCCAGAGATGGCCTCCCACACTTACAGCTCAGAAACCTGTTTCCAAATACCTCACAGCTAAAAACACTTTTCCTGAGAGGAGCCCAGGAAGTGACAGATGGGAATATGTTTTGCAAAGTAGTAATCACTCCTCCAGTGCAAGGGAAAGAAAGCACCATAATTTTCATCACCCAATTATCTTATTGACCATGTAGAAGACAAAAAGAGAGAGGAGGAAACTAATAAAAGAGAAGCAATTTTCTTCCTTTTTTTAAGATTTATTTATTTATTTGAGAGAGAGAGCATGAGTGGAGTGAGGGGCAGAGGGAGAGGGAGAGAAAGAATCCTCAAGAAGACTCCACACTCAGCACGGAGCCCAACGTGAGTGAGGCTCAATCCCAGGACTCTGAAATCATGACCTGAGCCAAAACCAAGAGTCAGATGCCTAACCTACTACTCCACGCAGGCGCCCCAAAGAGAGCCAAATTTTCTAAAATTAAAACAAAAACTTAACACTGCCCAGAAATCTGACTCCAAAGTTCCTATGTGTAAAGACTTTCTGTGACTTCCTGTCACCTATGGAAGGAGTCCAAAGCCTGTGTGGCCCTTTCTCCTTTGCCTACTTGCCCTGTCACCACCCTGACCTTCCAGTCTATGCACCAGCAACACCAAACACTTAAGGTTCTCCAGCTCACCACCATGGTCCCACCTCTTTCCCTATGGTCAGCATCCAGCCCATCTCCCACATTTGGTTTTCTTGCTTTGTGGGGGCTGCGGGAGATAGTCACTGTTCTTTTCACTTAAAATTCCTCTAACAATCAACTTTGCCTACTTAAACATCTCTTCTAATTAACACACTTGGGGCTTCAGCTTAACAAAAATTGCTTGAGCCCCCGTCAGCAGACAGAGAATCCACTGTTCACTATTCAGAAGGATAGTGCCCTCTCCAACCCCACCTGGCTCATTAATCTGCTTCATTTCTTCAGCCTTCAGATCATGAGTCCCCTACCCCAGGAAAACTTTGGGGTCTGTTGGGTTAGGTGCTCCACCTTTGTGCTCTGTGTTCTGCACAGTTAGACTGTGAGCCCCTTGAGCTCCTTGAGGACATACCAGGGACTAGGGCCCCCTGTGTCAGAACTCCACATGGCTGGTCTTGGGAATTTGATAAATGTCTGTTGGACACATATATGAGTTATCAAGAAGGTAAATTCTTGCTGGTGACCTATGTAATGGTTATTAATCATTGCCAACACTTTTTTAAAAAATTTTTAAACAGTTGTTCTTAGCCCATGGAATCCTATTTCTTAGCCATCACTGTCAATCAATTTCATACACATTCATCCTGCTTCAAAGTCTCTAGCACCCTCCCCTCCAGCAAAGCAGATTTTTCCAGTTGAATTTAGGGTTGCTCCATTGATCAACATCATGTTGTTACTTTGAAATGTAAGGCCACACTCTTTATTGTGGCCTGGGTGTTATCTGTTGAATGAATGCTTAATTAGAAGCTATCTTATATATTTCAGATCTCAGGATATTTTTCTTGAAAGACTGAAGTTAAAGGCCATGGTTGGCAATTATTTAAATAACAATAATAAACACCGCTTACAGAACCACACTTTAGTAGCTGGAACTGAGCTAAGCATTTTACAGGTATGATCTCATTTTATCCTGACGGTAAGCCTGAGGAATTATGGCCATATTATAATGAGGGGATTGATGTTCAGAGAGGTTAAGTGATTCACTCAATATGACACAGACGGTAAGTGGTAGAGCACACAACTAAGGCTATCAGATTCTAAATCACCCACAGGTCACATCAATGCACGCCTCAAAAAATAATGGACTCAGCACCGGCATGATGAGCACCCAAGGGGTGGTGAGAAAATTGGCTAAAAACAAATGCCTATGTTTCATTATGTTCCCACACAACTTTTTTGTTGCCCTAAAAATATTTGTTTCTTTCTTTATTATATTGTTATGTATCATAAGACTGGAAACTGGAACCTGAGGCTAGGAATGATTGGGAGAGCATTATTCCTCACTTCTCCACTGGAATTTGACATAAGGCCATATATCTAAGACCGCATTAGGAATCTCTTGAAAGCAATAAGTTTGCAAACTACATTACCAGCAGCAAAGCAAACCACCTTGGGGTTCATGAGGTCTGCATTCTCTGAGACTAGAATGCAACTATAAATCACCAAGATATATAAGGATAAGGAAGACTCCCTCTGGACGCAGTAGACAGGGGCAATGTTCTAGGCCACCCACCTGGACCTGCTATGGAGACTTCCCTGCAAATTACAGCGATGCTCTAACAAATGTGCAGTGAAACTTCTGTTCAGACTGAATGACATAAAATGGTCAAAGAAACAAGTACATCTAGGTCTGAGCATACAATCTGCTCTACTGATTCTCATCAGGGTAGATTTCTCCATTGGGCCAGGAAAAAAAAAGTTCGAAAAGCGCTGAGTGCAGGTGTTTTAAATGGATAAAAAGAACATATCAAAATTTAATGGTGGAAAATAGGTCAGCTCCTATTTTTCTTCAAGAAATAAGTCTCGGTGGTAAGGCCTTGAATGTGCCACACACTGAAAAATATTGCCATTAGAGGAATTGCACCTGAGGTCTAAGAGTTTCCTCCATCTTTGACTTTCTGTTTCCATAAGTGACAGGAAATGTGGTTTATTCGTAGAATTTCACTGCAGATTGCTTGAGGAGAGTTGACTTGAAAAAAAAAAATCTATTGAAAACAGATAAATGTTCTGTGGAAGCCAAGTACACAAATGAAAGGAAATGTCTACATTCCACTGAACTACTGACAATTTTTTAAAATGGTAGCTGTGAAGCAAGGCAGGGCTGGAGATATTGCTATATATTATACCTTGTCTAATGAATCTTGAGAACCAAAGTGAGTTAAAGGAGAGAAAGCAGAGCCATTCCAGGCTTCACCACTGACTTGTCAGTTAATAGGAACTTTCTTCTCTATATCCTATAGAAGTGCCATTATTGCCTTCTATACGCACCGTAAAGTGACTCTTCCAACAAAGAACACCACCATCCTATGAGTTGCCACATTAATGTCCTTTCCTCTTGTGTTCCATTTACACGTCAGAATGCATAAATCCCTAGAGGCAGAATCCATACTGCTGGTCGCCAGGGCCTAAGGGGAGGAGAGAACAGAAAGAAACTACTTATTGGGCACGAGTTCTCCTTATGGGGTGATGCAAATGTTTTGAGACTTGATAGAGGTGGTGATCGCACAACATTGTGAATATACTAAATGTCACTGAATTTCTTCATTTTAAAATGCTTCATTTTATGTCCTGTGAATTTCACTTCAGTAAAAAAAAATTATTTTTGCAATAAGACAAGGCATTTGCTTTATGTCTTTAAAAAAATTGAAATAGAAATCATAATACAAAAGTAAGAGGACAGTGTGAGAAATGCTTCTAATAAAAATAAAATTATGAGAGCAGGCGTCCTGTCCTCCATAGCACTCAAAAGTGAAGCATTAAATCTTTTGGATGGGCCATAATCTTCTGGGGAGAAATGGATTCAATCAAAAAACAGTGAGTTTAGTTGAGTGGGGGAAACTCCTGGTCACAATGTTCTACCCACCACCCCCTATGCAAAAAAACTAATTGCAAATGACAACACCTCTCAAGGTTCTTACTTTAGGGGGTTATGTCTGCCTCCTGTTGAGCCCTCTGGGGGTGAGAGATCAAAGCTTCCCCCCCCCCCCAACCAGATGGCTCCTCAGGTTCATAGGCATGCTACAGCCATGGCAGTCACATCTCATCTGAAGGCATAAACCTAACCTGTCTCCATACTCAGAGGCCAACTTCCCAACAGAGAGACAGACCTGAGTTTTGGTTTTGTGTGTGTGTTTAAGACTGATTGATTGATTTGAGAGAGAGAAAGAGGCAGAAGAAGAGGGAGAGGGAGAATCCTCAAACAGACACCCCACTGAGTGCGGAGCCTGACGCAGCCCAGAGATCATGACCTGAGTCAAAACCAAGAGTCAGATGCTCAACTGACTGAGCCACCCAGGCACTCCTGACACAGACCTGAGTTTTAATCAAATCAGAGAAGGTGAGAACACTAGAAAGTTTTCGCCTTGTGCTGTTTTAAGCTCTGTGAGATTTGCCTTATAGCTTGCCTGCAGAAAACTCTAACCTGAGAAAAGTATTAAAAAAGAAACAATAGGTAAGGCCCACCAGAGCTTAATACCTAACCCAACTGTAGTTCCAGCCTTTCCCAGGAGTGGAATTTAAAACCCATGAGTCAGGATCCCTGGGTGGCGCAGCAGTTTGGGGCCTGCCTTTGGCCCAGGGTGTGATCCTGAAGACCCGGGATCGAATCCCACGTCGGGCTCCCGGTGCATGGAGCCTGCTTCTCCCTCTGCCTGTGTCTCTGCCTCTCTCTCTCTCTCTCTCTCTCTCTGTGTGTGACTATCATAAATAAATAAAAAATTATTTTAAAAATAATAAAATAAAACCCATGAGTCTGGGATTTCTTGTTCAGCACTTGTGACATTATCTGCACAAGACCCCTGGCCTCCCCACTAAAGGAAGGTGACTTTGCCTGAAATGAGCCTTCTCTTTTGCTAATAACTTCCTTGTACCTCCCCATTCCTGCCTATAAAAGCCTTCTTTTTTGTGCAAGCCCTCAGAGCATGTTTCTATCTGTTAGATGGGGTGCTGCCTAATTCCAGAATAGTTGAATAAAGCCAATTAGATCTTTAAATTTGGTTGAATTTTCATTCTTAAACAAAAGGTACTGTAATGAGTGATCTATTAATATTGAATCCCAGGCCATTACTCCCACTCCTTCTGTCCCCAGGAAGTAATATCTTAGAATTTGAAACGGCCACCAGCTGGACCCCAGGACATGAACTTTACTGCTCACCTGCTTGTAACCACCCTCCTTTGTCCCACATTTTCCTTAAGCTCTTCCTTCCAGCTTATCTCTTAACTCGGGCAAAAGACCTGAGGGACATATCATCCTAGGATGGAAACACAAACTACCCCTCAAGCAATAACAACTGCCCCAACCAGGAGTTCTGGTGGGCTCAGACACCCAGACCTGTTTGAACTCAACTCCCAACCTACAGCCTCCATAGATGGAGGGACCCACAGAATGACCAGAGTGACAGCTACCTTTCCCTCATCATAATACTAAAACCTCCACCCAAGGAAGATCGTGAGCCTCATTTATGTAACATGCAATGTATGTATAGGCATGTTTCCTTAAGGCACATATGCAACCTTATGCCAGCTTCTCCATATGATGATAAGGCCCCCTATCTAAATATTCATCCTAACCCTAAATGAAAAGAACTCATACACTCTTGCTTGGGGAGTCACAGCTTTGGAAGTTATTCACCCCATGATCTCCTTATACACTGCAAATAAAGTTTCCTCTGCACAACAACTCAACTGGTGCAGCTTCTATCTGTGACTCACCAATGAGCAAACTCATGTTAGTTCGGTTACAAAACCGCTTGACTCGTAAAATGATTTAGTGAATGTGAACATAACTCTGCTGAGCATGATCAGAATGGGACTGAATTGGCTTAAGCAAGTTCAAAGCCAAATCGGGGAAAGAAACAGCGTGTTTCCTGGTGCAATTCTTGCCACATGGATGATCTAGGAGCAACACCTGAACACATCAACATTCCTTTCACATGCTCTTTTCAAGTTGAATATTTGCACAGGACAGTGGCTGGAAAATACACATATCTGAGTGCACTTAGAAAATGATCCATAATCCCTGGGTGGTGCAGCGGTTTGGCGCCTGCCTTTGGCCCAGGGCGCGATCCTGGAGATCCGGGATCGAATCCCACGTCAGGCTCCCGGTGCATGGAGCCTGCTTCTCCCTCTCCCTCTGCCTGTGTCTCTGCCTCTCTCTCTCTCTCTCTCTGTGTGACTATCATAAATAAATAAAAATTAAAAAAACAACAACAAAAAAAGAAAATTATCCATAAGCTATTATGCAAAGTTGGAAGCTGGAGCTAAATGCAAACCTGAAAGCCACATTTGTGTAGCATCTTCGTTTAGAAATTCCTAGATACTGTAGGGAAAGAAATCTAATTTGTCACTGTTGACAAGAAAACATACATGCTTCTTCTAAAAATGACTATACCTTGGGGCTCCTTTTCAGCAGATGCAGGCACAGAATGCACTGCCATACATACACTCGGAAACTTTCGGGGTTTCCAGCCAAATCTCCTAGGGTTATCTCCCTTGAGAAGAAGGAAGGAAATGAACCAAGAAAATAAATATTTGTACATCAAATTGATAACTAGAAAATCAATAAACAAAACAAACCCTAAGACTGGATATCATTATATTTGTCTTCCCCTCTTCACTCTAGAATTTTCTGCGCATCTTTGCAGAGGAATCAGAGATGGAACCCCTCAAAATAGTAAGTTACTGGCAGTCCATCTCTACTTCCCTCAAGCCGTGAACACAGCATTTCTCTGTTTAAGTATTTCCATTCACATCAAGGAACACCAGAATGATAGGGGTCTGCATTGAGATTCTTATCCAGAGACCAACCACCTGAGCTTGTGAACTCTCTGGAATTTTTACAAAACGTTGTGTTCATCTGCAATGTCTAAAGGAAGGGTTGAAAATTTCATTGGGCTCTTGGAGAAAGCCCTGACCAAAAAAAAAAAAAAAAAAAGCTGTGGACTCTTCATTTTAAACGGTTCCCATGAGAGAAAGATTGGATGAGTGGAACCTACTTTGATTCAGCCCTAGAATTGCCCCCATCTTCACCATATTTGGAGTTTCATTCTAAGTTTTGTTCAACCAATTTTTGTTGTACCTACCATGTGCCAGAATGGAGGGTAGGGCGGCAAACCATTGCAAAAATTGACGCCAGAAAATGAGGCAAACGTTACATAAGAGAACTCACGATGCAAAACCAAATCAGCTACATTTTATGTACAAGACAATGCTTGCTACAAGTCAGTGATGACAGAAGTTGACCTGTCCCACTTGAGATTTTAATTCAGATCGATTTTAGTTGAAATAAACCTCTTAAACCCTTCAGCTGTCCCTGAGTTTAACCTATACAGGTAGATACATCATTGCAAAGGTCACAATTTAAATTCACATCACAAGTCTGCAGATAGTCACAAAACTTAGTCATTAACATACTGTGGCTTCCCAAGATTCCAGTCCTACATACAATTTTCTGACAAGCTACTGTTGAGTTGTCTCACATGATGCCAGGCGGAATGAGTTTTGTCCTCTGGAATCTGCTCTAGCTAGATTTTGCCTCATCGACACAAACCCAGTAGGCACATGTCAGATCCATAAGGACATCATTTGAAAAACCAAGTTCCAGGATAGAGAATGCAGGTCCTGATCCTCAGCGTGTAGGTCTCACAGAGAGCCCCACCGCCAGTTCCAATGTATTTCTCTGGTTGGCTGCTGAGAGATTGTCTAGGACTTAGAGATGTTCCAGATCACACAGTAAGCAGCAGAGCCTGATGGGAACCACGCCGTGTTGCGGTAGCCCCAGGCCACTCTGACAATGTGCCATCCGACTTTACAGGTAAGAAGACAGAGGTACATACATGCCCCTATAGTGACTCGGTCACTCCCAGTGTTCTTCCCATTCTGATGAAGGATAGTCCGAAGAAAGGCAGGCAGGAACAGGCCCCCCCAAGAGGAAACCACCCTTAAAAGGATTTTACACTCCCCTGGAAGGATCCCTTCTCGCTTTCCCACGCTGATGGGTACATGACAAAAACCTGATTGGGTAACAGGTGAATGGAGAGTTCCTAGATTAAAACAGCTCACCAACAAGCCCATAAAGAGCCCTAGACTTAGAAACTCTGGTGGCAGCCCTCTGGGGTCCCCTCTCTCTTCCAGAGCTTTGGACTATTGCTCAATAAATTTTGCTTTGCTGCCCACTGTGCTGTCTGGTCTACGTCTTCATTCTTGGAAGCTGCCTGACCAAGAACTGGGCCCTAAAGGAAAAGAAATCCCGTAACCATTCCTCCATAACTATGAACCCAACCGTAGCAATGAGTCAACCCAAAGGCAAAAGTCCCAGATCAGCCCCCCGCAGGACAGGGAGGCAGGACAGGGAGGCAGGACAGGGAGGCAGGACAGGGAGGCTGGCCGCATTTGGCTTTCCTTCCCCTCACCCCATGCGGTCCCTCTCCTTTCCCCGGTTAACCATTCTTAGGGCCAGTGCCCCGGTCCTGAAACCGGCTCCACCCCCTGGTGTGTCGCCATCAAGGTGCCTTGGGGCATGCTCTCTGTCACTTCCAGGGCCACCAAAGACGTCCTCCACAACTAGCCTTTTCCCCTGTTTCCCCAAGTAGCCTGTGTGCGTCTTCTCAGTGACCTTGGCCACCACTGAGCCTTCCCATTTGCTTCCCAAGGGGAAGCAGGGAGGGCGCGGATAATCCGCTCCCTGCCTTGAAGCCTGGGGTCCAGCGGCTCCCGCCAGCCTCTGCTCCCCCAAACTCGGCACTGGGCATTGCCTCCTTTTCTGCCTCGGACCTTGCCAGGGGGATGGGAGCTGCGCTGAGAGCAGCAGCACGGCGGGTGAGCGCAGCGAGGCTGGAAGCCCTCCAGAGGACAGGCTCGGCAGGGTGCACGGGGAGGCGACACTTTCAGGGCGGGGGGGGGGGGGGGGGGCACCCCGCAGCCGCCTGCCTCCCCCGGCCCCGCGCTGTCACCCGCGGAGCAGCAGTCGGCGCGCACCTGCCAGAGTTTTGCATCTCATCAGACCCGCCCCCGGGCCAGAGGCGCAGGTGGCAAAAATAAAAAAGGACAAACACCCCCCCTCCCCCCCCGCAAAGAAAAGAGAGGGAGAGAGAGAATGCAAACCAAGAAACAGACTGTGAAGTATAGAGAACACACTGGAGGGGCCAGAGGGGTGAGGGGTGCGGGTGGAGGGGATGGGGGACACAGGTGACGGGGGTTAAGGAGCGCACCTGTTGTGATGAGCACCAGGTGATGTATGGGAGTGTTGAATCACTATATTGCCCACCTGAAACTATATTACACTGTGTGTTAACTGGAATTTAAATAAAAACTTAAAAAAAACAAAAACGGACAACCCAGGTATGCCTCGTGCAGGAGTCTCCACGCCGCTCCGTGCTCTTCAAAGGCGGAGGTAGCTGAGCTCGGGCTGGGCGCTGTCTTCCCGGGGTGGGGAGGGGGCGGCGGGGGGGAGCAAGCCTGCAGCGCGGTGCCGACCACCTTGCAGCTCCCGGGCCTGGACGCTCCCAGCCCCGACCCGACTCGCCCGCCGGGATTCGCGCCCCCTCGGGCGCCCCCTGCTGGCCGCTGGCCGCGCGCCAGCTCAGGGTCCGTCCGTGCGTGATCCTAACAGCGTCCGGTCCGCGGGCCGGGGCCAGTGGTCAGGGGACAGCACTACCTTTCACTTAAGAAAGGCACAGGCACTTGGAGGGATGAGCACTGGGTGTTATGCTAAATGTTGGCAAATTGAACTCCAAATTTGAAAAAAAAAATTTTTTTTGAAAAAAAATAAAGGCACAAGGCCTTTTTGTGCAAAAAAAAAAAAAAAAAAAAATGGATTCTTTTGCAAACAACTGGCCGATTCCAAAGAGAAAAATGCGGCTTATTCACACGATACACAAGGTCTGAGTGGAATGGTCTGGTTTACGTGACACTACGATTCTCAACTTCAGTTGTCACTGTCAGACAAAACCCCAAATTCTCCAAGCTATGTTAACCTGAGGAACACTTCCTTGTTCCTCCTCAGCTTGTGTTCATACGTCACAGAAATCAACCTACCTTTCAGCCTTTTCTGACATAAAGAATTGAGAACAAGACAAAGCGAATATACGGCTTGGTAACCCCTTGTTATGGGTTGAATGGAGTCCCCCCAAAATTCATACGGTCAGGTGCTAACCCCCAGTACTCCCGATTGCGACCTTATTTGGAAATAGGGTTATTGAAGATGTCATTAGTTAAGATGAGGTCATAGTGGATTGGGGCGGGCCCATAATTCAATATGACTGGTGGAGACATTTGGTCACAAACATACACCCAGGGAGAAGGCTTTGTGAATGTGAAGGCAGAGTCTGGGGTGATGCATCTAAAAACCAAGATATGCCAAAGATCACCAGCAAACCACCAGAAGCTAGGTCAGAGTTCTAGAACAGAGTCTCCCTCCCAGCCCTCAGAAGGAACCAACCCTGCTGACACCTTGATCTTGGACTTCTGGCCTCCAGAACTGTCAGACTATTCCTATCCTTTAAACCCCCCAGTTTGTGCTGCTTTGTTATAGCAGCCCTAGCAAACCAATACATGCTTGCACAGCAAGAAAGTGTAGAAGGTTGAAATAGAGGGTGATTACTCAGGTTCTGTGAATATACATGGACTCGTTCCACAAAAACTTTCGGGTACCTGCCTTGGGTAGGTATCTGCTCCATCCTGGGGCTACTGTGGTCCCAGCACCCAGGCCCTCAGGCCTTGGAACTGAAGGGTCTACCACCAGGGTGAGTGTTTGGGAAGGACAGGGAGCCGTGAAGAGCTCAGACATGGCCCAGGAGGGATCTGCATGTAACCAGCAGCAGCTGCACACAACCATGGAGAGCCAGGGGTGGCCAAGGCAACACATCATCAGGCATCTGGCATTGACAGAAGAGGCTCTTGCCATCTTTATATCCCCACTACAACATTGCCACCACAAAATTAAAAAGGGAAAACATCATCTGGGAGCAACTGGCATGACAACTTCTCTTGTTGGAAAAGATATCTTGCTAAGGGGCACCTGGGTGGCTCAGTCGGTTAAGCATCTGCCTTCTGCTCAAGTCATGATCCCAGGGTCCTGGGATCGAATCTTGCATTGGGCTCCCTGCTCAGCAGGGAGTCTGCTTCTCCCTCTGCCCTTCCTCCTGCTAGTGATCTCTCTCTCTCTCTCACTCTCACTCTCTCTCTCAAATAAATAAAATCTTTTTTTAAAAAAAAAAAAAAAAAGATATCTTGCTAAGAATTTGGCTTGGGCAACTATAGTGAAACCCCAAAGCTTATAGTCCAGTAAAACTACAGTGTCATTAAACTGCTTGCAGGTGAGAGCAGGGTCTATTAATAGAGGTTTTTCTTCCCGCTGAGCTCTGCAGAGGTGGGGCAAGAGAAAGGAGCCTGGGGACAAGATTGAACCCTCTAATTGGGATTTTTAAATTGTTTATGGGGCAAGGGTGTGCTTAAATTCTCCCCCACCCCCGTATCCCCTGGGAATGTTTTGGTGACTGTCCCATTGTTCCCTGGTGTTTTGAGTGCTTAGTGGGGGCAACTGAGTGAAAAGGAAAAATGAACTGCTGACAGTAGTTTAGCCCAGAAATTATTTTATAATACTTTATCATCACTCTGATTGCAAGTCATATGCACAAGGAGAAACACAGTCTGACTCCTTGTAAAAACCATTCCCTGAAATAACAAATTGCCAAGACAGCAAGACACTTGCTACATTCTTACACTGGCCCCTCTGGGGGCAGGGAGGCTTATCTTACTCAGGTCTTACAAATATCATTTAGGATGTGGAGCATCCAGCTCATTTTAAAGATGAGGAAAGAAGGCTCAGGAGAGCCCAAGTCACTTGGTAAGCAGTGCAGTGATGTGCCACAGGACCTGGTTTCTCCCCTAACCACCTGATACCCTTTGCTCCAAATCATGCCTGCCCAGCCCCTTCATGCCCCACGGGCAGTCCACCAAACAGGGAATCACAGACCATGTGGTTTGAAAAAAAACAGCCCAATAAGTTTCCTGGGAGAAAGAGGATAGTTGGATTGGTTATAAGATTTTTCTAAAACGAAAGACCCTTGTGCTCATGGATTGAAGTCTAGTTCTCTCGGTTGGATCACACCCCCAGAAGCACTGCGAACCTTGTCCTTTCTCACTTCTAGACTCATACAGAAAGATGATCTTCAAAAGTTGCTTTTGTCACATCTACCCAAATCTCGGTTCACAGGTGATGATTTTACAGCCCAAAGGAGCCCGCATTTTTCCTTAAGGGGCAGAAATCTCCTGAATTCCCAGGTTTTTTATTTTTTATGTTATATGATTTTGATTCTAAACACATTGAGTTGCATTCAGTCTTCAGCCTGCTGAATTATATTTTCTTAAAGTTCATGAACTACGGTTTATATACAATGAAATTCTATATAGCTATTAGAGAGTGCAGTTGATCTATATATACTGAAAAGAAAATATGTCTACAGTATGTCAAATGAAATTAAAAAGAACAGTATATATAACAGGCACCTATTTTTATTTTAAAAAATAGAAGATCAGTATATACATATCAGTATATGTAAAGATCATATATATATGTCTACAGTATGTCAAATGAAATTAAGAAGAACAGTATATAAAACAGGTACCTATTTTTATTTTAAAAAATAGAAGATCAGAAGGTACAAGACTTTCACATAACCATACAATAGTGAAAATTGGGAAAGAAGCCCCAAAGGACAGGGAGTTCTGTGGTCAGCTTTCCACTGAGCCTCAAGGGAACAGCCTGAGAAATTGTTGTTCAGCCAATTGGCCAGTCAAATGGGCATGGTCAGTCTTTGGCTCACTAAGAGTTGTTACCATGAATGCTGGGCTTCATCAACAGATTTTTTGGCATGTGTTGAGATGATCCTAAGACTTTTCTTCTTTAACATGTTAGTATCATAATTTGTATTAATTGATTTTATAATGTAAAGTCAAATCCAACTCATTCATGATGGACACATTTAATTGATGTGAGATTTTGCTTGCTAATATATCCCTTAGGATTTCTATAACTATATTTATGAATGATTTTCCATTCCCATTCAGTCCTTATCAGGTTGTGGAATCAAAGTTATCTGTGTCTCAGAAAAAGAGTATTGTTCCCTCTTTTGTCCCCCTTTTATACTCTGGAATAATTTGTATAAAACAGGAAATATTTATTTCTTGAATATCTGACAGAGCTTGTTAGTAAAACCATCTGGATATCCTTCATGGGGGAATTTTTAACAAATGGTTCCATTTCCTTAGATTAGAAGACTATTCAGTACATACTTCTTCTTGAATCAATTTTGGTGGGCAAATTTTTCCATTTCATCTAAACTTTAATTTTTATAGTCATAAATGGTTTATATTATCTTATTAAATCTTAATGTCTTAATGCCTATATTTCTCACATTTTTATTTTCTTTTTTTAATGTATTTATTCATAGATACAGAGAGAAAGAGAGAGAAGCAGAGGGAGAAGCAGGCTCCACACAGAGAGCCCAATGTGGGACTCGATCCCAGGTCCCCAGGATCACACCCCGGGCTGCAGGCGGTGCTAAACCTCTATGCCACCGGGGCTGCCCATATTTTTATTTTCTAATATTGTGTTTCTCTTTTTTTCTAGATCATTCTTACCAGAAGTTTGAAATTTTTTTTTTTTTAGTCTTTTCAAAGAACCAAACTGGCTTTGTTGATCCTCTCTATTAAAAATGGTTTTCTATTATTACTGTTAATATCTGTTCTTGTGATATTGCTCCCATCATTCTGATTCTTCCTGTGAGTTATTCTACTTTTCCTCTACTAAATTCAAGTTAGTTCATTAATGTTGAGCCTTTTGTAGTATATTAAATATCACTATATTAAATATAAAATACGATATATCACATTCTTATATATGATATAGAAATCTATAAACTATTTTAATATGTTAAATTCTATTAAATATAATATATTAAATACTTAACACTATCAATTTTCTTCTAAGAAATACCTCTTAAATCTTTACACTTTACCAGTTCCTCCTGTGTCACTTAATCCAAGGAGTTGTGGGGCAGCCTCCTCAGTAAGGCTGATGTCAGGGCCTCCGGAGTTTCCATCAGTGGCCCCCAATTGCTATGCCAGACCCCAATACCTGCCCTCCCCCTTCCTTGCTAATTGACCCCCCCCCCCAGTTTTGTTCAGATATGGAGTGTCCTTGGCTTCATGGGCTGTCCCTATTATTAGGGGAATGCTGATTACTAAGCCACTATAGGAATCCAGTTTCCTCTGCAGTGATTGGTACCAAGGTGAACATGTGGCTCAATTCTGGCCTTAAGGATTGAGGGAAAGTCAGCTGGGGTGGATGCCAGGGACTGAGAGACAGGTTTTCCTTTATTGTGAAAACAGGTGCAGGGGAGAAGACTCTACTGCCCTTTTTGAATGTTGTTACATACAGAAATGGGACCTCCCAAGGCTATTTTTGCAACTGGGAGAGGAAAAGTTACCCACAAGCTGAGAATGGCAGAGCTGAAAGGTAGAAAGCAAGAGGGTGCGATGATGTCACTGAAGCCCTGTGTCTGCATTTCTTGTTGTGTAAGATAAGAAATCCCTTATTATTTAAGCTCCTTCCAGCCAGGGCTTATTATTTGCAGCTGAAAGTGTCCTGTAGGTACCCCATGAGGCCAGCCTCCTGCTTGCTGAATGTCATTTGATGGCAGAGAGTTTGTTAGTGATATGGCAATGTGGTCTTCCAACACGTGGCAATGAATCAAGCAACTGGAAAAGATATTCATGTTATTATTGTACTGTTTATGTCATCTTAGGAAAAGTGCAGTATTCTACATTGTTCTTTTGTTCTTAAGAACTCAAGAAAAGTTTTCCTCTGTAAATTCATGGTCAAAATGATAGATGGTCAGAATAAGCCTATGAGTGGAGGAGAAAAATAAAAACAATGAGGTGCCTGCCATCCTGGCCACCTACCATTGTGGCCACCTGCCATTGTGGCCATCCGGAGCAGTCTTTGGAAAGTCATGCTGCAAGCAAGTCATATCCAAGTGGTCTGGAAGATGGGCACTGTCACTGTGCACACACGACCCTCCCTGCTAAGCAAATACAAGTGCATTGAGGAAATCTTGGCCAAGCACTCGCTTCTGTGGGAGATGACATTTCCATGTAAGAACGCATTTGCATAAAATTTTTAAATAATATCTTTAAATTGTATCATTTAGGATCCTTTGGTTGCAAATGACTTAAAAAAATGATCTCAAGAAGGGAAAAAGGGGAACCTGCTTAATGGTTCACTTGCGCAAATCAAAGTAAGGTGTGTCTGGATGTCAGGATATGAGCACCATCAGGACTTCCTCCTCCTCTCTCTGGTTGTCTCTGCCCATCTCCAGTGTCTTGGACAAACTTCTCCAAAGGGCTGTCATCAGAGTGGCCAGCAGGCCCGTCATGACTCTCTCAAGCAGAAAAGTGAGAATATCCCCCAAAAGCTCCAATTAGAAACTCTAAGTGGGGACTCAGACTGGCCTGGGTTAGGTAACATGATTATCATTGGACCAATCACTATGAGAAAAAAAGTATCGTGGCTTGAATTGTGTATCTCAAAAAGACCTGTTCCAGCCCTAACTCCAGGTATCTGTGAATGTGACCTTGTTTAGAAATAAGGTCTTTGCAGATGTAATCAAATTAAGATGAGGTCATATGGGATTAGGGCGGGTCCTAATCTAGTGATTATTCCCCTAATAAGATGAGGGAAGTTTGAGCACAGAGATACACACACAGGGAGAACACCATGTGACAACAGAGGCAGAGACTGGAGTGATGATGCACCCACAAACCAAGAAATGGCAAGGATTGTCCACAACTCCCAGAAGCTAGGGGAGCTGTAGGACAGTTTTCCTTCAGAGCTTCCAGAAAGAGCCAACCCTGCCAATACCTTGATTGGACTTCTGGTCTCCAGAACTCTGAGAGAGTTTCTGTTGTGGTAAGCCACCTGTTTTGTGGTGTTTTGTTATAGCAGCCACAGGAAATTCATATAGGGAGATAGTGGTCAGGAGGGCTAGGTACTCTGAAGAGAAGCCCCCAAGAGGGTAGGAGGGGAGGAAAGGGCTGTACCCCAAAGAAGAGAGAAGGGCTCCAGAAGGGGTAAAGGGTGCTGGACAGACAAGTATAGCAGCTACTACATTAATATACACTGTCATCACCTCTGGCTGGATTTCTTACAGGTGACGAGAAAGGAATATGGTTTTGCATTGCAGAAAATACTTATTCCTTCTTCAAAGACATTACAGATTCCTTTACCCAAAGTCAGGAATTTATCAGTCACTCCAATTTGAACAGTTTTATTCTGTAAATAAGGACTGAAATAGCTTAATTTGCCTTGACACTCAGGGAGCTCATGGATTCATTCAGTTGTGCAATTCTGCTGTAAGAAATGTTTTATTAATTACACCAAGGTACATCAAAAATTAAAAGTTACGTTCCTGTGGAGCACATATTCAATTTCAGTTACGTATCAGATTTAACCTTTTATCTTGGCCATAAAATTCAAATTATGCATCAAATATAATAAAGATCTATTTTAATGAATTTAAATTAGTTGTCACTTGAACATGCTTTTAAACTATTTGTAATTGATAACATGCTTTTATGAAATGATCGGTCCAAAGATGTAAAAGTGTTACTTATAAAGAGTAATCTTTGAGCAGACACTATGAGATAGATGGCCTTGTGCTTAAAGATTCTATTTCAAGGCAAGTCCACTGCAGTTAGAATTCTAATGAACCACACTGAGAGAATCCTTTAACAGCCTGGGTAGAAAGGAATGTTCTCCACCACCATACTCCCTTTTAAAGTGCAGAGCTTGTAAGCAAACGAAGGAACGTTAAAGGTTAGGGAATTAGCCCTGTGAATATGCATTCAAATCAGTCAGCAAACATCGAATCTACAGAGACCTTACAATAGCGAATGTGTCATGTGTCAAGTGCTGCTTAATGTACTCTGTGGGTATCATCCAAGGCAATTCCCACGACCCCCTATGGGGTGGGTACCATTATCCCCCATTTTACAGAAGTAAACTGAGAAACAGAGAGGTTTTGAGGCTTTCCCAGCCCACCCAGCTAGCAAAGTGCGGGGCTCCAAGATTCTGACCTAGAACCAGAGTCCATGATCACCACCCGCCTGGGACACACAGATCTGACCTCCAGCCCTCAAGGGTCTCATGAGGTCTTTGATGAGATAAAACCTTTCCACATGAAATCATAGTCAACAGTGCTTGATGGCAAAGGGTGAAATGGTTCGTACAGAAGTCAGTCCTCCCAATCAGCAAGGTGTTTGACAACCCCCGCATGGGCAGATGGGAAAGGAGGTTAGAAATGTCCTGGAAGAACCTAGAGGATAGATGGAACTGGATTAAGGTGAGCAGGATTTGGATGCTCACCACCCAGAGAAGAGTCACTTTGTCTCTTCTTTGCCACAGGACAGAGTCATCTGTTTCCACAGATCATCAGGAAATATATGGTAAAACCACCCAGGTGAAGAGGTGCAAACCCCTGTAACTAGGGTCACCAAATCACCCTGGTTGTTCTGGACTTTCCCAGTTTTAGCATTCAAGTCACAAGCCCCAGAGATCCTGTGAATCCCAGGCAAACCAGGATGGTTAGTTACCCTGCTTGTTAAATTCTAATAGGAGAAAGACAGCTTTTTTAAAAGAAACAGTTTAAAACAAAGCTTATGCTATGCATGTAGAATTTTACAGTAGATAGGTGACCCCTCAAAAGACTAAAACTTTGAACTTGACCTCCTCTGGACAGTGCTACATAGAGGCTGTGGGATCTTAAGACAGTCACCCCATCACATCAGGCCCAGTTTCCCTACCTATAAAATTAAAGGTTTGAAATTAGGAGCTCTTTAAGGTCAACTTCAAGGCTAATGACCAATCTATTATTCTTTTTTTTCCCCAAAGATTTCTTTATTTGAGAGAGAGGGAGACTGTGACAGGAGTTGGAGAGGCAGAGGGTGAGAATCTGCAAGCAGACTCCCTGCTGAGCACAGAGCCCATGCAGGGCTCAATTCCATGACCCATGAGATGACAACCAGAGTCAAAACCAAGAGCTCGATGCCTAATCAACTGAGCCACCCAGATGCCCCCAACTATTATTCTTGAGTTAACAGCAGTGCTCAGAAAGCCCCCTGACCATAAACACACACACACACACACACACGCACGCACGCACGCACGCACGCACCTATACAAGTACGTACCTATGTATATCTATTCAAAGTTTTCTTATTTAGGGGAAAAGTCTCATGTTATATATTACCTTCCATTTGAGATGTGAATTAATAGGAAATATACTCAGTTAAATTTAGTACTTGGAGTTGTTATTTTTTACCATGATTCTTTTAGAGTTTTACTGTTTCCTAATTTTACTCTCAACGAATTTTAGAAACACTGGGGGGAAATACCTTCAGAATAAAATCATCGATAAAAATCAAAAGGTAGTTTTCATGAATAGTAACCTTTGTCTCCCAGATGTGTGCCTTGGGAAGGCCAGATGAGCTCGGACAGGGGAAAAGAAACAACAGGAGTTCTCTGGATCCAAATAGTAAGGCCCTGTTAAAAGAGCTACCGCACAGCTACTTGAAGGCAAGGGTAGAATTTGTGAAATGGAGTGGTTGGTGAGGAAATGTAGTGTAGAACAATGTAAGTCAACAGAAATCTATTAGCATGTCGGCCAAAAAAAAGAGATGTGGCTTAGCAAATCTAAGCATAAGCAACTCAACTTTAATAAGTAGAATAAAATGGTTGTAAATTCCCCCATTTTCCATATTGATGTTGGGGAAGGGGACAACCTAGGTTCAGATAACTTGCCAAGTAGTATATCATGCGACCCACACCTTTCTTCTGTGCTTTGCTATGACTTGACTCTGGCTCAGTGTTTTCCAAAGGATCACAGGGTCAACCCCATTAATCATGTCTTTGTCTCCTGAAATAGACCATAGGCTCTGAGAAATAGATTCAGACTATGAACACTAGTGCTCTTCTGACCTGACTCAGCTTTGTACTCAGCTCCTGGGTTCAACCTGCTGCTGTGGAAGGCAGATGGCAAGTAAACACACAATTATGTTGTCCATGTTGTCCTATCCACCCAAACTGGGATGCATCACAGGGAGGATCACACTGTCACTCAAAGACGGCAGAATTGGACTTTAGGCATCTGGTAAACCAGGAAATAAATATTTTTACTTTTCATATCAGCAAGTGGGAGGTACCTCATTTTTCTTTACCTGATAAGAACTCATTCTGCAGAAAAACTGTAATTTAACCCCTAAAGTGCCATTGCTAATGGGTAGCAAGCACCAACTCCCTGCCATTTCATATCTCCAGGCTCAGTGTAAGGGTCCCCTAAATACAGAGGTACTCCTGAGTGTGGCTGCCACAGAGCATCCTTATGGGAAAACTTAACTTAAGGTTTAATTTCAGCCTAGAAATTCTCCTTACTGCAAATGGAATCATCAGTGTGATGTAGGATGCCCCAAATCACACACCTGCACCAGTCATCCTTTCAATAGAGTTTTATTTCTGAGACACTTGAGGCTTTTTATTCTCCTAATACAGTATCTTCCCAAATTCAGTCATTTAAGACAACGTGGCACTTACAAAAGGATAAAGATAGGTATCAGTGAAACAGAATATTGTTCACAATTAGATGCTCCCATATATGATCAGTTGGGTTTTAACAAAAGTGCCAAGACAATCCAATGGGTTAAAAAACAATCTGTTCAACAAATGGGCCTAAAACAACTGCTTATCCATATGCAAAAGAAAAAAATTTTTTCAACTTCAAACTTTACCTCAGACAACAGAGAATAAAATACCTCAAAATTGATTATAGCCCTAAATATGAGAGCTAATATGATAAAACTTCTAAAAGAAAATATGGGAGAAGATCTTAGGGTTTGGCCTAGGCAAAGATTTCTTAAGTAAGACTCAAAAAGCAGGAACTATTTTTAAAAATTAATAAATTGGACTGCATCAAACTTTAAACCTTTTGCTATTCAAAAAAATAAAAAATAAAACACCGTTAAAACAATAAAAAGGCAAGCCACAGACTAGAAGAAAATATTTACAAAACTCATACCTACCCAAAATATATAAAGAACTCTTATAACTCAATAAGAAGGCAAATGGGCAAAAGATTTGAATAGACACTTCATCAGAGACAAGACATGAATGGCAAATAAGCTCATTAATCATCAGGGAAATACAAATTAAAGTCACAGTGAGATGGGGCACCTGGGTGGTTTCGTCAGTTAAGTGTCAGACTCTTGGTTTCAGCTCAGGTCATGATCTCAGGGTTTTGAGATGGAGCCCTGTGCTGGACTCCATGCTCAGCTTAGAGTCCGCTTGAGAGTCTCTCTTGCTGCCTTAACACACCCCTCCCACCACCTACACACACACACACACACACACACACACACACACGTGCTCTCTAAATAAAATCTTTTTAAAAAAAAATAAAAAGAAAGAAAGAAAGAAACAGAAAGAAAGAAAGAAGAAAGAGAAAGAAAGAAAGAAAGAAAGAAAGAAAGAGAAAGAAAGAAAGAAAGAAAGAAAGAAAGAAGAAAGAAAGAAAGAAAGAAAGAAAGAAAGAAGAAGAAAGAAAGAAAGAAGAAAGAAAGAAAGAAAGAAAGAAAGAAAGAAAGAAGAAAGAAGAAAGAAAATCACAGTGAGTTACCACTACACACCCATTAGACCTGGGGCTGGAGGTAGAGAGGCAAATGCAAATTGGACATAATGAGAACAGTCGATCTTGATTCATGGTGGTGGTGTTGTGTATACATTCACACTTTCATACTTAAAACTGGTGCCATTTATTTGATGTAAATTTACCTCAATAAAGTTAGTTTTTATTTTTTTTAATTTTTATTTATTTATGATAGTCACAGAAAGAGAGAGAGAGAGAGAGGCAGAGACACAAGAGGGAGAAGCAGGCTCCATGCACCGGAAGCCCGATGTGGGATTCGATCCCGGGTCTCCAGGTTCGCGCCCTGGGCCAAAGGCAGGCGCCAAACCGCTGCACCACCCAGGGATCCCCTAAAGTTAGTTTTTAAATAAAAAGGAGGGAAGGGCAGCAATTTCCCAGAAAAGGCATTAAAATACATACTGGCAACAAATTGAAACTTCTTCTCTGAGCTAATCAGAGAACCGAAAAGAATTAAAAAGAGAGGACATTTTCATTATTTGAATCGTCTTCAATGTGAGATTGAATCAACTGTGAGAACGCAGTGAGAAACATCATCCTCTGTTAATTTTGACTATCTCTGGAAAGACCTCTGAAACCCGTTTCTGGTTCAGGTTTCAATTATCAGCCAACAATTTAGCAGGAATTAGTTGACAATCATCTAAGAGGGCAGGCTTTGTAGAGACATAGAACAGAAAAAGCTACAGTTTCACCAGCTTCCAGAGAGCACCCCCCAGGACCTTTGGCATGGAGAGAAGTGAAGAATCCAGGGGGAAAAAGAGAGAGAGAGAAGTCCATCCTCTTAGGTGCTCAGAGAGTTGACTCTTTTGGTTTCCCTTGGGACAACCTGGACCCATCAGGGTGGAGGAAGAAACATAGCAAATGAATGTGTGAGAATAAGCAGCCATGGTGGCCAAAGGGGTACTATTTTCAGACCCCCCCTCTGTCAAGGGCAAGGCACCAGGTTGAGAGTTCACATGGAGGCACCTGTTCTTTATGCTGCAACATTTAAAGTTATAAATCAAGCTATCAAACTCCTAAATGAAATGTACGTTATCCCCCTACTACAAGTATATCTTAATAATGATAAAATTGAAAATACATACCAAGTTAGACTTTTATGTAACTGAAAGTTGGCAAAATGTCAAACACAAGTGGATTTATGATATTGTGTGTCAGGGTGTTTGGTCAGCGGGGCTAGTGGTGTCTGATAAGCAATAAGATACACATCACTCATAGATGATGTTTATTTCATAAACTGTGTTTCTTGACTTCATTTCAGGAAAATCATAAATATATTTTTACCATCAAGATTTTCACATCATTTGTATGTTACCAATAGCAATGACCTAAATGCTTAAATAATCAAAATATAATAATACTCAACAAATACAAAATTGGAAGAAATTTTCATTAAAAATGTCAATTAAAAGAAAATTTTAGGGGCGACTGGGGGGCTCAGTCAGTGTAGCATCTGCCTTCAGTTCAGGTCACGATCCCGGGGTCCTGGGATGAAGCCCCATTTCAGGCTCTCTGTTCAGTGGGGAGCCTGCTTCTCCCTCTGCTTCCCCTTGCTTATGCTCTCTCAGTCTCTCTCTCTCTCTCTCTCTCTCAAATAAATAAATAAAATCTTTTTTTCTTAAAAGAAAATTTAGAACTTAAAAATTAAAATGATTTTGGGGCACCTAGGTGGCTCAGTTGGTTAAATCTCTGACTTTTGATCTCGGCTCAGGTCTTGATCTCAGGGTTGTGAGTTCAAGCCCTGCCTTGGGCACCACGCTGGGTATAGAGCCTATTTTTTAAAAAAAAAATTAAAATGATTTTTATGCTTCATTTTTTAAAAAATTAAAATGATTTTTATGCTTTTAGCTAGAAGTTATTTTTCTTCTAAAACATTTCAGAGTGTGTGCGGAGGAGGGAGTATGTGTAGCCAAAATAAAATGTTTAATGAATGAATATAAAATTTTTAAATCGAGAGTACTTAACACTGAAAGTTTTATTTAATTTTTTGAAAAGGTAATCATTGCTAATTAAGTATATTTTATAGAAGCAAAACTATTCATAATTTTAGCATTCAATTACCATCTAGTTGCCTGTATGAAAAACAGACATCATACTTTGCACGTGTATATTTAGATCTACATATATACAAATTGAAGAGTGGTATGCATTGTTTTAATATTGCAAAATATTGCTCAGCTGCCTTGTGTTTGCTGCTGCAAGCACCGTGCTAATTTATGAGTTCCTCTGGAACCAAGGATTGGAACACAAAGAGAAGCTGGAAAATGAACGCTTGGCACCGCTGGGAAGCAATAACTCTTTCTACAAGAATCTATTGTAAGTTAATTAAAGATAAATTAATTAAATTGTCTTTTCTTTACCTTAGTGCTCTGCTGCTCAAATCATTCTTAGACCCTAGAGCAGCTCCAACAGGGGCAGCAGCACAACCGTGACCCTTCATGGCCTCCAGGGGCAGCTGCCTTTGTGTCAAGGACACAGGGCCAAGGACACAAATCATTTCCCCAGTAGCTGAACACAGCTACTGACAAAAGCAGGTACTTAGGTTTTAAATTAGCATTTAAATTAGTGTTAAATCAAGCTACTTCCATGTGGAGGATGAGCTCAAATGTGACAGAGCTGCCCATTTGTTCTTTGGCATGTGTGTGGGGGGGTGTGCATGTGGCATGCAGGACTCTAAAGCATGGGGCTCAGGGCAGTGTCCCCTCTGTCCAGGTCCAAAAACAGCACTGCTTGCCATCTCTCTCTTAATTTTTTAGTCTGCGTATATCTGCCTGCTTTGTAAGGGCTTCTTCAATTAATTTTTTTTCTAAGTTTTTATTTTAATTCCAGTTAGTTAACATACAGGGTGTTATATTAGTTCCAGGTGTAAAAATTAATTTTTAACTAGTGTAATTTGTGAACGTATTTCTTTATAGCAAAAGTATTTTAAACATTAAAGGTAAAACTAAAATCCAATTCTTTCATCCCCTTATCCCACTTTAAAAGTTTGGCTACAAGTTCAGTACTAATCGTTCCCAGTGTGTTACATCAGGCAATAGGTAACACTTGTGACATATTTACACTGTGCTAGACATTGTTCTAAGCATTTTACACTGATCATCTTTTTTAAATCCTCATAACAACATCATGAGAGAGGTACCTACATATATTAACAAATTTACTCACAGAGGATCTACAGCTCTGTGTGTGTGTGTGTAACATAAAATGAATCATACTTAAAGCTTAGTCTTGAAACTTACTTTGTTATTTTAATAAATCTTGGAGATCTACTCCTAGCAGGACATTTAGATTATACTTTCCTTCATAACAGCAAGAGGTGTGTGTAAGCAAAATTTACTTAGGGAGGGAAACAAGTTTCTGAAGATCTTCAGAGTGCTCCATTTACTGAGACTTCTAATTTCTTGATTTCTAATCAGTTTTCACCTCTGAGACCCACAGGAAATTAGCCACCAGGTGAAGGGTGAGCCGCACAGTTGGCCAAGGCAAAAGCTTCCCTGGGCAAAAACCCTAATCTGCATCATTTTCCCCCCACTGGACAGCTCTGTAAATGCAACAAGAACAAAAGTCCCACCAGGCTGTTTCAGGATGACTTTCTAATAAATAATAGGGAGGAGCAGAAAGTGTAATGTCCATACAATTATCCTTAATTGAGGAGGCTCCTCTTACTCCAGATAAACTACTAGAGAGCCTGGGTTAATCTCAGCTTCCCTTTCTGCCCTCCCAGCACCAGGGTGCTAGAGTCACGTGTAAGTCTCTCTCCAGCTCTGGGCTGTCGAAACCAGCCCCCCCTCACCCTACATCTACTTTGTTCTCTACCTCATAAATAGATAAACCTCTCCCTAAAGTGTAACCTTCAACTTGGTATTGGAAGAAAAATAATCTAAGTATTTCACACTAATGAGTGAGTGGCTGATACTTGCCCGTCGGAACTGTCCAAAACATGTCATGTTTTAATCCAGTCTCTACTTGGGAAATTAAGGCTCTTTGGGACAGACACTTAGGGATCGAGAGAACACTCAGATGGTTACTCCTCTTTATTGCTGTCAGTAGGAGAGACAGATGAGCTCATTAGTATTTACGAGGCATCCAACAAACCAGAATCGGGTAGAAGCGCAGAGCAGGGCTGAACATAAATAAACAAATAAAGTGAGTCTCATGAACTAACCAAGGCTGTTGGGACCATAAACCTGCGAGCAAGAGATGAAAGGAGAAATGGAGCAAAATATGCAGAGATTTAATGAAAATGGATATGTTTATCCCTTCTTCTTTGCAATCGCAAAGTAGAGTTCAACCCCTTTATAAATCAAGGGCTTGGTTTTTAGCATGCTAGAACCTTTCTGTTTCTTCATAAAAAGAAGTACCAGGATACTTTTTCCAATACTTATTTGCCCCCCAGATTCTCACTGGGGTAGTTCCCCATCATCACGCAGAGTCGGGAAAATAAAATTCCTGCGCACTGGGGCCATCGAGATCCTGTCTCCGGGTAATTTTTTGTAGTTTTAAGGCTGTCTCCCCCTTATGCATAGAACAGCTTTGTAACATTCACCCCAAGCAGCTCCCAAACACAGATCCAGTACATTTCACACCACTGTGCTAAGTTTAATCAGCAGCAACGTGGTGCGCACAGACTTTGTGGGATCAATTTTGCCAGGGACACCCAGGCCCTTCCCAACCACTCTGGCCTCCCCTCTCCCCAGGGTTCACACACCCCAATTCTCTCCCTGGTCCTCACTATGTGAATGAATGTGCTGGTTTTGGTACCCCCATGGCCCAGGCAAGAATGTGGTCCATGTTGGCCTGCTCATGGACAGACTCCAGACTTGCCAGTGGAAGGGAATACCCCCTCACTTCAACTGGCTGGATTAGGTGAAACCTTTAGCACTCCATGAATGTGTGCAGCTCATTATCCAATCAGCAGCCAGTCTGGGAAACTAGAACAACAAAACATCAAAGAGTGAATATCCAGGAAGCCCTATATTCCAGGCCCAGGACAGAAAGCAAATCTGGGCCATGGCCATGGAGTCTGTGCTGTAGGTAGAAAATGAGGTAGAGGATGGAGGAGGTGGATTTCTGAGGTCCTGGAATCCAAAGGCAACTGGTACAATGACAAGAAGTGCAGCCTGTGGGAGAAGTCATGACGCACAACACTTCCAGAAGGAGTGGTTAGTTGATACAAATAAAAGCCATTTGGGGACACCTGGGTGGCTCGACCTGCCTTCAGCTCAGATCATGATCCTGGGATCCTGGGATCGAGTCCCACATCAGGCTTCCTGCAGGGAACCTGCTTCTCCCTCTGCCTATGTCTCTGCCTCTCTCTGTGTGTCTCATGAATAAATAAATTAAAATTAAAATTAAAACCCATTTTAAAGTCTAGGAGTCCTCCTGTCCCATGTGTCTTGGTCTGTCTTAGAGGCACTTAGTGGTGTTTAGCTTGGCTCCATTCAAGCTGGTTCAAAGTAGCTCCTGCCTGGAACATGAAAGGGAAATCTGCACAATTCCTCCATTCCTACTGGAAAGGACCTACTTTGTATTTAAAATATTAAAGAACTCCTCCTGAAATCTGTGCTTGGGATGCAGGAATCTAAATTATTTGAAAGATGGTGCTATTTAAAAGCTCTAAGAATTCCTTAGGGGGCGCCTGGGTGGCTCAGTCTGTTAAGCATCTATCTACCTTTGGCTCAGGTCATGATCCCTGGGGTCCTGGGACCAAGCCCCACATCTGGCTCCCTGCTCAGCGGGGAGTCTGCTTCTCCCACTGCCCTTCACCTCGCTGGTGTTCTCTCTCGCTCACTCTCAAATAAATAAATAAAATCTTTTAAAAATATTAAAATTCCCTAGAACAATGGTCCTCAGACTTCAGCAAACATTGAAATTGCCTGGGGATTCCAAATGCTGATTCTGAGACCCCTCCAAGATTCTGAGGTTGGACCTGCATTTTAACAAGGACTCTAGAAGATTCTGAGCTAAGTAGTCCATGGGTCATAATTTTGAAAACACGTTGCCAGGATTCATTAGAAATATCTGAAAACGCAGTCTATAATTAAAATGTGCGTGGATTTAGTAAAAAAGAATCTCTCAAAGTGTCAATCATAGAACTGCTACCTAATTATCACAAGAATGTCAATGGTTTCTGGGTGGTGAGGAGGTGATCTCTACTGAGTCACCAAACTCTTAGTGAAGACTACCACGTGCCAGAAACTGGTCTGAAGGCAAGTGACAAAGGTGCGTAAGATATAGTTCTAGCCCTTAAGAAGCTTGTTGTCCAGGGAAGGCATTCAGTTGGGGGATGCTGCTGAGTTATTCACACTTGCTTCCTAGCTGAGCCTGACCCCATTGAGCTGGGCAGTCTTGGACAAGTTGGTGAGCTTCTCTAGGGCTCCGTGGGAGAGAGAGATAACGGAGGGGAGAGGATAACTTGACAATACTTTGGGTTTCTTCCCACTCTAAAAATCCTCTGATTCTACATACAGCCCTACCTAAGTAGCTACAACTAAAAACTCTTCCAAGTAAGTGTATATAAAAGAGTTAGTTGTGAAAGATTTCATATCTTACAAACCTTTTTAAGAATGAAATCACATCCTATTCAGGTGATACGACACAGAATGGAAAACAAAAACTCATTTCCAGGAGTCTTAACCTAGGCTCTCCTCTGAAAGGTTCCCAGGAGAAATGTAGTTCTTTTCCTGGAAATACAAACCGTCACCCGAAAGTATTCCACATGCGGCTTGAAATATATGCCTTCAAGAATAATGAGGTAATTTATGTTACCTTTCAAAATAACTTTCTTTGCGCCAAGTCATAGTGAGGACCAGTGAAAAGAGACCCCTTTCAAGCCTTACAGGACTTAAATGTTTTAAGAACAACCTCACCTTAAACCTATCCTATCCAAAAATACAGCCTTTAAACCAGTATATTTCATAGTAATCATTTATTTCACAATGGGCATCACCAAGTATATCTCCTAAATAAACTCTTGTGGCATTATAAATAAGCAGTTATTTATAAACCATAATCTTTACACAATTTTTCAGAAACACAAAATAATAATAGCTGATATTTTTTTCAATGCTTCACAAAGTGACAGCCTAAATCCTTGATGTGTTTTGGTTCATGAAAGTTAGAAAGAAACTCCTAAGCAAGGTACTATTTTTCCCTCATTTTACAGGTGAGAAAAATAGGTTCAAAGTGGTGAAATAACTCGTCTGAGTTCACACGACAGGACAGTGGGAGAGTTAGGAGTCCAGAGCCAACACTCACACACAACAAGATCCCCTGCAAGAACAACAGAACCTTAAATATTCCAGATGCTAGAAAGGAAAACTAAGGTCAACCACCAATTTGACATTTTCTTCAGGCTCGTCAAGTTGTTGAATTCTTGGGATGATCTATTTTGACCTTTGAGGTCCATCTAATTCTAACCTGATTGAAATTTTAAAGTTAAAACATAGTATCGCCCTGACAGGCAGGCTGCATTAAATCAGAGCTTCCCGACCTTCTGTCATTTCCGTACGCTCTGTACGATTTTTTCTCCATATTCATGTATCGCCCAAACTATTTCCTACTTAATTTACCTAATATTTCCATTTAAATCATCTACTCTATTTCAAAAGGATCATTTCATACCTTTGAATTCATTGGCTTGGTGTGTCAATTTCATTTCTTCCAACTAACTTTAAAATAAATATAGAGCCACTTAAATCCAACGCATTCTGAGATTGGTTTTTATGATACGAATGACAATGTATACCATGGTAGAGACACACTGCCACGCTGTGGCTTTCAGAATGATGAGAGTTAAAAGATATCAATGACAAGGTCTTTACTGGAAGCTAGTAGCATCCTTGTATTTATCGGAATGTCTTTACTGATAGAGACAAATGCAAGAACAAATCCCCCCACTCATCTGTGCCTTTTAAACCCCAATTGTTGGGCAGCCCAGGTGGCTCAGCGGTTTAGCACCGCCTTTAGCCCAGGGCCTGATCCTGGAGACCTGGGATCAGGTCCCATGTCAGGTTCCCTGCACGGAGCCTGCTTCTCCCTCTGCCTATATCTCTGTCTCTCTCTCTCTCTCTCTCTCTCTCTCTCTCTCTCATGAATAAATAAATAAAATCTTTTAAAAAAATGAAATAAACCCCAATTGTCATGAAGAACTAACTATGAAGGAATAAATATGTTCCCAAGGAACAGTGTTTGCAAACCCTCTAATATATAGTTTGTCTTCATGTTAAATGTAATGTGGCACATCATGAGAAATTGGATCTTGTAAGCTCTATTCCACCCCCCACCACCACCCCAACCAAAGTAGCATTTTTTTCTAATTGTCAGATATTTTGGTTGACTTTGGAAAGAAAACTCCTACTACTCAATGAAGAGCAGGGTTTTAAAAATCTCCCGTGGTCTGGGAACTAAGTTACTGACACTTGGATCCTCCAGATTCCTGTTAAAAGCAATTCCCATCAAAGAAATGGCTTTGACCATAGTGTGTCAGCCCAGTGACAAGAGTATAAAGCACCTAAAGGCAGCAACTAAAGGCAGCAACTACAGCCAAATTCCATTCATTCAGTTTTCTTATCCTTATAGAATCAGACCTATACATAGTTCGTAGAGTCCTGAGAGCTAGTTACCCCTGGAAAGGAAAAAGTGATGAGTCAGAAAATGGATGAATAACTAGTTAGGGCTGATAGTCATGAGGCCACATTTCCTGTTGACCCAGTAGGCAATTTTAGAATGTACTGAGGAAGCAGGAGGATGTTATGTATTGGGGTCATTGGAAAGGATAGGGTGAGCATCTGATATTTTTCTCTATAATTGTCATCTTTATTTCACACTTTAAAAAGGAGTTTTAGATTCTAATAATGGAAAAAAGGAACTGCACAACCTTTTAGTTTTATAATTTATGCTACCATTTTACTCTGTTTCAAAGAGATAAATGATATCGTAACATTCTTAAATCAATTTAGGCTTAAATTTATGTTAGGAAGGTAAACGTGATCACTGCTTGTTCCATAATAAGTTCAATTTCCACTCAGCCTCTCTTTTACAAGACTACAGAAGTCATTCCTTAAATTGAAATCCCATTAGCATCCATTAAAATTACATCCAGAAGAATAGTCACCTTTTGCTTTAAGTGTTTAAAGTCAGCCTGTCAGTACTGTTGGGGGGTAAGCTCAAGGGAGTTTAATATAACTACTTGGCAGATTGGCCCATAAATCATGTGATGTAGGCAAAATAATGACTTCAGGATTTCAGAGGTGAATTGTAAAAACCTATAAAAACACAACATAACCGTATGGATAGACAGAATTTTGCCCTCACCTATGGTGCCAGAGATGCCAAATGTAGCCCACGGAGTGGTTTTTTTCCCACCTGCATGGAGTTTGGGAAAACTGAGTTAATTTCTTGCATTAGTTCACAGAAAGTGTAGATTTCCACCTACACTTTGAAAACACATTTCTGGGGGCACCTGGGTGGCTCAGCTTGGTTAAGTATCTGCCTTCAGCTCAGGTCATGATCCCAGAGTCCTGGGATGGAGTCAAGTTGGACGCTCTGCTCAGCAGGGAGTCTGCTTCTCCCTCTCCCTCTGCCCCTCATGCTCATGCTCTCACTCCCTCTCTCTCAAATAAATAAAATCTTAAAAAAAGAAAAAAAGAAAGAAAACACATTTCTGGCAACACTAAGCCCACCTTCCAGCAATGTCAGGGAGAGAGGGAGTCAAAGAGAGCAAGTCCAGCTGGTGACAATTAAGAGAGCCCCTGGGAAGTCACCCATTCTGTCAGCAGCCATGCCAGTTCTAATAGTGGCCACCATCCTTCGTAGAAGGTGGGTAATGTTTGCAAACGACATGATGCCAGGATATTAGCTTGTCCAACTCTTCCAAGCTTGCAGATGCCACCAAAACTTTACAGACAAGTTAGGAGGCAATTCAGAATCTATCTTTCCAGAATTCCTGAGAGGCTGTTCAAGTGCAAGTTGGGGACATATATGAATGGGCAACTACAAACGCTGAGATGCAAGACACACCATATCTTTCACTTCCTTAAATCAACTCAAAGTCAGGTAGCACCATCTCCACATGGAGTATCACTGTGACAGGGCAGTAATTCTTGAGAGTGATGGCAGTGCATGGCGGTGGGGGGGAGGAATAGCCTTGCTCCTGGGGGTCCTCTACAAGACATCATCATGAGAAGTCCCCCCTCCCAGGAAAGTGGACTTTTGCTCTCATCTAGTGTCCTGAAAGTCATCCCCCGCACACCCAGGGGCCACCCAAGGGGAGTGCCATCATGGACTACCATTCAAAAGGGCTCAGGGTGGTATTGAACCCATGGCTTTGGCATGTGTAGCCTAGTGAACTTAATGGTTGAGCCAATCAGGCACCAGCACAGGAAACAGGAAGGAGATATTGGAAATCTATGGCCAAGTGACTATTGGAAAGAGTAGCTAAGTGAAAAAAGCAACTTGCAGAGAATACACATGTGAAGAAAGTCTCTAGAAGGATGCACACCAAATGTGAACACTGACCCTCTGGGAAGTGGTTGGTGAACATAAAAGAGTGAAGGCAGCAACTATGGCTCACTATGTTAGCTTACACAGTCTGCTTGGCTTGAGTTTCCCACCACAAGCATGCATTGCTTTCATAAAAAAAAAAGCTTTTGGGCACCTGAGTGGCTCAGTTGGTCAAATCGAGTCTTGGTTTTGGCTCAGGTCATGATCTCAGGGCTCCTGGGATGAGCTCCTGGGATGAGCTCCTGGGATGGAGCTCAGCTGTGCTCAGCAGGGAATCTGCTTGAGGATTCTCCTCTCCCTCTACCCCTTCTGCTTTGCTAAAATAAATAATTACATCTTTAAAAAACAACAACAACATTATTTTTAAAAAGATTTTATTTATTTATTTGACACGGGGGGGGGGGGGCGTCAGAACACAAGCCCGGGATGCAGCAGAGAGAGAAGGAGAAGCAGGTTCCAGCTGAGCTGGGAATCTGATGTGAGGCTCGATCCCAGGACCCTGGGATCATGACCTGAGCTGAAGGCAGACACTTAACCACCCAGATGCCCCTTAAAAAGCATTATAAAAGCATTTTAAATAAAATTTTTATAAAATATCAAGTATAAGATATTCTTATATAATACATGCTATAAATAGAAATATATGCATTTAAAAAAGCTTATCTCTTGGTGGTGGTATGATGAATAATTGTTCTCTTCAAAAAAATTGTTCTCTTCTTTATAATTATCTATTTCCTCCAAATGTTCTACTTTTATTATCCATAAAAAATAATAAACATTAGCAGTAAATTTTAAGATAAATTTTGTATCTTATATCATCCCTCACCTTTGTCCTCTTGCCCCTAAAAATTTTTAATTAAAACAGAAAACTGCCAGGGTGTCTAGGTGGCTCAGTTAGTTAAGCATCAGCCTTTGGCTTGGGTCCTGATCCTGGAGTCCTGGGATTGAGCCCTGCATCAGGCTCCCTGCTCGGCTAGGAGTCTGCTGTTCCATCTCCCTCTGCTCCTCCTCTGCTCATGCTCTCTGTCACTCACCCTCTCTCTCAAATAAATAAAATCTTTAAAAAAAAAAAAAAAAAGAAAGAAAGAAAGCTCCCATTGGCCTCCCTGCCACTCTGCTAATTACCTATATGTTATTCCCCCTACAACATTGGCCACTCATAGCTGTTCATCTCATGACAACATCTGCTGACATGGACAGTGAGTGACAACATTTCAAACAGAATCTCAGCGCTAAGATTGGCCCAGAAGAAAACCTGTAGGGGCAGCAGGCTCCAGCGGGTCCCCCACTCCAAGGTCTATGACTAGGTCAAGTCCATTGTGCTGCCACCATGTGTTGAGCAGAGCTTCCACTGTGTTAAGAAGAGCTTCCATTCAAAGCACATGTCCTTTGACTCAAAGTCTATCAACTATAAGCATATGGAGATGAATACATACCATCAGATAAAGAGAAAATCCCCCCAAGAAAAGTCCTACTTTTTTATATCCCCAGATTGGGAATATTGGAGCTTCAAATAGCTTTATCTACAGTAAATTCTGGGTGAAGAGTGTATAGCAAATCTGCATTAGTTAATGAGGCTGAACAATGCACCACCCCAACTCATCTGATAGATAGATTGGGGCTTGTCCTAAATCCTATAAACTTCTAATGAATGTTCTTGATATGAATGATGGCCTATAGGTACTTGGGAAAATTCCTCAAAAAATCTTTGACGCAAAAAAAAAAAAAAAAAAAAAAAATCTTTGACGCAGAAAAATCCATATGTGCTAAGTCCAAATGGTTACCAAGTAACAGAAACATATAAGTACAATGCAGTATCTGTACAAAGTTGTGCAACTGGCGGCATCTATCTCATCACTTTAAGGATACATGAGGCAAAAGGAGGATGCAAACACACACACACTTGCACGCGTACACACACACACGTGCATGCACACATATACACATGCAAACAGGTCCTGAGCAAAGAAATACAGCAGAGTGACTTCGTGAGATAGAAATCACTGGGGCGCCTGAGGGGCATATGTCAATTAAGTGTCCAACTTTTGATTTGAGGTCATGTTCTCAGGGTCATGAGATCAAACCCCACGCTGGGCTCCATGCTGGGCATGGAAACTTCTTAAGATTATCTCTCTCCCTCTCCTTCTGTCCCTCCACCACTACCACCTCCCTCTCCGCACACTCACTCTCTAAAAAAAAAAAAAAAAAAGACAAGAAAAGAAATCATGCACTTTGGCCCCATACTCCCCCTATTCACGGTCTCTTTGGATCATGAAAAGTGGGTCTCATGTCCCAAGGTCTGTGACTAGGTCAAGTCCAGAGTCAACAAATTATTTGTTTCTAAGCTCAAAAGGCACAGCTCATGTAAAAGATGGAAAATATCTGAAAAGAGGTGCCATCTGGCAGAAGCAGCTCCCCATCCTGTGCTCTCCCCACCTTGCACCCACTCTCTTACCCCAGAGCTAGAAGAGGAAGGAGGCAGAGAGCGGAAGGGGAAGGGAGGGGGCTGAAGCAGTCTATCTTTGGGCCCTACTCCTGAAAGAGAAGGTGTGAAGGCTGGTGGCAGAGGCCCAGATGGATCAGAAATCCCAGAGTGAAAAGAATCAACATTGTCTGGCCCACATGGAACCCTGGACACCTCCTATCTAGTCTCTTGTGCCACAAAGGCCAGAGAGTAACAGCACAGGGATGGCAGCGAGGATAGTTTGAAACAAAGAGGGTCCTCGTGTCACAACCATCTCAAAGCCCGGGAAAGGCAGGAGAAGGAGAATCATGAAGTGTGGGGCCAACTCAGAGCCCTCTTCCACACAATTTCAATGCACCCCCACAATACTGGGTGTACTCCACACCAGGAGAGAGGGCAGTCAGGGTTCTATTCTAGCTGAGGAAGGGAAGAGGTGTTTATCTGTAAAGTGTTGAGAAATGATCAGGACCCGGAAGATCCAGGAGGAAGAGCTCCTGAGGGACCACTGCAGGGTCTGGGCTTTTCCACTTGGGGAACATCTGGGATAGTCAGAAGCTGTCAGAGGGGCAGAAAGCTTGCCAACACCTACAGGTGGGAGAGATCCCCAGGGATGACATGCTAAGCTCACCATCCACCACCGGCTTGGCTCCTTGGCCTGGCTGTTGGTACTTAAACCAGAATGGGATTGCCAGGGGGTACATACAGTAAATTCTGGATCTTCCATGGACTGGCTAGGGGACTGTGGGCAGGCAAATTACCTTCTGTGAATCTCACTTTCCTGTCAGGACACAGTCACCTGCCAAGGCCTTGGTAAACCACATAGAAGGCCTCCATAAGTGGTAGCTTCTCCTACTTCCCTTTCCCTGACACCATCTAGAATTTTCCTTATCTTCCCAGCAGCATCCTTACAAAGACAGCTAACACAGCAGAGCGTAAGGCTTGACACTATTTCCCTTATGCCCACGGCGGCTTCCCTCCTCAAGTCTACATTTAAGAAAACAGCATGTAATTCTAATTTGCCTTAAAAGTACATAGGAAATGTGTGGGAAAAACTTTTTAGAGACTTACATCAAAAAGCCCTTAATTATTTATTGACCTCACTATTTACCAGGTATTTTGCAAGTGCTTTATAAATATAACCTTATGGCCCTAAGGGGTCCTCATTTTATATATGAGGACAAGTAGAAATTATTACACGTGTCTGCTTCACACATAAGTAAACTCAGGCCATTAAGTTACAAGAAGTTAGGTCCTTATAAACAATAACAGGTAATACTTATTAAATGTTTACTATATACCAGATACTATTCTCTTTATAGAGATTAAATAGGCAAATAAATATGTTTATGTACCTGGCACATACTAAGCATGAAATGTGTGTTGATGACTTCATATTATCAAGAGTTTTCACCTGATTTCTCCTACAATCCTAACGAGTAGGTAATATCCCCATGAGGAAAGCAGATCACAGACAAGCTTAAACAAATCGCACTGGGCCATGGTTCCTAAGTGGTAGATCAACAAATTGAACCCAAAGAACCAAATCTCTAGCTACTAGTTTTGGGTGAGGATTATTATTTATTTATTTATATATTTATTTATTTGAGAGAGAGAGAGAGAGAGAGAGTGAGCCTAAGGGAGAGGTACAGGGAAAGAAAGAAACAGATTCCAAGCTGAGCAGGGTGCCCAACGTGGGACTGGATCCCAGGACCCAGGATCATAACCTGAGCCAAAGGCAAATGCTTAACCCACTGAGCCCCCCAGCACCCCTCAGCTACTACTTTTGCTTGGTCTCACATCTGGCGAGCAGAAGAGATAGAATTTGAACCCTACGTCTGTCTGACGCAGAAGCTCTCAACCACCTGATAATTTGCAATTTACCGAAAGTTCAGTCAGCTTCTTTGTTCTGGTGGGGGCTGAGCACACACAATCCCCCCACCCCCAGGCCCTCTGGAATATCTATCTGCTCATCCCCAAGTATGAAGGTTGCAAGTGTGTGTCAGACAGCCAGACCAGGTAAGTCAGGCAGTTAGGACATAATATCCATGACCATCAGGCTCTAGGGTCATGCTGCTCTCAAAACTCAGATGTCCTAGTTCCTAAAGCAAATCTAATTTGCTCTCCCTCTCCCGAAGCCTCAGAGCATTTACTGCACTCTCACGGAATTTCTCATACCCTGACTTGCATTATGGTTATTTCTAGAGTCTAGTGCCTTAATAACTGTCTGGTTAAAGATGAATGGCTGCTGTGTAAGAGACATCTTCAAATTAACAGTGGCTTGCTGGAGATGGTACAGACGCAGAGCACACGGCTGGAGGGTGGCTCTGCTCCACTGTGCTGTGCAGGGATCCAGGAACCCCCAGTCTGTGATTCTGCTATCCTCAGAGGATTTTTGTAGACTTTAACTGTCTACAGTGTGGTAGCACCTTGTCTACATTCCCACCAGTAAAAGGGAAGGAAGACAGTCAAGGAGAGAGCAAATCCCTGCCTTCAAAATGCAGAACCAAATTAAAAGTTCTTTTACAATCAAAGAAAGGGAGAGTATATAATGAAAGAAAATTAGCTATCTCAAGTGACCATTTCAGAGGCAATACATTCAAAACAATGTTCTATGCAGGCAGACCCCATTTCTCTACCCAACAAAAATGTATAACATGCCACCATATGTCAGACGCTGTACTAATCATCGGGAGTCTGATGCAAGGCATTACGAGCAATGGGATGAATAAATGAATGAGCCCTTTTATGGAATAGCAATCTGGAGGTTAGGCCATGAAAATTTCATGAACATAAATAATTTAAAATATGGACAAAAGTAATTTCTTCCCATAGAAAGTCATAGATAAAAACAGACACATTTAAAGCTGAGTTCTTTGTGGCTTGCTAAAAAATATGGAAAATCAATTATAAAGAAAATAAACAAACAGACCTGATTTATTGGGCTAGACTGCCACTAGGAAAATATATTGCAGAGTCCCAATCCTGAATTTTTATTTTAATGACTTTTTTTTGTATTTTACTCTAAGACAAATTTTTACTTTTTCCCTGTACAGAAAAAAAACAAAAAAATTGTCATTTATAGATAAATATACAGGTTGAAAATTGAATTCTTTCTGTGTCTTCTCTAAGATAAACATTCAAGGGATTTCATCTGGGAGGAGAGCCAAAAGTCCAACTCCAATTTATTATTATTTCTAAATTATATATAAAGCACCACATAAAGCCTTTAATAATAATGTCAGTGGAGCTGCCACTGGAATGCATTATTGTTTTCAGACATACACGTCACCAACTAGGCTTTTCTCATTTTCCAAATTCCATTAAGATGGAATTTCCCGAGTGGTGCCATCACCCGCCTCCACCTCTTACCACCAAAAAAAGTCCAAAGAATGACTCGCACTTTGCATTTTAACGAAAGTGCCACTAGTCATATGAATAGTAATGTTAAAAAGTGAAAATTTTCCATTCAAATTAAGAGATGCATGAAATTTTTGCAGGGAATTAAAATGACCTTGTATTCAATTAGTATAAAGTTTTCTGAACTTAGGTTTTAGGTTTCAAAGAGGAGGTATTTGCATTTCCTTCCCTCCTGTTGTGAACCTGTGATGGTTTTCTCTGCGCACACAGCTCCTGAGAAGCTGACAATTTCTCCTTGCCCTGGTTTCCTACCCCCCAACACTCTCATCTTACACAGCACGCAGTGTCTATGGGAGCAGCAGCTGAGCCAGTTCTGTTAGCTCTCTTCCCTCAACCTGCTTTAGACTTGACCAAAGTAAAAATTCCTTCACACCAACTAAGACTTTCTCATCAAGAGGAAGCAAATCATTGTTCCTTAGAACTTTGTAATTCTCACTTTATGTAACTGAATTGTGTGCATATTTATTCAGCTAGTGTAGGTAAACTATTTGGCAGTGTGTCTGGCAAATAGTTAGTGTTTATTTAGGGCTTACTAAATAAAGGCGCAATTCTAAGTCCTGTGAGGAATATTGAGACTCATTTACTCATTAAAAATACTTATGGATCACTATGTATGTGGACTTCTACATACACATGAATATATTCATTCAGTATATACTCATGGACTGACTACTATGTGCCAGACGTCAGCCTAGGTTTGCAAAAACAAACATAGTCCCTACCTTCCTGGATTTTACAGGCTGGTGAGGAAGGCACACAGTCAAAAACTTGCACAAATAAATGTAAAACTAACTACCAAATGGGATAAGTATTGCAACCATTATTATTATAAAGCACGGGTTTCTGTGGCTCAATTTCATAGTGGTGTCACAGTCAGAGAGACACAACCCAACAAACAGAAGTCATTTCAAGATAGCCCAGATCTCTGTCAAGGTAATGAGGACAGGGAAAGATGGAGAAATGATCACACCAGGGGGCTGCAGAGGTATAATAAATTAAATGTAATGTAGCGCCCTGGTTGGGATCCTGAAACAGAAAGAAGACGCGAGTGGAAAAACTGGCAAATCCAAGTAAAGTCTAGAGTTTGATTAATGGCAACGTATACCACGGTCAGTTTCTTAGTTTTGACAGATGCACTGTGGTGATAGAAGGTATTAACAATGATAGAAGTTGGGTAAGATACGTGGAAACCTTTTCTGCTATCTTTCCAGCATTTCTGCAAGTCTAAAAGTATTCCAAAATAAAAAGCTTGTTTTAAAAAGTAGTTCATGGGATGCCTGGGTGGCTCAGCCGTTGAGCATCTGCCTTCGGCTCAGGGCATGATCCTGGGAACCGGGATCAAGTCCCACATCAGGTTCCCTGTGAGGAGCTTCTTTCTTCCTCTGCCTATGTCTCTGCCTCTCTCTCTCTCTCTCTCTCTCTCTCTCTCTCTCATGAATAAATAAATATTTAAAAATAAAAATAAATAATAAATAATAAATAGTTCATGAGGTGCCTGGGTGGCTCAGTTGGTTAAGCATCTACCTTCAGCTCAGGTCATGATCTCAGGGTCCTGGGATCAAGCCCTGCCTGAGGCTCCCTGCTCAGTGAGGAGTCTGCTTCTCCCTCTCCCTCTGCCTGGGGCTCCCCCTGCTTGTGCTCTCTCACTCTCTCTGTCAAATAAATGAATAAAATCTTTCAAAAAAATAAAATGAAAAAATTTTTAATTACAAATAGTTCACATCTTTATTTAAACTCTCAAAAACTCATAATAGTATCTGAATACAGTGATAGTTAATATTTCTAAAAATCTCCACTTGTGATTTACCTCTTATATTAGCTATCTGTTGCTGGGTAACAAATCAACCCAAAACTTAGCAACTTAAAACGGCAAATAATTATTAACCCACACAGGTTCTGAGGATCAGGGGTCTGAGAGTGGGTTAACCAAGATAATCTGTCTCGGGATCTCTGATGGGGCAGCAGTCCAGCTGCAGGCTGAGGCTACCATCACCTTTAGGCTCAGTTAGGACTGGAGAAGTCAAATTTCAAGCTCGCTCATGTGGTTGTTTGGGTGCTTTAGTTTCTTGCCTGGTTGTTGGCTGGCGGCATCAGTTCTTCACCACGCCACACTGTAAGTCTAACTGCTCCAAAAAGAAAGCGTATTTTAAAAGAAGTAGCTAGATCCCCTAGATGCTTTCTTCAACTTCATGGCAATCATGCAGACCACATAGGGGTGTGTTTTATCCCTCCAATAAACTCCCCTTCACACAGGGGAGTGATGCTATCTAATGGAGTCAGGGTCTTATTATTACTTAAATTTGTGTTTTTCTGAGGTTGAACATCTCTTCATATACTTCATTCAGTTTTCCCCTTCTGTAATTTGCCAATTCATATAATTCTTTTTTTTTCCTAATTTGTTTTCTATTTTTTTTCCATGTAGACTTTTAGATAATTTTCTCAGCATCCTAGGAGCTTTTTGTTTTTCAGTCATAGATGTTGCCAATAACTGTCACCTATTCATTCACTTTGATGATGGTCTTTTAACAGTGGCCCCAAAAGTCCATTTTTAATGCATTCAAATCTATCTCTTTATTGTATTATACTAGTTTGAGAGTTCTGTTAAGAAATATTCCCCCACCCAAGATCACAAAGAATAATCTTCATTTTTTTTCTATAGTGGGGCAATTTTATCTTTAAATTTAGGTCTTTAATCTACCAGCATATGGAATGTGATGAGGCTCCAACTTTATTTTTCCTCCAGATAACAACCCAATTTCCCCAAGATTATTTACCAAATCCTCCATCTTTTCCCCACCTCTATAAAATATCAAGTTCCCATATATACAGGGTCTATTTCTGGATGCTCTTCTGTTCCATCAGGCCTGTTTTTCTGCCTCATTCTATAATACATGTTAATATCTGGTATTGTAAGTCTCCTTTCTTTGCTCCTTTTCTTCCCAAAAATATCTTGGCCATTTATGAAGCTTTATTCATCTATCAAATTTGTAGAATCAGTTTATTAAGCCCTTTAAAAACACTCTTAGAATTTTAATTGGACTTGCATTGCATTTATAGATCAATTACATGAAAATCAACAGTTGTATAATGTTGTCATCTCCTCCATAGCTCTTCATTTATTTACAACATATTTTATATCCCTTAATAGAGTTTCAGATTTTTCTTCATGAGGGTCTTGAGACTTTTTATTATGTTAAGTTCTAGAAACTATATAGGTTTGTGGAGTCTAGGGTTTTTTTCTATTTTAATTGGTATCATTTTTAGCATTTTATAATTAATTATTTATACAGTGTGTGTTAAAATCTCCAACTATAATTCTTGATGTGTGCCTTTTATTCAGCATGTAATACCTTGCTTTGTCATTGAGATATATTTTTTCCATATATTTGTTTTATCTGATACTAAAATTGCTACTTGAGCTTTATTTGCCTGGTGCATCTCTTTTTGTCTATTTTCAATTTGCCTGTGTTCTTTTGTTTCAAGTGTGACTTGGTGGATAACGAATGTGTCGAATGTGTTGCTAGATCTCAGGATTCTCTCACTAGCCCATCCCGGAGTCCTTGACCTTTGGCAACCATCCTTCACAGAGCTCCTGCCCCTCAGATGTCTCCTAATTGTTCAGATGTCTCCTAATTGTTCACCTTACTTCCTTAAGACTGATTGTTCCTTGGCTAATGATAGCTCTCCAGTTGAAAGAGGAGGAGGCCCTACCTATGCTTCTCCAGGTGAGTTGGCCCTACCAGTGCCTCTCCAGGTGAGTTGGACAAAAGCCCCTACCTAGACTTACCAGGAGCAAGCAATTCCTGCCTGGGCACTCTCTGGGGTGGGCAGTGATAGCAGCCTGGTCTCATGGAGGTGGGCACTCAGATCAATCAGTGTGTCTGTCTGCTTGTTGATGAGCTGCTGCAGATTGTAAGCTTTTGAGCAATCAGAGTCCTTGGTCCAGCCATACAAGCTAAGATTTGCTATTGCACTGTGGAGCACATCCCAGCTACCCACCTGGTTCACCCAGGGCAATGTGAAGGAGAGCAAAATCCCCGAGTAAAACCCAGGCCTAGTCCATCCTGGCTTTGGTTCCTTGCCCTGTGCAACCACAGACCCTACTCCCTGCACCCAATGTTCCCCTTTCTCCAGAGAGTTTAGGGTCAGTTGCAGAGTGAGTCTCAGAGCCCTATCCTCTCCCCATCTCCTCTCAGGCATCTTCAGGGTTAGGATCAGAAGTTCCTGGATTCCTTGATCAGAAGATAAATTCTGAATAGCCTGTAACAGAGACCTTTTTTTCTTGCAAGAAATTGTGAAACTGTTTTTTGCCTATAAATCAACTAAATTTAGATTTCGAGCCTACAGTCAGGCAAGTGGGAAAATACAAGCCCTTTCTCTCTTCATTTTCAATAGGTGATATATTTGTATGGCTCAGAAATAAAATATATGTAAGGTATATAAGGCTGTGAAAATCTCCTTCCCACCCTGATACGTAACTACCAATACTGGTTTCTTATGCTTCTTTACAGGATTTCATTTTTATATACAAGCAAGCATAAGAATGCACCAAATGCATCCACGTACACACACACACACACACACACATACACATTCTGATTTTTCTCCCTTTTCCCACAAAATATGGCATACTATACAATCTACTCAGCATTTTACCTTTGTTATCTCCCTTAAAATATCTGGTAGATCTTTCTCTACAGAGAGGTTGGTCATTCTTTTCTGCTATCCAGTATCCCATGACACAGAGGACTGTGGTTTAACTAACCATCTCCAACTGATGGCCATCTAGGTTGTTCATGGACTTCTGCTGTTACAATTAATGCTGTGCTGAATAATACACAGAGTTTAAACAATGAAGGGAAATGTAAAAACTAGCCTAGGCATTTCATTATGTGTTTCCCAGTGATTTCTTTCTCCTGCTGCTACTTCTTCCTGCTGCATTTTTATCTTCCTGGAAGCCAGATGTTGATGCTTTATTGCAGTTTGCACATGGTTCAGGGTCATTTTGGCAGTTGAAATTACACAATAAAATAGAAAGATGTATATTTGTGGAAGTCCTAAAAGTAGCGACAACAGCAACAAATCTCACGTTTGTCCAGCATCTTCTGTAGCCCTGAATGCTGAGAGGGCAGGCTGGTGGGCCGGAGCAGGCTCAGCACAGAGTGACACAATCAGATACAGACCCCTCCGTTCTGTCCCAGCAGCCTACAAAGCCTAGGGGATGCCAGTCAGGCTGCTCTTCCCATGGCTGAGGACCACCCAGAAGCACTCAGGAATTTTTTCCCTTTACTCACTGGTGCATAAACTGCAGGGACACCAGGGGATACCTGCAGTCGGTGTTCAAAGCAGCATTATTCACAATAGTCAAGGGGCAGAAGCAAGCCCAGTGTCCTCTGACCAATGAATAAATAAGAAAACATAGCATATATATATAATGCCATGTTATCCAGCCTTGTCAGCAAGGAAATTCTGGCAAATACTACAATATGGATGAACCTTAAGGGCATTACGGTAAATAAAATAAGCCAGTACAAAAAGACAAATACTGTGTGATTCCACTGATGTCAGGTACCAAGAGGAGTCCCATTCACAGAGACAGAAAGTAGAATGACAGTCGTCGGGGGCTAGTGGAATAAAGTGGGGAGTTACTATCTGATACATGCAGAGTTTCAGTTTTGTGAAAAAAAGAATTCTGGAGCCGGATGATGGTGATGGCTGTATAGTTGCTAATGTGAATGTACTTAATGAGAATGAATTGTACAATTAAAAATGGTTAGGATGGTGATTTTTATGTGTATTTTACCACCATTAAAAAAAAATTTAAGAGTTAAAAAAAAGAAAAAACTATTGGCGGCCCCTTGATTGAGGTCAGACTTCGTATAAGCAGCTGTAAGGAAGCCTTTCGACTCATTTGCCTGCAATAGGCAAAGGGGGTCTCACAGAAGAGCTCTCAGCATGACGATGGTAGCAGTGGAAAGGCAAACCATTATTCATCAGCCTGGCACTAAGCTAGGCTTCTTACTTTATGTCGTGTAATCCTTGTTAAAGCTCTACAGCTAACCCTATCCGCATCTTGCAGATGAGAAAACCGATGTTCGGCAAATCCAAGAAGAACAGACGAAAACCATTAGCATAAAAAATGCAAGGAGTAAGGCGGATGGACACAAGGTAGATGACAATCAGTGCTTTCCTAGGGACTAAGGCATCCAGCTGAAATCGTTTGTAAAAATCATCCCACGCATCCCACTCACAACTCAACTACAAAGGACTGAGGAAGCACTGTAAAAATCTGCTGAAGAAACCAAATAGGAGAGGGATTGGAGCAAGAGGATAGACTCAGAAAATTCACTTTTACCTGGTATGATGGACTGAACATATATGTCCCCCCAAACCCAGATGTTAAATCCTAAAGCCCAGTGTGGCAGTATCTGTAGGTGGGACCTTTGGGAAGTGAGTCAGTCATGAGGGTGGGGTCCTGTCAGATGAGATTAGTGCCCTAGTAAAAGAGACACCCGAGGCTCCCTGAATCCTTCGACCATGTGAGGCCACAGTGAGAAGATGGACATTTACGAACCACAGAGCAGGCTCTCACCACACACTGGATCTGCCAGTTTTGATCTTGGGCTTCCAGCCTCCAGAATCATAGGAAATGATTTTCTGTTATTTATAATCCACCCAGTCTATGGTCATTTTGTTATAACAGACGAAAGACACCTAGTGTTGTTTGTACAATTTGAATTTTTTTAAAGATTTTATTTATCTATTCATGAGAGACAGAGAGAGAGAGAGAGAGAGAGAGAGAGAAGCAGAGACACAGGCAGAGGGAGAAGCAGGCTCCGTGCAGGGAGCCCGACGTGGGACTCAATCCCAGGTATCCAGGATCACACCCTGGGCTGAAGGCGGTGCTAAGCTGCTGAGCCACCCGGGCTGCCCCAATTTGAATTTTTGTAACAATTTTTCAGGAGGGGCAGGGACAGAGGCAGAGGGAGAGAGAGAAAATCTTAAGCAGGCTCCAAGCCCAGTGCAGAGCCTGAGGCAGGGCTCAATCTCACAACTCTGAGATCATGACCTGAGCCAAAATCAAGAGTCAGACACTTAACGGACTCAGCCACTCAGGAGCCCCTATAAATAATTATTTTTATAACAACAAAAAGCTGTTAAAATAAAAGTGAGGTTAAGAAAATTGTCCAGGGGGGATCCCTGGGTGGCGCACCGGTTTGGCGCCTGCCTTTTTGGCCCAGGGTGCGATCCTGGAGACCCGGGATCGAATCCCACGTCGGGCTCCCGGTGCATGGAGCCTGCTTCTCCCTCTGCCTATGTCTCTGCCTCTCTCTCTCTCTCTCTCTCTGATGACTATCATAAATAAATAAAAATTAAAAAAAAAAAGAAAGAAAATTGTCCAGGTCTGGAATTGAAAACAAATCAGTCTGAATCCAAAAGGATTCCTTTGTGCTTCACCACCCCAGAACTCACCTTGAATGACTTGTTTGTTTTTTTTGTTTTGTTTTTTAATTTTTTTTATTTATTTATGATAGTCACACACAGAGAGAGAGAGAGAGAGAGAGGCAGAGACACAGGCAGAGGGAGAAGCAGGCTCCATGCAATGGGAGCCCGACGTGGGATTCGATCCCGGGTCTCCAGGATCGCGCCCTGGGCCAAAGGCAGGCGCCAAACCGCTGTGCCACCCAGGGATCCCGACTTGTTTGTTTTTATTAAGATCATCAGCATAGTAAAAACATAAAGATCTAAAATTCCTGTGGAGGAAACTCAGTGGGCCCCCAGCATACAGTGCCCTGACTCCAGTGTAAACATGGTTGCTCTAAGGAGTTCCCTGATTTAGGAACTTTCCAAGCCAGGCCACACAAGGGGTGTGGCACGGGGGGGTGGGGGGTAACACATGGGGGCAGAGTTGGTGGGAAAACACATTACATCACAGTCAATGTGAACGGTGCCCCATGGACATATTTCAACGCAGAGCCATTGCTCTGGGCCCTATTTCCTATCCAATTTCCCCAGCCACATGATCCACATCACTGTCCCCAAGTCTGACCCCTTGGCTTGGATCCCATTCCCCTACACAGGCCCTTTGGACACCATTCACTTATACCGTCACCTTCACTCCCCGGCACAAGCTCTGCTTCTCATTGACACTGAGTCTTGAAGCTTTGGACCTACCCTGTGACAAACCAGACTGTACTTCAGTGAGGGCAGGTTCTGGGAAGTTTCCTGAAGGTACCCAAGGAAGAACCCATCCCTTGCCTTTCGGGATGAGCATGTTCCCTGTAAGAATCCCTCTCATTTTACTCTTTGTACCTTCCCAAATCCTCAGCTCTTCACAAGACCCACAACAATGCATGGCCCAGTACTCCCAGAAAATGACACCCAATTGCTTTTTTGTGCTATCTCTTCCCCATTATCTCATGCCCAGGTTTCCAGCCACACACATCTCTTACATATATTCATTTTATGTACAGCAGGTTCCTCCCATACAGTTGAGTTACTCTAAAAGTATAATAACATTTGTAAAGTACCCTTGCATACCTGTTTCACTTGGCAGTCACAGTAACCCTGTTAGGTAGCCATGTGATCTGCCCCAGTGAGCCATCTTTGCAATAACAAACATAATAATATCTAGGGGTGCCTGGGTGTCTCAGTCAGTTAAGCATCCAACTTGATTTTGGCTCAGGTCATGATCTCAGTGTCATGAGATCAAGCCCCATGTTGGGCTCTTGCTGGGTGTGGAACCTGCTTAAAATTCTCTCTCTCCCTCTCCCTCTGCTCCTCCCCCCCAGCTCACACACATACTCTCTCTTGAAATAATAATAATATCTAACAATACTGAGAACTGAGTTCTAGCAATGTGCTAATAAATACCTTCTACACATTATCTCATTAAATCTTCAAACTACCTCTGAGGTTGCTATTTACAAATAAGGATACCAATGCTCAAAGATGTTAAGTAAGTGATCCCAAGGCCACAGAGCCAGTAAGTGATGGAGCTGGGATTCAAACTCTGGTCTTCAAAGTTCTTCCTATTGTACTACGATTCAGGAAGACATGGGGACAGTAATTGGAAATGCCAAAGTGCATGAAGGGGGAAAGAGAAAAACCATAAAAATCAAAAATGAATTCAAAAAGCACACACATCTAGATTAATGACCCTACACTCCTCCTGGAACTGAGGAAGTATCTGTCTGATGCCATTTACACAGTGCTCCTCTGGGCCAGGCCTGAGGGCTTTGTGTGTGATTTTTCTTACCAAGTTGTGTGACCTAGGGATGGTCAAGTCTCCCAACTTTCTGGACGTCCAGTTTTGTCTCTTGTAAAATGAGCTGAGGATGCCTAGTCACAGGGCTGTGATTACAGGTGAATGGGTGGCACTCAGCATTACTGTCATAATGCTTGTGATCGGGGTAAGGGAACATGCAAGGCCCCCATAGGCATGAGGTAGCCTTCCCAGGCACCCCACCTCACCACCCCAGCCTGCTGTCTCCCCCACAGCACTGGCCAAGACCAAGTATATGACCATCCCTACATGGGTCACTCCCATGTTAGGTTAGGCTAATCACTGGGGTGTGGGGAAACATGGCCCAAACATGCAAAAATAATTTAAATGAAATTCCTTTTTCCTTTTTTAAACTTGAGGCTTTCTAAAAATATGTGTAACCTCCAGCAATATATCTTGTCTCTGCAATTCTCTGGAGCCACTCAGTAGGCCTCTTCTGCCAAGACTCTAGCAGCTTCTCAGCCCTTCCCTGCCCCAGCAGTGGTTCAGGCCACCACACTCTCCCCACTGAATTAGTGTAAGAGCACCCATGTGACCTTTCTTCCCCCCCCCCCCACCTTGTCCTGCAGTGGGTACCATGAAGTGCCACCCAGATTCACCCTTCAGACCATGGCACTCATTTCCCCAGCTGTCAGGACTGTCACCTGCTGATGGCTCTCAGCTGAGTCCCTCCCCCGGAATGCCCTCTAAAGGCCTGAGCTCATGCCTCTTTCCTAAGAGCAGCCCACATCCTATGTCTGGTCAATGTAGGGATATAAGGCCCAGGCCCCTTGCCTCAATCCAGGACATCTCCAAAGGCCATCCCCTTGAGCCAATGCCACCACTGCAAAACAGCTGGGCCTCTGCTTACCCCGCCTCCCTCATCCCCGACAGATAGTGTGGGGCACACCATGCACACTTTCTTCCCTCTTAGTGTCTGTTTCTGGGGAAATCCAAGTAGGACATCCCCTGTTGTCCTTTCTCTCGGAAGCGGCCAGAAGGATACTATTATAACATAAATCCCATCACATCACACCTTTGCTCAGATTTTCCCAGTGACTCCTCATCTCCCTCAGGCTAAAAGCCAAAATCCTAATAATGGTTGTAAGGCCCCAAACAATCTGTCCATGACTTACTTCTCTCTCCTTTGCTTCCCTCCCCACAAAGCTTCCCAGCCTCCCTGACCACCCAGAGCCTTTGTTCACATTCATGTGCTCTCTGTCCACCAGCTGGTGCCCAGCTCCCTGCAAGGCTCATGCCCTCACTTCCCTCTAGTCTCTGCTAAGCCATCGCCTGTGTGTGAAGCCAAGCCTGAGCACCTTTCAAGGTATAACACCCCTCCCAGACTGTTCATCTCTCCTAGCCTGCGTTATTTTTCCACTGCACTTACCCTATCCTAGAATACCCTATATATATATATCACTTATTTATTATGTTTATTGCTTATTATATCCCACTCTTCCCACTAGAAAGTGTTCTCGAGAGAAACAATTTCTATTTGTTCAGGGCTCCATCTCAAGCGCCTACAATAGAGAGCCTGGCTCAGAGTAGGGTTGCAGCAAATCTTCACAGAATGAACAAGTGAATGAATCCAAAGCTGCATCACAGAAGCTTAGACTCTCCCCCAAAGACAACAGCAGTTCTCTTACGTCAGTCTGAGAAAGGGGAGTAAATCTCGTGCAATGCTTTTTATCCTAGCACATAAATGCACTCTGGGTCATCTACCTTATAGGACCTCTCTACCTAATAGGTGAAGATTATAGCTTAGACATGAGAAAATGCTCCGCATCACTTGCCATCAGGGAAATACAAATCAAAACCACAATCAGATACCACCTTACACCGGTGAGAATGGGGAAAATTAACAAGACAGGAAACAACAAATGTTGGAGAGGATGCAGAGAAAGGGGAACCCTCTTGCACTGTTGGTGGGAATGTGAACTGGTGCAGCCACTCTGGAAAACTGTGTGGGTTCCTCAAAGAGTTCAAAATAGAGCTACCCTACGAGCCAGCAATTGCACTACTGGGGATTTACCCCAAAGATACAGATGCAGTGAAATGCCAGGACACCTGCACCCCGATGTTTCTAGCAGCAATGTCCACAATAGCCAAACTGTGGAAGGAGCCTCGGTGTCCATCGAAAGATGAAGGGATAAAGAAGCTGTGGTTTATGTATACAATGGAATATTCCTCAGCCATTAGAAACGACAAATACCCACCATTTGCTTCGATGTGGATGGAACTGGAGGGTATTATGCTGAGTGAAGTAAGTCAATCGGAGAAGGACAAACATTATATGTTCTCATTCATTTGGGGAATATAAACAATAGTGAAAGGGAATAAAGGGAAAGGAGTGAAAATATCAGTGAGGGAGACAGAACATGAGAGACTCCTAACTCTGGGAAACGAACAAGGGGTAGTGGAAGGGGAGGTGGGCGGGCGGTTGCGGTGACTGGGTGACGGGCACTGAGGGGGGCACTTGGCGGGATGAGCACTGGGTGTTATACTATATAACAATTTGTTACAAATATAATTACAATTATATTGGCAATTTGTTGGCACAACAAATTGTGCCATTTGCTATATACAATTGCTATATACAATTTGTTGGCAAATTGAACTCCAATAAAAAATAAATAATAAATTTTTAAAAAAAGATTATACCTTAGAAGTACCACCAATTTCAGTACCCAAATTTATACCTGTATTAAAATCTTATTTCTGCCTAGTGAAAAAAAAAAAAGGAGAATAAAAGATGCACTTGGCGCCCAAGGGAAAGGCTTCCCCAGGTTGCTGCAAGGACAAAATGAGCTCTTGCATGGCCTTGGCTTCTTCTGGTGCCTGTTAGATACTTAATGCTCTCTGGAAGGCAGATTCAGTTATTTCTTTCATTTCTCCTGAATGTCCCTCAGTGCTAATCCAGGGAGCACCGAAATATCAGACAGGTTGATGCCAATGGTGGATGGGTTTAGTCTTTGATATTAAATAAAATTCATTTTCCAATATTCTGCAATGTTGCTGAAATTACAATATAAATCATGTAAATGTGTATTTACCTAAGAAGGAAGAATATATTGTGAATTAAATAAACTGAAGACACCTATGTAAATAATTTTGTGTATATATTTTCTCAATGCGTTAACTGAGAAGTTAATAGTAGCTCAACAGGAAATTGAAACAGGAATACAAGATTCAATTAATGGGAACTGTTATTACAGACTTTTCTGATAGAGAAAATGGTGCATTCAGTGCATCAATTTTTCTTAAAAGGCAGAACGAGGAAGCAAATTTAAATGGGTCAGAGTAGTAAGAGCAGCAACCTTTACGAAGAAAAATCCTTCAGCCAATCCAGGTGGTTTATTTGATCCTATCAGGCTCTGATTTCTCTGGCTTTTTTTTGAAACTTTTCAAACTTTAATGTTCACTTCTTCCTTTGAAGGGTGAAGTTCACCAACTCTTGTACATACTTAAAGAGATTAATTTTTAAGCTCTCTCCTCTGATATAAAATGTACACCCCCTCCTCTCCTTTCATGTACAGTTCCCACTGGGGCAAACCAGGCACAAAGGTTTGAAGAAGCCTCAGCTGTTATTAAGGAAGAAATACATGGCTGCTGAGCAGGCTAAAGAAATAAATGGGTCAGGAAGATTTAAAAATAAGCCCATCCATTAATTGTCTTCTATACGTCAAATGCTTTACATCCATGAGCTCATTTAAATCTCATAACAACCCTTAAAAGTGTAAGTTTTATCATCCTTGGGACACTAAAGCTCCAAAAGGTAAGATTATATGATGACTAAGTGGTGGAAGAAGGAGGTGAACGAGCATAGCCATGTGTTTCCAGAGCCTGTACTCTCAGCCATGATCCTGACAACCTTCCAACGCCTCAGTGAAAGGCCTGCACAGGCAGACAAGACACTGAGCATTTCTCCCCCGGGACCCTAGACAAAGGGTCAGTGAGAGAAGCACACCAGCCCTGGGTCACGGGGACCTCACTCAAGACAAATGCTGGTCCTTCTAAAATGTTTCCCCAAAGAGAGATGTGTGTGGTTAAGAATTCTAAAGATAAAGGTGTAGAAGCAATTGTGGAAATGCATAGCAGTGGGCCTGCCCATGTAGGTGAAGGTCTGTTCAGTAGAAGACACTCTTGTCAAGTAGTGATTTAATGAGTGATTTAAAGCCGCTCAGCATTTCCCATGATGTGCTTTAGTGTGTGGTTTTCTTCGTATTTACTCAGCTAAGGGTTTGTGATGCTTCTTGAAACCATTGTCGGCTAACGAGAAGTCCTTGTTATCTCTTCAAATATTGCTCCTGTCCTGGTCTCTGTCCTCCTTGCCTTCAAGGACTCCAAATACACACATTAGATCTTTCATGATATTCCATGTGTGTCTTACACTCTTTCCTGTGTTTTCTATCCTCTTCCTCTGTGTGCTCCAGTTTATTTCTTTCTGACCTGCCTTCTAATTCACTAGTCCTTTCTTCAGCTACATCTTACCTATTATGAAACCCACTATTCAATTCTATATCTCCAATTCTCTACTCTAAATTGTTATCCAATTTCATGATGATATGAATCACTATCATTTTTAAGTCTGTAATAACTCCAGCATCTGGATCTACCGTAGGTGTGTTTCTTCTTTTGGTTTTCAGTCATATAAATTGGATATAAAAAAGTACAGAGAAAATTTGAAGCTCTGGGTGATAGTATCTTCCTTCCAAAAGAACTCATTTTGTTTCTTGCAGGCAGTTCACACGGGAGCAAATCACCTTAACACAATCAGGAATTAAGCTGATTTAAATCTGAGCTTCAGGAGCACCTGGGTGACTTGGTCAATTGGGTGACTGACTCTTGACTTTGGCTCAGGTCATGACCTCAGGGTCATGAATGTCTGGCTCCACACTCAGTGGGGAGTCTGCTTGAGATTCTTTACCTCTTCCCCTCCCCCACTACCCACCCCACCCATTAAATAAATAAATATTTTTTTTAAATCTCAGCTTCAGTCTTTGTCAGGGCTGCTCTACTTCTGGTTCATCCCTATCTAGAGGAAATCCTGTGGTTTTCACCAGAATCCTCCTTGATGTGCTGTGAGCTAGAATTTTGTTCCCTTAGTCTCATAAAAATGCAGAAAACTCTGCTTTCACCTCACCTCAGTCACTACCTGCTGCTTTGGCAATTACCTCAAGAGGAGAAGTGACACCAAGTGTCAGACTTACTTTGCTGCCCTTCCTTCTCTCTAGAATCTCAGTCCCTCAAGTCCTGGCTTCTTTGGTAAGTCTCTGCTACTGCCAGACATTATTTTCTACATATTATATTTTCCTGTTGTTTTTAGTAGGATGGCTGGTGTGCAACATGCTACCCCATCATTATTCAAAGTGGAAGTCCCCCACATGGCATCATAACTATAAAATGGGATGAGTTGGGTACTGAAAATTGGGGGCAGTGGTGGGGAGCCAACAAGGGAACAACTGTATTCTAGAAGACAAGATTGCTTGGCAAGAGGAAACATTGGGTGGGCTGCTCTGCTCTCCCTCTTCTCCTCTAATGCCTGTAATTTGGATTTAAGAGCTTCTGGAAGGTAGACTAGAGAATCTGAACAGGTTTATGAGAAAACAATACCTACAGCCAATAACTGCATTTTAGAAATCAGAGCTTTATGTTCAAGTGCAAATTTCATTTTTAAATAAGAGTAAATAAGTGAAATGCCACAGATACTACAAAAGGAGTTTAAAATGTTGTTAACACTGGCTACATGAATCAGCCCAAGTACTAAATCCTCATTTACCTGAAGGAAAACAAATGAATGCAACATAAATCATATATACCACACACATGAGATAACTAAAACCTTTCTGAAATATAAAGCTTTCCAGAAGATTTGGAAAGGTTCAGAAACTGAATCATTAGGCTTTTATAACCATATGTGCACGCCACATTTAAATGACATCCACTGGTCAAAACAGTTTGTGGATTTAGATGCAAAATGCAACCTTTTGGTAAACATAGCCCTTCCAGGTAAATCAGACTTGGAAGTCACGGTAGTGTGTTAAATAGCCACCGGGTTCTTACAGAGGAATGTCTTCTAGAATTCACATTTCCCACAACTATTTGTTTCACTTTTTTTTTAAAATTTGGTTCTTCAGTAGAATTAATTTTTTGTTTAATAGAAAATAGAAAACTATACCCAGCTAAGTAGCTGAAGTTTAATCTACAAGTAGTATATAGTTTTGGTGGATACCTACACAGCCATTCAGGGAACAGAATCTTGAGGATGATTTTGAACCCTCAAAGAGGATGGGGCAGCCTGGGTGGCTCAGCGGTTTAGCGCCACCTTCAGCCCGGGGGTGTGATCCTGGAGACCTGGGATCGAGTCCCACATTGGGCTCCCTGCATGGAACCTGCTTCTCCCTCTGCCTGTGTCTCTGTCTCTCTCTCCTCTCTGTTTCTCATGACTAAATAAATAAAATCTTTTAAAAATATATATATTTTTTAAAAAAGAGGATGTACAAAGACAAAATCAAGTGATAAATTATTTCCTGAACAACTTCCTGTTAAATCTGACCTCAGAGAAATCTTACCTGTTCAGTGACTGAATTTAAAACTTCACTCAAACTTTCACAAAGTTCTCTCTGAAAGGAGGTTCATCAAAAGGTTGATCTTTCTGACATGTCTGTTTACATACACACACACACACACACACACACACACACGTGTACATATTTGGAAACTTAGAAACAATTCAAAAATCAACTAATAGGGGATTGGTTAAGTAAACATTAATCTTATAGAAGATTCCTTTAATAATAGAAAAACTTAAGAAATAATGAATGAAAAAAGCAAGTTCCAAACATTATAATGTGATTCTATTTTTATAAGGAAAAACTGATGTGATTTTCTTTTATGCTTCTCTGCATTTCCCAAATTGTCTAATGCAACATGATGTCAGGGCTACTTCATATTTATGCATTTCTGGGCTTAGCAGAATTACCAATAATATATTAATATAAGATCTATTTCTGGGAGCACCTGGTGGCTCAGTTAAGTATCCAGCTCTTGGTTTCAGCTCAAATTATGATCTCAGGGTTGTGAGATTGAGCCCCACGTAGGGAGTCTGCTTGGGATTCTTTCTCTCTCTCTCTCTCTCTCTCTCTCTCTCTCTGTCTTTACCCACCCCCACTCCACAAACTCTCTCTGAGAAAAGGAAAAACATGTTTTTCCAAGGAGAAGCATATAGTGCCATAGAAAGAGGGCTGGTCTAGGATGAGAAGACAGGAGTTCCAGTCCCAATTTCATCATCCACTCCTGAGTCACTTGTGGACAAGTCACATTGCCTCTGGGAATCTAGATTCTTTTATCTATAAAGACAGAGATGATCACCCCTGTCCTGCATTCCTCCCTTAATTAGCACAAAGATCAAATGCAGTGAAGTTGATGAAAGTGTCCTGACATAGGGAAAGTACAAGCCAAGAAAAGAAATAATTGCAATTTTATTAAGGGTGTTCTTAACATTCTTCTGTATTTTACATGAGATAAGACATCCACTCCTGCTATGCACCTGTTGCCTCAAATACAGATGTGGGACCCTGCACAGAGTACCAAACAGGGGTGTTGGACAGGTACATAGCACCAGACAATAAAGAAGAAAAAAAAGATATTTACAAAACCCACTAAAGTGAAGAAACAGCTGTCTCTGGCCCTGGTGGCACATGATAAGGTTACATGAGACAGGAAAAGGTAAGGATGTTGTGGGACATACAGCCACATATAACAGATAGGATTTTTTTTAGATGATTAACATACTCCTCTCCCTTCCAAATCCACTAAAAAAGAAAGAACTTTTGATCAACACACTGAGATATTTTGTCAAAACATGAGAGGAACATAAAAAAAGTTAGAAGCAAAATCTTGAACTTTCATCTCATTTTTCCATTTTCCCTTTCTCTACTCTGACAATTCACCACTTAATCATTGTGTGACCTTGGACAAGTCACTCCACTTTCCTAATCTCAGTTTCTTTATCTATAAAATGGGCCTGTGCCATTCCTATGCCACAAACATTGAAGTGATATATGAGGCTGTCATTTAGTTTTTGGGCTCCAGATGGACACAAATGGACTTGGAATCAGGAGATGGGACTCTAACATTGGCTTGTTGTTATCTGCAACCATGACCAAGCCCCCCCGCCCCACCCTGCAAAATGCTCAGATTACTGAGGACTTACTTAGGACTGATCCTGACTCCCAACTCCAGTCACTGTTCAAGCTACATATATCCATCATCCAACCAGACTGGTTTATACACAAGTGACCTCCCAGCCTGCCATCAACAGGGATCCACATGGATTGTTTTTATACTTACAAAAATAAACACAGTTCATTAAAAGGATTATTCACCACAAACAAGTGGGATTTATTCATGGGTTGGAAAGGTGGTATGACATCCACAAATCAATCAATGTGATACGCCATATTAATAAAAGAAAGGACAAGAACCATATGATGCTCACAATAGATGCAGGAAAAGCATTTGACAAAATACAGCAACTTGACAAAAACTCTCTGCACTTTAGGGATAGAGAGAATATACCTCAATATCATAAAAGCCATATACAAAGAACCCACAGTGAATATAATTCTCAACAGGCAAAAACTGAGAGCTTTTCCCCCAAGGTCAAGAATACGACAGGGATATCCACTCTCACCACTGTGGTTCAACGTAGTACTGGAAGTCCTAGCCTCAGCAATCAGACAAAAAGAAATAAAAGACATACAAATCAGCAAAAAAGAAGTCAAATTTCCACTTTTTGCAGACAACATGATATTCTATATAGAAAACCCAAAAGACTCCACCCAAAAATCTGCAAGAACTAATACAGGAATTCAGCAAAGTCGCAGGATATAAAAATCAATGCACAGAAGTCAGGTGGATTTCAATACACTAACAAGGAGGGCAGAAGAAAGAGAAATCAAGGAATCAATCCCATTTACAATTGCACCAAAAACCATAGGATACCTAGGAATGAACCTAATCAAAAAGGTAGGGGATCCATGGGTGGCTCAGCGGTTTCGCTCCTGCCTTTGGCCCAGGGTGTGATCCTGGGGTACCCGGATTGAGTCCCACGTTGGGCTCCCGGCATGGAGCCTGCTTCTCCCTCTGTGTCTCTGCACCCCCCTCTCTCTGTCTATCATAAATAAATAAAAATAAATTTATTTTTAAAAAAAGGTAAAGGATCTGTACTCTGAAAACTAGAGAACACTTACGAAAGAAATTCAGGAAACACAAAAGAAATGGAAAAACATTCCATGCTCATAGATTAGAAAAACAAATATTGTTACAATGTCTCTGCTACCCAAAGCAATCTACACATTCAGTGTAATCCCTATCAAGATACCATCAACATTTTCCACAGAGCTGGAACAAACAATCCAGATGTTTTTGGTTCCAATGTGTATGGAACCAGAAAAGACCCTGGATAGCCAGAGGAATGTTGAAAAAGAAAGCCGAAGCTGGAGGCATCACAATTCTGGACTTCAAGCTATATAACAAAGCTGTAATCATAAGACAGTATGGCACTGGCACAAAAACAGACACATAGATCAATGGAAAAGAAGAGAGAACACAGAAATGGAGCCTCAACTCTATGGTCAACTAATCTTCAGCAAAGCAAGAAACATATACAATGGAAAAAAGATGGTGTTGGGAAACGAATGGTGTTGGGAAAAAGCCACATGCAGAAGAATGAAACTGGACCACTTTCTTACACCATACACAAAAATAAACTCAAAATGGATGAAAGACCTAAATGTGAGATGGGAATCTATCAAAATCCTAAAGGAGAACACAGGCAGCAACCTCTTTGACCTAGGCCACAGCAACTTCTTACTAGACACGTCTCCAAAGGCAAAGGAGACAAAAGCAAAAATGAACTATTGAGACTTCATCAAGATAAAGAAGCTTTTGCACAGCAAGGGAAACAGTCAACAGAACTAAAAGAAAACCTACAGGATGGGAGAAGCTATTTACAAATGACTTATCAGATAAAGGGCTAGTATCCAAAATCTATAAAGAACTTACCAAACTCAACTCCCAAAACACAAAAAGTCCCGGCAAGAAATGGGCAGAAGACATGAACAGAGGTTTCTCCAAAGAAGACATACAAATGGCCAACAGACACATGAAAAAATGTTCCACATCACTTAGCATCAGGGAAATATAAATCAAAATCACAATAAGATACCACCTCACACCAGTAAGAATAGCTAAAATTAACAACTCAGGAAACAACAAATCTTGGTGAGGATATGGAGAAAGGGGAACCCTCTTATATTGTTGGTGGGAATCTAAACTGGATTAAATTAAAATTTAATAATTTGTTCCATACAAATTAAATTAAATCACTCTGGAAAACAGGAGGTTCCTCAAAAAGTTAAAAATAGAGCTACCCCATGACCAAGCAATTACACTACTAGGTATTTATTCAAAGGATATAAACATAGTGATTCAAAGGGGCACATACACCTCAATGTTTATAGCAGCAATGTCCACATCAGCCAAAATATGGAAAGAGTCCAAATGTCTATCGATAGATGAATGGATGAAGAAGGTGTGGTGTGTATATATACAATGAAATATTACTCAGCCATCAAAAAGAATGAAATCTTGCCATTTGCAATAACATGGATGGAACTAGCGGGTATTACACTAAGTGAAATAAATCAGAAAGATGAATGAATACCATATGATTTCACTCCTACGTGAAATTTCGAAACAAAACAGATGAACATAAGGGAAGGGAAGGAAAAATAAGACGAAAATAGAGAGGGAGGCAAACCATAAGAGACTCAACTATAGTTGAGTCCAGGAAGATTCCTTGTGGCCAAGACTAGAAATGTGTGAAATTTCAATCTTCCTCTCTCTTCTCCAACTTCTTCCCAAACTGACCATCTTATTTTGCTTCCAGGTCTTCACTCTAAAATGTTCCCATGATGAATAATCCAGTGTAATATAAATCCTTGTCCCTTCTTTAAGACTATTTCTGAAAGTGAAATTACGGAGCTAAAAGGTACAGACCATTTTAAGGCTCTTGATACACAGTACCAAATTGTTTTTGGAAAGGAAGTAAAAATTGCTATTTCTATTAGCAATGTGAGAAGTATGTGCCCATCTTCTTTTTTCTTAATTTACCATTATGAGCAGTTAAATAAAAGGTCCTTCTTTTTACATTCTAATTTGCATTTTTGAGATAAGTAACAAGCATGAACATTTTATTTCAAATGTATTAGTCTTTTCTAGTGAATTATCTGTCTGTGTCTTTTTCATATTTAAGTTGCTCAAAATTCACCATATGAAAATTTGTGAAGCAATTTCATCCAGAGTTAAAAGGGGTGGGAGACTTAATTCGAGACAGAAAAGTAAAAAAGTGACCACTTTCTTTCAAGTTGGTTGGGATTCACACTGTGAGAAATGAAACAACATATATAAAATAAAAACTACTTAATTTTAAAATTGTATTTATTTATTCATGAGAGACAGACAGAGAGAGACAGAGAGAGAGAGAGGCAGAGACACAGGCAGAGGGAGAAGCAAGCTCCATGCAGGGAGCCTGATGCGGGACTCAATCCCAGGACTCCAGGATCACACCCTGAGCCAAAAGCAGACGCTCAACTTCTGAGCCACCCAGGGATCTCTAAAAATGACTTTAAACATTCATATCCCTTTGAGACTTGGCAAATAAGAATGTAGTTCCAGTTTTCTGCACATGATCACTCTTGCTATTCAAGAAAGCTTTCCTGGGTCACCTGAGTGGCTCAGTTGGTTGAGCGTCTGACTCTTGATCTCAGCTCAGGTCATGATCTCAGGGGCATGAGATTGGGCCCCATGTTGGGCTCCACACTCAGCATGGAGTCTTCTTAAGATTCTCTCTCTCTCTCTCCCTCTCCCTCTGCCCCTCCCCCTACTCATGCATGCACACACTCTCTCTCTAAAATGGAAGGAAGGGAGGATGGGAGGGGAAAGCTTTTTAGAATTTTAAGATATGCCAAAAAGAAGACTGTTTATATTCTTCTCTCAGCACTCACGAAAGCAGACGTGGCTCTGAATTTCAGCTAGCAGACTGGATTTCATTCTCTGCACAGATGCAGCGCAAGTTTGACTAGATGTCCAAGGATCAGAAACCTCAATCTTCATGTTTCTTCTGGAGGAGGCTTATTGAGACTCAACATCACCAACTCAGAATTCATTATATTTGACAACAGTTGAAGTGAACTATCATTTTCACATAACAAAACATTGTCATTTTATAGAGAATGAAAATCCAGAGGGTCCAGGCGATAGAAAGTGGTGACAGAGGAAGAAAATGATACGCAGTCATCCAGAGCCCACAGCTGGGTGAGATTCAGGTGTTGGCAAAACTGATTTGGGAAAAAGAAAAATAATGTAGGGCCATCTAGGGTTTGATTCTGAAATGTGCTAGAAAATAAAAAGTGGCATCAAAAAATGAATTTTGAAGGAAGTTGAGTGGAAGGCGTTTGAGCTAAAAATAAATAATAAGGCAGGCATAGTCTCAAGGGGTAAAAAAGCAACATTACAGCTGTGTTTCAAATGCAAGACATAAGAGTTGCCTGCCCAAATGCTAAACGGAATAACAAAATCCCTCCTGTTCACACACGAGACCAAAACACAACCTAAAGGAAACTCTAACAAGAATGCTAGAAAAGAAACACTTCAAAACAGGCAAGTTAAGGAAATTTCCAGATGGTGTCCAGAAAAGTCTACCTAGCAAAAGGGATCATGGATAGTATTGAAAGAAAATGTTTGTGACACTAAAGGATACTGCGGGGGGGAATTTTTTATCTTTTCACAGGGAAAGCTTTCTTTTTTATTCAGGGAACAGAACACATTAAACCCTTGCAGTGAAGGTGAAGTTCCCAACCTAACAGGGACACCTCACGGGGTAACTGCGAGTTTTAGAAGCAGCACCTGTGGCCCTGGCCAGCTCGCTGACCTCCCCTGGCCAGGTGACCAGCCACTTGGATGCTGGTGAGCAGAAGGTAAAGCTGCTTACCCTCCCTTCTCTTAGCTTATGGGTTATTCAGGTGAGAAACTGTAATTCTAACATTGCTCTTCTGTCTGGGGCGGGGAGCCAGTTTGGGGACAACGTGGCAGGGGCTGCAGGTGCCAGCAAAGAGGAATAGAGGGGATCCCTGGGTGGCGCAGCAGTTTGGCGCCTGCCTTTGGCCCAGGGCGCAATCCTGGAGACCCGGAATCAAATCCCACGTTGGGCTCCTGGTGCATGGAGCCTGCTTCTCCCTCTGCCTATGTCTCTGCCTCTCTCTCTCTCTCTGTGTGACTATCATAAAAAAAAAAAAAAAGAGGAATAGAGAAGGGTCTGGTCTGCATTTGTTTGCCTCCCTTTAACATGCTTTGAGGGCAAAGAATGGAATCCCGTTAGTCATTTCCTCCTGTTGAAATGGGCTTTTTGAATAAACACCGAGGCACACAGGATTGGGCGGGGGTCCCATGGGGCCGAGGCAGGTGGGAGCAGGTGGGATGGGGCTCTGGTTTCCCATGGAGGCAGGATGCGCAGCTCAGGGCAGCACAGCCCACAAAGGAAAAGCAAGTGGGGAGAATGAATAGCTGGCTTGGTGCATGGAAGGAGCAGAAGGCAAAGCCAGAGAGAGACTGTGGAAGTGGACGGGAGGATAATGAGATTCAGAAGGAAGGAAAGCCCCTCGGTGGGATGGGGGAGTCAGGCAGGGACAGCGCTGGAGGTCAAGCTGGGACAGCCATGGTTTCAGGATGGACTGCTGCTGAGCCAGGGCCGTGTCGTGGCTGCCCCAGGGCTGAAGGACAACTGGTAATGGAAGCAAGAATGGAGAACCAGCCCAGGGAGGATCCACCTAGCCATGGTCACTGAGAAGCTCAGGGTGGACACACAAACGAGGACACTTTCTACACACTGTGGTCAAATAGACCATCTTTTTTGTTTTTTGTGTTTAAGAAATTGGAAGAGTAGGGTGCCTTAGTGGCTCAGGTCGTGATCTCAGGGTCTCAAGATCAAGCTTCAAGTCAGGCTCTGTGCAAGACATGGAGCCTGCTTAACATTCTCTCCCTCTCTTTCTGCTCCCCATCACCCCACCCCACCCTGTGCATGCACACTCTCAAAATAAATAAAATCTTTAAAAAAAATTTAAGAGTAATATAAATATTTAAGAGTAATATAAAGCCTCCCATTTGCCCCCCACTCCCATTTGCCCCCCACACCCCTTAATATTTTAAGAGTAAAATAAATATAATATTTAATAGTAATATAAATATAATATAAATAGGCAGAGTCACCAAAACACTCTAATTTATGTTTCAAGTATTAAAATCTCAAGATTCCTAAAATTTCTTTTGACATAGGTTCTTCTCTGCCCACAATACTCAGAAGACATAGGCTGAATGATGCAGCTGAAACCAGCTATAAATTGAAAAATCAAACTGGATTTTATTAAGTATATACAAATAACCTTTGGGGTGCCTGGGTGGCTCAGTCAGTTAGGCATCTGTCTTTGGCTCAGGTCATGATCCCAGAGTCCTGGGATCGAGTCCCACATCGGGCTTCCTGCTCAGTGGGGAGGCTGCTTCTCCATCTCCCTCTGCCTGCAGCTCCCTGTGCTTATGCTCTCTGTCAAATAAATAAAATCTTTTAAAACATATATTTATATACATAAATATATATCTTTCTTCTATTTTGGGGAAGTACAAATTAAAAGAAAAACAGTAGTACTAGATCCAGAGACATAAAGGCCAAGAGGAGTCAGTGAAAGTGTATTCCAGCCCCAATCTGCCACTAGATCTGCAGAGAAAGGCATGCAGTGTCATGTCCTCAGCTGCAGAAAGAGGTGGTTGGAAGGAATTTATGCTACCTGCGATCACTTGCAGCTCTAAAACGGTTCTGTCCTACTTCTATTATTAGGAGTAAATGCTATGAATTAAATACATACAGCAGGTACTCACAATGAAAAGTCAATAAATGCTGAAATCACAGAAATATTCAAGGAAGAAGAAAAAAACAGACGTTTGCTGCTTTTTAAAAATGCAGTTGCTATTTTATTCACACTAATTAGAATATATACACAAAAAAATGTGTATCATGTTGCTTTCAAAAAATTCTATGTTCCATGAGAACTATGTAATAGACAGTGTAAAATGTTTCTACTGCATAACAAAAGAAGAAAAATCAGCATTCCCATGTAGTATTAGGAAAATATTTAAGATAATTTGAAGTTATAGTAAAACAAAGTGGAATATTACAGAACAGTCTTTTCAAGAAGTAGATTTATAGTCTAGAAGCAATACATTTCATACTTTGAAACACTTTGGTATAAGTGAAATTAATACAAAGGAAAAAAACCCAAGAAACTCTACTTTGGTTCTCACATTAATTAAAAGTTTAGCAACGAGGCAGCTGTGCAGCTACCTCAGATGACAAAATGGGAAGCCTCCCATTTGCCCCCCCTCTGCTGGACATGGATGTGCCAGGAGAGCATGTCAAGGACTTCCGTGCTGCAGGAACATTTCACTTGCACAACTACGCACTGAGTGAGTGCTTGAAAGGCTTCATAAAACCTCAGATTCAGCTTGGAATATAAGCAATCTTGGCTACTTCCTCTTAGATACAGATGATTCCGTGGTAAAGCAGCTCGGAGAACTACAACTCACATTTAAAAATAGAACATAAATTTTTGGAAAATCTTACTACTACAGTTTCTCAAGAAGTCCATACTTGAAAAAAAGAACATACTACATTAATTTTTAAAAATGCAAGTTTAATAGCCCATTGGCAATAGCTTTTTAAGAAACAGAAATAACCGCCTGCATGCCACAAATATGTCTTCATTGGTATCACGCGTCGCTTTGACAGCCGTACAACTAAACTGATCGGAGGAAATTTTAATCGCATCATTTGAAAAATTATGTTTTCTTATCTATACTGTCCACATGTGGTACTGATTTTCTTCATTGTCTTTCTGTTCTGTATGTTTTCTTTTAAGTGACTTCTTACTTGTGAGAATTCTTCCCGAGTAAATGCTGATGAACTGCTTTTCCATCATCCATCACGGGAGCAAACTGGGAATGTCCTCTGAAGGTTGACTCAGCAATGTAATTTCTACTCTGACTTTCTGGAAAGACAAGAAAGTCTTTAAAAGAAAAACAGAATCGTTGGTGAGATTTGCAAACTTATAGTAATAAAACACAAAAGCACTGCTGTTCCTTCCTAAGGGAAGACAATATTCCATCGGGCACTCAGCACTGCCACATCTGCACTGTTGGCCGCCTCCGAAGAACACAGCCAGTGAGCACAAGGCCTTGTGGCTTCTGAAGGGACAGAGGGTGCAGAGAGCATCCGGTGAGACTAATGGGCATGGGAGATCTTCAGAACGAAATGAGTACAGAAAGTAAAAGAAAAAATTTCTGTGAAGGTCATGTGAGGCTTTTTAAAGAACAATTCTAGAGGATCTCTGGATGGCTCAGTAGGTTAGTGTCTGCCTTCAGCCCAGGGCATGATCCCGGAGACCCAGGATAGAGTCCCACACGTCGGGCTCCCTGCATGGAGCCTGCTTCTCCCTCTGCCTGTGTCTCTGCCTCTCTCTCTGTGTCTCTCATGAATAAATAAATAAAATATTTTAAAAAAAGAACAATTCTAAAAAGGAATCGAGGAGATACACATAGAAGAATTATTCAACAGAAATGCTCTACACTTAAATGAACCACGTAGAGAACTGTCGATATTCTAAATTAATAATTTTATAGTTTTATTATTTTTTTTAAAGATTTTATTTATTTATTCATGAGAGACACACAGAGCGAGAGACAGGCAGAGACACAGGCAGAGGGAGAAGCAGGCTCCATGCAGGGAGCCCAACGTGGGACTCGATCCAGGGTCTACAGTATCACACCCTGGGCCAAAGGCGGGGCTAAACCACTGAGCCACCAAGGCTGCCGCCCTAATTTTATAGTTTTAAAACAGTATCAGGAACTTAATTAAGTTCCCACCCATATTTTATAATCAAGTGTAAGAAGAGACAAAACAATGAACAGTGAATAAATTAGGTGTGAAATGAAAGTTTCTTAAGTTTTTCCTGTTAGGTGATTATTAAAATCTGAGAACTACATTGTTTGGGTTTTGTTTTGTTTTGTTTTGTCTTGCAGAAAGAAACTGTCAGGGGAACTTATGTCATTACAAAATTCACTTGGAACGAGAGCCAGGACTCCTGGTATATTAAGTCCCTGCACTACCAGACAGTAAAATCTATCAAGTTACAATCACCAAAACACCATATTTCACTAAATGTAAGACACCATCAAATGTAAGACCGCTATTTTTTGTAACCACACAGAAACGAGAAAGGATACTCAGGATACAGAGTCTAAAAGGAGACAGAAACCACAAAAAGTGGGGATACTAGATGGCTACAGCCTCAAGTGAGAGGTAAAGAAAAATAACCCTTCATCTACAAGGGCACAGCAAAGAAGTCTGCACACTTCTTCCTTGACAATGGTAAGAGGAGGAAAAAATATTCCTTGATATTTGAACTGGTCCCCCAGCTCTATAAGCCTACAAGTTTTGTGGTCTGAATTCACACTGGCAACATAGTCCAAAATATCTCAAGCAGAGAAATTAGCTTAAGCAGACTCAGGTTGATAGCACTGCCTTAGTAAATGGCAGAAAAAAATGCAAACCATCTTGGGAAGAACTCAACTGCCATCCAAGCAACAGCTGTTTAGAAGATACAGTCCAAATTTAAAGATAAAATGTGGAATTTATAGGACTTGAAATCAGTGAAATATGGTTGGCAGATACATAAGTCAATGGAAGAGATGTACAAAAGCCTCAAAAACAAATACTGGGTATACTTCTTGTGATTAGCTCTGAGTTATATATGGAAGTATTGAATCACTGTGTTGCACCCCTGAAATTTAACACCGTATGTTAACTACATTGGAATTAAGATTTTTTTAAAAATCAATTTTCTCATCAAAAAAAAAAAAAAAAAGAATACTGGGCATATAATAAAAATGTCAAACAACAGCATATCAGAGACCCATCATGTGACCAAAGGGTACATTTCAATATATGGCACAGGGCAAAAGAAACTAAGAAAAAATTAAATCCCTCTCTATTCTTCTAAACTATAAAGTTGAGTGAATAACAAAATTGTTTAAGAACAAAAAAATTAAACATAATACTGAAATGATAATCTCAGAAGACTGGCCGACTTGTTTTTAAAACATGCTCTCCACCCATCTAGCCCCCCAAAAGCCAAGGCCTAAGCAAAAATAAAAGGCAAATGTCAAACTGGAAAACAACTCTACAGTGACAAAGGATGAATATCCTTAAAATATCACAACTATAAATCAGTTAGAAACAAAATACCTTACACCACACCTCCATACCTTTTGCTCAAAGGCCAAGGCTAGGCAACTGACAAGAAAGACAAATGAAGGAGGGCACTTGATGGGATGAGCACTGATTTATACTATATGTTGGCAAACTGAATTTAAATTTAAAAAAATATTAAAAAGACAAATGCCCAATGAAATATACCAAAAATGCTCCATTTTCACTAGTGACAGAAATATACACGTTTTAAAACAATGATAACAGGGATCCCTGGGTGGCGCAGCGGTTTAGCGCCTGCCTTTGGCCCAGGGCGCGATCCTGGAGACCCGGGATCAAATCCCACGTCGGGCTCCTGGTGCGTGGAGCCTGCTTCTCCCTCTGCCTGTGTCTCTGCCTCTCTCTCTCACTGTGTGACTATCATAAATAAATAAAAATTTAAAAAAAAAATAAATAAAAAATAAAAAAAACAAGAACACCAATTTTAAAAAAAAATAAAAAATAAAAAAATAAAATAAAATAAAACAATGATAACAATTTGTAGCTATCAAATCAGCAAAATTTTTAAAAATTGTAATATCCAGTGTTGGCAAGGATACAGAAAAACCAGCACTTATATAGACATGAAAATTGAGCAACCTTTCTGAAATGCAATTTAGCAACAGATATAGATCAAAATCCTTTGAAAATGTACAATACTCTTAGATCCAACAATGCTACATGTAGGAATTTCTCCCAAACAGATATGTGCAAAAGGTATATGCAACTACATGTCAGATTTATTTTTTTTTTACATGTCAGATTTATAATAAAGTTGGAAAAACATCCAAACACCCAACAATAGTAGATAACTATTTTAATAATTAGGACTACAAAATAGAATATAATGCAACTATTAAATATATCACTAGAGCATTGTTTATACTAGATCAGAATAACCTAAATGCCCATCAACAAAGAACTGGCTAAAAAACAAAAATACTGTAGCAGTCAATGGGATACTACATGACCATTACAAAGAATGAGACAGCTCTTATATTCTGATATATCTACATCCCTGTGTCTGAAATGATCTTTCCACAGATACCCACTTGTCTCACTTGCTTCAATGACACATTATCAGTGAGAAGTGTCCCTCACCATCTTATACAGAACTTGTCCCATCCCAAGTTGCTCCCTCTCTGCTGCTCTATTTTACCATCTGGCACACTGCAATCCTTTATTTACTGTCCATCCTCCCCTAGAGGAAAGAGGATCCTTGAAGGCACCAATGTCACCGCCTATCCGTATCAGTGCCTACACTCCCCACTTTCATCTGCTACTAGGTTTGATGCATCCCTGATTCTTTTCTAAGGCTAAACACTTCACTTGGCCTTGACCCTTTCCCACACTGCCTTTTCAAATATTTCCCTCCACAATTATTCCCTTTTGCTCTTGCCTTATCAATTTCATCCCCCAATACTGGGTCATTCTCAGTAGCAAACAAACACACCTTAATATTATAAAATGTCCCCAAGTCTTATTTCTATTACCTTTCACAGCAAAAAACTCTTTCCTCTCTGATCCTTTACATCTCCTCAACCCACTTTACCTCTGCCATGACATGAAAACACCTTTGTTTAATCAAGGTCACCAATGATGTACTACGTTTGCCTCAAGCCAATGGCCAAGTCTTGGTCCTCCTCTTCCTTGACCTCTCTGTCAGCAGCACTGGACACTGCTGACTACTCTCTTTTGAAGCAATCTTCTCTCAGCTTCCCTGAGACCACAAGCTCCCGAATCTTCTTTCACTTCAATGGTTCCTCCTTTACCAGATGACTTCTCTTCTCCACCTACACACTCCAAGGTGATCTCATCCCGTTTCTGGCTTCAAATGGCCACATATATGCTGATGACTGATTTTAAAGTCATCATTTTTTTTAGGTCTGAACTTTCTTCCGAGCTTCAGGCCATTAGCTTCAGAACATCAACTACTGACTTAACAGAACTATTGATTCCTCCATCCCCTACACCCCACAAAAAACCCTGATATGTCCACAAGCCTTCTCAGGAAAAGGTACTACAATCCACCCAGTTGCTCACATCAAAATCCTGAGTCAAAAAAAAAAAAAAAAAAAAAAAAAATCCTGAGTCATCTTCAACTTCTTTCCTTCCTCCCTCATGATGAATTTATCTGAAGTCCCTGGCTTCACTCCCTCCAAAACAGATCTGCATTCAATCATCTCGCAATATCCCTACCACTGGAGCCCTCATCAGCACCACCACCAGGCTCTTAACTATTCTCCCTCCCTCCCTCCTTGCTCAACACTCTGCCCTCCACCCAGCACCCAAGGCTTTCCTTCTGAAGTCTAAGCCAAGTCATATCGTTCCTCCCGTTAAAACTTCCATGTTTCCATCACACTCAGTAAAATGCAAAGATCTTACCAGCTCCCTCATAATCAGGCCTACCCACCTCTGACTCCTCTCGTGTTCCCCTTCATTTATTACCCCCAGTCATACTGGTCTGCTTACTGTTCTTCAAAGGTGACATGTCTGTTCCCATCTCATGATCTCTGCAGCTTCCCTTCCTTCTGCTTGGATCGTTTTCCTCATACCCTTAGAGTCTACCTCCCTCTCATCTTTCAAATTTCAACTCCAATGTCATCATCCATTGTCTTCCCCAGAAGCAACCCAGCACTCACATCTTCCTATTTTTATCTCCACAAGACCTATCAATATCTGAAATTTACTTATGGATCAGAGCACAGGTTTACTATTCATCTCTTCCCAGTGGGGGTAAATTCTTTAAAGGTGAGAATGCTATCTTATTTTCCACTTATCACCAACACAAAAACTGGTGCCTGGCATATAGTTAAGTACCAAATAAATATTTGCGAAACAAATGAGAGACTATTTTATAATTGAACATCTGAACTGGAGTAGCTTCTGACATTACCTTTATTTTAGTACTGTAATGTCAGAAATGGTGAGAACTGATAAAACTGTATAAAGAGACTGGCTGCAAAATGGCTTTTCATATCTCTTACCCACTCTGTACTAACATCCCCTAATATAAATTAAGAAATGAGCTAAGTGCACATTAGTGGGAAATTGGCTAAATAAGATGGACTATAACCACACAATAGATTACTATGTAGCCATGGAAGAGAATGAAAAAGATACAAGTTAATAAGGAAAAGCATACAAGTTAGAAGGCTGATAGAAAATATCAAGTTGCAGGCAGCCCTGGTGGCTCAGTGGCTTAGTGCCACTTTTAGCCCAGGGTGTGATCCTGGAGACCCGAGATCGAGTCCCACATCGGGCTCCCTGCATGGAGCCTGCTTCTCCCTCTGCCTTTCTATCTCTCTCTCTCTCTCTCTCTCTCTCTGATGAATAATAAATAAATGAAATCTTTAAAAAAAAAAAAAAAGAAAATATCAAGTTGCAAAACAATACTGTCAAATGATATCTTTGTTTTTACCTGCACACACATTTGATGAGACATGCACAGGGAAATCTAAGGAAACCCTACTGAAAGTGGTTATCTCACCAAAATAAGAAGGTGGAGGCTGAACTTAACATTTATTATTAGAAAATTCAAAAGTGCCAGGAACTACTTTTGAGTTCACAGTTTAGAGCTCAACCACTTGTATTTAACGCTTTAAAGGCTTTAAAATTTCTTTTTTTTTCTTAAGATTCCATTTATTTATTCATGAGAGACAGACAGAGAGAGAGAGAGAGAGAGAGGCAGAGACACAGGCAGAAGGAGGGAGCCATGCAGGGAGCCCAATGTGGGACTCGATCCCAGGTCTCCAGGATCACACCCTGGGCTGAAGGCAGCGCTAAACTGCTGAGCCACCCAGGCTGCCCTAAAATTTCTGTTTAAAAAACACACTACCTATTCTTTTAAGTGATGCATAATCTAGTGAGGATGATGAGCTACCACCATACACCTGTCAGAATGGCTAAAATTAACAATATAAGAAACAACAGCTGTTGGTGAGGATACGGAGAAAGGGGTATTCTCTTGCATTGCTGGTAGGAATGCAAACTGGTATGGCCACTCTGGAGAATAGCACCGAGGTTCCTCAAAAAACTAAAAATAGAACTACCCTACCATCCAGCAATTGTTCTACTAGGTATTTACCCAAAGGATATAAAAATACAGATTTGAAGGGGTATATGTACCATGATGGTTATAGCAGCACCATCCACAATAACCAAATTATGGAGAGAGCCCAACCAAATGTGATGGACTGATGAAGGGTTAAAGATGATGAGGTATATGTATACAATGGAATATTACTCAGTCACCCAAAAGAATGAAATCTCACCATTTGCAAACTGAGGATTGATGGACTCAGGCAGATGGGGATGGGTTAGATGGCTGATGGGTATTAAAGAGGGCACTTGTTACGATGAGCACTGGGTACTGTATGTCAGCAGTAAATTACAGAATTCTATTCCTAAAGCCAATATTGCACTGTATGTTAACTAAAATTTAAATAAAAAATTTTTAATAATAATCTAGCAAGGAAGAAGAGGGGTCAGGGGTCTCAGGAAGACAGAAATGCAGTGTGTCTGGCTCGCAGGTTGGCTCATTCATCATAGGTTTGCCCCCTCTCTATTCCTTCCCTCTATAAAGACTGGGGTGCATAAAACATTGCTTTTACAATCCTCCCTGGAGCCTGGGTTTGGAGGAGACATGGAATATGTGGCACAAGCTTAGTCAATAGGCATGAGTGAATTTTGGGACACATTTTTGCTTTCTTAATTAAAAGGAACAGATATAACTGCCAATGTCCTTTCCTCCTGATTCTTGTCTTGAACGTACACACAGTGCCTGGAACTGCAGCAGCTGTCTTGTAATTATGGAGTAAGAGCCACATATAGGTAAAAAGATGCCAACAATGTGGGCATAACACATGAACTCTTCCCATTACACAAGAAAAATAAACCTCTATTCATTTAAGGTACTGTGAGTCAGGTTCTGTTTCTACAACCAAAGGAATTCCTAGCTGATATTCCTAGGAATATCTTGTAGAAAGAAACCAAAAATAAAAGAACTCAAATAAAAGCAGACGGAATTAGAAAGAAAACTGTTAACATATCAAAAATGTAGATTGCAAACCAATTCCCCTCCTTAACATCTCTATTCTGAATTTTTTTAAAAAGAAAAAAAAAAAAAAACAAACACCAGGAAGAAACAGAAAAAAGAGAAAATTATAGTCAACTTCAACACTATAAAAAAGACTTCAGAGGGGCCTCTGACTGGTTCAGTGAGTGGAGCCTGTGACTCTTGATCTCAGGGTCATGAGTTCTAGTCCCATGTTGGATGCAGAGATTACTTAAAAAAAAAAAAACAAAAAAAACCTAACAACAAAAAAAAGATTTTAGAATGAAACATTCAGATTGTACGCACACAATAAAGATAAACTCACACAGTGAGGCTGAAGTCCAATCAATGCTGGGGCTGTTCTGGACTAATGTTCATTGTTCGATAAATTTCTTTAAGTAACAACAGGGCAGTATCTTCAGATTCCCTATCACAAAGAAAAGAACATGTTTACTTTGGAGACCATTAGTAGAAATTAACCTCTATGCATACCGGTGCATACCTGTGGAAAACGCAGCTTTTGTTTTATTCAACCCTACCTAAGAAAGGCAAATGAAAATAAGGTAGTATAGTCTTAAAGCTGTCCTTAAAAACTGGATGGATACTGACCAGCTACAAAACAGCTGTGTTGCAATTCTCCATGGTGACAGGGGATATATGAAAGGATGGCTTTTCAAAGTTCCTACCACTTCCATTCTGTGAAAGGTACCCCTACAAAAATCAGTGTGCCCGTACTAAAGTCCTTTGGTAAAAGGCAAATGACACACTGCCATCTTGTGGATAATAAAATAATGGGGGAAAATACGGATTTTGAATATATGGCCATTGAAATTAGTATTTCATCGTAAGCGATAAATCAGCAAAAGAGTCTCCCCTAAAACTGCTGTATACGCCAGCACCTACAGGCCACGTGAATGTTATCAAAGAAGAAACTACTTACCAATAGCACAAATGACTCTGAAGAGCGAAAAGATATTCATTAAAACTCTCTATTGGCTTTTCTTGAAGAACGTAGTCAATTCGGCGGCCTCCGTTTAGCATTCCAACCTTTCCTAAGTAGTCCTCATCCTTGGAAAAATCTGGACTTTCAACAATCTTTTCTGCTAAAATTTAAACCATTTCAATATCAAAGTCAATCACTTAATCATTATCCTTTGACTTTAGCTGACTTTCTGGGCTCAAGAGAATATCGCTTGACACACGTAGCAACCTGGGGAGATACCAGGCTCACTTCCCATTCCTCCAAAGAGCCAGGAGAAGGAAGAGGGGCTGGTTACCCGAGAGAGGAGAAAGAGCCAACGAGCTGACAGTTTTGAAGAAAAGGGGTGAGAGAGCATTGTAGAAAGAAAGGAAACAGAATTAGAATCTGAAAAGAGTCAAAAACATCATGGCACAATGACCTGACAATTCAGATAAAGTCTATAATAAGACGACAAAGGTAGACAACACCAGAAGATATTTTCTCACAGTGGGTCTTTAAAATGCCTGAATACAAAAAATAAATAAATAAATAAATAAATAGCCTGAATACAAGCTTTGCTCTCAACTCTGATATTCCACTCTGGCCTTAGGAATCTCAACAAAAACAAGATTGCAGAGTAAAAAGTCCAGCAACTAACTATCAGGCAAAACCCTGGAAAAAGAATGGCATCCATGTTGAAGTACAGTTTATCACAACAGATTTTCCTTTATAAAAAAAAAAAAAAACAACCTCCATATTTTAACAAAAAAGACCAGAATGGAAAAGCATCATTAAATAATTCATAATGTATACAAATAATTCATTATGTTTACAAATAACATTTGTACTAGAAAATGCCTCAAATGCCAAATTTACCTTCAACTACTTGTTTTTCTTCTTCTTCTTTAATTTGATTGGCCACTTTTTCCAGTTCTTCTTGCAGCTGAGTTGAAGAGGTGTGAGCGCGGGCAAATTCATTTAATGTCTGCCAAGCGCTTTTCAGGGAGCTAATAAAACCCTGCTTCAAATCAGATCCCATACGAGAGAGACTGTCTTTCAACTCTAAAGAGATGAAGATGACACATCAAGTTAATTAGTCACAAGGTGAAATTCTGTGCCACAAAAATTAAAAGTTGACACTCTTCTCAGACTGGATGAATCCTCTCTTAAACGCCAAACAGAGTTTCTCACCCAAGAACTCTCAACATATTAAAATGTTTTATAGAGGCTTATTCTGTCATCTTTTTTAATAACCAAAGCTAATCCAGGCAAACTGTATAAATTCCCTCTCTCGACAAAAGGAAAAAAAAAAAAAAAGAAGAGGGAAGGAAGAGCTCAAATACTATAAAAATGTAGACACGTTCATGTGCTTTTTTCTGTAAGTTAAAAAAAATGGGCCCACAAGATAAAAAAGATGACTGCTTTTCTTATCTGTAATGGTAAAATGGTTTTGAGAATTTGAGATTCTAATATAACCACAATATAAACCTCTGATTTAAAAATGAAGAAACCTCTGCCCCTTCACTTTTCCTACTTTTGTCTAATAAATCCTTTTGATTTTAAGGTATGTATCAAATTTCCCATTTTAATCCCAAAATGGTTAAATATTTTTTTAAAAATGATGTAAGAAAAAAAAAGAAAGAAAATCCAATTTTAAATAAAAGGGCATGATCACATACCCCCTCTTCTCCAGTGCACTCCCATCCCTTCCACCCAAACCTTTAAGCCCCTGGATGATACACACCATTAACAGGCATAAGAGAAACCTAAACCCCATTTGGATTCTTGCTGATCCATTACGTTTAATGAATGTTTTTAATTGGAAAAGTTTATCTATTTAGCAAGGAAGTAACAGCTCAGTTGACTTAGCATCAAGTTTATGTCTTGTTGGTCCTTAGTTCAAGTGTTACTCTGCTTCCCAACTCCAAAAACTATGGCCAAATTCTATCAAAATCTATAGGTATATCTCATCACTTTATTACCAAAATCCCCCATTCCTAAGTATTTCAACCATCAGAACGTTGCATCTAGAACAAAATATTCAAGGAGAAGCAACTCACTCAAAACTTTATAGCTCTTCTGAACATTTAATAAACAGGCTCTAAACACAGCAGGCTCTTAAATAAAATTAATTTTGTCAGAAAGGACCTGGTGTTAAGATTTTCACAGTTCAATTACAAGTGACAGGAAAAACATACTTCATTAGGACTAACAGATTACAAAATGACAAGAAGGAAACAAGCTTTTATAGTATTTGCTTTTTACCTAAATGAAGTCTTTTTCTGCCTTTGTGATGTGGAATGAGAACTGCTTTCAGGTCCAAATCTGGAACAATCATAGGCTCTAATCTATAAGCCACTGGATCAAGCTGTAAAGAGAAGAATTGGAAATTTTGGAAAAGCTTGTATGACAAAATGGATAACTAGCAAACCAGAGATTTTGATTTTTCTTTTCCCCACAAGTCATTCACCTACTGGTAATTATAAGACGACTTCTAAGTTTGTGAGGAAAACTACTTTGCAAGCAAAGCAACAGAATTATTTCCTTGAACAAAGGCTTTCTGGCAGAAAAGTTTATTGGTTGGTATCAGACTATTCTCTCTTAGGACAGAGAACTGGATGTACATCAAAATCAGAATTAGTTCCTAAGAAAAAAGAATCTGAAAATCTATTAGGATGATTTATCTATATTGGTGTTTCTATGTAGATGTTTTATCTTCTTCAAAATAGGAAGTAATTCAAGTCACTCACTGGATGATAAATATTGAAGAATCCTTTACACGTAGGAAGCCTGTAGTTCTCATCTATCCTATCCACTCCTCGAATAGTGAGGAACATACCAATTGGAGATCCCAAGGCAAAGAAAATCTCTGGTTCAAAGTCTAATGAGTTGTAAACAACAGAAACCTAGAAAGAATAAAAAAAAAATAAAAGATCATCATTCCAATGTCATATAATAAAAAATTCAAAAGTTCAAGCTGGAACTGCTTAGTTGAAAGCATCTCCACACAGATGATGCTACTCAAGTATGGCTTATAATGCTTATAATCACTGTCATTATTTTTTTTTAAGGTTTGATTGATTTATATACAGAGAGAGAGCAAGCAAGCACAAATAGGCAGGGTGGCAGGCAGAGGGAGAAGGAGAAGCAGGCTCCCCACTGAGCAGGAAGCCCAATGTGAGGCTTGATCTCAGGACAGAGATCCTGAGGGAGGAAAAAATGCCTGGAAGACATAGGAGAAAACATCTAAGCTCTCTAATGCTCAGAAAGACAATGAGACACCTTTTTTCCTACATGGTTATCAGAGAGAGAGAGAGAGAGATGAAATACTAAAAAAAAAAAAAAAAAAAAAAGTAAAAATCTTCTGTTTTCATGAAAAAGTCATTTCTTCAGAAGGAAGCGATAAAAGTGAGAACACCATCTATCTGTAAAGGACAATGCAGCACCAGTGTTGGTGAGGACAGAGGAGAGGGATCCATCCTATAAAGTGTCCAAACTGGCACAACCTTTCCAGGGGCAAGTACAAGTAACTACCAGAATTTTCAGGTGTACATTCTTGGGACCTCCTATCCCACTTCTACTTATTTAATGAAGGAAATAAAGAATGAGCACAGAAAACTGGTTTAAAAGTGTTCATCACTGGAATGCTTTAAAAAAGTGAAAAACTAGAAACTCCCTACACATCCTATGTTATGGGTTGAACTGTGTCCCCCACAAAATAGACACATGTACCAAATCAGCTTAAAATAAGGTATTTAGGTGGACCCTAATCCAACATGATTGGTGTTGTTATAAAAAAGGGAAACCTGGCCACACAGACTAACAGGGGAGATGGTGCAGACACAGGCAGCAGCCATGGGAAGATGTGGGTCTGGAGAGTTGCATCTAGGAGCCAAGGAGCCCCTGGCAACCCACCAAAAGCCGGTAGAGGCCAAGAAGGGTTCTCCCTTCTTCAAAGGGAGCATGGCCCTACTGACACCTCGCTCTGGACTTCCTGCGTCTAGAACTGAGACAATAAATTTCTGTTGTTTAAAGCCACCCAGTGTGTGATACTCCGTTAACAGCAGCCCAAGCAAACTAATACATCCAATAAGTAAATGACAAAATAAATCATTATCTCTCCAAACAGTAAGACAAAATAGTCATTACAAATGAGAGAACTATGTACTGACATAAGAATATATTCATAATTCAGTGTTTGAAAGCATCAGTATAATGTTTTGGTAAAACATTATATGGAGTATTTTCCTATTTTTTGTTAAAACATATACATAAATACGTGCTTTAAAAAAGTCTAAAAGGCCTTGTTCAAACAGTTCATAGTAGTTAGTTCTGGCTAAGGAAAGTATAATATTTTTTCTTTTTTCCTGCTTGAGCAGTTTCTTGGCTTTCTGGCAATGAATGATGCACACAGGCTATTGTTTACACTGCCCCACAACGTTCTAGGTAACAGATCCTACTTGCCCACAGTGGCCCACCCACAATGGGGGTGGCATGTGACTTGGGTTGGGTCAATACCTGTGCTCCATTCCCCAAACAGTACAAATTGGCCAAAATGGGCCCATAACTAAAACCACATCAAGTAAATTTTTCTAACTGGACCCCCAGGGGAGGCTTATTTTCCTCTGTGGTCATAAAGCTTTAAAGAGATGAGCCAATAGACAATGATACCCATGGCTCCAGGTTCATGGAGAAGGCCAGCCCAGAGAGGGGCACACAGTGAGTGTCCTGGCCACATAGAGCCCCCCGTTCCACAAATCTCCTTCTATACTCTGATCCTTCACAGTTAAGTGAGGAAATATCTGCTCTTTATCTGCTAAAGTATGCTCAAGTTTGCTCATATCTAAAAAGAAAGACAGGGATCCCTGGGTGGCGCAGCGGTTTGGCGCCTGCCTTTGGCCCAGGGCACGATCCTGGAGACTCGGGATCGAATCCCACGTCAGGCTCCCGGTCCATGGAGCCTGCTTCTCCCTCTGGCTGTGTCTCTGCCTCTCTCTCTCTCTCTCACTGTGTGCCTATCATAAATAAATAAAATAAAATTTAAAAAAAATAATAAAAAATAAAAAAAAAATAAAAAGAAAGACATTTTATGGGGCACCTGGGTGACAGGCAGTTAAGAGCCTGCCTTCGGCTCAGGTCATGATCCCAGAGTCCTGGGATCAAACTCCACACCAGGCTCCCTGCTCAGCAGGAAGTCTGCTTCTCTTTCTGCTCCTCACCCCACTCATGCTCTTTCTAATAAAATAAATAAAATCTTTAAAAAGAAAGACATTTTAAAAATGCAATCTTGGGATCCCTGGGTGGCGCAGCGGTTTGGCGCCTGCCTTTGGCCCAGGGCGTGATCCTGGAGACCCAGGATCGAATCCCACATCGGGCTCCCGGTGCATGGAGCCTGCTTCTCCCTCCGCCTGTGTCTCTGCCTCTCTCTCTCTCTCTGTGACTATCATAAATAAATAAATAAATAAAAATTTAAAAAAAAATAAATAAATAAAAATGCAATCTTTATCAATGAATTAGGTTTATTAAATTTTTTTTTTTTTTTTTTTTTTTTTTTTTTTATTTACGATAGTCACAGAGAGGGAGAGAGAGAGAGAGAGAGAGGCAGAGACACAGGCAGAGAGAGAAGCAGGCTCCATGCACCGGGAGCCCGACGTGGGATTCGATCCCGGGTCTCCAGGATCGCGCCCTGGGCCAAAGGCAGGCGCCAAACCGCTGCGCCACCCAGGGATCCCAATGAATTAGGTTTAAATTGAACAGGCTACTGCAAACATCCTGTTCCATTTTCTGCCTTCTTTAAATCAGTCATGAATTCATTTATGATAATGGAACCTTACAGAAACAACTATAAATAAAACTTCTAAGCCATTAAGATATAAGTATATTAAAGTATATTATTAAATGTAGCACTGCTGACTCCCTAGGTTGATTTTTATAGAAAATTTTCTGAAAAAGAAAAAAAAAACTTCTGCAAAAGAAATGTGAATCCAAAAAAATGTAAGTGAATACATCAAGTTTATCTCACAGAAATTTAAGTATTTAGTAGTCCCCCCCTTACCCAAGGGGATATATTTCAAGATGCCTGAAATCATCTTATATTGGATGCCTGAAATCTCAGAAAAACTGTACGCTATATTCTATGTCTTCGCTCATATGTACCTACCTACAATAAAGCTTAACTTATAAATTAGGCAGGGTAAGAGACTAACAATAACTAATAATACAATAGAACAATTATCACAATATATTACCATAAAAGTTATGTGAATATAGTCTGTCTCTCTCGAAACGTCTTCTTGTCCTGTACTCAGCCTTCCTGTGATGATGTAAGATGATAAAAAGCCTACTTGATGAGATGAAGTGAGGTGAATGATGCAGGCTTTGTGATCCAATGTTAGGCTACTAGTGACCTTCTGACCATATGATCCTCAAAAGGAGGATCATATCATGGGCTTTCAGACCACACGTGACCATGGGTAACTGAAACCATAGGAAGCTGGAACCACAGGTAACAGGACAAGTGTGTTCACAACATGATTTTCTATCACCACTCTGTTGCTAGTGGCTATGAGAGACTAATGTTATAAAATAATGAGCAGTGGGAAAAATAAAGATAAATTTCAAAATAAATAAAATATTTTATTGAAAGAAGCACACCATCTTACGGACAAAAAATCAGTTTTCTTCGCCTCCATAAATGTTGATTATTTTAAGAATTTAAAGCCAATTCCAATGAAAAAGATACATGATTCCAACATAAAATATGCAGCCCTAATCAACATGCAAACTTACCTGTCCAGTGCCAACCTCAAAAGATTCATAATCAACATGCACAGAAGATACATAAGCACCAACTGGAAGTTTCCTTTTGGACTCGTTAGATTCTGAGGGAAGAGAAGCCATTTCTTTAGCCTTCTGGCCACTCTCCTCTTGTCCCTTTGTCGAAGCCGCCATCACTGCCTTCTTTTCTGATGCTGCTTTTTTCTGTTCCTGTGAAAACATCAACATTTCATAATTCATAACAAGACTCTGAGGCAAAATTAATCAGCTATCACTACAGAACATGCTATCTCAATGCTAAGGAATGATCAGTAATTTCTTAGGCAGTGTGGTGTTCACAGAAATATCCTTAGAGACGTACATAATATTTAGGGGGGGAAATGCCATGATTTCTATAATTTACTTTAAAATTCTTAAGAAAGGGAAGCGTGGGTGGCTCAGTGGTTGAGCGTCTGCCTTTGGCTCAGGGCGTGATCTCCTGGTCCTGGGATCCAGTCCCACATCAGGCTCCCTGTGCCTGTGTCTCGGCCTCTCACTGTTTCTCATGAATAAATAAAATCTTTAAAAAATAAAATAAAATAAAATTCTTGAGGAAAAAATGAAGAGACTAAGAAAAAACAGCAAAACAGCTACAATTAAATCCAAATGCTGCCTATCATTATTCATTCTACTTTTCTATATAAAGTTTTAATACAAAATGCCAACTTCTTCCTTTATGATCTCAGCTTTAGACAGATTAAAGTATCATATAATTGTAAAATACGTACTTCCTATAAAGGTGTAGATTTGGGGAGAAATTTCTTCATTCAACATATTTACACCCATTATGTCTGCATGGAGCCACTGACAAGTTTTCCTCAAAAACATTTCGGAAGAACAGACAAGCACACTGTGGTCACACAACAGAATAACTACTCAGAAATAGAAAAGAATGAACTGCAAATGACACAGTACTTGGATGAATCTCAAAAATAGTATTTTGAGTAAAAGAAGCCAGATACCAAAGAATACGTAACACTGATCCCATTTACATGAACTTGCAGAACAAGCAAACTCAACAGTGATGGAAACCAGAGTAGCGGCAAGAGAGTGGGAGGAGCGGCCTAGGAAGAAGCAGGAGAGAACTATATGGTGACAGAAATGTTCTAACTCTTGTTTTAGGTGCAAAAAGTCTCAAAAAGATTACACTGGTACACAAAGTTTCAAAACTTACTATGCTGAACACTTAAGATCCATATATTTCCATAAATAAGGAAGTGAACCAAAGCTTTAGGAGCATCTGTGGAACCAGGGTATCTCTGTAACAGTGAGATCAAATCCACTCACTGACCACAGCCTGACACAGCAGCCACCATGTCAGGGGAATGTGAACAGCTACCACGGGGGAACTTGCCCATTTGCCACAAGCCCACAAGCTGTGCAAGGCTACGTATGTCTCTATTGAAACAGTCACCCCGTGGCACCTGAACAAAACAGCTGGCCAAATCAAGCTTGTCTATTAATGATTCCCAAACACTAGGATATTGGGAAACAAGTCCAAGTGGCTAATTCAGTAGGCAATATAGAAGAAATAAAACTGTCTGCCAGCCTTCTTTTCCACTTCCTATTATACCCCCATCCTCTCTCACTGAGTCACTGAATAATTACAATGAGTGTTTTGTCCTACAGCAGTGGTTCTCAAACAATGTTCCCTCAGAAAATGAAGCAAGAGGTTTACTGCACTAAAATGCAGCTATGGCCCAATTCACACAAAAAAAAATTTTTTTAATTAAGTCAATTCAATTAAAAAATGCGCAGAGGATTTGAACAGTTCCCCAAAGAAGACATACATACACACGGCAGGTACATGAAAATATGTTCTATATCATTAATCATCAGGGAAATGCAAATCCAACCCATAATGAAGTACCTATCACCCAACAACTGTTCAAAAACAACTGATTTTGGAAATTTCTATAAAATTAATTTAATAAATGAAAATTAGGGGCTCCTGGGTGGCTCAATCAGTTAAATGTTGGCCTTCAGCTCAGATCACGATCTCAGGGTCCTGGGATCGGGCCCCATGTCAGATTCCCTGCTCAGTGGGGAGTCTGCTTCTCCCTCTCTCTCAGCATCTCCCCTCTTCCTGCTCATCCTTTCATGTCATGCTCTCTCTCTCAAATAAATAAAAGCTATAAATAAATAAATAGAAATTAAATGTAACAAGTGAGTGTTTCCCTAGTTGCTCTATTTCTTTTTACACTCTTTTTAGCTGTTTTGTTTTGTAGTAAGTTTTACTTTTTGGGGTGCCTGGGTGGCTCAGTTAAGTGCCTGCCTTCAGCTCGGGTCATGATCCCAGGGTCCTGGGATCAAGCCCTGAGTTGGGCTCCCTGCTCACCAGGGAGTCTCCTTCTCCCTGTCCCACTGCCCCTCCTCCCTGCTTGTGCTCTTTCACTCGTTCTCTCTCAGACAAATAAATAAAATCTTTAAAAAAAAAAAAAAGAATTTTTGCTTTTTGGTTATTATTTAATGAGATTTTAGTGGGTCTATTCTTATCTCTTCAGATGATGAGAACTAAGAAGGGAGAAAATGAGCTAACATTTATTAGCTTAACTTCTATGCATTAATTCAACCCTTTAAGGAAGGTAGCATCATTTGCATTTTAGAAATTAGGGAAACCAAGAATCTGAAAAGTTAAGCAAATTCATCATGAATTAGGAGTTAAAAACGGTTGCAAAAAAAAAAAAAAACGGTTGAACTGGGTAGCAGGATGACCAATTCATCCAACTATCCACGGCTTACCCAGTTATTGCACCAGGAAATCCCCAAATACCAATATTAAAACTGAAAGTCCTTTATCATTCTCTCAGTCTCAGGAAAACCAGGATGGTCAGTTACCCTAACTGGGATTGATATCTGGTTCTGGCTGACTCTAAAGTCTACACTTCTATCAGCTCTACCACTATGCCCTTGAGCAGGGAGCACACCAGTTGGCCCAACCATACTGGTATTAATGAAAACTTCCAAAATATAAACAAGCTAGTCAAATTATGAGTTTTAGTTTCAGTTTTAAGGGCAGAAATGAACTTACCAGTTTAACTGCTTTCTGTTTTACAAAGTTAGCTATCTTCTTTCTGGGTCCAAGAGGTATGCCCATTTCCTTCAGGTCATCAACTGTACACATAAGCTTTAAAAGAAAACAGACAAACAAGCACATTAGTTAATCTAATGATAGATGAAACTGGAATCAAGAAATGATAAAAAGGAACCATCCCATTGAAATCAATCTAAGATCCAGTCAATTTTTTAAAGTTAATTTGTTTTTAGATCATAGATTTAGGTTGTAAAATCTGAGCCTTCTACATCTAAACCATTCTAGTAGTTTTTAGCAGAAAATACACACGTGCTGTACAAAATTCAAAAGCTACAGTCAAGCAGACAATGAAGTCTCTTACCACCACTCCTGTTCCAACCACCCAGTTCTCTCAGCAGCCACTGCAATCTGCTCTCCTAGAGACAACTTCTGTATACACAGCACCTACATGGTTTTCCTTGGATGTATGTACCCTGCTATGCAAATGGGACTGAACTGTGCACTTTTCACATAACATATCTTAGAAATAACTTCCTACCATTATCTCTGACACTGCCTTATTCACTCAACAGCTGCATTCTGTTATGTGCATGTACCATAAACTATTATACTAGTGTCCTCCTACTGGACACAGAAAGTGTTTCTAAGGTTTTGCTATCATAAACACTGTGCTGGGATCCCTGGGTGGCGCAGCGGTTTGGCGCCTGCCTTTGGCCCAGGGCGCGATCCTGGAGACCCAGGATCGAATCCCACATCAGGCTCCCGGTGCATGGAGCCTGCTTCTCCTTCTGCCTATGTCTCTGCCTCTCTCTCTCTCTCTCTGTGACTATCATAATTAAATTTAAAAAAAATTTAATAAAAAAAAAAATAAATAAATAAACACTGTGCTATAGCAAGTATCTTTGTAGATGCTCTTGTGTAAATACCTCTATTGACATTATTCCTGGTAGTCAAATTGCTGGGGCAAGAGATTGGTTTTTTGTTTTTTGGGTTTTTTGTTTTGTTTTGTTTTTGTATTTTAAAGATGTATTACCATCTTAACATAGGGAATAAATAGGACTGCTGGAGGGGAGGTGGGTAGGAGGGATGAGATAACTTAGTGATGGGCACTGAGGAGGGAACATGATGTAATGAGCACTGGGTGTTATACATAACTGATGAATCACTGAATTCTACCTCTGAAACTAATATACTGCATGTTAATTAAATTGAACTTAAATAAAAATATGTTTAAATAAAATTTCCAACCCTGCCACCATTTTAAATACACTAAAATCTTCCTCAAAAAAAAAGTTATAATCCTTCATTAAAAAGGAAAAAATAGGGGCACCAGGGTGGCTCAGTTGGTTAAGTGTCTGCCTTCAGCTCAGGTCATGATCCTGGGGTCCTGAGATCGAGCTCCATGGTGGGCTCCCTGCTCAGTGGGAGTCTGCTTCTCCCTCTCCCTCTGGTCCCACCCACCGCTTGTGAACTCTCTCATTCTTTCTCAAATAAATAAAATTTTGGTAAAAATATTTACCAAACTGCTTTCCATACGGGCTGTAGCAATTTAGTCTTACAAACAGTATGTAAGGAAGGCTGGGTGGCTCAGCGGTTGAGAATCTGCCAACTCAGAGCCTGATCCCAGAGTCCTGGGATAGAGTCACACATCGGGCTCTTCAGAGGGAGCCTGCAGCTCCCTCTGCCTATGTGTCTGCCTCTCTCTGTGTGTCTCTCATGAATAAATAAAGTCTTTAAAAACAAAAAAAAACAGTATGTAGATGGTGCCCACTTACCCTCACCCTGGCCCACATTATATACTAAGAAGTTTTTATTTTTGTCAAACCGAAAGGTTAAAAAAAACTCATTGTACCTTTAATCTTTCTCTCAAGAGTTTTCATATGACAAAAAGCCATTTTTGTTATTTCCCTTTCTGTACATCATCTGTTCATATTCTTCACCTATTCTACTGTGTTGATAGCCTTTGTGGAATTAATTCAGAGGAGTTTTAAATAATACAGAAATAAATCTTTTGTCTCTAATGTGTGTTCCAAATAGTCTTCTTAATCATCACTGGCCTCTAGATGTTGTTTAGGAAATCTCCTGCTATCCAATTTTTCTTTTATGGCTTCTGGGTTTTGTGTCATACTTAGAAGCCCTCCCAGATTATACTAAAACACAAACAAACAAAACTCCTGTGTTTCTCAGTTTTTAAATATTTAAGTCTCTGCCTTATCTGAAATGTATCATGACGTAAGAGTGTTCAAATCATTCTTAATTTTTGATCTAATACACAAGAAAAACAATCTTAAACAAAAATGAATCAAAATATTCTCAGTACCAGAGATTCCATGTCAATCTTTTCCTTTTCAAATATGCTAACATATTCAGACAGGCTAAGTGCTTCCAGAGTTTCTTGCAAACTTAGGACTTCTTCATTTTCAATGTCAAGGTCACAGGACTCATCCGAAGTCAACTTTGGCTCTTCAGGTATCTTAAGGGAAAAAAAAAAAAAAGTCAGGGGAACACTGCAAACCTCAGAAAAACTCCCATAAACTGTCCCCTGATCTACAGCAAATCTTAAACAATTTTGCTCCATATAGAAGTCATAATTTTGGGTAGTTTATCATCCAAAGTTTGAATATTCTGAAAAAGTTGTGAATAAATCACTCTCGTTCCCATTTCCTACAATAATTTACTTGACTTGTTTTTAATCAAAAACTTTTCTTCACATTTAAATTTATGATCCATAAGAAAGACAAGTGAGAAACTCAAGCTATATGATTCTATCATACTTATAAACCTCAGGGTACTTTGATTTATAAAGACATTTCAGGGGCACCTGGCTCACACCGTCAGAAATGCATAGGATTCTTGATCTTGAGGCTGCAAGTTTGAGCCCCATGCTGGGCATAGAGATTACTTAAACTTAAGAAAAAAAAAATTGTTTTTTCAGGAAACAGTTCAGACTTTAGGAAATTGTTTGGCTCCATCTCTAATCTAAATATGTTAACTGGGCCATACCTGTTTTTCCTGAAAATGTGGCTGCTTCACAACTCCATTAGCAACAGCAAAAGGTCCAGGAGACTTTGACAAATTCAAATCTTTTTGATTAGACAGGATGTCAAACAATATTAAAGAACCTAAAAAAAAAAATTGCAGTTTGCTTTATAATGTACTAATACTTTTATAACACTAAGTAAATTCTCCCTTTTTTTTTCAAAGTCCCTAGGCAAAAGTCATACAAAAGTTCAATGTCAATCAAGATCTGATCATCAATACTCTTGTTTTATCAAACAGCAGAATAAACTAAAATAAAAGCATTCCTAGGTAATTGAAAAGCAAAGGTAGAACAGAACCTAAACTCAACACATTCACATCCACCCTTTATAAAAATTTTAATCCTAAATCTCATACTAGCAACGTCACCTTAAAGCAGTGATAACTCAACAAAAATTATGTTTAAAATGTGGATATTTGACAGTTTTACCTAAACTGTGACCAGCAACAGAGACTCCTCCTTTGAAGTCTGGATTCCGACTCATAAATAGTGCATGCAGGCGGTTTATCTCCATTCTCACTTTCTCCACAATCGTCTGACAGTAGGTGGGGCTATTGTAAAATAAAATATCTAGCAAGGTTTCATTGGTAAAGTGACGAAACCGACCAATACTTGGTAAAGTGATTTTCTTAATATTCCTGTTTTAGAAAGAAAAAGCAAATTCAGTCACCAGACACCTTCCAATCTACAGATTCTTTAGAATTGAGACAGTGATTTCTAAATATACGAGTATAAGAATTCCACAGACTAATTATGAGTTGATTCTGTAGACAGTTATTATAAATCAATCAAGATAAAACAAAAAATAAGTCATGTGTGCCTAGAACTATACTGTGACTTTGGGGATTCTCCAAAGAGTTATCATATAAAATAAGGCTATGTAAAAATTTTAATGTTCTTTTTAAAGATGAAAGGCTACTCTTCCATTTTTCTTCCAATTAATTGGAAATCAGGATACCTGACAAAAACTGTGGTGGAAAGGACAACAGAGAATATAGCAAGGAATGAGAAAGGAGTTTCATGCACTGAAAATCTTTCTTGATTTGAGAATAGATATAGTGAAGTTCACGAACAACCACTCTCAAGATTACACTCTCATAAACAGGACTAACCATAGAATAATATATGGAATAACAGAGAATGCTATTTGCAGAATTAGTTTCATTAAAACATGTGCCCTGAACCATGATCTTCACTAAAATCCAGGTATGTTATTAGCCCTGTGTCCTAGCATAAATATTATCTAAATCTGTTTCTCAAAAAAAAAAAAAAAAAAAATCTGTTTCTTAATTGGGAGCTTTCAAAATTGACTGGGCTACTTTCAGTTGTCACAGTGCCTACAGATGTTGCTGGCCTTTTACAAGGACTGGAGATATTTTTGGCTGTTGGAGGTTGGGGGGGGGGGCACTACTATTGCCCAGTGGGTAGAAGAAAGGATGCTCCTAAACATCCTACAATGTACAGGATAGCCTCCTGTATAACCTACTATAGATTAGAATAGTATTCTAAAACTGGCTTACATTTATCAGATTCTCTTAAATGTTTATAATAGGAATGCAGACACGTATGCATGTGCACACATGCACAAACACAAATGCATGCGCACATGGAAAAGTAGCCAGTGTTTAAATCATGTCATCAGAGCAACTATGTCATTTAAAGAAAGGATTAAATTTATTGAAAACATACGTTGAAGTTACAATAAACTACTTCATATTACGGTTTAAATTTTGAATCTAGGGATCCCTGGGTGGCGCAGCGGTTTGGCGCCTGCCTTTGGCCCAGGGCACGATCCTGGAGACCCGGGATCGAATCCCACATCGGGCTCCCGGTGCATGGAGCCTGCTTCTCCCTCCGCCTGTGTCTCTGCCTCTCTCTCTCTCTCTCTCTCTCTGTGACTATCATAAATAAATAAAAATTAAAAAAAAAAAAAAAAAAAAATTTTGAATCTAAGTTTGACTAATCTGAACAACGAGTTATCAAAGTCCACAAACCTGTCAACACCTGTGGCATCCCCACCCAAGGAACTATGCCAATGAACAGGAAGGAATTCCACTCTGCTTACTTTCCGATCGTCTAAAGATTTCTTGAAATGTGTCTGCAGCAATTTCAGAGAAACCACCCTAAAATCATCCACTTAAAAAAAGAAAATCAGGGAAGACAAATTAAATTGATTAAATGTCCTAGCTTGATAGATAGTTGGTAATTCCCTCAAATATTCTAGTACTTTTTATATAACAAACTTTTTAAGAAAAAAAAATAGGAATGACAAAATCAGTCCAAAAAGGAAAATACCCCACCTTTAGGAAGCTCTTTTTAATTTTTCAATATTTCAGAGGAATGTATAGAACAACTGAAAAACATTTAACTACCATTCCTGGAAGGCAGCATAGCACTATAGATACACACTCTGGAATAGAGGACCCCCACTCAAGAACCCACAGACCATGATACAGGAGAGATCAACTTACACCTACGCACTTCAGTGCCTCACCTACTAGTGGGGAGAACAGCACCAGCACCTATACCCCCCTCAAGGTTTATTGTGAGAGGTGAGTAACACAACGTATGCAAAATGCCTGGTACAAATCAAGTATTCAATAGAACTATTATTATACAGATATAAGAATAAAACTTCAAAAATTTAAGTAAACCAGGCAGATTGTTCCATTAAACAACTTCAACTAATTCACTTTAAATCACCTCAATGCACAGGTATACCTAGTTGCCAAAAGTGCCTAGGCAGAGGCTATTTGTCAGAAAGACTAATTTCCAAGATTCCTTCTAATTCTTCATTGTAGGATTTTATGAATTACCTATATCATAGAAGCAAATCAAGTATACGTTATTTCCTAGTGACCACTTAAATCTCCTCTTACAGTTCCTCAGCCAGTAGTAAAGAGCTGGAAGCTATCTCAAAAATGAACATTTAAAAGTTATCACTTCTCAATTCATTCCATGAAATAAAATGACTAATACTTACCACATTCAATAATGCTTCTAAAGCGCAAGTCACACACAGGTCCAATCCCATGTACCATGAACACCAAATGATCAACCCGAGGCATTTCCCCTACAAAAGAAATACATACATGCCTACACGCATACATACAAACTGGGAAATTGTTTGGGTTTTCGTATTTAAATAGCAATATTCTAGATACCCTTTTTGTCATCAAGATAGGGCAAAGAAATTCAAGACCCCTCCCAAGCTAATAAGTTTCATTACTCTCTATAAATGAGAAGAACAAAGCTCAAGGTCCATCTTGGCAAATAACAGTGAACTAGACCAAGAAGTGGAGGAATCATGCCACCTCTGATCCCAGATGCTACCAGCATCTGATAACCAGCAGTTTTGTACCTACTGGAGCATCTTCAAGTTATATATAGGAAAACCAAGTTAAATCTATTATTCTACTCTGGCATATAGAAACAACTACAAGTTAAATCTACTATTTTACTCTGGTTATTTTGTTCACATTCATCATTTGAGTACATTTATTTATGTTAGTAGTCGCATAAGGCAGTGAAACAAAAATGAAAGTATATAATAGTCAAAATAAAATCTGTATTTGGGCAGCCCCGGTGGCGCAGTGGTTTAGCACCGCCTACAGCCTGGGATGTGATCTTGGAGACCCGGAATCGAGTCCCACATCAGGCTTCCTGCATGGAGCCTGCTTCTCCCTCTGTGTCTCTGCCTCTCTCTCTCTCTCTCTCTTCCTGTGTCTCTATGAATAAATAAACAAAATCTTTAAAAATAAATAAATAAAATTAAAAAAATAAAATAAAATAAAATAAAATAAAATAAAATAAAATAAAATCTGTATTTTAAATGGTGTAACAGGATAGATCAAAGCACATACACTGGAGTAGGCATTGGCCAAATGGGCCTGTTTTTTATAAAGCTTTAATGGAACATGGCTATGCTCATTTGTTTACCTACTACGTACAGATACTTCCACACTACAATGGCAGAGTTGAATACAGATGCAGCAAAGTCCATATAGCCTGAAACATTTACTATTTAGCCCTTAACAGAAAAAGTTTGCCAACTTCTGCACTACAGTAATACAAACATGAGACATGACCACAAAGGTCCAAAAATATTGCCAAGAGCCTAGTTTCAACCAGCAAAGTGCTTGTTCACAACAATACATATTTTAGAATCCATGTCACATGGTTTGTAGATCTTCAACAGAATTCTGTATTTAAAAATAAACAGATATAAAAGTAATAGAAGTAAAAGAAAGATATGTGCCAACCTGCCTGATTTCTGAATGCTATGGCAGGTAGTCCTAATAATTGCTTCCTTTTTCATCATTCTAAAAAATGATGCTGAAAGAGAGGAGTCTAAAAATGACCTTGGCCCTTAGGAAGCGATACACACCGTCAGGAATCTCATCAAGGTTATCATCAATCCCACGCTTTACAACCCTGGGCCTTGTCTGTCCATCTTGTGTGGTTCCCCATTCATCTGGTACCGATGAAGGCTGGAACTGGACAATAACCTTCAAGACACGACAGAAGGATTATGACAGAGCTCAGGACCAAGACTATTTCCATTACAGGCTAAATAATTTATTTCAATACATAATAAACTACTTGATAATATAAATAGTTAACAAATCAAGTGTTATATTGTTCTCCCAAAACAATTTCTTTAACAGTCCTGCTAGTGTTCATTAACCGTTAAAACTAGGCAAATCAATATCGTTATTTCCAATGCTTATACTAGAAAATACAGCAACTAAATCAGAAGTAATATACCTTGGTTTTAAAAATATAACATAAAAATCCAGGTTTACACATAAGAAATAACGAAAATTACCTCGAATGGAGAAATCTTTGTCTTACAAAAATATTTAAGGCATAATCCTTTGAATAGCAAGATTCCCAATTAATTTACAAATTCAATTTCAATGCCAAAAACTGTTTTACCCACCGCTTTTTAAGAAAACATGTATTTTGTTATAAATCAGCTTAATTTAGTCCCATGTCATGCAGAAATTTTTCTTTAAAAAAAAAAAAAAGACGCATGCAAGATGGTATGCAAAATTTTTGTATATGCATCAAAAAAAAATGAAAAACAAAAGGTAAAAAGTAGTTACCATCAGGAGAAATGGGAAATGCAGAAGAGGCTTTTGTTTTTTATTTTATTTCTTTATACTGTTTAAATTTTGTTGACATATAAAGATTTTTACTTATTTCAGTATCAATAAGGACTACAGAAGTGATAAGATTAAAATTAATTTTGTTTTCTTGTATACTTCTCTAAAATAAATAGCCTATGTTCTGAAAAATTACTGTATGCCAAGCATTATGCTGGATGTTTCTGTATAAATTACTTCATTTTATCTGAAATAAGACCCTGGGAGGTACTTATTACAAGTGAGGAATCTGGAACTCAAAGATCTTAAGTATGGGAAATGAAAGAACACCCCTAATCAGTATCTTAAAAAAAAAAAAAAAAAGTTTGTAGAGACAATACAAATAAGAAAAGGAAGGACATATCTTTTAAAGTGGAAACAAACCATTATCAAGGGTAGGGGAGACAAACTATGGCCTGCAAGCCAACTCTGAGCCACGACCTTTATAAATAAAGTTTTACTGCAATAGACACACCCACCAGTTTATATATTATCTGCAGCTGCTCTCAGGCTACAGCGGCAGAGCTGACAGCTGCAGCAGAGATCACACAGCCTACGAAGAATTAAATATTTACTCTCTGGCCCTTTACAGAAAAAGCCTGACGACCTCTGATCAAGTGCAAACATTTGTCAAGCAACTTCAATGGTGCATACTAAGCTTCAGTTAATACGCTGCCATAAACAGAAACTTCATGAGAAAAATTTAAATTTAATTTTTGTTTCTATGATCAATGTGAACTATAGTAAGCTTTTAAAAACCATGCAATTGTTATAAATATATCCCTACAGAAGTTAATTAAAATGAACATTTTTTTATCAACCACATTCACCAAAATAATTAATAAAATGAACCTAATATCTTAATATCTTAAACAATAACATTACCTTTGGATTGTGCATAACGATTGTTTCTCCACTTGGGAATTCTAATCTACGGTGCCACTGATTCGTGGTCACTGCTTTTTTATATTCAGCCTAAAATAATGGAAACAAATAATCCAGTAAGACAAATCTATACCACATTGAGAAAAAGTGTGGAAGTATAACACAATGACAATAAAAATAATGTAACAGCAGCTGTCATGTATTAACACACTTGTCAGTCACTTTATACACATTATTACCTCATTTAATTAATTCCTCTCAACACTCCTAAACAAGACTATCCCCATTATACAGAAAAGAAAACAAAGGTTTACAAAGCCTATTATTTCCTAAGGCTGCTGTCACAAAGTACCACAAACTGAATGGCTTTTTTTTTTTAAGATTTATTTATTTATTCATGAGAGAGAGAGAGGCAGAGAGACATAGGCAGAGGGAGAAGCAAACTCACCATGGGGAGCCCAATGCAGAACTCAATCCCAGGACCTCGGGATCACATCCCAAGCAGAAGGCAGACACTCAACCATTGAACCACCCAGGCGTCCCAAACTGAATGGCTTCTAACAACAGAAATGTTATTATCTCACAGTTTTGGAGGCTAGAAGTCTGAAATCAAGTGTAAGTGGGGCTATGTCCCTCAGAAACCTATAGGGAACTCCTTCCTTGCCTCCTCCAAGCTTCTGATGGTTTACCAGCAATCTTTAGTGTTTCTTGCTTATAGTCGCAACACTCCCATTCTCTATTTTTACACAGTATGACATCAAGTCATACTGGATTAGGGGCCCACCCTTCTCCAGAATGATCTCATCTTAACTAATTATATCTGCAAGCATCCTATTTCCAGGTAAGATCATATTCAGAGGCACTAGAGGTTAGGACTTCAACGTATCTTTCGGAGGGTGGAAAGGAGGACACAACTCAACCCCTATTAGACATTTTAAGTTCACAGCTACATGACATTACACACTGTAAACTAGCAATGGCAGAACTGCAGTTCACTCCCACCCTCAACTTTCCAACTCCAAAGACATGACTGTTGAGGAGCTCCTGGGTGGCTCAGTCAGTGAAGCATCACCTTCCACTCAGGTCATGATTCCAGGGTCCTGGGATTGAGCCCCACACTGGGCTTCCTGCTCAGTGGGGAGCCTGCTTCTCCCTCTCCCTGATGCTCCCCCTGCTTGTGCTCTCTCTCCCTCTCTTTCAAATAAATAAAACCTTAAAAAAAAAATAAAAAGACCTGACTATTGAACCATTTTCTTACTCTTCCTCCAGACAGAGTATTCTACTTTCAACAAGGAAAAAAAAAAGGTCTGAGGACCTCTTGGAGAGAGACACAAGATGAAGTAAACTAGCACATCCACTGTCCAAAGTTATTTTTGTGTTTTTTTTTTTTAATTATTAACAACGGTTATCTGACAATCATGTCAAAATAGATGAATTTCTTTTTGTCTCCCAATCACTGATTAATGATTCCTCTCCAACAGCCTCTATCCCTTTGACTCTTCCTCACCTGGCTTTTTGTCATTTTTACCATATTTATAATTATTAAAAGCAGGAATACAAATAAAAATGTTTAAAGGAAAACAGCTTATTCTTTTTTCTTTTTTTTTTTTTAAGACTCTATTCATTCATGAGACAGAGAGAGAGAGGCAGAGACATAGGTAGAGGGAGAAGCGGGCTCCCTTCGGGGAACCCGATGCAGGACTTGATCCCAGAACCAGGGAATCACAACCTGAGCCTAAGGCAGACGCTCAACTGCTGAGCCACCCAGGGATCCCAGTCTTGGTTATTCTTGATACTTTGACCCTTCCATATAAAATTCAGGAGGAGTTTACAAATTTTACCTTAAAAACTCTGATGTGATTTTGATTGGGATTACATAAAATTTATAAAATAACTTGGAAAGAATGGACATCCTAACTGTGCATCTGTGAACATACTTAGTTCCATTTCTTGAGATCATCTTTTATTTCCTTTAATTCTGTTTCATAGTTTTCCTCCACAAGTTCATGTAGGTATTTGTCAGACCTTTTCCTACTCAGCCTATGGTTTTGTTAGTGTTATAAATAGCATCTTTTTTTTTTTTATGGGTGCTAGTTATTTCTTTCTTTTTTTTAATGTAGGCTCCATGTCCAACATGGGGCTCAAACTCACAACCCTGAGATCAAGAGTCACGCACTCTACCACCTGGGCCAACCAGCAGCCCCCCCTTAATTCTGTTTCATAGTTTTCCTCCACAAGTTCATGTAGGTATTTGTCAGACCTTTTCCTACTCAGCCTATGGTTTTGTTAGTGTTATAAATAGCATCTTTTTTTTTTTATGGGTGCTAGTTATTTCTTTCTTTTTTTAATGTAGGCTCCATGTCCAACATGGGGCTCAAACTCACAACCCTGAGATCAAGAGTCACGCACTCTACCACCTGGGCCAACCAGCAGCCCCCCCAGTTAGTTGTTTTTTTTTTAATTTTTATTTATTTATGATAGTTTTCCTCCACAAGTTCATGTAGGTATTTGTCAGACCTTTTCCTACTCACCTATGGTTTTGTTAGTGTTATAAATAGCATCTTTTTTTTTTTTAAGACTCTATTCATTCATGAGACAGAGAGAGAGAGGCAGAGACACAGCAGAGGGAGAAGCAGGCTCCATGCACCGGAAGCCCGACGTGGGATTCGATCCCGATCTCCAGGATCGCACCCTGGGCCAAAGGCAGGCGCTAAACCACTGCGTCACCCAGGGATCCCAGTCTTGGTTATTCTTGATACTTTGACCCTTCCATATAAAATTCAGGAGGAGTTTACAAATTTTACCTTAAAAACTCTGATGTGATTTTGAATTGGGATTACATAAAATTTATAAAATAACTTGGAAAGAATGGACATCCTAACTGTGCATCTGTGAACATACTTAGTTCCATTTCTTGAGATCATCTTTTATTTCCTTTAATTCTGTTTCATAGTTTTCCTCCACAAGTTCATGTAGGTATTCAGAGAGAGAGGCAGAGACAGGCAGAGAAGCAGGCTCCATGCACCGGAAGCCCGACGTGGGATTCGATCCCGGATCTCCAGGATCGCACCCTGGGCCAAAGGCAGGCGCTAAACCACTGCGTCACCCAGGGATCCCCAGTTAGTTATTTCTATTGCATAGGAATACCATTAACTCTGTGTGTGTTGATTTTATATCCAGACTTGTGCTACTGATATTTGTAAAAGTTCTCCTGACTTTCTATATAGATAATCATGTCATCATCAAATAGGTGTTTTTCTATTTCCAACTCTTCTCTTGTCTCAGTGCTCTCATAGGATAGGATCACCTACACAATATTGAGAAATATGTCTGCTTCTCTTCTCATTGGCTTTTTCACTTCTTAACCTCCTCTGCATCTTTCCTGATCTGGTCTCAGCATCATGAAAGAGGCTGAAAAGGAGCTAAGATCTCCCTCGGTTACAGCCATGTGTTATTGAGATGGTCAGTAAGTAGCTCTCCCACCCTCAAAGCCAGTGTCACCCATTTATAATCAAATACAACTGAGATAAAGTGAATACTTTTAGATACTGCTTGGATTTTATACTTAGACTATATGCTATAGCCTATGTTTTTTAAAGAAAAGCATAAAGGTCACCTGGGTGGCTCATCAGCTAAGCACTTGCCTTCGGCGTAGGGCATGATCCTGGAGTCCGGGGATCAAGTTCGCATCGAGCTCCCTGCATGGAGCCTGCTACTCTCTCCACCTGTGCCTCTGCCTCTCTCTCTGTGTCTCTCATGAATAAATAAAATATTTTTTTTTAAGAAAAGGAATAAAGCCCACATACCTCTAATTTTTCACTGAACTCCTCTGTATAGGGAATAAATCTGCTGTCTGTGTCCCCTTTGTAAACCCCGTAACAAAATCTCTCACTTCAGCGGGCTCCTCCTCCCAGTACACGGCCTTCCTCACTCGATCATAGAGATAAACATCATAGCGCCCTCCATCCGTGCCTAGAACGACGCTCTCCGGATCTGGCTGGACTGGAGTATAAAATCCACATTTTAACCCAACAGTTACAAGAGATGTTTAAGAGTAATAAATAATGAATATGGTGACTGGCTGATCCTAAAAGACAAAGAACTAAGCCCATTTTTGTTTAAAAATAGAAGTTTACGATCAATTTGTGCTGCTCAAAATTAGGACTCTTCTTAAGTGAAGAAAAAATAGCCACAGTGAAGTTTTAAAACATGATCATGAAAAAAAATCATAAAATCATTCAAGTAACTGGTGGGTTTCCATTTTTTCATCAAAGCAGCAATGCTCCATGAAATATGTTTCTAGAGGGTACTAACAAGTGATTGTTACATCCCATGATGAAATATCATCAGGATAAACACAAACACATATTCTCTACACTCCACTCTTAATACCTTCACACACTCCAGTGCACTACCTCAAAAAGGTACATGGAGTGAAATCACTGCCAAAACTCACCTGATCATAGAACCCTTTTCAGAGCGTCTTCAGGAACAAGAGTTCCAAAGAAGATGTTTTATAAATGCCCGTAACTATAAATGAATAAGGGAAATAACGAAAATTGACACCCACCTTATAGGAACTATTCTATTTCTCTAATCTAAAACACCTTTAAACAAAGAAGAAAATTATTAAAACACTTCCTTAAAAACCTTGCTCTAATAACTCAGGACGTACATTAATATCATTATCTTAAGGTATAGTCTGGTGGAGTCCACCAGGACTAAGGAATCTGACACACACAAAAAGCGAGCCATGGATAAATCACTCTTTACTTCTCGTCCTAAAATCAAATACAGGCGGTGCATAATCAGTGCTTACCTGAATTATAGATTTCTTCAAGATTCAAAGAGTCAAACACACTGAAAGGCATCCATAGCTGTTTGTATTCTACCTCCTTGCAGTAAAACCAATGGGGCTGAACAGGTTCGTACTGGTTCTGAAGTAGAAAAGGTGGCGCGTGCACAGAGGGACCTGCAGGTCTAGCAAGTGCCTGCTGTTGCGTTGGAGGGCTCAACCCTGATGGCACTGAAGGAGGAATCTGAAGGACGCAAAAAAATTAGGACTATGACATGAGTCCAAAAAAAAATTCCATGTATGCCTCAGACCCAAAGAGATGTTTGTAATGATTACCCTACACATATTTCTAGACAACCGTTTAGATTAATAATTAGGCCTTAAAACAACTCAAATTTTTAAAAAACCTAACAAAGCCCAACACCAGTGTTAAAGTAATCTGGGCTTTCTCACATCGATGGCAAAGTAAACCAGCACCTTCACAGAAATGAATCTAGCAGTTATGTCTTCTACAATTTAGTTCATCTTTATAACTTGTATATTTCTTGACCTGGCCACTTCTAAGAACTCAACCTAAAGATGTAATTAAGAAACAAGTAAAAATTTACCTACAAAGATGTACACAAAAGGTCATTTATAATAGAAAATCACTGGACATAATCTAAATGTCTAACAGAGACCTGATTAAGTAATGATACATAAAATCAGAATACAATTATTTTAAACATTTTTAATTGAAAGTCATTTTGGGATGCTGTATCAATGTTAAAGTTACTGAGGTTAACTGTACTGTGGTTATGTTAAAGAACTTTCTTATTCTTAGGAAATACACACGAGAATACTTAGGAGTAAAGAGTCATCATGTATTCTACTAACCAAGTGTTTCCCAAAACAACTGCAGATAACACAGTGAGAACAGGAGAGAGAGGATGCCCAAATGTGTGTGAGAACACATGTTCACAGTGACAGAGCAAATGGGGTAAAAGGTTAATGACAGGTAAATATAGGTTAAGGTGCTGGAGTGCTGTTTGTGCTATTTTTATTTTTGCAACTTTCTTTTCTCTTTTTAAGCAGGCTCCACACCCAACAGAGAGCCCAGTGAAGGGCTCGAACTCACAATTTTGAGATCAAGAGTTGGATGCTTAACTGACTGAGCCACCCAGGTGCCCTTGCAACTTTAAGTCTCAAATTACCATTTTTAAAATTCTTAATTAGAAATTGTTCCAAAAATTTAATCAAAAAACTAGTATGTTAACTATACCGCACACTGTGATTCTAGTTACCTTCCAATATGCTGAAATCTAATATTATCAAAAGTTTGCACATTGATAGGATTTAAATTAATAAAACAGAGTCCATTCTCTATCCCTAAGAGAGAAGTTAGGTTTTACTCTGATTATAATATCACTATCTCTGCCACACTGGGTTGGGTTCTTAATTTTTCCTTTTAATCATTTCCCTTTTTCTGATTCAGTTGATTTCCCTGTGGAAGTCCGTTGAACAATTAGCTGGGAAAAGAGCATAAGGGAATTTCATAAAATTTACCCAATGCAAATGTTGTTCAATCACCCTCCTGAGATAGAGTCTGACTGTCCAGATCCAAATTTCATAATGTAAATAAAAGAAATTCAAATTGAAATAATGAATTTTAGTCTCTGTAATTGAATGTTTTGATTGAACAGGATAATTAAAAAATAAGAAATTGGCAGTCTGTTTTTTTTAAAGATTTATTATTTTTTTTAATTTTTATTTATTTATGATAGTCACAGAGAGAGAGAGAGAGAGAGAGAGGCAGAGACACAGGCAGAGGGAGAAGCAGGCTCCATGCTCCGGGAGCCCGATGTGGGATTCGATCCTGGGTCTCCAGGATCGCACCCTGGGCCAAAGGCAGGCGCTAAACCGCTGCGCCACCCAGGGATCCCGGCAGTCTGTTAATAACTGCTTGAACTCTCACATATCCCTAGAAGACATTATTGGTATCTTACACCAAAATCTGGAAATAACTAACATGTAGTTAACTCATTAAAATCAAGTACTACCTTCCATAAACTGAGAATATAAACTAATACATGAACCATTTGATGAGCTACCTTTAAACGAACGTTTACTTCAAAGCACATAGCTTACAAAAAATGCCCTCTGAAAACAGTTTGTCATCACATTGGTTATTAAAAGTGCAGTGTTTGGGCAGCCCAGGTGGCTCAGCAGTATAGCGCCGCCTGCAGCCCAGGGTATGATCCTGGAGACCCAGGATCGAGTCCCACGTCGGGCTCCCTGCATGGAGCCTGCTTCTCCCTTGGCCCGTGTCTCTGCCGATCTCTCTCCCTCTCTCTCTCTCTGTGTGTGTGTGTGTGTGTGTGTGTGTGTCTTGCAAATAAATACATAAAATAAAAAAAAAAGTGCAGTGATTTTAAAAACATAAGCTGAGAGAGAAATAAAAAATCACAGTGAGGGCACCTGCGTGGCTCAGTGATTGAGCATCTGCCTTCAGCTCAGGTCGTGATCCCAGGGTCCTGGGATCAAGTCCCAGATAGGGTTCCCCACAGGGAGCCTGCTTCTCCCTCTGCCTATGTCTTTGCCTCTCTCTGTGTGTCTCTCATGAATAAATAAAATCTTAAAAAAAAAAAAAAAAGATCACAGTGAATAGCTAGGATATAAACACATGTTTCCTTACCGGTGGCAGAGATCCTACAGGCATCTGGTACATCTGAACAGGGGGTCCGGGGGGTGGAGGATGGGTGGGATGGCCTTGTGTATGGCACTGTTGCAGCTGTGGTGGTGCAATATAAGGATTAGCTCGGCTGCTCACAGGGGTATGACGATACGGATTATGTCCCTGTTGGGGTGTTCCTTGCGGTGGGCTCCCAAAATTGGAAGGAGGGAGACTACTCGGCTGAGAAGGCAGATAAGTATTCATTCCCATCTGTGAAGAAGGTGGAGCACCATACTGAGCCTTCGAAATGGATGGTGAACATGCATTCAACACATCTTGGGATCCGGTTGTGAAAGGGAGAGCAGCTGGGGACTTGGAGAATGCTGAGTGTCCAGCTGATGTTGCCACAGTTGTTAACGGTGACTGTCCAATATTCCCAAAAGGATCACTACTGCTTGATACCTGAGAGAAGTAACTAAATGTCTGTGGGGTAGATGTGTGAGCAGAAGTCTGACCAAGGAAGCTGTCCTCCTCACCAACATCTGTGGAATCCTCTGAAAGGGAACCAGAGAGCAAACACTTTAAAGGATAGTCTATTGTTCTGCAGATATGATCCTATATGGCAGACCTAGCAACTGTATCTTTCATTTTGTTGTTCTATTTCTGCACTACTGAAAAAAAAAAAACAAAAACAAAAGAAAACCTTTTTCTTTGAAATGAAAAACTAGAGAATATGAATAAGAAACAACAAAAAAATGGAAAAATTAGAATTCATCCATAAGCCCAACTCCCAATCACTGTTAACAATTTGGTACATGAATTTTTATATTTTTTAACAAATATAAATAGTTACATATTTATTTTGTCAATATACATAAATTATACATATTTGTATGAGGATATTTTCTTTTTTTTTTTTTTTTTAAAGATTCTATTTATTTATTCACGAGAGACACAGAGAGAGAGAGGCAGAGACACAGGCAGAGGGAGAAGCAGGCTCCATGCCGGGAGCCCGACATGGGACTCGATCCCGGATCTCCAGGATCACGCCCTGGGCCAAAGGCAGGTGCTAAACTGCTGAGCCACCCAGGGATCCCGTATGAGGATATTTTCAAAAACAAAATCTGGGACGCCTGGGTGGCTCAGTGGCTGAGCTTCTGCCTTTGGCCCAGGGTGTGATCCTGGAGTCCCGGGATCGAGTCCCACATCGGGCTCCCTGCATGGAGCCTGCTTCTCCTCTCTCTGCCTGTGTCTCTGCCTTTCTCTCTGTGTGTCTCATGAATAAATAAATAAAATCTTCAAAAACAAAATCTGTACCTACTATTTTTAAATCTCATTTTGAATTTTTTCCTGGTAAAAAATAATTCAAATATTATTCCATTACCAAAATACATGTAATTTTATTTCTACAGTAACAAGAAATTTAAGTACAGATATGACTCTATCGACAAGAAGGGGTGTGTCAGGGCTCTTACCTACAAAGCATTCATTGTACAAATGAACATGCAGTATTTGTATTCCCAAGGCAAAGTAGGTCAACCATTAATTGCCATCCCTAAAGTCACACAGTAACACAACCAGATAACCAGTCATTAGAGAATGCCAAATCATGAAAAAAGTTATTTTCTAACTGAAGTTCTCATCACTTCCCTTTGCCCAAACTGATCTTCGCTGCAGGTATTATCAACATCAAATTATCTTCTCTTCTGTAACCAAGTTGTAAAATAAAAGGATTTTCCCTCTATTTGGCCTCAAAAGTCCAGCCTGCTCTTCCTAAGCGTTTATAAGCCTTAGCCTGTAGAAACTTTCCTCTTCCTAATCTTTTCCTTCTCCAGTCTCATTCCCTCTTATCTCCTACTGCTAGAAGCACGAAGCACAACAGGACCCACACCCAGCAGACAGTACACTGTGATCCTTGTCCGACTGGCCTTCTTTCAAGCTTCAGAATCCTTCTTGACCTCGGCGAAAGAAGGCCACTGGACTCAACAGTGATTCTGGCTTGAGCTTCTCTGTTACTTCATTATATTTCTCACATATCAACTTAACTAAGATACTCTACTATTCTAAATACTTTTCTCAGTTGTTTCTTTGTAACTAAAAATAAAATATCACCTCCTGCACAAAGCCCTTTGTCTACTGGTTCTATTCCCCTTTTTGGTAACATTTCCAGTGCCCACTCTCTCTTTTCATCTGCCTGGACTTCACTTGTTTTATTTCTCAGTTCATCTCTCAACACTAAAAACATGGAATGGGAAAAAACCTCTGTGGTATCCTTTGTCCTTTAAGACAACTTAGGATCAGCTTGATCCAAAAAACTTTTTTCTACTTAGCATCAATTGTAAATGGAATGCTGATCTCAAAATGCTGCCAGCTCCCCTCAGGGGCGCTCTCTAATTACACGTGGACACATTTGGTAAAAGACACTCACAACTTTAATGAGCACTTGTACACTCGTGACACTCCCAACTCTGTCTCAAACCGAGACTGCTCTCATGTGTTCCAGAATCTATTACTCAACTGCTTCCTCAAACTTTTGGCAGACACAGCCACATACACCTCAAACTCGGTAAGCCTGAAAATGAATGTATCACCTTAACCATCCCCCTTCATGTGCTCCTTTTACTACCTGGCTCAACAGATGTTTGCCAACATCCATCCAGACGCTCAAATCAAAACATCGTCTCTTAGACTCCCCCACCCTCGTCATTTCTCAATCCCTTCATTCAATCCTTCAGATACACATTCAAGAAACACGTACACAGGGGCGCCTGGGTGACTCAGTTGGTTTCACACGTCTGCCTTCGGCTCAGATCATGATCTCAGGATCCTGGGATTGAGCCCCACGCCAAGCTCCCTGCTCAGCGGGGAGTCTGCTTCTCTCTCTCTCTCTCTGCCCCTCCCCCCACCTCCCCCCCCCCCACCCATGCTGTCTCTTTCTCTCTCAAATAAATAAATAAAATCTTTTAAAAAAAGGCGGGGGGGGGGGGATCCCTGGGTGGCTCAGCGGTTTAGCATCTGCCTTTGGCCCAGGGCGTGATCTTGGAGTCCCAGGATCAAGTCCCATGTCGGGCTCCCTGCTTCTCCCTCTGCCTGTGTCTCTGCCTCTCTGTGTGTGTGTGTGTGTGTGTCTATCATGAATAAATAAAATCTTTTTTAAAAATCTTTAAAAAAAAAAAGTAATAAACATGTACATGGTATTCATTATATGCCAGCTAAGGAGCCAGGTCTTTGGGCTAAAAAAACTGAAAGAAGAGAAGCACGCTGACAGTGCCGACAGTATGACCTCCAGTGAGTTACTAAGTCAAACAATTTATAGACTAAAAAAATCTCTCACCTCTCATCCCTGGTCCTCATGCCCAAGGTGGCTGGCCAGGGCTAGAGTGCCACCCGCTCTACCAGACTGACCACTCTTGCTACAGTCAGCTTTCCTCCGCTGCAATTTCAGAAAGCTCCAGTCTTTCTGAAACATACTTCTAATTTTACTGCCTTGTTAATTTAAAGTCCTCCAAAGGCTCCCGCACAACCTATAGGATGAACCATAAACTCCCCCCGCACGGTATTGGAGGCCCTCCGCTGTACCACTGACTACTTGGGCCACTCCTCTGCACGCACTCTAGCACACACTGTAGCAGGAGCTGCAAACCTGCAGGAAGGGCACAGTCCAAATAGAGAGGCAGATACGAGGGATCCCTGGGTGGCGCAGGGGTTTGGCGCCTGCATTTGGCCTGGGGGGCAATCCTGGAGACCCGGGATCGAGTCCCGCATCGGGCTCCCGGTGCATGGAGCCTGCTTCTCCCTCTGCCTGTGTCTCTGCCTCTCTCTCTCTCTCTGTGACTATCATAAATAAATAAATAAAAATTTAAAAAAAAAAGTGTTTAAAGAGGCAGATACGTGTCCTTCACAAACATGATACGAACACCAATCCGCCTCTCATTACAGCCTTATACGAGGCTGGCCAGATAGGTACAGTGAAGCAGCACAGAGAGGGAAAGTAACATGCCTGGAGCCCTACAGCAATTAATTCCTGGCAGAGCCAGGGCTGAAACACGGTCTGCGCTCCTAAATACCATGCTCTGGGTTATGTCCCACAACCACGAAGAAGCAACACCCCTAGACAACAACAAAGAAATGGATGGGCTGGGGTGCGCACAGAAGTGGGGGCCAAGGAGAACCGGAAAGAGCTTCCTGGACAAAGTGAAGCGCTGCACTCTGTGCCTCCACCTGGCAGGTATTACACATCTGTCTGCCCTAGGAGATGCCCGACTGTGACCTAGTTACGGGGCACTAACTTCTTCGCGTTCCCCGCAAGCACCGGGCACACCACTACAGACGCAACAGGAATCTGGGCAGTGCCAGTGCCACTGTGGAGAGTCCAGCCCTCGGGACAGAGGGTTCCTTGGACTACGAGCAAGCCTCAGGATCCGGCCGCCGCCTCCGACATCTCGGCGCTCCCGGGCCACTCAAATCTGGCGGCTAATGGCCGTGGCACCCAACCCACGGAGTTGGATGGAGACGGACGGAAAAGCTCCCACCCGACCCCCGTGACCCCACGCCCCCCGCGTCCCCCCGGATCCCCGCACCACCTCCCTACTACCTCCCGGCAGGAGCAAGGAGGGCGAGACAGCGGCCGCCTGGGTGACTGGGATGAAGGGCACGTTGAAGCTGAATTCCGTGGCCGAGGAGGAGAAGAGCAAGTTAGTGCCCGATGAGGAGGTGGACGCGGCGCCGCCACCACCGTTAGGTTTCCTCTCGGCCATGGCTGCGGCCCACCGTCCGTTACACGTCTCCTGGCAGCCGGTGCCGCACCACCGGCCGGAAACCGGTCACACTCGGGGCCAACACACTTCCGCACTTGCGCACAAGGCCCCGGAACAACGGGAGGCTGAGGAAGCGGCCTTCCCCTTCCCCTGGAAAGCGTCGCCAGGAACCAACATGGCGGCGCTAGCTTCACGCCCGAGTCCTGGCACGTGACACGCCCAGGTGCTGCCGGGGCCGAGGCTGGGGCTGGAGCGTGGGCGTGGCTGGCGCTGCCGCTGATTCTGAATCAAGGCATTGGCGGACGCCGAGTGAGGGTCCGAGATTGCGGGGGTGGGGCGCTCCGGGCCTCCTAAAAGTACCCCCCGGAGAACGTAACTAGCAAAGGTTTTGAAGAAACAGCGCAAGCCTGCAGGAGCAGACCGAGAGTGCTGCCCGCTTTGGGAGGGAAGAGGTGTGTGAGCCATTTGTAGCCAAAGCTGAGCCCAGCTCACCCACGCTCGCTCTCACATCCAGCCCGCCCACATGTCTTTCTGGACTGAACTGAACTCTTTTTTGTAGGCCCAGAAATAGAAATGGCAAAAACTTTTGAAGTTTTTAAGCCGTGTTTAAAAGAGGAACCAGGGGATTGAAATTTAGAGGTGCCACTTTTAAAATAGCTTTCTGTATCTCTCTGCAATAATCTGATTAGTTGAATCCCCAAATGCACTGTGGATGATTTGGACGTAATTGTCATCGTTCATGTAGTTAGAGATTATGAAATTTAAAAAAATGACAGATAAGTAGCTTTGTGGGGTGTGGAAGAAGAAGCTAGACCCCGAAAGGAGCTTTGACATCATGTAACTCCTCCCCTGCAGCTGTTCACGTCTGCATAGAGCCTGTTTAATTCAGTAACTATTTAGTGCACTTACCGTCAGAGATAAACTGGTTCAAGCAGTAAGGATAGATTTTACTCAGTAATAACTATTACAACATAAAAGAGGGTACATCGTGAACTCAACTAAACTTCCCCAAAACAAAAGACTGGAGACTTTTCTAAAGACTGGAGTGCTAAGGGGAAAGCATTGAGAGGTGCCAAGGGGCGTTGGTCCGTGTGACTAGGCCACCTGGTTTGTTAATTGGCACTTATCTGGAGGAGAAACAGACTTCTCATGTCTCTATGACAGCCACTTGTACAGGTTAGAGCAATACACCACCAGGCTGGGAGGAGATGGGCCTTGAGAAGACGGTTCTGTGTGGCAGATTTGCATCTCAAAATTCTAAGGGATTTATAATTGCAAGTTTTTTTAAAGTAACTGCTCTGAAAAGGAGTTAGGAGTGGGGGTGCCTATATGCCTAGCACCAGATTTTGTCTGGAACAAACAGTGAATTATTCTGACAGTGTTGAGCTTTCTCAAGGCAGGCGTTTTAAGGAGGACTGGGGTCGTTCTAGGGACATGACCTTAAACTGCTAGAAAGCTTGCTAGATTTGGTCAAGGAGAGAGTCTGTCATTCCTGTGGGGTGGGAAAGGCAATATCCTAAACACTGAGGGCACTGTGGTGTTTAAGATAGACACAAGACCCTTCCATCTTAGAGCTTATAGTTTGACCAGGAAGACAGAAAATTAAACACATACTGACAACTATAGTGTGATGAAAGTTGTAATGTAGAAATTCCCAAGTGTGGGGCACCTGGGTGGCTCAGTGGTTTCGTGTCTGCCTTTGGTTCAGGTAATGATCCCGGGGTCCTGGGATGCAGTCCTGCATTGGACTCCCCATAGGGAGCCTACTTCTTCCTCTGCCTATCTCTGCCTCTCTCTCTCTCTCTCTCTCTCTCTCTCTCTTTCTCTGTGTGTGTGTCTCATTAATAAAGAAATAAAATCTTAAAAAAAATTCCCAAGTGTGTTATGTGGAATATTGACACCATCAAGAGAGGGAGGTCAAACCCTTCTCTGGGGGAAAGATAGCAAGTATTTAGACCAACAGAACCATCAACAAAGGACCTACATACTGTTGAGTGACATGAAAAGCTTCTTTGAAGAAGAAAAATTAAAGTCCAGACCTGAAAGTCAATGAGAAGTTAACTGGAAATTTTGGTGGGGAAGGCAGTAAGAGATCATTGCAGTAAGGTTGCAGTATATAGGAATACACTGAGATGCCACGTTTGGGTGTGAAGAGAAACATGGCTTAGGGTCTGGCTGGAAGCCAGTGAGCAACTGGGAGAAAGTTGGAAGATGAGGATGAAAGCAGGGCAAGGCCAGATGATGCCGGGTCTTACAAGTTAAGAACAAAAAGGAGTCAAGGTTATAAAGGAGGGTGGAGAAATAACATTTGTTCTGAAAAAAGTCCACTCTGGCTTCAGTGTAATAAAATAGATAAGGAAAGAACAAGCCCGGAAGGGCAGTTGGCAGGCTGCTACAGTGGCAAGCAGTGATAGTGGCTCAAAAGAGAGCAATTGCAGTAGGAATGAATAGAAATAGGAGCAGCTCCTGGGCATAGACGTCAGATTGGATAGAAGCGTCTCCATTTTCTTCCTCCTAAAACTCTGTTGAAAACACAAAATAGGTGAGGGCACCTGGGTGGCTCAGTTGATTAAGCATCTGCCTTTGGCTCAAGTCATGGTATCAGGGTCCTGGGATAGAACCGGCTTTGGGCTCCCTGCTGAACGGGGAGGCTGCTTCTCCCTCTCCATCTCCCTTTGCCTCTGCCCCTCCTCCCCTGCTCTTGCTAGTTCACTGGTGAGCACGCGCTATCAAATAAATAAATAAAATACTTTAAAAAAATAAAAATATTTTATGGGTATGTTTCTTAAACCCATAAGGATGAGGAGGATGGGAGAGGATTTGACAGCCACAAGATTTTGCACACACACAAAAAATGGACATGTAGTAGGTGATTTAGCAAACCAGTAATAGGAAAAGCCCCAGGGCAACTTTATTCGCATCATAGAATCATCATAAAGTTTCGGGCCTGATAACTCAGGCATCTTAGGAAGTAGCAGAGGAGCTAGAGAGAGGTCCTGTAATTAGGAAGATTGGTTAAAACTGTTAGAGAAGCAGTTAGGTCCCTTTCTCCTGCTCTGAGTAACTGACCACTAACCATCCCCTTTCTAGAAAAAAGACTAAGTTTTCCCTTCGGGAGTGGGTAACAGAAGGAACATTAAACAAATATGTGTTTACTGAATTATCAAATAATCTCTCCCACAGCCCCAGCCCAGTTTCTCCACTCAGCTCTAAGAACACTGGCAGAAGATTAGAAGAATCTTCTTTGGGGAATGGAAAAGAGAGATGTACAGATGCAGAAGTTAGGGCTCCCCTGGAAGATGGCCCAGCCAGATCACCCCATAATTAAATTCATAATTAACAAACCCTATTTATATGTTCTGAGCTTCCAAACACCTTGTTAGTCCTCATGATGTGGGAAACAAAGGTGGAAGGAAGTGTGGATAAAATTAAATCTCCTTATAACCTGCAGCCCACTGACAGATACTTGAGATAGGCAGATTATAACATTCCTCCAAGATCCAGAGTCTTCTTTAACATATGAAAATTCTATTGGAATTTCCCTTATCATTACTTCTTCCAACCCTAATGTATATAATCAGTTGTTCCTCACACTCCCAGGGCAGCAGCTCCTTCTGCCCATGGGTCCTGTCCCTGGGCTTTTAACAAAACCATCATTTTGCACCAGAGAATTCTCAAGAATTCTTTCTTGGCTGTAGGCTTCAGACTCCACCAACAACAACATTAAAAAAAACTACATCACCCACACTTTACTTTTTCATTTTTATTTTTGTTAACTATGCTCTATGCCCAATGTGAGGCTCAAACTCACAATCCCAAGATCAAGATCTACCTCACTTGTTAAGATGAGACATTTGTGTTAGTTGCACGATCTACCAACTGAGTCAGCTGGTGCCCTGAGTCCCCACACTGTAATATGATCACCGCATGGTTGAGAAGATCATTTAATGAGAAAGAAATCTAAACAAGACACACACAAAAGGAAGAAGAAATGGCAATTTAGAAGGAACAACACACACAGGAAGAAAAAGACTTACAAAATCTATCAATAATATCTTCAGGGGGTAAGAAGGTCTGTAACCAAGAAACAAAACCAGGGTGTTATTTTAAAAAGAAATGTTCAGAGAACAAACAAGAAAATCAGTAGAAGGAAGATAAATAATGAGGAAATTTCACAAAAAGTGAAGCAAAAAGACAAACATATGGGAGCTAAGAGAGAAACATAAGAAAATTTGAGTGCCAGGCAAGGAAAGCCAATATCTGTATATTAAGAATTTTGCTAAGAATAGAGACAGAGAAAATGCAGGGGAGGGAATCATCAAAGAAAAAATGTTTTATTCCCAGAAGTGAAAGATACAACTTTCCAGATTGAAAGGGTTGAGTACCCAGCACAATGGTTGAAAATAGACACACACTAGAACACTGGAGACAAACAGAAGATCCTTAAAGGTTCCAGAAGGATAAAAACAGGTCAGATGCAAAGGAATTCAGATCTCAAAAGACTTACCCAGCCCAAGCACAGCTTCTAAGACAGCAAATGGAGAAGGTGCTCCACCAAAATAAAGGAATAAGCTAAGAAAGTCTTCCTACATGGGTTATAGGAAACACAATGTCCAACACGGGTGTACAGGGGAATGTAAGGCCTTATAACAAAAAAGACCCAAAAGTGCAATGGCTCAAACAAAATCAAAGTTCATTTCTCACTCACATAAGAGTATATGTAGATAACCAGCTTTTTATCTTCAACATAAGGCTTCTAAGGCTGCTCTAGTTCTTGCCAAGCACGGCAGCAGGAAGGGGTCAGAGCAATTCAGGCACAAATGTCTCATCTTAACAAGTGAGGTAGACCTTGCACAAGATGTTTCTGTTCACATTCCACCAGTGAGAACTTCGACAAAAGGCACCCTTGCTGCAAGAAGAGCTAGGAATAGCGTCCCCACCTGAGTAGCTACATCCTATCTACAACTCTGTAACTGTTCTATATGGAGGAAGAAGATTTTAAGGGCACATGACGTGACAATCACCATTACAGTCTGTCCCTCCAGCCACCAAATACCAACCCTTCTTCCCAAACGTACAACATACTCACTCTCCACAGGAAGCAACCAGATGCATCCAGATTAAAAGTCCAAGATCTCTGGGTGCAGCTTGGCCTTTTCCTTGAGGTCTGGATGTGGCTCCTCATGAGCTATGACAATAACACACAATAGATGGAGATGGTCGGGGAGCAAGGACAGGGTAAGTGCCATGGAGACTCCCACTGTCTCACAGAAATTATTAAATCCTGCTAGGCATAAATTGCAAGTACTGCCTGCCCCAATAGTAGAGAATATTTACTAGTCCTGCTTGCTTCTGATTCAAGCCTCTGGAAGTATTTCCCAAATCTATAGTGTTTCCTGGCCTCAGCTTTGCCCTCAGGGAGATTTCTCATTGTCCTTGATCTTCCATGGCCATATCTCAAGTGGCATTGGGAAGCATGTCCTCTTTGGGGGCTGTACAGCTTTGGTAGCCCACTTTCTGCTCATATGAGCATGGGGCTTGAGACTTGCTTTAAAGCTTGACCAGCTGCAGAGTCTTTCAGGCCAAGCTCCTGGCATCTTATTCCTGATGGTTCAACATTCTTTACTTCCTTGTCTGACCTGAGCTCTTTTTCTGTCAACCTAATAAGTGTGGGAGGGAAAGCTACATCCTTAATCTGACCTTTGCCACAAGACTAGATTCTTTAGCTCACCTGGGAGATATTAAAAGACCCTTGAAAATGCATTTGAGCAAGATTCTTACCTCCTCTGATCTGAATACTGAAGGCCCCGATTTCTCCTGTGCTGCCTAATCTGGTAGCACTGGCCATCTGTGGCTATTGAGCACTGGACATGGAGCTGTCCAAATTGAGATGTACTGTAAGTGTAAAATACACACCAGACTTCAAAGAATTAGTTTTAAAAAAAGAATGTAAAATATCCATTAAAGATCTTCATATTGATTATTCAAATTTTAGTATTTTGGATATGTTGTATTAAACATACTATTAAAATTAATGTTATCTGGGGGCACCTGGGTGGCTCAGTTGGTTAAGCATCTGACTCTTGGTTTTGGCTCAGGTCATGATCTCAGGGTCATGAAATTGAGCCCCACATCAGGGTCCATGCTCAGTATGGAATTTGCTTGAGTTTCTCTCTCTCTCTCTCCCTCTCAGTCCCTCCACCTTCTCTCTTTCAATTAAATAAATAAAATCTTTTTGAAAATTGTTACTTTTTTCTTTTTTACTTTTTAAATGATTTTTATTGAGGTACAATTTACATGATAAATTGTATGAACTGTAAATGTATAATTCTATGAGTTTCGACAAAAATATATATCAGTGTAGAATGATTCCATCACCCTAGAATATTCCCTTGTGTTCCTCTTTCCAGCCAGTTTATAACTTCATAAGTTCTACTCCCAGCCATATTCAACCACTGATCTACTTTCTATTTTTACATTTTGCATTCGTCTTTTTGTTTTGTTTTTGTTTTTTGGTGGTACTATTTTTTATTTAAGTTCAGTTAATTAATATATAATGTATCACTAGTTTCAGAAAGGTAGAGGCCAGTGATTTATCAGTCTTACATAATACCCAGAGCTCATTACATCACATGCCCTCCTTAATGTCCATCATCCAATTACCCCAGCCCCCCACCTCCCCATATTCAACTTTAGTAAGTTTCATATAAATGTAATCATATAGTATGTACTCTTTTGTGCCTGCCTTCTTTTGATCAATATAATGTTTTTGAGGTTTCATCCATGCTATGTGAATCATAGTTTATTATTTTTTCCTTTTTAAGTAATGTTTTATTGTATGGCTATACTGCAATTTATTTATTCATTCATTTGTTGGTGGACATTTGGGTTGTTTCACTTTTGGGGCTATCATTATTAAGGGTGCAATGAACATCTGTGTAAAAATCTTCATGTAGACATTGTTTTCACTTCACTTAGGAGTAGAATTGTTGGATCTGGGGATCCCTGGGTGGCTCAGCGGTTTAGAGCCTGCCTTTGGCCTAGGGTGTGATCCTGGAGTCCCAGGATTGAGTCCCATGTCAGGCTCCCAGCATGAAGCCTGCTTCTCCCTCTCCCTGTGTCTCTGCCTCTCTCTCTCTCTCTCTCTCTCTCTCTCTCTCTCTATGTCTATCATAAATAAATAAATAAATCTTAAAAAAAAAAGAATTGCTGGATCTTATAGTCAAGTATTTTTAACTTTGTAAGAAATTGCCACTTTCTTTTTTTTCCAGATTTATTTTATTTATTTTAGAGAAGGAGAATGAGCAGGAAGGAGAAGGAGAGGGAGAGAATCTCAAGCAGGCTCCGCACTGAGTACAGACCCCACAGGGCTTGATCCCATGACCCTGAGATCATGACCTAAGCTGAGACCAAGATTTGGACACTTAACTGACTGCACCACCTAGATGCCCCTCTTTTTCTTTTTTTTTTTTTTTTACATTTACTTATTTAGACCATGTGGTGGGGAGAGGAGCAGAGGGAGAGGGAGAGAGAGAATGCAATGCTCAAAGGAAAATCCAGGCTGTGTTTAACACAGAGTCATTCTAGTCATCACCATTCCATCCATAATAAAGAAGGAAAAAACATATCTGGACCAAAAATTTTCTCATAAGAAAGAAATTTAAGTGGAAGTTCCAGACATCTTATTTGCTCTCAGTACTTTGTTAAGAACCTAATCACACAGCCTCAACTAACTGTAAAGACAGCTGGGAAATGTAGTCCCTAGTTGGGCAACCAGCCTCAGCAATACCTCTGAAAGTAGGAAATGCAGTTCTTCCGTAGGCAATCTGTCTATAGGTATGGAAGAAGGAGGGAACAGATTTTTTTCAAAGTCTCAATGAAAACATGAAAGGAAAGAGAATCCTTTAGGATAATGTGGTAGGAGACCCTAGGAAGACAGTTTTTTTTTTAAATTTTATTTATTTATGATAGTCACACAGAGAGAGAGAGAGAGAGGCAGAGACACAGGCAGAGGGAGAAGCAGGCTCCATGCACCGGGAGCCCGACGTGGGATTCGATCGCGGGTCTCCAGGATCTCGCCCTGGGCCAAAGGCAGGCGCCAAACCACTGCACCACCCAGGGATCCCGGAAGACAGTTTAATACCAGAGGTAGAGGGCAGACTAGAAGTCCAGACTGGAACAGGTCCTAAAAGCTCAGGAAAAGATATCCAAATACCAATAAAAATAAATTTATATAAAAAAATATACCCAAGAAAATATGTCTAAACACCTAGAGAGGAAATTTAGGCAACTGATGGAAAACGTGCATTATCCATTCGGCAACCATTTATCGTGCGCCTATGTTGTGCTAGGCACTGTTCTAGGTGCTAGAAAATAAAACTGTATAGATACCCAAAATCACTGCTTCAAGGATCTTACAATGTAGTGGAAATTCTTGTGCAGCTGGGGTCTAATTAATAACAAGTATGTAGAAAACTAGCGAATGTTTAAAAAAAAATTACCCCACTCTGAAGTCAATTACATTCAACTTTCAGTTGATTCAGTATTTGTTTCTAAATTAACATGATTACATTCCCACTTCTGAAGTTTTCCCTGTTTGCATTATGTGTTGACTTCCTAGATGAACAATGAAGATTTTGCCCCTTTTGATCTTTGTCTTCATCATATATATGAAGCCTTTACCCCCAACCTCTCACTAAAGTTAAATTATAATGTTGGTTAGATCAACATTCAAATTTTAACACTATTATGATTATATGAACACTATTAGTAGCCAAGTCATATAATAAATTATCATTATTTTAATTTTTCTTTATAAGCTTTGTTTTCCTAGGCTTGGAACACTCTTCTCACATACTTTCTGCCTAGTTAACTCTTAGGTATCTTTTCAAGTCCTAATTAAATATCATATTTTAGGGAAGCCCTCAAGGATCCTTTTCCTTTACCCTACAAAGGTAAATGGGATTACTTAATGCCCTCCTTAACAATTCAAGCTTGGAGTGGGGGCAGAAGTGCTGTTACTGGTGGTGGGGGAAAAAATCATGCCATAGCCATGTACTCTTTGGACCCTGCTGTGGCCTCTTACATTTTCATAACTACTTATTAGTGGTACCAAATGCGTTCCTACAGAAAAATTAAATGTTACAGTCATTCATATTATAAAATAATGACATTTTTAGAGCATCACAGTGTCTCGTTAAGTATATCTGAGTAACCATCTAAAACTGAAGTGTCCTTAGTCACTGCTGACTTGGTATCCAATTGCAATTCATATAAAGCAAATCTTATATTATTATGACTTAAAAGCAGACATTTTCATGTCTGCATACATTTAATTTGTATGTGACAGATCCTGAAGCTAAAATATGGGATTTCTCCATTTAATACCAGGGATTTGGCAACCCGCTCTACTAAACAAATAAATAAATGAATGAAGTGGTAGTAGTGCCCTGGATTTGAAACTCAATTTTCTCAACTCATGCAAACTCACAGGAGACAGATGTATAATCCAGTATGTTAATTAATTAGTTCACAATGAGACGTACAAATTATACGCCCCCACTTTGCCCAAAGTCGGGCTTGCAACTTAAATTCAGTTTTTGTTCTTGGGCTCCCCACTTTCCAGATTCCATTCAGACCATCCTTCTGTTAACAAGCTCTATATTTGGCTGCTGATACCGCAGTTTTCCCAGGTACATTCCAGGCCTCGGAGAAACATGCTAGTTCATGGCTGAACTTGGATATTTTCCACATATCCATACTAAAAGGTTACTCCTAGATTTGATCTTATGTGTGTGCTGATGCCACTTCATTCTGAGGGTATCTCGATACAGGCATGTTGTTCTACTATGCTTTATTGCACTTCACAGATGTTGCATTTTTGTCTGTTTTTACAGATTGAAAGTTTGTAGGAACACCATTCAAAGCAAGTCTATTGACAGTATTCTTCCAAAAGCATTTGCTCACTGGGTATCTCCGTGACAGATTTTATAATTCTCGTGGTATTTCAAACATTTTCATTAGTGCTGTATTTGTGATGAAGATCCATGATGGGTGATTATGATTTGCTGAATGTTCAGATGACAGCATCTTTAAAAAAAATGTATTTATTTGGGGGAGAGGAGCGGAGGGAGAGGGAGAATATCTCAAGCAGACTCCCTGCTCAGCCCTGAGCTGGATATGGGGCTCCATCTAATGACCCTGAGATCATGAGCTGAGCTGAAATCAAGATGATGCTCAAAAGGGGACGCCTGGGTGGCTCAGTGGTTGAGCGTCTGCTTTCAATCAGGACCTGATCCCGAGGTCCAGGATCAAGTCCTGCATCAGGCTCCTTGTGGGGAGCCTGTCCCCGCTCTCTTTCTCTCTGTCTCTCATGAATAAATAAATAAAATCTTTTTTTTTAAAAGATGATGCTTAAAAGACTGAGTCACCCAGGTGCCCCCAGATGATAGCATCTTTTTAGCAATAAACTATTTTAAAACTAATGTACTTTTTAAAAAAGACATAATGCTATGGCACACTTAGTGGGCTACAGTGCCGCACACACATAATCGTTATCTGTACTAGGAACCCCCAAAATTCATTTGATTCATTTTACTCTGATTTTCACTTTATTGCGGTGGTGTAGTTAAGGAGCAGCATCTCTAAGGTATGCCTGCCGGTACACACCTTCTGCAGGAACCTGCCAGCCTCCAGGCAGAGGCCGACCAGGTACGTTTCCAGTCATGAGCTTGCCTCCTAATTAGGAACTGGTCCCTCTACCCTCCTGCTGGAGTTGACAGCAAAGGTCGCTTGGGATTTTTCAGAGTGCCCCTCGCGTGAATGTCTACCTCCGCCAGTGGGGTAAGGCTTTATGCAACTGAAGGAAAGCCCCTGCATGGGTTGCAGGCAGGGCTCCAGAGAAAGGAATGACACAAAAACAAAAAGCAAAAGCAGCACCAAGACGAGGTGGGTGGGCCCCAAGGGCTGTTTCACCCATTCATTTCGCCCAGAGAGGACCTCGAGGTCTCCTTGGGCTTGTGCTTTTTCAGGTTGCTGCGGCCTCCGACCTGGGCAAGGCGCTTATCATGAATTAATCAATCAGACACAGGCAGTGCCCCCCCCCGCCCCCACCGCCCCTTCCCACCTGCACAGCGTGATCAGAGGCAACGCGCCTCCCTCGGGCCCCGACGCCAGGCTCCCTCCCCGACGCCCCGGGTGCCCTTCCTTTTGCCCGTCTCCAAGATGGCGGCCGGGGCGTCGCCGCCGCGTCGCGGCCCCGCCCCGGCCGGCCCCGCCCCCGCGCGAGCCGGCCCGCCCCTCCTCCCGCCCGCGGGGCCGCGCCGCGCGCTCCCGCCGCCCCTCCCCGCTCGAGCTCCACCCAGGTCGCAGGCAGCGCGGTCGGCGGCGCCTATTTCCCGCCATTGTGCGAAGTGGAGGCTGGGGGCCCGCACGCGCCTCCTGCCCGCGGCCCGCGGCTCCTCGGCAGTCGCCGCCGCGGCCGTGGTTCCCCGAGGCGCGGGCAGGCCGGGCGGCGCGCGCCCCGAGGCTCGCGGTGCGTGGGAGGGCGGCGGGCGGCCGAGCCCCCGAGGAGGAGCCGCCGCGGCGCGGGACGCCGGGCCGCGCCGCCCCGGCCGCCGTCGGCGAGATGCCCTGTGGGGAGGATTGGCTCAGCCACCCGCTCGGGATCGTGCAGGGCTTCTTCGGTGAGTGGCGGCGCCGGGGGCGGGCCGGGCGGGCCGCCGAGTTTGCCGACCCGGGGCCCGGCCGCACGCGGGGCTCCCCGAGGGCTCTCGCGGCCGGCGGGCCTGCGCGGGCGGCGCCGAGGCTCCCACCTGCCCGATTCGCGGCTCGCGAGCGGCCAAGGTGACGCGGCGAGGAGCCGGCGGTGGCCGTGACCGCCGGCCTGGCTCCCGTCGGCGGCGCCCCGGGGCGGGGGGGGGGCGTGCTCCGCGCCCCGCGCCCGGTGCCCCGCGCCCCGCGCGCAGCAGCTCCCGCAGGGGGGCCCCTGACCCCCTCGGGGCCCCGCCGGGACCGCGCGGGGAGAAGCGCTCTGCCCGCGGGGAGCCTGCAGGATATTTCAAAACTTCCGGTGTGTCGGGGGAGTGCTCGCTGCCGCCCGAAGTTGGCTCGAACTACTCTTTATCGCACGCATCCTCTCTTTTCGAGATAAGATTGGGCGTCGGGGCTCAATTTTTCGTTTTCCTCTTAGGATGACTTTAGAGCCTGCCCGGTGGTATCCCGTCTGTCTGCCCCCGGGCCGGAGCTACGGCAAGAAGCGTTGGAGCTGCCCCAAAAGGAGGTCCCTACGTAGAAAGAGCAGAAGACGCTGCAGGCAGGCTTATTAGTACATTTTAGTTGCAGTTGATTTTGCAAGTGGTACTTTGCTGCTGAGCGTCCTTGAGGGGAAGATTCATGTGGGCTTTGTGTGCGGGGCAGCTGGTCATTTTGGCCCTCTCCGTCCTCCTCTCTCGCACTCGGGAGCGAGCGGTGCGAGGCAAAGCCGAGATCGCTTAGGTTGCAGCACCTGGAGCGAACTTAGCTCCAGGTAGGAGTGGCCCTAGTTCAGCTGGAGCACCGCGGGGCTGTGGCGAGAACGCTTCAGGGGAAGCCAGATAGTCCAGCAGCTAAAAACCGGTGGCGGTAAACATAAGTATTTCTTGCAGGACGGACTCAGCAGTTCTTTGTTCGTTTTCCCTATAATTTGAACTGGTTCAGTTTTCTGGTTTCCCAAGCCAGAACTAGAAGCAGCAAATTAGAAGGCCCAGGGAGGCATCCGGATGGTAGTCGGTGAACATGGAACGACCTGCTAAAGAAGAAATCTAGAACTGTGTGTGTGTGTGTACATGTTTTTAAAAAGGCCCCCTCCCCCCCCCAAAAAAATCACTATATCCATTGGGTGCTTTGAGGAAGGGGCATGTATACTTTTTTTTTTTTTTAAGATTTTATTTATTTATTCATGAGGATACACAGAGGAGAGAGAGAGAGGCAGAGACATAGGAGGAGGGAGAAGCAGGTTCCACGCGGGACTCAATCCCGGGACTCCAGGATGGCGCCCTGGGCCAAAGGCAGGCGTTAAATTGCTGAGCCACCCAGGGATCCCCACATTTTCTACTAAATCCTAGTAACTGATGTTCACAGTGAATACTGAAACCCATAATCGACGTCCCAAATAAGGGCCCTTGAAATGTGAAGATTAAACAGCACGGTTGGTGGGTGTAGATGCATAGGTACTTTTTAGGGAAAGCCCATCAAAAGTAAAAAGTTTCTGCACTTGAGTGTGAGGTTCCAGTTATGGCTGTTTAGAAAATTTATATAGCACATATAATAATAGCGCAAATAGCACCTACTGTAGTCTGGATGAGTGAATGAGATAATTTCATATTTGATGTAGTTTTGAAAGTATTTGTTAGACTTTTGTGCCTCAAGTGTATGATCCTGGGGGACACATCTTGTTATAGGACAGAAAGGACACATTTAGATATAAAATACTGGCTTTATAGTATTTTGTATAAATTTTGTAAATTGTTGCGGGCACCTGGACCTTGTTGATGGGTTTCCCCACAGAATGTCTTAATTTCCCATATTGGTTGTGTCTTTTGGAAAGGGAAGAAAATAACACTGCTCTATGGTCTTTTTTTTTTTTTTTTTTGTAGAAGCTGTTCTAAATATTTTTATTTTTATTTTTTTTAAAGATTTGAATTTATTTATTCATGAGAGACACAGAGAGAGAGAGAGGCAGAGAAACAGGCAGAGGGAGAAGCAGGCTCCATGCAGGGAGCCCGATGTGGGACTCGAACCCGGGACTCCAGGATCACACCCTGGGCTGAAGGCAGCGCTAAACCGCTGAGCCACCCGGGCTGCCCTAAATATTTTTATTGTATATTTTTATCACTGTGAACATGTTGGAAATCTTTATAATAGCATTACAGATAAGTTTCTGTGAGAAGTAATTTAGGTGTTAAATTTGTAGACTCTTTTTGGTCTTGTAGTAAATTGTTTTAAATTGATTTTTCACCCAGATAGAGAGATGTCTGTTGTGGTTTATGAGGCTTTGGCTCCACCATACCTAGCTCTCCAACCTCATCACCACATTCCCCCTCCAACTGAACCCTCTTTCAGTTCTTTGATTTTGAACCTTGCCTCTAGGCCTTTTGCAGCAGCTGTTTCCTGTGCCTGGTTTCCTCCTCCTCATTCTACTTGCACTTTCCTGTCTAACTCTTACTCTTATTTTGAGAATGTAAGTTAGGTACCCCCTGCTTTGATTACTACAGGATTTTATATGTCCTGAAACTTAACGTGTTAAACTTAAAACTAAAACTGCAGGTTACTTTACCAGTAAAAGTGGGTTTGTTGGGAAATAATAGAGAATTGCAATTCGGGACATGCAAGCTATGGCAAACCACAGACAAGTCCCATAAACAAAGGAGAGGAACTTTGTTTTAAGAGAAGGAGGAAGTTAGGATGGATTATTTTGAAGGACAGCCAGCCCATTGGAGGGAAGTAGGAGTTGAGGGTGATGCTGTTTCTCAGTGGCTTAGTTGCAGATTCTAGACCCTTGTCAGAGATGCAGTATACACTTCTCCCTGTAGTGGCCTGTAATTGATGGTTTTCCTTTTGAAGGTACTTCTGTTAGGGGTCTGTAATTGACATTTCTTCTTGTAATTGACATAGGGTTGTGCAGCTCAGGGTTCCAGCCTCCCCTTCTAGCATACCAGGTAAACTTTAGCTGAGATTTCCCTTTATTAATTTTCACATATGAAAGGCAAGTTGTTGAACTTGATTCTTGAGTTCCTTTGCTACATTTTTACTCAGGGAATTCAGGGCCCTTTCTGACTCACCAGTATATCCTCATTGCCTGGAATACACCTTGTACATTGAAAATGTTCAGGGAACGTGTGCTGAGAGAGGCAGTGGGAAGACTAATCAGTTAAAAACAGTATGAATTGGGATGGTTACTGTGATCACAAGTCTTAGACTTAGGACAGTTCTGGTGGACCTCCTATTAATAATTCAGAGAATTCATGATCCTACCAGGTAGGAGTTACTTTCACATGCAAGTCCTAATTCTTCTTCATTCAGATAAGAAACTTTGAAATTCTGCGAGTGGCCAATAATTACTGCAGGGTTGATAATTCATCTTTGTGAATCATTCCGTATTTTGATTTTGTATCTGCCACATTACAGTGGTTCATATGTAAATTTTTTCCTGTAAGCCTTCAGAAAATATCTTTAATGCTTCACTTGGAGTTTCTAAAAGATCTTAGGTACAGGACATTGAGATCCAAAGGTTTAAATTATGATTTAGAAATACTTCAGTTCAGCATATCTTTGTTGGGCTCTGTGATGGCATAGTGAAACGACAGGAATGTATATCGACTTTGATTTCTTTCACTGTTTGCTCTTTAGCTTGTTGGTTAGGTCAATATCATTATTAGTTATATTCAAGGCACCTTGGTTGTATCTAACAACTAGAACTAGACTAGCTCACAAAAAAAAAAAAGTGGTATGTGAAGGAGGACAGAGAGAAGTATTTGATCACTAGCATTTTAGAGAATTCAAAGCAATAAAGTTGACTAAAAGTCTGCTTTTTTATTGTCCCCATGATTTTTTTTTTCCTTAAAGATTTTATTTATTTATTCATGAGAGACAGAAAGAGAGAGAGGCAGAGACACAGGAAGAGGGAGAAGCAGGCTCCATGCAGGTAGCCTGACGTGGGACTCAATCCCAGGTCTCCAGGATCACGCCCTGGGCTAAAGGCAGTGCTAAACTGCTGAGCCACGCGCCCTGCCCCATGATTCTTTTTTTAAAAAAAGTATTAGAGCGTGCACGAGAGAGAGAGAGCGAGAGAGAGAGCGAGAGAGAGAATGAGCAGGGTGAGGGGAAGAGGTGAGGGAGTAGTAGACTCCCCACTGAACAGAGAGCTGGATGTGGGACTTCATTCTGGGACTCCAGGATCATGACCTGAGCTGAAGGCAGAAGCTTAACCAATCGAGCCACCCAAGTGCCCCTGTCACCATGATTCTAGGCAAATAATCCATCCCCTTTGATTTGTACCTTAGATCTTTCCTACCAGCCTGATCTTGGTAGGCCACTAAGAAAAAGTATTTGTTATAAGTTCAGTCTCAGGACCCTTAGATCACAAGTCGAGCCAAAATCAAGAGTCGGACCATTTAACTGACTGGTTTACCCAGGTGTCCTTGAGTGCCTTTATTTTTACAAGTTTTTTTTTTTTTTTTTGAGCTATACCTCACATAACATGAAATTAACCATTTAGAAATATGTAGTTCACTATCATTTGCATCACCCAAAAAGAAATTCTGTACCTTTTAGCAGTCTCTCCAATTGCCCCCTCCTCCATTCCCTGGCAATCAGTCTACTTCTGTTTTTGATTTACCTCTTCTGGACATTCATGTAAATGGAATAAAAATGTGGACATCCATGTCTGGCTTTTCACTTAGCATAATATTTTCAAGATTCGACCATGTAGTTTATATCAGCACTGCATTCCTTTTTATGATTGAAAATAATATTCCATTGCATGGATATATCCTATTTTGTTTATCCGTTCATTCATGGATTGGCCCTTCAGTTTCCACTTTTTGGTTATTGTGAATGTTGCTGCTGTAAACATCCATGTGGAAATTTTTGTGTAAATGTATGTTTTCAGGTCTCTTGGTAATACCTAGGAATAGGTTTGCTGGGTCATATGATAATTTTATATTTAATTTTTTGAGGAACTGCCAAACTTGTCCAAAGTGGCTGCACCATTTTAAATTTTCACCAGCAATGTGTGAGGCTTCCAGTTTTTACATCTAACACTTGTTATTTTCTGTTGTTTTATTAGTTATAACCATCCTAGTAGGTGTGAAGTGGTAACTCCTTGTGATTTTAATTTGCATTTCCTAATGATTAATGATAATAGCATCTTTTAATATGTGTCTTGGCCATTTGTATATCTTCTCTGGAGAAATGTTATTGAAATCCTTTGCAGATTTTTTTTTCTTTGCAGATTTTTTAATTGTATTTTTGTCATTGAGATAGGAGTTCTTTGTATATTCTGCATACTAGACTTATCAGATATATATGATTTGCAAATATTTCTTACCATTTTGTGGATTGTCTTCACTTTCTTGATAGTGTCTTTGGATGTAAGTTTTTCATTTTTTTGTGCATAATTCACTAATTTGTGTAAAGGAAAAGAAAGCTAAAACTTTCATAGCACTTGTATAAGTTTTCAATTTTCATAAAGTCCAATTTATCTCTTTTCCCTTCAGTTACTATATTTAAGAACTCATTGTGTAATGCCAGGCTATAAAAACTTATACCTATTTTCTACGAGTCTTATAGCTTTAGATTTAGGTCTTTGATTCATTTTGAATTAATTTTTGTATAAAGTATTTAGTAGGGATCCAAATTCATTCTTTGGCATGTGGATATCCAGTTGTCTGGCCAAAAGTACCATTTGGTTTTGGTTTATTTTTTATCTTTACCAGTTTATTATAAAGGATATTATAAAGTGTACAGATGAACAGCCAAATGAAGAGGTACACAGGGTGAGATCTGGAATGGTACCTCATACTTCTGTCTCCAGGGCACTGGGGTGTGTTAGCTACCTCCCAACAGTGAATGCATTCACCAACCTGGGGGTTCCTGCTCTATTTGTTGAAAAGATTGTTCTCTCCCCCGCTAAATGGTTTTGGCACCTTTGTCAAAAAATCACTGGAGCATAGGTGTGTAACTTTATTTCTGAACTCTCAATTCCATTCTATGGTCTATGTGTTTTTCCTTATATCACTACCATGTTGGCTTGATTGCTATAGCTTTGCAGTAAGTTTTTAAGTCAAGAAATTTGCGCCTTCAACTTTCTTCCTTTTTGGTATAGTTTTGCCTTTTCAGAGTCCCTTGCATTTTTCATAGAAATTTAGAATCAGATCACCCATTTCTGCAAAAAGACAGCATTTTGGTAGAGATTACATTGAATCTGTAGTTTTTTTTTTTTTTTTTGATAATAGAGTATAATTAAGATTACAGACTCTAGAGCCAGACTGTTTAACTTCAGGACCATACCCTGGGTATTTGGCTTCCTGGATCATTTTTTTAAATACCTCCCTTTTTACTACGGAAGTATTTTCAGTAAAGAAAGAACAAACTGCAAAGACACAAGTTAAGCATTTACCAAATTGTGCCATTGATACGAATGTATTTTCTTGACTCGTTCTTTAGTTATAAAGCAAATAACTGAGAAGAATACATTTCAGTATTAAATCTGTTTAAATTCAGTGAAATATTTAATGTATGAGCTAAAAATTTGTGCTTATACCTCTCATTTCACAGTTTTATATATTAAATACAACTAAACACTCCCAAGTTATCTCATAGAAGTTTATTTATTTATTTTATTTTTTTTAAAGATTTTATTTATTTATTCAGAGAGACACACACAGAGAGAGAGGCAGAGACACAGGCAGAGGGAGAAGCAGTCTCCATGCAGAGAGCCTGACGTGGGACTCCATCCAGGGTCTCCAGGATCACGCCCTGGGCTGCAGGCGGCGCTAAACCGCTGTGCCACCGGGGCTGCCCCTCATAGAAGTTTAGTACAAGTTTTGTTCCTTCATCTTTTCAATCACTGTGTTGTTTATTTAAAACCTGTTGTATGCATGTGGGACTCTAGAGTGCTACCCAAGGGTTGGTGGACACTAACTGCCCCTAAGCAAGTTTGTACTATTCTGGACCACTTAGAGATTCACTGTCCAAACGATGCACTTAGTTGAGATTTTGTTGGGGAAAACTGACATCTTGACAATACTGAGTCTTTCTATCTATGAATGTGGAATATTTCTCCATTTATATGGTTCTTTAATTTCTTTCATCAGAGTTTTATAGTTTTCCTCATATAGATATTATACATATTTTGTGAGACTTATACGCAGGAATTTCTTTTGGAGGGATGCTAATGTGAATGGCATTGTGTTTTTAATTTCAAATTCCACTTATTCATGATAGCGTGTAGGAACATGATTGACTTGTGTATATTAACCTTGGATTTTGCAGTCTTGCTATATATAATTGCTTATTAGTTCCAAGAAGGTTTTTTGTGGATTCTTTTGGGTTTTCTATGTAGAAACATGTCCTCTGCGAATGGACACTTATTTTTTCCTTCTCTATCAGTATGCCTTTTATTTCCCTTTTTTGTCTTCTTGCATTAGTTATGACTTCTAGTACAGTGTTGGAAAGGGGTGATGAGAGGGACATCCTTGCCTTGTTCCTATCTCAGTGGGAAGCTTCTGGTTTTTCACTTATTTTTAATTCTTCAATTGCTTTCCTTTTGAATATAAAGGCATATTCTAAAAATTACTTCTTCCCTCCAGCAACTTTAGATACTATTTCAGGGTTTCCATTTCATAAGATGAGGAAATTAGTGTCTGTACGGCCCTCTACTGCTTCTGTCCAATTTGTATTCATCACTGTGTATTACCAAAGTTTATAATACTTTAGTGCTTTATCTGATTGTATTATAAGGTCAAAAACCAGTGAATAGCATTTACATTATTATGATTATATAATTGCTTTCCCTGTAGGACCTGCTAGTGTGTTTGGACCAGTAGTGAAGGAAGTATAATTATGTCATTAACTTATTTTGCTTTAAGGACAGTGTTTCAAGAGGCAAGGTCAAATGTTTCTCTTACACTCCAAAGTTTACTCTCAAGCCATAATTTATAACTTTTCATCAGAAAATAGGTTTTACACGTTACAAAATACCTTATTTTTATCCCCCAACGTGGTTATGTTTTTTTCTTTAATCTTTCAATGTCCTAGATCACACTCATAGATTTTCTGATAATTATTTTTGTTTTATTGGGATAAAAGGAATTCTGATTTCTTTCGAATACTCCACTGTATTAACAGTTTATGTAGGATCTTTGTGTCTTTATCTTTTGTCAACTTGGCTTCAAAGTGTGAAATTATCTGGACTTGGGACTTCATGAGATTGAAAGAAGGATCAGCAGTTTCTCTCCTATCAATATTAGGTGTACAGTGTTCCTTGACCAAATTGTGGTAACAGTAAGAACTCTGCCAGTCTTGTGGCAGTTTTGGCAATTTATTTTCTTTCAAAATTTATCCATTTCACTTGAATTTTTAATGTTTATAATCATAATATCTCACAGTTTTTAATATTTCTGTTATATCACATTTCTCTTTTTTCATTTTGTTCTTCTATGCCTATAAATATTTGTTCCTTTTAGTATTGTGTTCTTTCTTTTCTTTTTTCTTTTTTTTTTCTTTTTTTTTAATGATTTCATTTTTTAGAGCATGAGTGGGCGGAGGGGCAGAGGAGAAACAGACACTCTGCTGAACAGGAGCTAGCCAGGGGCTTGATCCCTGGACTCTGAGATCATGACCTGAGCCACCCAGGTACCTCTTGTGCTCTGTTTGTATCTTGTTTTTATTTGTATGATTTTATTCTTTCTTTGGATTTTCTTCTGAACAGGCTTGCCAGAAAACTTGTCCATCCTAATACTAATGATTTGTATTCTCCATTTCATTGATTTTTGCCCTTTATTATTTTTTACTCTTTGGAGTTGCTCTATGCTCTTTTTCTTCTTAAGTTGAATACTAATAAGCTCATCCATTTCCATTCTTTCTTGGTACTTGATAAATTTATTTGAATCTATAACTTTTTCTCTGAATGTCATGTTAGCAACCCATATACATTAAACTTTGTACCTTTCTTCGTTATCTGGGAGAATTCCAAAATTACCCCTATCAATTCTTCTTAAGCTATGGGTTATTTATTAGTGTGGGCTTCTTTGTTTTAAAAAATCATTATAGACACAAGGATGATTATATGTTAAGCTTTCCTTTTGTGTGAGTTCTTATCTTGTCACATTTTGGACAGAGAACATATACCTGGCACCTATTGAGGTTTCCTCTGTAACTAGCACATAGAACTTTTTGTGAATGTCACATGTACTGAAGCTGTACTCTGGATATTTATATTTATTGGAGAGCTTATTATTGTCTTCATACCTGCTGTATACTTTTGTGTTTTATGCTTGATTTATGTTTCTGAGAGGGCTATCTATGTTAAATAAAAGTCTCTAATTGGGATTTCTGTTTAGTTTTTCCTGTTAATTCTGAAAGGTGTTGCTTTATGCATTTTGAGGCTATACGGTCAGGTGCATATGTATTTTCTTGAGTAGTACTGTGTTAAAACTTAATTTACTTAATATTGTATTGCTGCATTTCTTTTTCTTATTGAACAGAAATTTGATATCATTTTCATCAAGTTCTTCCAGCATTTCATTCATATTATTTATTTACTGAGAACTATGATGTCTTTGTGGATGTTCAGCTTGCCTTCTGAATTATTCCTCTAATTTGTGACAGTTGCTTTTCAGGTTTGTTGCTTAATTGTTATGCTCGGATTTTTTTTTCCCATAGCATTCATGAATTAATTCTGTTGTTTCTTGGACCTTAAGTCTTCCTTTTTAGTGGATTCATTTTAAATTTAAAAATACGTTTTTTAAAAGATTTATTTATCTTAGAGAGTAGCATACGAGCGTGAAGAGCAGAGGGAAAGAGAATCTCAAGTGGATGCCACACTGAGCACAGTACCTGACACAGGGCTGGATCCCAGAACCCTGAGATCACAACCTGAGCAGAAATTGAGTCAGATACTTAATGGACTGAGTCACTGGGGCACCCCTTAAATTTAAAAATATTTTTAAGAGGGACTCCTGGGTGGCTCAGTGGTTAAGCATCTTCCTTTGGCTCGGGTATGATCCCGAAGTGCTGGGATTGAGTCCCACATTGGGCTCTGTGCGGGGAGACTGCTTCTCCCTCTCTCTATGTCTTTGCCTCTCTCTCTGTGTCTGTCATGAATAAATAAAAATCTTAAAAAAAAATTTTTTTTAGGAAAAGTTGTATGAGAACAAGTGATACGTCACACAATGATTAAGCATTTCACTAAGAAGATGTAAATGTAAATGTGCCTAACACCAAACTTTAGAATGCATGAAGTAAAAAATCATAGAGCTGAAAAGAGAAAAAGAAAAATCTGTAATTATATTTGGTGATTTTACTACTTTTAGTACTTTCTGGAATTAGTGAATAAAATAAGGGACATAGAAAAACATCGTCAACCAAGCATATCTAATTGATATTTGTAGACTACTCCACTAACATCAGTAGAATATACATTTTTTTTCCAAGTGCACATGGAACATTCACCAAGATAAACCACATCCTGGATCATAAAACAATATTAACAGATTTTAAGGAGTTGAAATCATCAGATATGTTCTCTGACCATAATGAAGTTAGATTAGAAATCAGTAACAGATGACAAGAAAATTCAGACTTGTGGAAATACTTCTAAACAATTCATGGATCAAAAAGTCTCAAAGGAAATTTTAAAATATTTTGGACGAAATGAAAGAAAACCTAGCATGTCAAAATTTGTGGGATACAGCCAAAGATGTGCTAAGAGACATTAAGTACACGTATTAGAAGAAAAGATCTCAAATCAATAATTTAAGCTTCTACCTTAAAACTAGAAATGAAGAGCAAAATAAATCCAAGTAGAAGGAACTAATAAAGATAGGTCAGAAATGAACGAAGTTGAAAGCAGAGGAGAGAATCAATGAAACCCAAGGCTTTTTTTTTTTTTTTAACAAAGGGATCAATGAAATTCATAAATTTATAACCAGACTAGCAAAGGAAAAAGAAAAAGGAAGACACAAATTACCAGTACTGGGAATCAAAGAGGAGATGACACTATAGACTATCATGGAAAGGATAACACAAGATAGCTCTGTGGACATAAATTCAACAAGTTAATGGAACGGTTCCTCAAAAAACACAATTTGTTTTCTGTTTTTACTGTAACAAATCTCCACAAACTTAGTGGCTTAAAACAACATAAACTTACTATCTTACAGTTCTGGAGGCCAGAATGATGTGGGTCTTACTGAGTAAAATCAAGTTGTCAGCAAGACTGCATTCCTTTTCTTGGGACTCTACGGGAGAATCTATTTCCTTGTCTTTTTCTAGATCCTAGAAACTGCTAATGTTTCTTGGCTTATGGTCCGCTTTGAGTTCTTTTTTCATCACTGATTACTACTTCTGTCTCACTTTTCCACGGTAAAGTACCCTTGTGATTATATTGGACCCACCCAGAAAATCTCCTTGTTTTAAGGTCCGTTGATTATCAACTTTAATTCCATCTTCTACCTAAATTCCCTCTTTGTCGTGTAACATATTCACAGTTTCGGGATTAGGATGTGGCCATCTTTTGGGGGGGGGGGCATTATTCTGCCTACTACAACCACATGTTATCCACACCCACCCAAGATGAAATAGATAACCCTCCCCACCAATTCCCCCCTCCTTCCTGTATCCCCCTAAGAGCTTCTGTTCTAATTTTTATTTCTATAAACTTGGTACCTTATGTAAGTGGAATCCTATAATATTTGCCCTTTTGTGTCTAGATTATTTCAGTTACCATAACGCTTGTAAGGGTCATCCTTGTTGTCCTCATTGTTTGACAAAGGTAATTCAATAGAAAAGGATCTTTTCAATGAAGTTGTTGTAACAATTATTTATTTGCAAGAATATGAATTTTAACCAAGAATTTCATACCTTACACAGAAATTAACTTAACATGGGTCACAGATCTAAATATAAAACCTAAGATTATAAAAATACAAAACTTTTAATGTGGAATTTCAGAAACAACAGGATTATACTGAATAGAGAAAAAAATAAAACAAGACGAAATCAGAGAGGGAGACAAACCATGAGAGGATCTTAATCATGGTAAACAAACTGAAGGGTCACTAGAAGGGGGGTGTGGGGGGGGGTAGGGTAAACTGGGTGATGGACATTAAGGAGGGCATGTGATGGAATGAGCACTGGGTATTATATAAGAATAAGGAATCAGTGAGCTCTACCTCTGAAACGAATAATACATTATGTGTTAATTGAATTTAAATTAAAAAATTAAATGAAAACCAAAAAATATTTTATATATATATATAACTTTTAGAAATAAACAGAAGATCTTTGTCACCCAGTGACAATGAGTATTTATTTACTTATTTATTTAAAGATTTTTATTTATTTCTTCACGAGAGACAGAGACACAGGCAGAGGGAGAAGCAGGCTCCATGCAGGGAGCCCGATGTGGGACTCGATCCTGGGTCTCCAGTATCATGCCCTGGGCTGAAGGCTGCACTAAACCGCTGAGCCACCCAGGCTGCCGGACAGTGAGTTTTTAGACATGCATAAAACAAAAATTTGATAATTACCAGAACAGAAGTTTTTATTCTGTTCTGCAAAAAGTACTGTTAGACTAGAAAGATGAGCTATTAACTAGAAGAATATATTCGAGAATCCTAGAGAAAACTTGTATCCAGAATATAAAGAAAGGACAATGGGAATTAACCCAATTGTAAAAAAGGCCAAACATTAAATAGATGCTTCACTAATTCAGCATCATAGCTCCTAGGAAATGCAAATTTGAACCATGATGAGATACTACATACCTATTAGAACAGCTAAAATTGGAAAACATAGTGACAGTACCAAATTGTGTCAAGGATACAAACATCTGGATCTCTTACGTGTTGCTGGTGAGAATGCAAAATGGTGTAGCCACTCTGGAAAACAGGCAGAATCTTACAAGTCAGTCGTACGTTGACCATATACCCCAACTGTCCCATTCCTAGGTTCTTACCTAGAGAAAGAAAAGTTCATGTTCACACAGCCTGTACACAAACATTTATAGTTGTTTTGTTTATAGGTATTAAACCTGGAGACAATCTAAATGTCCTTCAAAAAGTAAATGGAGAAACAAATTGTCATTCAGCTATACCGTGGAATATTATTCAGTGATTAAAAGAAACTATTAAATATACTCATGTGAAGGGGTTCCCAGGACCACTTCTATCTTTAGAGATTTACTAGAAGGACTTACTGGGACTCCGTATATAGTTGTATTCAAGGCTAAGATTTATTATAGCAGCACAGTAAAGATCCATAGTGGATCATAAGGGAAAAAGACCTGGATGGAGTTGGAGGAATCTGTGTGTAGGCTCCTCTGTTCTCTTCCCATGGGAGAATTCATAGGTTGGAAGACTCAATTTTGTTAAGATGTCAGTTCTCCTCAAATTGTATCTGATTCAATACAACTTTTGTCAGAATTTCAGCAGACTTTACACAGAAGTCAATAAACTGGTTGTCAAAATTATATAGACATGTTGAGGATGAGAATAATCAAGACAAACTTGAAGAACTTCAGTACTTAATTATAAGACTTAAGATCAAGCCATAGAGGTTAAGACAGTATGAGTATATTAATACAGCAAAAAGATAGACAAATAGATCAGGGTAATACAATAGAGAATGTAGAAATAGGCTAAAGTAAGTACAGTGAGTTGATTTTTTGACACAAATGCCAAAGCAAATCAGTGCTAGAAAGCAAACCTTTTAATTCTGAAATAAGTGGCTATCTTTTTGGGAAAAAGTGAGCCTTGCCCTATGTTACAATACAAACAAAAACATTCATTTGATGTTGGCTACAGACCTAATTGTGGAAAATAAACCTAGGAGAATATCTTCATGACCCTGGGGTCTGTAAATATGAAAGAAAAACTTGGCAAATTTGGCTTAATCAAAATGAAAAACTTCTCATCAAAAGACATACAAAAAGAATATCAAAAAGAAAGTACAGCTTAGGGGAAAATAATGTGCCCTACGTTTATATCTGACTTAAGACTTATGTCTAGAATACCCAAAGAATTAGTACAATCATTGATGCCACAACAGATCCATTTTTAAAAATGGACAAAATAGTGAATAGGCACTTCATGAAAGAATTTATTGAAATGGTCAATAAACATGAAAAGTGTACGTCATTAGGGAAATGCATATTAAAACCACAGTGACAACAGACCAGTATGTATCCAGCACAATGACTGGTATTGAAAAGATTGACAAGATCAAGTATTGGTGAGGTAGAACCAGCTAGAAGCTCGTACATACACTGTTGGTGAGAACCTGTATATTTTTTTCTTACTCAGTTCCCTTGGCCCTTAAACTAGGTCAAGCTCAAGTGCAATGGTGCTCAAATTCAGATGGCCAAGAATTCATAGGAAATATGATAAAGTGATACGTGTGTGCTAAGCATGACTCTTGGTTGCAAGTGACCCAACTTGGTCCTACTTAAACTCAAAATGATGAATACGTTATCTTAGGTAATCCAGTTCATGGGTGGGTTAGTGCCAGGCTCAATTACAGCCAAATAATTACACTGTGTGTACAGGAATCTGCCTCTCTGTTTTCCTCTGGAATGGCTTAATTTTGAGAAAACTTAGTCATAGGGGCCACATGCAGCTCTCAGGCACTGAGTGTTCTACGTACTTGAGTAGTAGTGCCGTCCTTGTTCTTGCTTAATTGTCTGGAATACACAAATTTCTTATACCTCAGCATGTTTCAGTTCTCCCCCTTTTTCAAGGCCTGGCTCAAGTACCACCTCCATCAATAGCCCTCTTCTGAGATTATTTGACCTGCGTTAGTTTCTCTTTGCTTTTGGCTGTTATTATTTACTGCTTCTTTAAGTTCCTTAGCTATCAGTATCCTTATTGAACCTAGTAGAGTGCCGGACACACTGTAGGCTTAATAAATAATGGACAGTTATTGCATGCTTTATTTATTTATTTATTTTAATTATCTGTTGCAGTCTCTTAATTGTTCGGCAGCAACAATTTGTAAGGTGGCCTTAGAAGATCCTGTCTGTATACCCATAGCTTACCACCTTCCAGGCACTGTCTGATGGAGCCTTGTCATCTGTTATGTGGCATGGTCATGTTCATTTGTTTTTGTTCTTTCTTTTCTTTTTAAAGTAAGCTCTGCATCCGACATGTGGTTTGAACTTACCACCCTGAGATCTAGAGTCGCATACTCCACCAACTGAGCTGGCTAGCCAACCCACCCACCCCTGCCCCAAGCATGTTCATGGTTCTTACACATATGCAGTCATAAAAGCAGTGTTGGTATGCTGTCATGACTGTGTATCAACCTTTTCTTTAAATAGCCGTTTTCAGTGGAAGCAAAAACACTCATTCTTTTTAATTCTTTTTGTCTAATTCTACTAGTAATCATTTATTGACACTTACCTGATACAGTAGTGATTCTGAAACTTTGTCAGAATCACTTAGAGGGCATTTTGTTTACATATTTATATTTTTATCACAGTTTGCCAATGACACTTTATTTTTTCTTCTCAAAATCCTATTCTGTAGTGTCCTTGGCCCTTTTTGCCTGAGTGCCAGAGAGTCAGGCATTGGCATGGGCCATGTGAACACTGGCCATTACCTTGTAGTTTCCTCCTCCTCCTCCTCTACATGACTCTAGCTTTCTCTTCGTAAACTTTCCATATGGGCATGACTCGTCCTGTCAGCTGGGCAGCCAATTTGAGGTCTTTAGCAGAGCTGTCTCCCTTTTTGGGGGCCAAGGGCTTCCTGGGAAGAGGGTAAGCTTGGAGTAGTATTCTCGTAGCCACTGCAGGAACTCTGTGGACTTGTTTTGCCTTCTTGGATCCACTGGGATCCCAGTGGGCCCTGCTACCTTCTTGCAGACACCAGCGTCTTGTAACTCTTCTGAGCTGAAGCCCCTGCTAGTGCACCCTTTGGGGTGCCTCACTGTGGCTGGAGGGATCCAGACACAGGGCAAGGGTGTTAGTAGAATTCTATGAGTATTTCTAACAATCAGCTCTAACAAATAGAGGCAGTTCCTTTACGTCACTACATAGCACTTAGGTGATGAGTATAAATGGTGGAAGTACTGGCTAGCTACGTGGTTTGCTTGTTCTCCCAAATAGGTATTCCTAATTCTGTCAGTAATGTATTTTGGTCTTGGCCAATTCCTGTAATTTTTTCCCAAAGCCTTGGTTTTCTTACCTTTTTAAAAAAAAATTTTTTTTAAGTAATGTACACACCCAACATGGGGCTTGAACTTAAAGTCCTGAGATCAAGAGTCACATGCTCTACCAACTGAGCCAGCCAGGTGCTCCGGTTTTCTTTAACGTGACATTAAAAGCCGTTTTCTCATCATTTTGCAGTTATCATTGTAAGAGGCACCAGTGGATGCTAAATCTGGGGGTTGTGGCAAGATTCATAAATTTTTTTTGCCTGGTCTTAAAGTGTCTCCTGCCAGATTACTTAATAGTTGCAAAGGGGAAAAATTTTACTGTGAGGGGAAGATGGACATCTTGTCTCTAGATGGTCCCATTACAAGGGCACAGCATCACTTATAGAACAGTCTGCCCGATAGTGCACAACTGCAATCCAATCATATGGGAACATCAGACCCAAAGTGAGGAGCATTCTACATTTTTACACAGTTTGTATTCCTCTTAAATATAAATGTTATAAAACATACAGAGGTTGAAGGACTGTTCCAGATTAGAGACATGATAGCTAGGAGCAATATGCGATCCTAGACTGGCTCTTGTACTGAAGAGGAAAAAGTGCAATCAAGGATAGTATTGGAATATGGATGGTAGGTTAGATAAAAAGTATGGTATCAGTTTGGAATTTCCTGAGGTTGGCAACAGTATCGTTATATAAGATAATCTTTGTTCTTAGGAAAAACACATTGAAATACTTAAAAGGCAAAGGTTTATGATGTGTATAACTTAATCTCAAGTGAGTCAGAAAAATATATATGAGAGATGAGATAAAGCAAATGGAACAAAGATTACAGGTATTCTTTGTACTATTCATTTGAATTTTTTTTTTTTGAAGTTTGAAATCATTCCCAAAATGGAAAAAAAAATGTTTTAGAAGAACTCCCTTTTCATTTTAGGGTAGTTGTAAAGAAAATATCTGTCTAAAAATGTTTTCAAAAAGCATTGTGCTTTACAAATGATAGTTCGTATGCTGCTTTGTTTAGGTAATTTCATATCTCATCCTGTGGGTATTCTCAGCTAGGTTGCGGACTCCTGAGAGCCTGCATGAGGTCGGTACTGCCCTGCGTTGTAATACTCAACCCCCTTGGTAGGGCGGCTTCCTGAGTGCCCAGTGCAGCCGTGTTCCACCGACTGTGAAGTGCCTCCTGTGACCCTAGTCTATTGTTAGGTATTGTACCTTTAGTTTTGAAAAGTATATTTTTCTTTCAGCCCAAAATGGAGTTAATCCTGACTGGGAGAAGAAAGTAATTGAATATTTTAAGGAAAAGCTGAAGGAAAATAACGCTCCTAAATGGGTAAGTTTATTGCTTTTCTTGGGGGAGAGCCTTGGGCTGACTTCCAATTTTTTCTCAGTAGAGTGGTAACCCACATGAAATTTTAGTATATATGCTGCCAAAACAAGCACTAAAATTTTAAACTATATACATTAAAGTGTACTGTCTTCTGCTTTATGTGCACATGAATTAAAAGATTTTGCCCTTTTCCAACTGAAATTTTAGTTTCAGGCAATTCAGTGCTTCTGTATTGGTGCCTCTAGGTGGCAGTAATTGACCGTGTTACTTTCAAATCACATCAGTAATTGTGAGATTCTCAATTATCTTTGTTTTATTTCATTTAAAAAGAATTGGTATGTACTAGTCTTAAGAGCTCAACAAAGCAAGTACCTGCTACTTGAGAAGTGTTCTTAAGGAAAAGCATCCTTTTACATTAGAATCAGATGTCACTATACAAACTTGGAAGGACATAAAAAATACTTTTGCGTCTAGCACTTTTATGTTGACTCTTGAGTTTGCTGGCTTCCTAATGGGTCTTGGTGTGTGTGTGTGGGAGGGTTGGGTTCTGGATATATAGTCTCTGTATATGTGCTTACAGTTTTACAAATAGTATCTTACTGACTTGTTTTTCTTTAAGGTACCATCACTGAATGAAGTTCCCCTTCATTATTTGAAACCTAACAGTTTTGTGAAGTTTCGTTGCATGATTCAGGATATGTTTGACCCTGAGTTTTACATGGGAGTTTATGAAACAGTTAATCGAAACACAAAAGCACGTGTATGTATTGCTTTTTTTCATGAAACTTTCTGTTTGTAATTAGTGGTATTAATTTTATCCTTGTTTATGGTGGTTTTGATTCAGATATACTGATATGATACTGTTATCCTTTGTTTTCGATCATAGGTCCTTCATTTTGGAAAGTATAGAGATGTAGCAGAGTGTGGGGTATGTATCCTTAAGATATAGAAAACATTTTAATAATAATTTTTTCTTAAGCAGCGAATTTATTTCTTTTGGTTGATCTCAAGTGTGTAAATAAGTTCTAAGAAGTTATGTGAAATGTTTTATTCACCTCTTAGTTAAGAGTTTCTCTGATACTTTTTTTTATCTTCTAAAAATCTCTTAGAAGGTGGAGTATTGTAAATAACAAAACTAATGCCTTTATTCTCCTAGTATCTATACTTGGTTTCAAAATTACAAGTTATAATAAATTCTTTTAAAGTAAAAATGTAAGATTAACTTAGGACTTAACACTTTTTAAGTTAAATTTCATTAAATCCTGTTTTCTTAGGAAAAATGTTTTTAATAAACTAAGCTTTCTTTGATAAAGAGAAGTAATGGAAACTCTTACATATCTGTAATGGGAGAGGCAAGAAGGCAGAGGACACTGGATATAATTATGGTTGTGAAAGCGACAGTCTTGAGGTAGAAACTTAGCGGAAAGGCAGTTACAGAGGAATTACAGTATATCTGTATTTTTTGAAATTGGGTTTTAATGTGGTTCCTTAGAAACTGATGGTAATTGTCAGTTGTTGGGGAAAAAAAAAAACAAGTATCGCAGATGACAATAGATCAGGCCAGTGCTTAAGTAGAAAGGTAGCACCTGGTCGGTTACCAGAGGCGTTACCTCTGTTCTCTGTCTAGTTCTCTGCTTTGCTGACCCAGAATCTTAGATTATCTGGGGCTTTTTACATTCTGGGAGTCCGACTCCTGGTTACCCAAACCTCAAGAGATAGATTTATAAGCCCTAAGACTAGCACATCAGTTCAGAGTAGAAGCTGTGCCTGATTGAGTAAAGTGTTCTAGCTCAGGGCCAGTCCTGACAGAAGAACAGGCCTAATTTGTAAGGTTGCTGTGAAGATTATATTAAACAAGAATGTAACTTCCTATATAATTATTTAGGGGGACTTGTGAAAGATGGATTTGCTGATCTTAACACATGATGAACTTTAGGTGTCCCAGTGTCTTTTTTCTTTGAGAATGTTTCCATAAAGTAAAATATGGTGCCGAATTGAATGAGGCAACTTTATAAATACTTGCTGTATCCCTTGTTTGAGGAGCCCTAACTCATATGAGCCTAAGGTATCAATACACAGCTTTGTCTAGTACACAGTAATGTAGTATCCCCACACGTTAGTTATCTCAGCATCTGGAAATAAGGAAAATAAAATACATGAATCTGTCCGTGTATGACACTGCTGAAGGCAAAGAATTTGTATTTTGTTGCTAAAGGTCATAAGTAAAAACACCAAACCAGGAAAACTTTGGGCCTGGAAAGAAAGAAACACACACAAAGAGCCTTGCTTGAGCATAACTAGCTTAGGCTGAAACTTGACAACTCTTGGGTCTGGTTTTATTTCCCCCTACAAAATGGTATATATGTTTTATTTTAAGAGATTGTTTTTGTCTTATGTATGTACTAAAAGTAATATTAAAGTAATATTTTAATATGAAACTTGGGTCCTTTCTACCTCTTAGGATTTTCTAAGTATATTTGAAAATAGAGAACATGCCTTTTCTAGGGAATAATATCTGACTCAAATCTCATATCAGAGTTACTTTTTTTTTTTTTTTTTTTAAGATTTTATTTGTTTATTCATGAGAGACATAGAGGGAGAAGCAGGCTCCTCCCTGTGAGCCCAATGCGGGACTTGATCTCTGGACTGAGATCGTGCCCTGAGCTGAAGGCTCAACAGCTGAGCCACCCAGCCGTCCCTCAGAGTTACTTCTTAATGCATATTTCATTAAGTTCCTGTTTTTTAGGCTGATAAGATTTTTTTTATGTGAGAGACATGCTTTGTCTTTGAAAAAAATTAAAGTATCCTATTTATTTAAAAGGATTTAATTTTGTAACAAGGTGCTGTATAATATGGATTTGAGAGAAGATCATGTATTGATTGCATATGAAATGATTTTATGTCTTCTTTTAAAAAATGATGGTTTAGATTTAGTATTTCTTAATTCTTATGAAATATTTACTATGGTTTTGCAAACAATGTGAATATGTAGCTTGCTAATTAAAATTTTTATTTTTGTTTTTCTTAATAAAATTTTAAATATACGTTTTGTGTATATCACAGCCTCAACAAGAAGTGGATTTAAACTCCCCACGAACTACCACTTTGGAAAGACAGACTTTCTATTGTGTCCCAGTGCCTGGGGAATCTACATGGGTAAAAGAAATATCCTTTATCTGAAATTTCTTCTGTGCTGAGAGGTTCTTGATTACTTTATTATTTGAAAAGACCACAATTAAATTTTGCGTTTTTAGAAACTTACTCTTTTTACACCAGCGAAGTTAGCTGGAAAAAAATTGTTCTTAATTTACAGAGCCTGGCTTTATTTTAATGAAATGTTTTTCATTTGTCCTAAATGAGAAAAGTTATAAAAACAACCCAAGTATGCATCTTTGAGAAATGATAAAATTGTGGTACATTCCCATAGTGAAAAACTGTTAAAAAAAATTCAGGTGGATTTAAAGGTACTGAAAAAGAATACCATAATTAAATAAAAACACAGTTTCAAAATAAGAATTAATTCTGGATTCTTTTTTTTTTTTTAAAGATTATTTATTTATTCAGAGAGAGAGAGAGAGAGAGAGAGAGGCAGAGACACAGGCAGAGAGGGAGAAGCAGGCTCCATCCTGATGTGGGACTTGATCCCCGGTCTCTAGGATCACACCCCGGGCTGCAGGCGGCGCTAAACTGCTGCGCCACTGGGGCTGCCCTAATTCTGGATTCTTAAGGGAAAAAATATGTTGCTTTTGAGAGATGTTTTGACATCTCAGTTTCCTTTTTACTATTTTCATTAAATTTTTTTAGTAATTTCTTAAGGCATAGTTCACATACCCTGAGATCCATGAATTTTAAGGTTGCACTCCAGTTATTTGGACAAATGCACACCCGTTTTTTTTACACCCATCAAAGTAAAGAACTTGTGCCAGAAACTTCCCTTATGTCCAGGCACTTCACTCTCCTCTTATAACAATTGTGCTGATTTCTTTCACTGTAGCTGCATTTTACCTATTCTTGTGTGTCATAAAATGGAATCGTAGTCTTTTGTGTCTGATTTTTGTTCTCCATAATACATTTGAGATTTATCCTTGTGTGTGTGAGAGTAGCTCATTCCTTTTTATTGCTGATTTTATTTGTTTATATTTTTTCCACTGGATGAGCATTTGGGTTGTTTCCAGTTTGGGGCCTGGCATTTTGTGAGAAGATTTTCAATTAGGTTTTTTATTAGTTTTCTCTGTGTATCAGTTGTGATAAGTTGTATCTTTCAAGTAATGGTTTCAAAATCATTTAGTCTCACTTGTTAAATTTATGTCAGTAACAAAGCTTTTTATAATATTTCCTTATTTTCCTTTTCATGTCTGGGAAATATCTAGCAATGATCTCTCTTCATGTCCAGTAATGTTAATTAATTTCTCTTTTATTCTGGATCAGTATTATTCATGGTTTGTCAAAGAACCAACTGTTGAATTTTCTGTTTTCAATCTCTTTGACTTCTCTTATTTCCTTTTATGCTAGTTTGGCTTTAATTTTTCTCTAGCTTCTCAGAGTGGAGGCTCAGATAATTAATTTCAAAGCTTCCCTTTCTAATATGAGCATTGAAGGCTATATTTTTTTTTTTAATAACTGCTTTGGTTGCATTCAACAGATTTTGATTTCACCATCACTCAACTCAAAAATATTTTCTAATTTTCCTTGTGATTTCTTTTTTTCTCTTTAATCTTACCACACTGTACCTCCATCTCTTCTCCTCATTCTTTATGCTGCTGTTGGCATTCGCTTCATTTGTACTTAAACTATGGAGCCCACAATACTTTATCCTGTTTGCTGTAAGCGTTTATTTTCTACATAAATTAAGAAATGAGGAAACAGTGTCTTTGTGTTTATGGTATGTACCATTTCTCTTTGTTTTTGTTTTTATATAGAGTCATTTTACTAAGTCTGTTTTTAAATTTTTTTTTTAAAGCACAGATCTAAAGATTAAAATGTTAGATAATAAAGTGTAGATCTGTTGGTGGTGAGTTTTTTGGTTCAACTTCTTTTTTTATTTGTTTTGTTTTTTGAGATTTTATTTACTTATTCATGAGAGACACACACAGAGAGAGGCAGAGACACAGGCAGAGGGAGAAGCAGGCTCTTCAAGGGGAGCCCGATGCGGGACTCAATCCCAGAACCCAAGATCAAGACCTAAGTGGAAGGCAGACACACTTGACCACTGAGCCACCCAGTGCCCCCTTTCACCTCTATTTTTGAAGGATGTTTTTACTGGATACAGAATTCTGGATTGACAGCTCTTTACCCTCCCCAGCATTCTATGTCTTGTTCCATTATCTGTTAGCCTCTGTTGCTTTTTTTTGCTTGTTTCTTTTGTTTTTAAAGAAAGTGAGTGAGGGGAGAGGCAGAGGGAGGAGGAGAGAGAGAATCTTAAGCAGACCCCATGCCTGATGTAGATCTTGATGTGTGGCTCAATCCACAACCCTGAGATCATGATTTGAGCCAAAATCAAGAGTTGGATGCTCAACTGACTGTATCACCCAGGTGCCCTGACCCCTGTTGCTTTTTGATGAAAGGCTAGTTGTCATTTTACTGTATCCTTGTATGTAATATCTTTGATTTTTCCCTGGCTGCTTTTAATGTTCTCTGTGTCTATAGTTTTTGGCAGTTTTACTGTGATGGGCTGGGTGTGGGCTTTTTTGTGTTTATCTTGCTTGGGTATTTTTGAGGTTTTGGATCTGTAGTCTGGTATTTTTCAGATTTCAGCCTTTATTTCTTAAAAAAAATTTTTTTTTTAAAGATTTTATTTATGTGAAAGATATATTTATTTATGGTAGTGGGGTGGGTGTAGACAGCGGGAGAAGCAGACTCCCTGCTAAGCAGGGAGCCTGACGTGGAACTCAATCCCAGGACTCTGGGATCATGACCTGAGCTGAAGGCAGATGCTTAACTGACCGTGGCCCCCAGGTGCCCTCCTTTAAATATTTTTCTGTCTTAGTCTCTTGGCATTGTCTCATTTTCTGGGGATTCAATCAGATAATCATTAAATGTTATTATTCTCCAGATTACAAAGATTGTGGGGTTTTTTTTTTTTTGTTCTTTTTCATTTCAGATACTCAGTTCTTGATTTTTCATTTGGTTATTTTCCATTGTTTACCAAACATCCCTCATCTTTGACTCATCTGTCTTTTTTTTTTTTTTTTTTTTTTTTTAAGATTTTATCCATTTATTTGAGAGTAAGAGCACATGCACAAGCATGGTAGAGGGGCAGAGGGAGAAGGAGAAGCAGACTCCACACTAGGAGCCCAACATGGGGCTTGATCCCAGGACCCAAGATCATGACCTGAGCTGAAGGCAGATACTTAACTGACTGAGCATTCAAGTGCCCTTCGTCTTTGTTTTAAAATTGAATTTTAAGGTTTAGAAGGAACATACTTTAACATAATAAAGGCTATATATATTTTTTTAAATGTGATTTTTTAGATTGCCTTTTAGTATTCTTGTCTGCTAATTCCAATATCTGAGTCATCTCTGGGTTTGTTTTTATTAATTTTAATCCTGATCATAAGTCATATTTTGTTGCCTCTTTATATATAACTAATAATATGCTGATTTACAACATTGTAGAGGGTTGGTTTTGTCTTCCTTCCAGTAATGTTGCATTTTCTGACAGGTGATTTAAGTGGATCACTTTGACTTTGTCATGGCTTGGTTTTGAAATTTGTTAAGGTGGGTATGGAATGGCCCTTGCTGTGTAGGAGATGTGTTCATGAGATATGCTATTTCTGGGTCACACCTAAGTAAGTACCCAAGATGTTCATCAGGGTCCAATTCTAGTATTATACAATTTCCAGAATTTACATTTAGCTCCCAGCCAACTAGCAACTGTTTCCTGCTAGGCTTCAAGGAATCCTGACTGTACATCCATAGTTTTGTGTTCAGCCAAAGACCCAAATAAAACCTGAACAGGTTTTTGGGTCTTTATCAGCAACACTTGTCTTTTTGTTACTGCTCTGCAAATTCCAGTTGTTCAGTAACCCCGAATTGTGTGCTCTGTTTTCTCTACTTAGCAAGGGTGAGACCTTCATGTCTCTTTGTTGCAGTTTGGGAAATATTCCCAAGAGAAGGCTGGGAAGAATGTGGAGTTTCCCGGTGTGTTTCCTTATTCAGGAACTGTAGCCTTAAACTCCCTTACAGCATTCAGTGCCTGAATGTCTTTTGTGCTCATGTCTTTTGTGCAGTTTGTAGTTCTTCATAGTGCAGGTAGGGAGCATGAGGTTAAGCTGCTACTCTGATGATCAGAACTGGAAGTCCAGTCTTTTAAAAGGATGTTTTAATTTAATTTAATTTTATTTTATTTTTATTTTTTTAATTTTTATTTATTTATGATAGTCACAGAGAGAGAGAGAGAGGCAGAGACACAGGCGGAGGAAGAAGCAGGCCCCATGCACCGGGAGCCCGATGTGGGATTCGATCCCGGAGTCTCCAGGATCGCGCCCTGGGCCAAAGGCAGGCGCCAAACCGCTGCGCCACCCAGGGATCCCGGATGTTTTAATTTTAACCAAATTGCAAACCAGTCATCTTTTATGAGCCCTGTAATTAGCATTCCTTAGGATTCCTCAATTCATGGTAGATTTTTCTTAACTTTTCATTTAACGCCTATGTTAATGCAAACCAAGCTCGAGTCAGCCCTTCGACATCCTACACTCCCAGTCGTCACAAGAGGAGTTACGAAGATGATGAAGATATGGACCTACAGCCCAATAAACAGAAAGACCAACATGCAGGGGCCAGGCAAGCAGGTAGTGTATGCCAACGAGCTTTCTGTACATCTCTCTCTCAAATGTGTTTTCAGAGTTAAGTGTTGTGTAATATTGCTCTAGATTTAGGAACTGACCATGATTTAACAACCCTGCGTTCAAGTTCATCACAGTTATAGACAGTTTTGTGAGTTTCTACAGTACTCTTTGGTCAAACTGCTTCATAAATGAGCAGTTAGGCATCACTTAGACGTGTCTGCTTTCCTGTTAATTTGTAAGAGTCTCAGAAGGCTAGTTGAAAAAGGTCTTTTCTCATTCTTTATTTTTATCTCAGCTCCTAAGGAATATGGAAGCTAGTACTTTATACTGAAAATGTTTTTCTTTATATCTGAAAACATCCTTTTTCATTTTATTTTTGAGATAGTGTTACTTTTTTATTTTTTAAAGATTTTATTTATTCATATGAGAGCACGTGCACGCAAGCAAGGGGGAGGGGCAAAGGGAGAGGGAGATGCAGGCTCCCCACTGAGCAGGGAGTCTGACATGGGGTGGCGAGGGGCTGATGCAGGGCAATCCAGGGCTCTGGATCACTACCTGAACTGAAGGCAGATGCTTAACCAGCTGAGCCACCCAGGCGCCCCCAAATAGTGGTACTTTAATTTAGTATGGTCAGAAGCATCAGAGGATAACTATGAAATTGTGGTGAACTATGTAACTTCGTTCTCAGCTTGAGAGCAGAGAGCCCTTAGAATAGGGCTCACAGTTCTGTTCTGTTTATGCACATTTGTAGCAGTTTTTCATGAAACATGCTGAAAACCCAATGAATTCTGATTAATACAGGGGGACCAAAAGTTACAATATCCTAAGAGCATGAGATAATTTCATAATTCACATATTTCATTCTTGATTTCACCAATCACATGTTTAGGAGTGGTGAGTTTCTTTATTATGGCAGGTAGATAGGTTTGTCTTTATTCCTCTTTTATGTCCATTCACTTCTCTTGAGCACCATCATCAGGAGGCAAGTTGAAAGGAGAGGGGGTCAAACAATTCAGTCTAGTCAAGGAGCATCTGTAAGATTCGATTGAGAGTGGTAAAGAATTACTAAAAATTTCATTTAACCATAGATTTCCTACTTTAGAAGTTCATATTACTATATTTCCTTAGAGCAAAGGCATATTTTAATGTTTCTAACATCGGGATGTTTTACAATCTGTACAAATGTGGTGGTGGTGTTTTTCTCTACCCACTCCCTAAATGTTCATTAAAATTAGTGGTGTGTCATAACAATAAGTAACATACTAGCATCCGAGATGTATGGCAATTCTCTTATCACCTAAGCAGCTGATGCTCTCCTCTTTTTTGTGTTTTGTTTGGATGTCATACTATATATAGGGCCCTTGGACCTTTGAGTGCGTTTGTGTACAGCTTAACTTGTTTGTTGGTTTCTAGGTGATCTTTCAAGCTATATATATTTTTTAATTTTTTTTGAGATAAGTGTAGATCACATGTAACTGTAAGAAATGTTTCCCCTGATAGTAACATCTTATATAATTATAGTAGAATATCATCACCAGAAAGTGGACATTGACACCACCCTTCGACCTTCTATGCACGTTTCTTATCTTAAATGTACTTATTTGTGTGTATTTAGTTTGGGGCAGTGTTGTCACTTATAGATGTCACGTGTGGGGCTGCTACCACAGTATCTAGAACAGTCCATTGCCCACGTCTTTCAAGTCGCCCTTTTAGAGTCATGCCTCCTGCTCTCCGGCCTCTCCCTTCACTACAAGTCCCTAACCCCTAGCAAACACTAATCCATTCTTCGTTCTTCATCTCTGTCCTAATGTTATTACCAGAGTGTTACGTAGTCAGGTATACAGATTCCAGTCTAGCATTAACCCTAATAAAATAATAAGTTACATAAATGGAATCATACAGTATATTCATTTTGTGAATTGACTTTTTTCATTCAGCAAAACTTCCTTGAGATCCATCTAGGTTGTTGCATGTATTAATAGTATATTCCTTCTTATTGCTGAGCTGTTTTATGGTGTGGCAAGCTATATGTTGGTTCTAATTAATTGTACGCCCTAAGCTGTGACTACTTTCAAGGATAGAGAGCGTTTTTTAAATCATTTTTGTATTGCCAGCGGCTAGTCTGATTTAGGAATCAGAATGAATTGTACATAATGAATGTTACAAATTATTTGGTAAATGAATTTATTGCTATATGGTTTTATTCTGTTTAATAAGTAGAAAAACATGTTCTTTCAAGGTGGGTTCGTTGTCAGTAGACAGTGTGTTTTGTAGGTTAAAGATGTCACAGTCACTATTAAATACTAATAACTTTTACAATACTTGAGGTTTGAAGGGGGGAGTTTTTTTGTTACTGGGAGAAATGATTAAATTTTTCAGATCTTCATAATTTTTGTTCTGTTTTAGCTCAGACAGAGGGTTTTGTTAGCATATGCTACTTTCTTAAGAACTGTAACAACTTGGGTTTTGAGTTCAGAAGCATCATTTATATCAAACTTGAAAGACTCTTTAGGAAGCCTTAAAAATGACTAAGTACAGTGCTGTTCTTTGAATTTAGGGAGTGTTGGTGGTCTTCAGTGGTGTGGAGAGCCAAAACGTTTAGAAACTGAAGCTTCTACTGGGCAGCAGCTGAACTTCTTGAACCTCTCTTCTCCTTTTGACCTGAATTTCCCACTGCCAGGGGAGAAGGGCCCTGCATGCCTTGTGAAGGTACTAAACCTTTTATAGACCTGACCTTGTTGTAGATGTGGAATGTGTCTTGGGAGTTAACATGGAGTACTCTCAGCATCTGTGTTTGTTTCCCATGGCTGCTGTAGTGAATATTCACAATGTTAGTGGCTTTTAAACAACAAAAATTTATCATTTTTACAGGCTTTAGGTCAGAAGTCCAACATCTATCTCACTGAGGATAAAATCAAAGTGTCCTTGGGGCTGCATTCCTTTCTGGGTGCTCTGGGGGAGAATCTGTTTTCTTGCCTTTTCCAGTTTTATAAATACTCCCATTTCTTGGTTTGAGGCCCCTTCTTCCATCTTCAAAGCCAACAGCTATGCATTTCTCTAACCATGTTTTCATAGTCATTTCTCCCTTAGACCGTAGGTGGGAGAGATTCTCCCATTTTAAGAACCTTGGTGATTAGATTGGGCCCAACCAGATAATACAGGATGATCTCATCTTGGGGTCTTGAATGTATACACATCCCTTTTGCTTGTCAGGTAACATATTCACAGATTTCAGGAATTAGGACGTAGACCTCTTTGGGAGGCCATGTTCTGCCAACCACAGCACTCTCAAAGAATTGAAGGATATGGGGCACCTGGTTGGCTCAGTTGGTGGAGCCTGTGACTCTTGATCTCAGGGTTGTGAGTTTGAGCCCCATGTTTTTTTTTTTTTTTTTAATTTTTTTTTTTTTTTAATTTTTTTTTTTTTTTTTTTAATTTTTTATGATAGTCACAGAGAGAGAGAGAGAGGCAGAGACACAGGCGGAGGGAGAAGCAGGCTCCATGCACCGGGAGCCTGATGTGGGATTCGATCCCGGGTCTCCAGGATCGCGCCCTGGGCCAAAGGCAGGCGCCAAACCGCTGCGCCACCCAGGGATCCCCCCATGTTTTTTTACTTAAAAAAAAATAGAGTATTTCCAACACAGAATAGTTTAATTCATGTGTACTTCCTTTCTCTGTCATTTCCAACTTCCAACAGTATCTGTGCATTTTCAACATTATTCTCATCAAAATCTGTATCTCATTTGTATTTAAAATAAAATAGAAGGCAAAAAATTTATTGGTAGCTTGTTCTATCTTGCTTACCCTGGTTTTTTTATCCTGATAGGTGAAACAAGCAGTATAAGTTTCAGAAATGATCACTGAGAATTTTCATTCTTTTATTTTGTGATTTTAACCTAAATGGCACTTTAGTTATATATCACAGGGACCAGAGTTAGGACAGCTTTCCGCCGTGCTTCAGTTTAGCCTCATCAAGAGGAGGCTTTGACAGTTACTGAAGTCCATCAAAGATAGACTTTGAAAGTTTTATTGTGAAAAACCTTTCTGAGTTTTGTATTCCTAATGGTGCATAGTTGGTGAATAAGTCCAAAGTTAGTAGTCCTGCGTTTTGTTTTGTTTTTTTTTTTCCTTTCTTGGTGTGCTTAATAGGTTTTGAGATAATGCATGGTTCTTGTTTTTCTTTAAAGATTTTATTTTTTATTTATTTGGGAGAGAGAAAGAACATGAGTAGGGGGAGGGGCAGAGGGAGAAGCAGACTCCAGCTGAGCAGGAAGCCCAATGTGGGGCTTAATCCCAAGACCCTGGGATCTTGACCTGAACTGAAGGCCCTCCGTTAACTTACTGAGCTACCCAGGTACCTGATAATGCATGTCTCTAAAGTTAATTGATCCACATCATTTGGGAAAGCCTTTTCTTCGAAGTGGTGTAGTGCGTTGATAACAGACCTTGGTCCAGGAGTCAGGAGTCCTGTGTTTTAGTTGTTAATTGCTAACTAGGAGAATGACTTTAGGCTAGTACTTTATTGTCTTGGTTTCAATTTATGAAATAAATGAGTTGCTTTAAGGTCCATTTCCTGACCGATAAAAATCTAAGATACTATTATTACCTTAACACTAATATTTTATGACTTTTTGGTATTATTTGGTCCTAACAATGTGATTTTTATATGATCTCCTATCAGGTATATGAAGACTGGGATTGTTTCAAAGTCAATGATGTTCTTGAGTTATATGGTGTCCTGTCTGTGGATCCTGTACTAAGTATACTAAATAATGATGAAAGGTGAGTCTGTTTGCTCTTTTTTGGGTAAATTTATTTTGATCTAATTTCAAACTTGCAGACAAATTGGAGGATATTTATAAAGAACTTTCTCTCTTTACCCAGAGTTAGCAGTTGTGAACGCTGGTATCCCATTTGTTCTGTCATTCATATGTGTATACGCACATGTATTTTTCTGCAAAACTTCAGAGTAAGTTGCATACATTATTCCCTAAATACTTGAGTCCTTATTTCCTAAGAACAAGACTTTCTCCTGTAGAGTCAGGGTACAGTTATCAAAAATGAGGAATTTGCTGTAAACACACCATACACTAACTCATGGTCCATACCACGGGCCATGGTTCTTTCTTGTGAGTTTTTTTTCTTTTTCTGTTTTCTTTTTCTTTTTTTCTTTTTCTTTTCTTCTCCTCCTCTTTCTCCTTTTTCTCCTTCCTCTTCTCCTCCTCCCTCTTCTCCTTCTCCCTCCTCCTCCCTCCCTCCCTCCTCCTCTTCCTCCCTCCCTCCTCCTCCCTCCCTCTTCCTCCCTCCCTCTTCCTCCTTTCTCCTCTTCCTCCTTCCTCCTCCTCCTTCTTCTCCTTGATCCAGGATCCATAGGGTCATGTGTTTCACTCACCTGGAACAGTTCTCAACTTCTGTCTTTCCTGGCCTTGACACCTTTTTTTTTTTTTTTTTTTTTTTAAAAACTTCACAAAAATTTGTTTCTCACAGTTCTGGAGGCTGGGAAGACCCAAGAGTAAGGTGCTGATGCTGCCATACCTATATCTGGTGTCTAGTGAGGGCCCATTTCCTGGTTTGTAGATGGCTGTCTTCCTGTGTTGTCACATGTCAGAGACCCTCGACACCTTTGAAGAGGACAGCCAGTCATTTTGTAGAATATCTCAGTTTGGGTTTGTGTGACATTTCCTCATTAGATTCAGGCTGTCCTATCAGGAAGCACATAATGTCAGTGTGCCCCATTACTAGTTATACTAATTTTGATCATTTTGTTAAGGTGACATCTGTCAGGTTTCTGTTTTTTACTTTGTAAAATAAGCAATTTGGAAGGAGATACTTGGAGACTACATAAATACCCAGTTTCTCATTTCATCGCTTATTTTAATATCCACTGATGATTTCTTAAAAAGATTTATTTATGTACTTTAGAGAGAGTAGGAGGGGCAGATGTAGAGGGAGAGGGAATCTCAAGCAAACTCTGCACGGAGTGTAGAGCCCAACACGGGGCTTGATCCCATGACCTTGAGATCACGACCTGAGCTGAAACTAACAGACGCTCAATTGATGGTGCCACCCAGACACCCCTATGCATTGATGATTCTTGAGTCAGTTTTGTTACTCTCATGGTGATTTTATATCTCAGTCATTCCTTCGACACTTGTTTATTGGCATTTTGTTGGAAGAGAGATTTCCCTTCTCTCGTTTATTTAAGTAGTTTGTTTATATCAGCACGGATGTTAGTCTGGTACTTGAGATTCAAATTTTCTCATTTGGCTAGTGGGAGTCATTGTAAATATGTTCTGGGGCCTTGCTGACATGACCTCATTTTTGAACATATCTTTTCTGACACATTATGCTGTTTCAACCTCATCTTGTCCGACCCATGCTCCAACTGCAGTATCAGCGATTTTTCTAAGGAGCATCAGTTTCTTTTAGTGAGGAATTTTAAAGTCATGATGTGAGTGCTTGTGTGCTCAGTGGTTCCAGGATTGGTATTGCTTCTATGCCTTTTTAGTGGACAGTGCTAGGAAATGTATATACATATACACGGTATGCATACAAATAAATGAATGTTTATTTACCCATACATCTTTATATATTTTTATTTATTTATTTGACAGAGTTAGAGCACATAAGTAGGGGGAGTGGGAAAGGGAGAAGCAGACTCCCTGCTGAGCAGGGAGCCTGATGTGGAGCTCGATTCCAGGACCCTGAGATTGCGACCCAAGCCGAAGGCAGATGCTTAACCGACTGAGCCCTTCTTATGTATTAATAAGTCTCTCTATCAGAACCATGAATTCACAGTGTTTCTAGTTCTAGCTCCACGTGCACATGTTCTCCCTTCGCCCTCCACATTATTTGTAACTCCTAACAGAAAGAAGCTTGACTCTCATTATTCTCAATATATTCCATGGCACAGAGAAGGCAGCTTCAGAGTTGGTAATCTGTGCCACTGCAAAAAACCTCATAATTTGAGTTCAAGAATGGTTTCTACTTTTTATTTTAAAATGAAGTCTATAGTCAGGGTTCTGTGTCCATAGTTCCTGGAGTGAGTCCTTTTCTTCTCCTTTGGTTCTTTGGCTCATTATTCATTTAATGTAGCTAAGCTTATTTGTTTCTATTGCGTTTCATATTAGAGTTTCTCGTCCATCCTTGTCCATCCTTGTTTTGATTTTTTTAAGTATAGAAAACGTTGACATTGTTGCCCACAACACAGTTACATACAAAGAAGGTAGGGGTGTCTACCCCCCTGCCCTATTCCCACTCACCCTCCATAGGGAACCAACCTGTCTCTGCTTTTATCTTATATTTTTTGCAAAAATAAGTAGACATGTGTATGTTCTATCCCCCCTTTATATAAAGGTGGTATGGTAATATGTATTCTTTATACTTTCTCGCCCCATTTAACAATATATCCTGAAAACCCAAGTCTTTCTCATTCTCTCTTGTTTCCTTTTGAATTTGCCAAGAGTGGGATCATATGCCCTCACGCAAAACAGTTTTCTTGTTGAGTATTGGATATTCATCTTGGTTTCCCTATAAGAAGAGTTTACTTTTCACTATAAGGAAAAAAAGGGGGCGGGGGACAGAAATTTTAAACAACTGTAAATATATATATATATATATATACATGTATATATACACACACACACATACACACACACCACGTATATAATGCAACAACATATATGTGTGTGTGTGTGTGTGTGTGTGTGTGTGTAGCAGATTGCTTGTCCTGGCGGTTTCTGATTATGATTTTCCTGCTTTAGTCACTTCATTTGTTGAAGCCGCTTAATCCACAGATGTATCAGATGGCTTGAGTTGCCAACCTGGTTTGGCCCTTTAACTGGCCATGTGGATTCCTCATTGTAGATGAGGGTAGGTGAGGCGTTAATGAATTGATGTGTGCACAGCAAAGAACACTGCCCAATGCACAGTACATACCACGTAAAAGTTGTCATCGTCCTTGCGTGTAAGGAGGGTAGCAGTATAAATTGGGGACTCTGTAGAGCAGCTGGTAAAGTCTGAAGTTCTAGAAACATTTTAGTGATTTGTTTCGGTCATATCACTATGAATTGTCTGCTAATTTTTTAGCAAATCTGAAAAAGTCATTTTTTTACTGCTTGACTATTCACTATTCAAGGAGGTGAAATGGAAGAATAAAATTTAGGAAAACCAGTTAGCAAAATAAGAGATGAATGGATCTTCCACACTGAATAATAGATACCTAATGGCTTTTGAGAAAAGGACTTCAGTTTTTGAGACAAGCTGTGAAGTATTTCATGTCTCAGCTGATAAGGTGGTTTCCGAGCACAGATACTCTTTATCACTGATGCATTCTGTCCCATTAGTTGTAGTTCTAGCATACTCAAAGTGTTCTTGTTCTTGAAGAATACATACATATCCTCATATGACCTGATTCACCTGATGTCTATGTGGCATGACAATTTAGCATGAGGAGCCATTTTCCATTCTTTGAGGAGATGTACAGGTGGAACCATTCGTGGCTTGAATTCTCATTTTCAGAGCTGTGCCTATGAATTGAAGTTTTCTCCTCTCTGTAGGGATGCCTCTTCGCTCTTGGATCCGATGGAATGCACAGACACTGCCGAGGAGCAGAGAGTGCACAGTCCTCCTGCTTCATTAGTGCCAAGAATTCATGTGGTTTTAGCTCAGAAGTTACAGCACATCAATCCTTTACTGCCTGCCTGCCTTAACAAGGAGGAGAGCAAAACCTGTAAGTGTAAGTGCTAAGGCCTCGGGACCCAGAGACCGTTAGCCCTGCGCATGTTGGGAGCTGCGTGTGCCGTGTGCTTACGGTGGGGCTGAGCCGGTCAGTTCCTCGTTGCTCAGGTTAATCTAGCAATCTCTGTGACTCTGGCCCATTTTCCTTTATGTCAATTTTCTTTATTAAAATGAGGCCCAAAAGTTGACAAGCTGTCTTACTTTGAATGTTGGCATCACTTTTAATGACCAGTATTTTAAGTCTACACTAGTTGTCTACAGACTTGAGTGCTTTGTTCCTGAGACACTGGGGAGGAACTGGTATGTGTGTTCTGAGTGTGGCCTCCCTCCCTTCTCTAGTTGTTTCAGGTTTCATGTCCGAATTGTCCCCCATCCGAGCAGAGCTGCTTGGGTTCCTCACTCACGCCCTTCTGGGAGATAGCTTGGCTGCTGAATACCTGATATTGCATCTCATCTCTACAGTGTAAGTGCTATATTCCTGGCGGCAGGCAGGGGAGGTGGGGGTTTTGTTGAAAGTGGAAGAGAGCAGGAAGGTTTCTCGGGTAACTTCTGTGCTACTATTGATTATTTTCGTCATCAAATGGTTTTTATTCATTCAGTGTAATAAGTATTACATGATATCACGAATTCCTTTGTCCATTTTTTTGTTTTACATTTAACCTTTTGTTTGTCTCCCTTAAATACAAGAGCCACAATCAGACAAAGAATCTAGCTGATGAGTAAAATGAGCTGTTTTATTCTTTTTGCATTCTGAATTCTCTGTTTATACATCCTAACACTCTGCAAGGTCCAGTGTACACACATCTAACTTGTATGCAGACGTGCTTTACCTCCTTTCCCCTCCACCGCAGGTCTTTATTTTTTGATTTCAGAAATAACTTGTGTCTTCAGCAAGTTCCAGGAGCATGAGGAGACTGGAAATTGTCTGTAATCTCACCCACTTAGAGATGATCTCCAGTAACACATTGGGCTCATGTTCGTTTCATCTTTTTTGTTTACGTATGTGTACATTCCTACACGGATCTCCATCGTACTCTAAATGGATCCACGTCTTGTTTTTATCATTTAACAATGATAAATGTTTAACAATGATGAATGTTTTATCTTAAACATTCTTTTTATTATTCTTTATTATTTTTTTAAAGATTTTGTTTATTTATTCATGAGAGAGAAAGAGGCAGAAACGTAGGCAGAGGGAGAAGCAGGCTCCGTGCAGGGAGCCTGATGTGGGACTCGATCCCCGGATTCCAGGATTACGCCCTGAGCTGAAGGCAGATGCTCAACTGCTGAGCCACCCAGGTGTCCCTATCTTTTTTTTTTTTTTAATATTTTATTTATTTATTCATCATAGACACAGAGAGAGAGAGGCAGAGACACAGGAGGAGGGAGAAGCAGGCTCCATGCAGGGAGCCCAATGTGGGACTTGATCCCAGGACTCCAGGATCACGCCCTGGGCCAAAGGCAGGTGCGAAACTGCTGAGCCACCCAGAGATCCCAGGGTGTCCCTATCTTACACATTCTTGTTTTGTAATTCTTCATGAACTTCATGAACTGTAATGGCTATACAGTATTTTGTTATAGACCATTGTGCTAGTTCCATAATTGTTAGATTTCCTAGTTTTCCTCTATAAATGACACTGCAGTCAACATCTTTGTACTGCAGACCTTCACTTGGTTGGGACTTCAGATCGCTGTATATAACGGTTGAGTACAGACTCTGGAGCCAAAGTCGGTAGGTTCAAATCCAGCTCTCTTGCGTTCTGCTGTGTGAACTCGGTTACTTCAGATTTCTGTCTCAGATTTCTCACCTGTACAGCGAAGATGACCTGCCTCAGAGAGTCTAGGAATTAAATGAGACATTTAAGCCCTCTGAACAGTCCCTATAGCACATGCTCAGTGCTCACATATAAGTACTGGCTATTATTTTTATTGCTGTTATTCTGATAAATGAACTGGTCAGAGTAATTTGCTTTATTTTATTTATTTATTTATTCATGAGAAACACACACACAGAGGCAGAGACATAGGCAGAGGAAGAAGCAGGCTCCATTCAGGGAGCCTGATGTGGGGACTTGATCCTGGGACCCCAGGATCACTCCCTGGGCTGCAGGTGCTAAACTGCTGAGCCACCCAGGGATCCCAATTTGCTTTATTTTTAATGACAATATTGTGCTAATCTTTGTTTGCTTTTTGATGGAAATCAGAAAATCATCAATATCTTACTGGTTGGTATCTTTTTTTCTAGGTATACAAGAAGAGACGTTCTTCCACTGGGAAAATTCACAGTTAACTTGAGTGGTTGCCCACGGAATAGTACCTTCACAGAACACTTGTACCGGATTATTCAACATCTTGTTCCAGCAGTAAGATCAATATAAATATTTATTACAAATCTGAACACTCTGGGGCGCCTGGGTGGCTCAGTTGGTGGGGAACCAGCTTCTCCCTCTGCCTCTCCCTCTGCCCCTCCCCAGTCCACTTGTGTTCTCTTCTCTGCTCGCTCTCTCAAAAAAAAATACATAAAAAAAACCAAAAAAAACAAAAACAAAAAACCTAGGGGCCAAGGGCAGTCGACAGCCACAGAGTATGGTGCCACAAAGGAGAGCCTTGGGGGTCAGGACTACTGTGCTGTCAGAAAAGGTTAGGAATGGGGATTTCTGAGGAGGAACCGCCAAGTGCTCTGCCAGAAGGGCCAGGCTTTGAGTTGGAACTGTCTTGCTTGCGTTTCGTCCTGTTTTACACTGTTGTACGCATGCCCTGAAGTTTTCCTGAATGACGTGACAATATGTGTTTTCCGTGGCCATTCAGAGCCTGTGTTTTCAAAGCAAACAGTAGAATACAAGAAAATGCTTTCAAGTATAAAAAGTACCTCAAACCATATGCAGATAACACTGGGGTTACTGGCTCTACCAGCTTTTGAAGTAGCAAATCCATTATGCCATAGTTAAGGTACAAGCAGAACAATAAAAAAATAGTGAGATTAATTTTAAAAGTTGTCTTACAATGATTTCTTTCACACTGAATCTGGATACCAACAGGGCAGCCATGAGATTCCTGCTTCAGTTTGTATGATCAGATGAACTCATGGGAAGTTGGTTGATGTGAGAGGAGATTTTTGAACATGTTTTATCTTGTGCTTGAAAGACATTCAATATTGGGATACCTTTTCAAGAACATTAATACATCCAATATAAATGTCAGGTTACAATGTAAAGATTTAACAAAATTCTTTAGGTATCTTCAGCGTTCATTCTAATGGGCTACTGTCCCAGATACCGTCTCCCTAAACTGTTTGATCATCAGGTGAAAGTGCCTGTTTATGTACAAGTCAGCCCCTCCCTACCTGCTCTCAGCCCTGCCTGACGTGATTGTGAGCTGCCACCATCTCTGCGTTCTATAGAATTTCGGTCAGCAGCAAAATTTGATTTTTGTCACATCCCTTTCCTTCCCCTTGAAATGCAGTTTAAATGGAGTCCTTATGGTGAAAGTTGAAATATTCAGTGTCCCTTTAGTATAATCCTTTCTCAAACAAGGAGCCCTAGCCCTGTCACCTGAAATAAAACCAGCTTGAGACCATCTGCTGTAGCTCAAGTAGGGGGAGACAGACCTCGTATTTCCCCTGTAGAACGTTTCCAGTTTCCAGGAGCGGAGGTATCTTATACACTAACCTTTTTTCTGAGGTAACCCCTCTGGTTGAGAACTCCAATCAAGGTCACCTCAGAGTATGAGTTTTTAAGGAGTCCTAAAGTAAGACAACCATTTTCGGGGTTACTCATTGCCTCTCTCCATTTGTGTCCTAAATTACTCCGCCGTGTGCTATTTTAGTGTTTTGGAAAATGAAAACGTGTTATTTAGCATAAAAAAAAATAAAAATTAAATTAAATTAAAAAAAACCTGAGCATCCTTTAAAAACCATCTAATTGTCTTTCATTCAGCTCAAGTATTTAACTTTGAGGTTTTAATAGATCTTATTAAAGAGGACAAAGCCTGCCATGTCCCATAATTTACATATTCACCCCTAAACATTTCACTTGCCTTTTATTGCACAAGTTTCTATGACTCTAATGGCACGATTGCAAGTACATCCCTTAAAATTATATTCTTGGTTGATGCCAGTTTGTGCAACTTGGTATCATTTTTGTGCATTAAAATCTTAAATCTTTAAATAAGCCTAAATTAGAGGACCATAGTTCATTTAGATTGGGTAATAAAGATCTTTATCTCCATTACCCCAGTTTTAATTCCTGTTTGCAAAGTTGCGCTGCCTTTGTTTGCCAGGGCAGATGGAATGCAGGGTTTGTGTGGTAGTGAAACATTGGGAATGAGGGAATTGCTTCTGACTAGTCATGTGAGTGGCAATGCTGATCATGTCTTATTTTGGAGATTTAGGAGGTTAAAATAGATCATTCATGTGACCATGTTATTAAAGGGTAAGGCCCTTCAACAGCAGTAGACCAAGCAGACCAGCATTTCTCACACTCCTTAACTCACTTGACACAAAAAATTGACTCAAAGAGGTATAGTTTATCTGTGGGTTTTTTTTTTTTTTTTAAGATTAAAGTTTTAGGTTTTTTAAAAGATTTTATTTCTTCATGAGAGAGACAGAGAAAGAGAGGCAGAGACACAGGCAGAGGGAGAAACATGCTCTATGCAGGGAGCCTGATGTGAGACTTGATCCTGGGTCTCGAGGATCACACCCTGGGCTGAAGGTAGGCGCTAAACCGCTGAGCTACCCAGGGATCCCTTATCTGTGTTTTTATTATCAATTTACCATAGTAGAAAATAAAACTAAAGATATACCAAAATATTCTTGAAAATAATTACATATGAACATAAAATATTTTTGTAACAATAGCTATTTTCCCAAGTCATAAAAGTGACCTGGCTTTAAATTTTTGCCATAAATAAATAAATAAATAAATAAATAAATAAATAAAAAATAAATAAATAAATAAATAAATAAATAAATAAATAAATAAATAAATAAAATTTATTTTTGCCAATCTCTTTAATATCTGGATTAATAGAAAACCACTGATAAACGATTATCAAATCGTTTCTGCATTCGGTCTTTTTGTGATAGGATGTTTTGATTGAAGTACATGAAGGAGAGCTGACCCCTTTGAATAATGGGATGTTCCTTGATACCAAACCAAAACTGGTCACATGGCATTTTTTTAAAGGATAGTTGCAAGTGTGAAATCTGTAATCTCCTCAAGGAACTTTTCATACTCTGTTACTGTAAATTCATTGGTCTGCCTTGCACACTGAATGGGTCTTTTATCCATGCATGCTTTGGATCTCATGGACTCCATAAAATGTATCAGCCACTCCTTGGGAGTTCCCTGGACCACATTTCGGGAATTATTGAAATGGCCTTTTATCATAATATTCTGAAATCTGACTAATAAAAAGTAAATACAGAATATGTCATTGAAGTGCCATGGAGAACAGTAAAGGTGCAGGGGAAGTGGGGGCGCTAGGGAGTCTGGGCTAGAGTGGAGTTCCTCAGGTATACAGTGTGGGGGCAAGGTCTCACCTTCAGGAAATTCAGGGAGAGACTTGCTGCAAGCATGGGAACAGGCCAAATGCTTCTGTTGGAGGGAATGTCCATCCTGTGCAGGGAGAGCAAGCACAGCTCTGAGGCTGTGTGGTGTGCTCGGCACACTTGAGGCCCACCAGCAGAGGCCAGTGTGGCCAGTGTGGATCGAGTTCTGGGAGAAGGGGAGGAGGTGAAGTCCAAGCAGCAGCCTAGCGTGCATAAGTAGGACACAGATTATGTTTGTAAATGTGAAAATTCTCTGTGGTTGGTGCTCAGGGTTGTAGCGTGGTGAGGTATTTCCTTGTTCTATTTTTCATTGCTTTGTAGTAGATTTGTGGATTTTACTCTTCATTGTTACATATCTCACTCCCTTACATTCCTCTTGCGAGTTTATGTCTAGCACCAAACTTTTTCTGAACACTTGCCTGGTTAGTATCTTGTTTAGTTTTCACAGCAGGTGTACTGTGATCGACCTGCTTCTACATACGTGCAGCTAGACCCTGCTGTATGCCACCCTGTATTTAGACAGACTTCTTCTGTCTAGAATGTGGTCCTAGCCCCCTGCCCATTTTCTTTGAATCACTGAGCCATAGTACAATAATCCTGTCGGTTCTGAGAGTTTCTCCTTAGCAGCCTCCTCCCTAACCCCAATCTCCACCTTCGCACACGTACTACTATTTGGGCTGGAGTGATAGGAAGGGAGATTGGAGCGTGACGCTGGGTACAGAGGGCATGGAGTGGTGGGCTCGGAGCGGGGACACGGAGTGATGTGCACTGACCGAGACTGTACCATGCTAAGGTCGGACGAGGAGGCAGTCTGCAGCAGGTTGCAGGACCCCCAGCGCCTGGCACCTGCTCAGTGTGGTCTGTACCCCTGCTTCTCTTAGGACAGTTTGTTTCCTGGTCTGCAGTAGTCTGATGAGTGAATGTGATTTTAATTTGAGGAACACAGAAGAAAATGAAGCTTTTCTTTCCCCACTTTGCTCATTTTGAATAGATAAATACTTTCTACATTGCTATCCTGTGGTTGTGGTAGGTAAAAGAAGTTGAGCTTCTGAATGTTTGGTAAATGTATCTGAATTATATATTGTTTGTTTCTCGTTTCCTGGTAAAATCGAAATTATTTTTTTAAGAATACCGAACAAAACAGTTGAGAGTAAAGCAGCTCACAGAATTAGTGAAGTTCTTATTTAAGTTGTAGATTTATTATTTAAGGTGGATATGTAAGATTTTTTCTCTAGGAGCTCAAGAAACCATAAAACTATACCCTTAGAAATTAATATAAGATCTTTCCTTACACACATATGGAAAGTATTTAACCCCATATATGTACTTCCTTAAAACAGGGAAACTTTGTTCCTTGCTCATTAAAAAATTTCTTTTCGCAGTCTTTTCGTCTGCAGATGACTATAGAGAACATGAACCATTTGAAATTCATCCCCCACAAAGACTATACAGCCAATCGCCTGGTCAGCGGGCTCCTCCAGCTACCGAGCAACACTTCCCTTGTGATTGATGAAACTCTCCTAGAACAAGGGCAGCTGGACACACCAGGTATGGACTTGAGTGTGTCTCTTCATTCCTAATCTCCCATGAAAGCCAGATCTGGTATTGACTTTTTTAAAAGGATCACCAATCAGAGACAAACTTATATTTCACAAGTATTTAGCATCAAGGCTTGCCATATGAATTAGTGTAATGTGGATATTATAGACTTAGAAATTGTGTACATTGGCTGTGTTTTGTCCTAGTATGAAAATAGTACGATGACAGGACAAGGATGTAGCAAGGAGCTCTTTAAGGCTAAGAAAGGAGGAGATTATGCCTTCAGTCATATATTAGCTAAAAAGAAAAGTGTAGGGGCACTTGAGTGGCTCAGTGGTGAGCATCTGCCTTCGGCTCAGGGCATGATCCTGGGGTCCTGGGATGGAGTCCCATATCGGGCTTCCTGCATGGAGCCTGCTTCTCCCTCTGCCTGTGTCTCTGCCCCTCTCTCCCTCTCTCTCTCTCTCTCTCTCTCTCTCATGAACAAATAAAATCTTTTAAAAAAAGAAAGAGAAAAGTGTAGAGAAGATCTAATAAAACATTAACTGCCCAATATGAAGTTTTTGATTTTTTTATTTCAAAGAATCTCTGAAAAATAAATATTTAGTAGAAGACTACACTTTATTGGGGGGTAAGTTCAAGAAGTAAAGGTAGAAGGAAAAAAGTGTGGACTGGGTATACTTAATAAGGCACAGATGAGTATAAAAATCCGTAAAATTCAGTAATCGTATCTCTATGCATAAAAATCATTTTAGTTCAACCATACTGTGCTAGACCTGTACACGTCACATAGAAAGTGATTGTACTTACTGGGAACTATCTTGTACCTAGTTGCATACCAGATGCTAGATTAGATTTTAGGAGGTCCTGGCCCCAAAATACATTTGTTTAGCTTGACCAGTGTTGTCTGAAGCCTATTACTTAGTGAACATTTAGCCTAGGAGGTCGAACAGTGCTTGAGATAACTTTTTAAAGCAGTAGAAACTTCATGTCTTACAATCAGTGTCAATAAAACCAAATTGTTTAGGTGATTAAAATCAAATGACTAAGAAATTACTATTTTTTTATTTTTCAGGTGTTCATAATGTGACTGCCCTGAGCAACCTAATAACTTGGCAGAAAGTGGATTATGACTTCAGTTACCACCAGATGGAATTCCCCTGCAATATTAATGTTTTTATTACTTCAGAGGGGAGATCACTCCTGCCGGTACGAGGAGACATGTTAAGATGGAGGGAGGTTACGTTGGAAAGATACCTGTACTCTTTTGTTTCTTCGTATGGCTTATTATTGAGGAGTTAAACTTGTTTCAGAATTGGGGCTGTTGATTATCAGTAAGAGAATTGATTATTTTGTTCCCGCTGTGGGAATGAAAACCTTTGAAGAACCAGATACGGCAAATCCCAAGACGAGCAGGGGAAAGCTGTCGGTAGCAGCAGCTCCCACACCCAGGCAGAGAAAGTAGAAGCTTTCTGTAAATTGCCTGATTCACATCTAGACCTTTGTTCTTGCTGCCTCCGTCCTATTGTCTCTGCCAATCTTACATGAGAAATAGTTCAGAATTCCTTTTAAAACATTTAAAAATGTTCCTGATGACATGGTAATTATTTTTATGCTTTATGGTGAAATGCTCTGATAAGTCATCAGAGTGACTGATGCAGGGAGCTTTTAATTGAGTCTTTTCATGATGAGAAGTACGCCCCGTTGTCTAAAAGTTGTAGAGTTTCTCTGTAAACTGATGTTCACTGTGATTTATGAGAAACTGCCTGTGAACGAGAATGAAATGGTCCCTGGGTAAGTTTTCTCTGGGAAAGTGTGATTTGCTTTACGTGGTTTCTAGAAAGAGAGATCAGTAAGACGTACACCTATTCCAGGATTAAGAAAGCCTTGAAAACATTTTAATTAGCTGGTTCTTAGAGGTTGGTTACCTTTCTATGTGTTTACTGCTCTTCCTGCGGAAATGTAAGTAACCAAAGAAACGCTCACCTCTGTAATTGTCGCCGAGGGAGTCTCGGTGCTTGTAAACAAATGTTAGAAGGTGACCCCCCTCCGGTAATAAAGAGTATTTCTCGATTGCTACGCGGGCTCATACAGACGAAGCCTCCTCCCGAAATTTTGGATTAATTTCGGACCGTGGGAACCCCCGCGTCCGTTGTCTCTGCAGGCAGACTGCCAGATCCACTTGGAGCCCCAGCTCATCCCGCCCAACATGGAGGAGTACACCGACAGCCTCCTGTCCGCCGTGCTCCCCTCTGTCCTCAACAAGTTCCGCATCTACCTGACCCTCCTGAGGTTCCTGGACTACAGCATTTCCGATGAGATAACCAAGGTGTGTCTGGGGTGAAACCAACGATTTCCCGTGTTGAGTTAGACGGTTTGGTCACGTTACATGTACCGCGACTGCCGAGGAGCTTGTGCTCCTCAAGGAGCCGGCGGTGCTCCTCAGCGCAGTCAAAGTTCCTGCTTGATGCTCTTGTCTTTAAATCAGAGGGAAAAACTTACGAGGAGAAGGACCTTCGTACCGCTTTGTGTATTTACCTGTGTGGTTCCCTTCCCCGTGGTCTGGGTGCGGGTGCGCGTCACCGTGTGGTCCTTCCATTTCGGCCTGGAGAACCCTCCGTGCTTCCTGTCGGGCACATCGGCTGTGACAAGTTCTGCCGAGTGGTTGCCGATCTGGGAATGTCTGAATTTCTCCATTTTTGAAGACTAGTTGTACTGGACGTGGAGTTCTTGCTTTATAGACCTTTTCTTTCAGCGCTTTTCACGTGTGTCCTCCCGTTGCCTTCTGGGGAGGGGTGCGGTGCGCTCGCTGCTGAGGCGAGGCCCTGTGCACAGTGAGTCCTTTTGCTCTGGTGCTTTCAAGACACTCTTTGGCCTTTGACAGGAGTTCAGCTGTGACGTGTCTGGGGGTCTGGATCTCTGAGTTTCTTCTACTGGAGTTTATTGAACAACTTGGGTGTGCGGGTTACTGTACATCTTGGGGAAGTTTTGAGGAAATTTGCTGAGTTTTTGACCATTTCTTTACATTTCTTTCTGCCCCTTTCTCCCTCCTTTCCCTCCAGCATGCCTGTAGGTGGATGTTGGCAAACTTGATGGTGTCCCACAAGTAGCTGAGGCTCTATTCATTTTTCCTCCTCCCTCATACTTCTGGACACACTGGCCATTCACACTCAACCTTTCTGCACGTTTACGGAGACTTTTTTTCTGCCTGCTGCACACAGCTGCTTTTTGAGCCCAGTTTCTAGTAGTGAATTTTAAATTTCAGCTACACTGTTCAGCTTCAGAATTTCTATTTGCTTTTAATTTTATTAAAAGACTTTTATTTATTCAGAGAGAGTGAATGGGGGAGGGAGGAGGAGCAGAGAGAGCGAGCGAGAATCCCAAGCAGACTCCCCATTGAACATAGAGCTTGATTTCATGACCTGAGCTGAAACCGAGAGATGCTTAACCCACTGAGCTGCCCACGCACCTGTTTACTTTTTAAATAATTTCTGTGGGGGCACCTGGGCGACTGAGTGGTGGAGCTTCTGTCTTTGGCTCAGGGGGTGATCCCAGGGTCCTGGGATCGAGTCCCATGTCGGGCTCCCTGCATGGAACCTGCTTCTCCCTCTGCCTGTGTCTCTGCTTCTCTCTGTGTCTCATAAATGAATAAATAAAATCTTTAATAAACGATTTCTACCTCTTGTTATTTTTTATTTGATGTGACATTATTCTCATACTTTCTTTTAGCTCTTTAAATGTGGTTTCCTTTAGTTCTTTGAATATATTTAAAGAGCTGATTCAAAGTCTTTGTCTTGCAAGTCCAATATTTGGGCTTTCTCAAGGACTGTTTCTGTTTACTTCTTCGTTTCCAGTGAAACGGTCCAGACATTTCTTTTTGTTTCTATGTCTCCTTGTTTTTATTTTGAAAACCAGGGTTTTTTGTTGTTGTTTTGAAGATTTTTATTCATGAGAGACACACAGAGAGAGGCAGAGACACAGGCAGAGAGAGAAGCAGGTTCCATGCAGGGAGCCTGACCGTGGGACTCGATCCCAGGACCCCAGAATCACGATCTAAGCCGAGGGCAGATGAGCCACTGAGCCACCCAGGCGCCCCAAAACCAGGTGTTTAAATGATATGCTAGCTCTGCTCTGGTGGATCCTTCCCCTCCCTAGGGTTTGTTGTTGTTTGCTTGATGCTTAGTGACTTTTCTGAATGAACTCTTGGAAACATATCTTTTGTGTGTAGGTCCTGGAGTCTCTGCTCTGTTAGCTTAGAGGCCAGTCAGTGAGTGAATTTCCTTAGATGTCTGGAAGCAGGTCTCCCAGTCAAAGCCCAGGGCTCTGTGTCTCCACGGGGTAGGCCTTTGACACACTGCCGCGCAGTTGACAACTGTGACCATCCCTTCTCTTTCTGCTTGCACAGAAAAGGCTACCCAGACGGGATAGCTGAGGGCCTGCTCTTTTTTTTTTTAAGATTTTATTTATTTACTCATGAAAGACACAGGGAGAGAGGGAGACATAGGCAGAGGGAGAAGCAGGCCCCATGCAGGGAGCCCGATGCGGGACTCAATCCTGGGTCTCCAGGATCAGGCCCTGGGCCAAAGGCAGGCGCCAAACTGCCAAGCCACCAGGGCTGCCCCTGAGGGCCTGTTCTGATCGGAGTACGTGCTCGGCCCTTTGCACGCATGCGGCCTTCTGCATTCGGGAGGACTTAGAGATGGATGTGTCCTTTGGGGGCTTTGGAGGGGAAGAGTTCTCATTTCCTAGTTTTTTTCTTTTAAGGGTTTTGGTTAGCTGCTTATTTGCCCCAACCGTTACCCAGTGCGTGAGGCAGCCAGGATGATCAGTAATTGCTTCGGATTGTTTTTGATAAATTCCCGGGGGCAGGGTGGCGGGGGGGTGGGGGGGTGGGGAGAGGCTGTTCATACAGTCAGGCTGAGTAAAGACGCCTTGCACGTGGTTCTCACAAGGAACCAGCAGAGAGTAACGGATCTCCAGGAGTGCTGCTTTGCAAGCACCCTGTTGTGTGGTTGCCAGGCAGTCCCTTTTTGGGGGTGTAGGCTGGGAGGTGGGGTGGGTAGGGCAAACTGAAATGCCTCAGAGCCCAGTGTTCTGTCTTGAACATATGATGCCTGTATTCTGGTTAATTTTCAGACTTTTGAAGAAGCACACTTTGATAGTTCTTGCTAGTGTTCTTGTCCCCTTTAATGGTGGAAAGAATTTTCAGATCCTCCCTCCCTCCCTCTGCCACTTCTGACATCACTGCCCGGTTGACTGTGCCCATTGCTGACCGAGGCGCTCGCCCGGGAGCCCCAGGCTGTGGAGGGGTGGCTCCCAGTCAGTCCGTTGCCCTCTCCGGCGCCCGAGCAGCAGGGCTGACTTCCTCATTTTCACATCAGCCAACGGACTGCATTACTTTGCTTTTCCTACATAATGCACGTCGTTTCCTCAGAAGCCGTGGTTTTAAAGGCCACTTGCTCTCTTGTCACAGGCAGTTGAAGATGACTTCGTGGAGATGCGCAAGAACGATCCTCAGAGCATCACTGCTGACGATCTCCACCAGCTGCTCATCGTGGCTCGGTGAGTAGGACTTGCCCGTAATTGCTTTTTCGGTAAACTCTATATGAACCTCGCAATTTTTAGGAGTAACTGAGGCAGGCTTCTACAAATGGAAAATGTTTTTCCTTTAAAATACCATGTGAAGGGCATTGAGCAGGGGATTGTGTTTGGCCAGTGACCATTTCAGTGGAACAGGTTTTGCTTTTTCTCTAAACCTTAAAGATCCCTTTACGGAAGTCTTACTTGGCTCCTGACTTGTGTGTAAGCTACCAGATGGTCTTGACCCCTGGCCCAGTATTCCTAGGTGTTTTTTTTTTTTTTTTTTTTTTTAAGTACTAGTTACTGTCCTCAGTCTAGACTTAAATCCAGTTCTGTGTTTCGTGCCAGGTTCCTGTCTCTCAGTGCCGGTCAGACCACACTATCAAGAGAACGATGGCTAAGAGCAAAGCAGTTAGAGTCTTTAAGAAGAACCAGGCTTCAACAGCAGAAATGCGTGAATGGAAATGAACTTTGAAGATCTGACACCTCTGAGAGTATTGGGCAGATTGTAGCCACATTATTGTAAAATTCAATTACCATTTATACCACATTGTTTTGTAGATAATTTGTATCAGACACCAATGACTTTTCCTGAAATCAAGCCTGGTAACATCTGAAGTTTATATAATATTCAGTAAGGGCTTTTACCTTACTGGTTTTATGGAGCTTTTGATTGTTTTATAATTATATAAATTAGTAACAATGTACAAAAGTGTATTTGATATTAAAAGTTTAATATTGATAATGTTGCTGATACCTTTTCCTTAGTTTCAGCTAAGTCGTAGGTCAGACTCTGTTGAAATGCTGATGTCAACTTCATTTGAAGAAAATTGTTGGAATTCCAAAGTCAGAGGAGTTGTTCAGATTTTTACAATGTCTTTCCAATTAACGGTGGGTCTGAATGTGGTTAATGGTCCAACTTTGGGGAATGGGGTGTACCGGCCATTAATTCACATTACTGTGAAATTCTGTAGCATCCTTTCCCAAACGTTGGACCACAGAAGTTTTTTTTTTTTTCCACTTAACAGTTATTAATAACCTGCAAAATTAGTCTATTACATGGCAGTGGTTCCCAGACCTTTGGATTTCATGGACCAGTAGTAACATTTCCAAAAATTTGAGGGACAGGGTTGCCAATGTATTTTGCCAAGTAATCTGAAAGAAACCACTGTATTATCTTTTTTTTTTTTTTTTCTTCATAAAAGGAGTCTCAGGATGAGAGTCCTTTCAGTGGAATAAACACAGCTTTTTTGGGAAAAAAACACCACATTGTCCTTATTTTTCTCATTTCACCCCTCGTGCATTTGGGAACCACTGTTTTATGGGACGTAAGGGAATGCTGCCCTAGGATAGGTTGTGTTGCCCAAGTATGAAGAAAGCAAACAGTTAACTTTTTAAAATATGCCTTCTGTAGAAAATAAAGTTTTAAATTGGTTTCGTAATTGTCATTTAGTTGCTTTGATGATTGTATTGGATTTTAAACTTTTGCGTAAGTTTTTCCATTAGTTTCAGATGTGTTAGCTCAACGAACATTCTCTGCTAATCCAGGAATACCCAATAAAGCTATAGGTAAGTTTTTCCCAGACCAATTACAGTTTTAACATAAAGGTTTTTAAGGTAACAAAAATATCATTATCCATAGCTAGAAAGCAATTTAATACAGTACAGCAGTGTAATTGTGGCATAAAGGATGTTTGGAAAGTTCTGACCATTACTTTATACGTAACTGAGAGCTTACATAAAGATTAATTTGTTTTTTTTGTTTTTTTTTTTTTTAAAGCCAGTTAGTTTACCTAGTGGGAAACAGGAGATGAGTTAAATGATTCTGCGGGTGTTGTTTCCCCTCCCACTCCAAATCGACATCGCTGAACAAGGAAACCAGGGTCAGCCTTGAAAACCAAGGAATTCATTATGCCTAATGAACTGAAGTGAAAATTACTAGTTTAACTTTTCCTAAACTCAAATCTATTTTTATAAACTAATGTAAATAATCTGTTTATATTTAGAATTCTAACTGGTTTTCATTTTTATAACAGGTAGGCTAGACTTCCTTAACCTTTTAGAAATAAAAATGAAGACTCAACTGGATTTGTGAAAATAAAATTCAAGTAGATTAGTTACCGTGTGATTATTGTGCCAATGTGAATTGTAATTTACCAAAGAGAAGTAAATAATTTGCTTGATCTTGCAGAAAAGTTCCCTTGAAAGGAAAACCCTCTTTGAAATAAACAGAACTTCCCAAATTATTAGTACTTTGGGCTGTTTTTCATGAATTGTAAGTTACCCTGTGACGTATGGGAAAAGATCCAACACCCTCCTGGTGGAAAACCGTTGTAAGCTTAACTGTGGGAGCTGGTGCGGTGTGGGGTCTTCCTACGGGTGTCCCATCAGGTAGGAGATTGGCGCTCTGGGCTTCAGAACCCCTTTTCTCTGTTGCCCACACACTGGAGGGTGAGGTTGGTTATTCCTATTTGGATCACCAGGAAACTGAACATACTACCCTGACTGGAATTAAATGTTGCCGCCTTTTTAGTTTTCAAAGATCTCTTTGCAAGGAATTTCATGAAGCTTGTACCACCTGACCTTTGTTTATATTTTCTCTTGTGTGACACTTTAATACTTTTGAGACTCAGGAAAAGTTGGTTAGGGACAGAATAAAGCTTTTGGTTTCAGTGTTTGGGTGTTCGAAATTTGATGGTGATACACTTCACTTTTAAAGTCATATCAACAGGGATCCCTGGGTGGTGCAGCGGTTTAGCGCCTGCCTTTGGCCCAGGGCGCGATCCTGGAGACCTGGGATCGAATCCGTCGGGCTCCCGGTGCATGGAGCCTGCTTCTCCCTCTGCCTGTGTCTCTGCCTCTCTCTCTCTCTGTGTGTGTGACTATCATAAATAAATTTTAAAAAAAAATAAAGTCATATCAACAAAAGAAAATACTGAAAGGACTGAGACCCAAGTGTTCAGTCATAGCGTACTGATCTTACGAATTTTTAAATCTGCTTTAGAAATCAACCATTATGTTTAAAATGTTTTTCAAGGAATTCTCATACACATGGTCACTCTAAATTACAATGATATTTTATTTTAAATAGTCACAAGATTTGACACTTCAAAAAAAAGATACCACTAATAAATAACAAATGTGGAAATACTTATCAAAGTTACAACAGACATAATGTTTAGCTGAGAATCACTTCAACAGGGTAAGGCTCTAAAGATACCAGACAAACCGATACTTATTTGGAATAAGGTGTGCAACGTCCTCGTACGGGCTTTTCTTAGGCCATGGGGTCAGGATTACAGCCATAAAATCAGTTTTAGTACAACTGTGCTTCAGACTAAATCTCAACAATTCAGTTACAGCCTATACAAGATGTTAAGGAATGTTCCCTTGCAAGAAATTACAACTTGAACACTCATTTCAAGAATTACCAATACCCAGTAAACGTAGTCTTCCGTTCCTGAAAACGGCAAAATTAAATAGATGCTGGTATTCACACCTTGTGTCTCAGGCTTTATGACTGACAAGTCTTCATAATCCAGACTTTGGGTGTACAAGGGGCAGAATATTTTAAATTTAAGTAGACTGGGGAAAATTAGGATCAAATGGGCATACCTTTCTTGACTGTCGTACCAGTAATCCTCAAATAACAGGGAATGGTTAAGCCATCAAAACTAAACTAGTTATTTTTTATATTCAAATGCTGCTTCGTACTAGTTAACACTCTAAAGTCACTAAGAACTAAATGTATTTACACAGGAATGAACTGACAAAAATTATGAAAAATGCTATTCCCCCTACACGTGTCCTTGTTCATCCTTCACGGGTTTACTTGCTACACTGCACCGATACACCCCACTCCAAAATAGGTGCAGATGGTCATGTCGCAAAGTAATTATCCCCAAACTACTCTCAAGGACCAGCTGCTCTGTAGTGTATAAGCTACTCACGTTTACACCTTCTAGGATGATGTACTTCTGTTGTTCTGGCTCTCAAATCTGGAAATCTGCTCAAGTTCAGATTCCTTTTAAAACCTTTCCCGAAAAACATAATTAGAATTTGTGATCCCTAACTTCAAAGACAGTACAGATTAAAATAGCCTAATATGTGAAACCTCTTTTTGGATTAAATAAAAGCCATAGATTCTTTGTGGCTAAAAACTAAATCTGAATTATGCGTGTCTGGCACTGTGTAAACATATTTTTAAGTTCATTTTGCTGGACTTGATTCACCACTTCAGGTTCTGCAGGGCTCTTCTGAACCTTGGCCACCGCAAAGTTGATCCCCTGGGTTAACCCAGCTTGGGTAATACTGGCAACCTGGACCATGGAACTTCGAATCTTTGCAAAGGGAGAGACTGCTCTGCTGCTACTGCCCTCTGAAGGAGAAGGAGTTACTTGAAGCCCTGTCTCAAGTTCAAGCATGCTGGATCCAGAGCCAGGGGTCTTTTGACCTACAACTGGATGCACTGGTTCAACTGACAAATACTGGGGACCTGTTGCAGGAAAAGACACATCTAATTGAGATGGCCGAGAAGGTGTCTGTTCTGTTGATTCGGATTGTGTTTCTTCATTAGAAACTTGATGGGTCATTTGATTTCCTTCCTCACTAGCCTGCTGAGAAACAGACCCTGTTTCTGACAGCTGGGTCATTTTGTTTTGTGCATCTTGTACAAATCTGTGGCAGTAAATATCCACAGGCTTGGCAAAACCAGTCAATACGTATATGTTGTCAGCTGAAGGACTTTTCTTCAAAGGAGACTCATGGCCTTTTCCAAACCCACTTCCATGAGCAACAATCTCCGAAGGAGCGTGAATGCTAATATCGGTGCTGCTGAGGGACTGGGACCGACTGCCTAACCGAGGTGCTGAAGCAATAATACCACAACTAGGAAGAACATAGTCTCTTGGCCCTACGTTCTCTAAAGAATTAGCTAGCGGCTTGTCTTCATCAGACTTGGAATTTGCGAGGAATTCATCAGAGTGGTAGGAGTCATTCTCTGAAGACACTTCCCCATCCGACTCTGCCTGGACTTTGTTATCCATCACACCTGTGGTTTCCATGGTTTCAAGGCTACTATCTGACTTCCAAAGATTTACTTTTAAGTTTGGTTTTAGAAAGTTAACTTTCATTTCAGGTTTGGCAAAGTTTCCTAGCTTTCGTAGATTGCCAATATTTACATTAGATTTGGTCTGTTTCACTTTTTGATTTAGAGATGAAAATTTGCTCATTAAAAAATTTTTTCCCTGTGCCAGAGAGCCTTGGTTTTGAGATCTGATGCCAATGATGTCTTCATGAGGTTTACTGCTCTTCCTACAATTAGAAGAAGAGAAAAGTTAACTCCCTGTGAAATTCAATATGCCAGTTCCAGTTACTATAAATGAAAGCTGACTTTAACTGGGCCCAATTTCTGAAACAGTGCACTGCTAAGTGGCAAAATCAGATAATCCATGATGCTAGAACAGTACTATACAATAGAAATGTAAGCTATATGTAGTTTTAAGTTTTTCTGGCCATATCAAAAACCCGAAATTTTGATTGTATTTAACCTAATATATGCACAAAATATTTTACCATATAATCACTATTAAAAGATGATTAATGAGATATCTTATTTTTGATACTAAGTCTATGAAGCAACTGGTGTGTAGTATTTTACAACTTGGCAGCAGAAACCTTTGTAAATGACATTGACAATTTGTCCCTGGATGTTGAGTGGCAACCGTGCCCCGGCTGTGTGACTTTAACCCCCGTCCAGCAAGCAGTCTCCTGCACGTCGTGTTCTCCAGCAGGCCGTGCACTGAAGAGCCAGCCAGCCAGTGGAAACACTCCGTCTGCAATATCTTAATCCTACTCAGTGAAGCTCCTCATAGTAGTTGGGATTAATCACATGGAGTTCTTTTGGATCAAAACTTTGTCTTTAGATTTGATCATTACTATTGCATGTTTCCTTCAACAGGGTTCTCTCTGGTGTTCAGAGAAGGGGGAGCAGTAGAGGAAGGAAAGGGAAAGGAGAGAAGCCTCTCAATGGCTGTCTCAACCTACATTTTTGTGCATTATTCTGAGAAAAAAAAAACCAAAACCACACCCAAAATTCAAACCACAGCAGTTTCCTCCTTATCTACAGGGTTACATTCCAAGACCCCGGTGGATGTCTAAAACCACAGGTAGAATCAAACCCTGTATGTCTTACGTTTTTCCCTATACATATGTAACCTGTGATAAAGTTCATAAACCAGGCAGAGTAAGAGATTAATAGAATTACAATACTGTCAATAAGTTATATGAATGTCCTCTCTAAATATCTTATTACTGTACTGTACTCACTCCTGGTGAGGATTTGAGAGGATAAAATACCTACACACTGAGATGAAGTAAATGACGTGGCCACTGTGAGCATCAGGCTATGGCCTGACAATGTGTCAGGAGGAGAATCACCTGTTCCCGGACCACGGCTGACCACAGGTAAACTGAGCCTGAACAGGGGAAGAGGGGACCTCTACAGGGGCAAGTGGCTACCATTCGGGGCGGGTCTACCACATGGACCACCTCGACAACCAACAAAGCCAGCACCGACTGTAAATGGGAGTCTATAGCATCTTAACTCAAACTGCACAGATTCCAACTTGGTTGAATTCAAGGTTCAACCATTGAGGTTGAGGCGGGGGGTTGTTTCTTTTTGTTTTCGTGTGGCTTACCTACGTTTACTTTAAAAGATACGGGATATTTGACAGGATTTTCTCAGGTGGCATCCCTCACAACAGCTATAAATACAAGAAAAAGTGACTGCTATTTGCCACCCGTCTCAGTATGTATGTTTGACTTGCTGGTCATGAAATTTCATAAAAATTAGGATGCTAAAGCGCTGCTGAAACAACTCTACTAACACAAGACTGAACAATTTTTCTCTGGCTGACCAAATGGCTCTCCTCTAGTTGAATGTGGACCATGAAACACAATCAGATGGGAAGTCAAATTTTAATGTGAAATAATCTCTTCACAGGCATTCTTTTCCCAAATTCAGAACCCACTGGTGTTTAGAGAGAAAATCAGAGCTTGAATGTTTCAAAGTTGTTTAAATTATGGTGACAACTAATGTATTTCTTAGTTTTTAAGAGTCTTACTTTTTGACCCACAGAAATCTGATATTTCCCAGTTTAAATACCAATACATTACCCAAATTTGACTTCTCATTTGCAAATACTTTTAAAGAAGTAAGACTCTGGATAATAATATCTTTATTCTTAAGAAAACTGAAGTAGTACACTTACCTCTCAAGTTTTTTCTCAATTATAGGTACATCTAATCCCATGGCTTGCTTGGTTATCTGTAGCATCTCTGCAATGCACTGAAGGGTATCTGAAACCCAAATACAACTGCTTGCCAGTTTCCCCAAAAACATACTAAAAAAAAATAGTACTTGTAATTCAGAACCCTAAATGAAATTTGTGGTCTTATTCAAATACAAGTTTACTTGCTACAATTTATAGAAAACTGCTTCTTGTTCATTATGTTCTGAAACAAATTTTAACAGAAGAGTTAATAAAGGGCAAATGAACCAAATCAATTGGAAGTAAAAGTTTATTCTCATTTGTCCTAACCATTTTAGATGCCACGACAACAGCTGTGAATGAGTTCCCTGACTACTGTCCATGGGAGGCATATGTGGTAGGATAAAGCCCTGGCACTCAAGTATGGCCAAACCCAACAAAATTTCCCATTACAGACACCTTTGCCCCAACCTACATTCAAATAAAGTTCAAATAATTTCCCTGCTTTGTGGGGACAAAGTGGCTATTTTCAAGGTTACAAAGCACAAAGCTAAGTTCCATTTATAACGGTATATACTGTCCCCACTTCCACTTGGACTTAAAAGAGCAGATCAAAAGTTACCACTGAATACTGTCATCTCTTCATTACCTTTCCCGTCCTCTTCTGGATTGCGCATTACAGCTCTCAGTGTGTGGAAATAGCCACTTGCTTCTTTATATCTGTAGTGCAACCGCATGCAGGAGAACTTCGGCTTACCAAAAAGAGTGGGTTCAGGACCTAAAAACACAAATGAATATGGTTAAAATATCTCACATAAAATTTACTTTTTTCTGTATCTTTAAAATACCAACAATTACTCATCAGTTACTTAACAGATTTTATCTCTTCTACATGAGAGTACACAAAATATAAGCTTAGTGTGATGATTTGATTTGATGAGGTTAAATAACTCTTCAGTCTCAAATATTTAAACTTTCTTGATCCTTGGGTTAATTTCATAAGGTAAGTAATAAACAGTTATTAGACCACATCCATCACTAATCTCTAAAAAATAGAAGAAAGTCCTAAGAAATCGACTACTTGAAATATCAATATCCCTTTCTGGTTCTAATAAATTGTACTGTTTGTTCAAACAATGTGACCCAATCTTAGAAGAACAGTATTTGCTTTCTAGGACTTGGTTAGTGTGTTAAAATTTACCTATTTCTATTTTTTCCAGGTCTTCTAGACTTAGTCGTTGATACTGGTTTACTTTATCAACTTCATCATCATAACTGGATAAAGGGAAAGGGAGTAAAAATAGGATTAAAATCAAAAGCACATTTGGCTTGGCAGCTGAGATATTAGTAGCAACTTCTATGCAGTTAAACCTTCCCACTCTGGGGTAAAGAGTTAAACGTTTTAAAAACTAGATGAGAATCAGCTTATGGATCTTACACTAAAATCAATTACAAAATATAATTTGTTTCATAAAAAACTTACAAAACAAAACCAACAAAACTAAAACTTAACCTAAAAAGGCAAACACACATATGTATACTAAAGGTATGTGTTTATGAATAACACAGATCTGCTATCCAGAATCAAGAATAAAAAAATCCATATGATTAATGCCAATGGGTATCTGGGCCTATGACTTAGAGAAAAAAAAAATGATTCTGGTAAGGCTAATGGGAAGTACTTATTTGCTAGTGGCCTTGTTAGTCTTTCTGGAGATCTGGCAATAAACCATAGAAGTATTACAATTCATCATACTCTTAAAAGAGAAGCATGTGTGTGCGTGTATACAATTACTGGTGCAAAGACAACTGTATCATTCCTAATAGCAATAAAATGGAAGCATCAGTGCTAAACAGTGGGGAAATGTATACTGTATAATAATATATAGTCAATAATGAATGTGGAGTACAACAAAACATGGAAAACAGAAAATAATACTAAATGCTAAAAGAACACTATAAAAACACTAATTCTAAAATTGCATTTTCAAATTGATGAGGAAAAAGTGATATAAGTTATATAAGGTAAAGTTGAATCAAATTCTTAAAATATGTAACAAAACAGATTCTTAAAATTTTTTTTGTCATGAACTCTAGGAAATGTACTAGAACAATTAAAAGCTTTAAATCAATAAGCAACTTACTAGGCCACGTAGTAGGCAGAGTTAGAAAGCAGTAACAGCACATCCACATCTCTGTGAGTAGCATCAATGAGGCTAAACAGACATAGAGGAAATTAAATATTTTCATTTTCATCTGCATTTTCACCAAGATTATTTCTATAGCAGAACAATTTAAAATAAAAGATTGGTTGTGTGTGTGGGGAAATCAGTCAATGAGTCCTATTTTTTAGGTTAAATGTAAATAATCTATTCATTTGGAGGGGGGGAAAAAGGAACCCAATTTGAGAAGGGGGGAGGTTAGTCCTCAGGAAAGGATTGTAGCTGAGGAGAGGTCCCTTCTCAGAGAGCTGTGGCCAAGGAGGTGGGAGGATAGAGGGAAATAAGAATTTGGGGGGGGGGGGAAGGGGTGGGGGTTGGGAAAGAAGGAAAACCTTCACGCTCAGAAGGGAGAAAATGTCTAGATTATCTCACAGAGCCTAACCATAAAAAGGACACTGCACATTAAGGGTATTTTTACACACATACAGAATGCATCTTTTGGGGAAAAAAACACACACAAAAATAAACAGAACACTGAGGTGCAAAAATGGGACCAAACCCAAGCCACTGTATTTCTTACTCCAGAATAATTTACCTGGCTTTTAAAGAACGAATAAACATTTCCTTATTCTAAGTCCATTTTGCTGTAATTTCCCTCCATTCTCAAATCACATATCAAAGTAAGGGTCAGAAACCAGATGAATGTTGATGAACCCGTTAAACCTACAGCAAAATCTGTATTTTTTAAGATTAAAAAAAAAGTGGTCCATGTATAAAATCTACAAATAACCAAAAGATAAAGGAGGACAAGATGTGAACTCAACACTTTTAATATGTATTATAACAACATTAACTTCCAATCACAAGGCGGAATCAGTGTATGTTCTAACATTGGTCTCAAACTTCCACTGTACGAGTGGGTATTGCTCGCTTAGAATCTCATATCTACTTGCCACGATTTACCAAAATGCTACTGAAAAACCAATGGAAAACGGGAGGGAAAAAAACCATTTGTCGATGGAAGTCACGTCCGTCAACTGCGTCAGAATGAGCTCACTGTTTAACGCGTACTGCGGCGAAAAAGAACAACAACCCGAACCCGCAGTAATTTACACCAGCGGCCCCTTGTCGCGGCGAACCTCGGACGGCCTTAACCTAACCTAACAAATTCCCCTCCATGTTCACGTCAAATAATACACAAAAAAATACGACGAATAAGACGCCGGGCCCGCCCCCGGCCGCCCGCCCGCCCCCTGCACCCGAGCCCGCGGTCCCGGGCCAGGCCGCGCGCCCCGGACCCCGCCGCCCCCGCCCGCCCGCAGAGGTACTTACAGGCGCTGCCGCCACTGGCGCTCCCGCCGAGCCACCGCAATTACGTCACCACACAGATTTTCACAAGAAACAAAGTCTACTTCTACAAGTCAGCGCTGCCTCGTCGCAGCTTCCGATTGGGGCAGTGATATTTACACCAGTCCGACAGGATCCTCAGTCACAAACATTATGTCTTTAACGAAAAGCACTGGGCACGTGACAGGCGGTCAGGAAAAAGGCACCCCCACCCCCCACCCCGCGGTTTTACTGGAGCCTCCGCCGCAGTAAGTAGTGTCCCTCCCCCCCACCCTCCCCGAAGCGCACAACAGACACGATGGTCAACACGGACGAGAAAAGAAAGCCCCCCCCGCGTCCTCCCCCGCCCCCCGCGCCCCGCGCCCGCAGCCCGCGCGGCTCTACTCGTTCTTGTTCTCCTGCCAGTCAGGCATGCCCTCCTTCCACACGATGAACACGAACACCGCCAGCACCACATGCAGCCCCACCACCGCGACAATGGTCGCGTAAAAGCCACTGTCGTCAGGAGACATTAACAGGAGACTCTGGAAAAGGAGCAATTTGCAGGAAAAATACAAGCCCACAGGAACTTTAACCATGAGTCCTGCAAAAAGGAGAAAAATCTTGAAAGTCGTGGCCAGGCTGCCGCCTTCGGGCTTAGGCTCGGCCGCGTTGCCGGCGGCGTTGCCGGTGGCGTTGGCGGGCCGCTGGGCGGTCGGGGGAGGCCGGTGGGAGCGCGGCATGGTGTCCGTCAGTCGGTCCGCCTGTCCGTCCGTCGAGAAGTCGAAGCTCAGTCAGAGCCGCCTGCACACAAGCTCGCGCCTGCAGCGACTGCGGAGACTGCGGCAACTGCGGCAACTGCAGCGCCAAGCCCCGCCCCGAGACGCCGCTCGCTTCCGGCCGCCCCCGCTGCCGCGGCACGCGCCCAGTGCGCATGCGCATACGCCCGCGCCAGCCTGCCCGCGCCAGCCTGCCCCCGCCTGGCAGCCAGCTCGCGCCTGCCGAGGGGAGGCGGCAGAGGGGGCTGAGGGGGCTGAGGGGCCCGCCGTGCCCAGACCCACGGCCGGCCGGACCCCCGCCGGACCTCGCCCACGCCGCGGGGAGACGCTGTCCCCGCCGCTCAGGGGACGCGGGCTGCCGCGGGCGCCGCGAGCGTCCGTCCCTGTGCTCATGCCCAACAGCGCGGCTGCTCCGCTGACGGGTGAAGGGGTCACATCTACTCGGGGTGGAACTAGCGGGTTCAGGAGGCTTGGACAAAACCAAGGACGGGCCGGCGGACGTCCCGAGGGCAGCTGAGCCGTGTGCCTGGTGTCCCACTTCGCAGGCTCGTCCTGCGACCCGCGAGCCCCCGGCCCCTGTCGTTCGGGGCCCAGTGTTTCGGTGGCCGCGGGGCCGGGGAGGGGGGAGGGCCTGGGGGCCGCGGACCGCGGGGGCCTCCGCGCCGGGGGCTGGCCACGGACGGTCCACGCCGAGCTGGGACTGCAACAGACGAGGCCGGCACGCAGCGCGCGGACAGTGCGGGGCCAGCGCCGCTCGGGTCGCGGAGGGAGGCGCAGGGAGCGGGCCACTGCTGCTGCGGCGGGGCTGCGTGCTGGTCAACTGCGGCCACAACTGGTTTTCCGCCAGAGTTAAGCGGCTGGGACTGCAGTGCGGCAAGTCTCTGGCGTAAAATTTACGGGGACGTCAAAAAACACCCAACCATCAAGATAATTTTTAGTGCGGTGTTTTAAAAAATCAAAATTGATGCCAGAATATCATAATGAACAGAACACTAACGTTTTAAATAAAGACAGGATCCGACCCTGCACCTGTACAACCCTGCACACTTGCCTCAGCTAACCCTAGCCTTGGTCCCTGTAAAAGTTTATTTACCAAAACACGTAGCTCAACTGGACAACAAAAAGACACAAAACCCAGTTTTTAAAATGGGCAAAGGATTTCAATAGACTGTGTTCTCTCGAAGATATACAAAAGGCCAATAGGCACACGAAAAAATCCTTACTATCCTTTGTCAGTAGGGAAATGCAAATCAAAACGACAGTGAGATACCACTTCACACCCCTTAGGTGAAGTACAACAAAAACAAAACAAAAAATGAGAAAGCAAAAGCAAATATTAGTTGAGGAGGCTGAAAAATTAGAACCCTCCTATGCTGCTGGTAAGAATGTCAAATGGTGCAGTCACTGTGGAAAACAGCTTGATGGTTTCTCAAACGTTACGCACAGAATTACACATGATCCAGCAATTTCCACTCCTAGGTATGTACCCCAAATAAAAACTGGTGTTCAAAACTTGGACGTGATTATTCAGAGTATTACTATTTACAGTAGCCAATAGGTAGAAACAACCTAAATGCCCATCCACGGAGGAAAATAAAATATGCTATATCCATAGGACAGAATACCACTAGGCTATAAAAGGAATGGAGTTCTGACATATGCCACAGCATGCACCAACCATGAAAACATGATGCTAAGTGGATGAAACCAGTCACAGAAGGTCACATATTATATGATTACATTTATACAAAATGTCCAGGACAGGGACATCTACAGAGACAAAAAAGTAGATCAGTGGTTGTCTGGGCAGAGTGATAGAATAGTGATTGCTAGAAGGTACAGGGCTTTCTTCTGGAATAATGAAAATGTTCTAAAATTCACCATGGTAATAGCTGCATAAGTCTGTGAATATAATAAAAGCTATTGAATCATATGCTTTAAGTTGATGGATTCTATGGTATATGAATTATATCTTAATAGAAGCTTTTAAAAACATATACACACAACCCAGGAGCAAACAGCTGAGGCAGGCAGGTACCAACTGCTGAAGACCCCCAAGTCCACGGCTGATTGGCTGGCTCTCTCAGGACCTAAGTTGGTACATTCATTCCCAAAGCTACCTCTCCCTGTCCTCCATCAGGGGCGCCTGCTCTGGGTCCACTGCTCTGGCTCAGTTGATAGACTGTACAAAGCTTCTTTTTTTTTTTTTTTTTTTTTTTTTTTTTTTTTTTTTTTTTTTTTTTTTTATTTATGATAGTTACAGAGAGAGAGAGAGAGGCAGAGACACAGGCGGAGGGAGAAGCAGGCTCCATGCACCGGGAGCCCGATGTGGGATTCGATCCCGGGTCTCCAGGATCGCGCCCTGGGCCAAAGGCAGGCGCCAAACCGCTGCGCCACCCAGGGATCCCCTGTACAAAGCTTCTATAGCAACTCAGCCAAAGAGCCAGTTTCCAAACATCTCCCTTCAAGGGAAAACTGTTCACCATCTGGAAAATCTTTAAGCTTTACAAATGAAGAAAAATACCAGTGGCAAATTTAAAGAAATTTTAGCAGTATTATAAAGGATGTCAACCACAAAAGAAAGTAGAGGGTTCTTGAAGAACTCTGTAATCAAGATGCAGACACACAATTAACGTTGGAAATTCAAACAGACACATGATACCCATCAGAGAATAATCCACCTGAGAGGAAAATGTAGTGTATCTGAAGATGATAATAATTCTGTATCTGAAAAAGCATCTACTCTGGAATGAAAGGCAGAGAAGAAAAGACTGCTCTGAAACACTGCTGGCTCCTGCTCCAGCTCCTCCAGAGCCCAAATGTAAGGCTCCAAACCACATATGCCTCCCAAACATTGGGGTCAGCCTCAGCATGGCAAAGTGTTTCCCATTACCACAAAGATACCAAGACTCTTGATAGGTAGGTCCCAGCCTTCTATCCAAGCCAACAAGCCAAAACATGGCTTTCAAAGTCACTGACTCCAAAGCATTTGCTTCATTTTCTACTCCCTCCACATCATCTTGTCCCACAGCTTCAAAGAAGGCAGTTTCTAGAAATACAGTAATAATGAGAAACACAAAAGGCAATAAAAAACCCTAAAAAGCAGAAAACACCTCAATGTCACATGCAACCACTTCTGGTATCGTCAGTATTAGAGGAGATCCTTCTGAGACCAGAGTGGAAAGTATCAAACCTGAGCAGTCTGTCCCTGTCACCCAGGAGCAGACCATAGGCACAAGTCTGTGCCCACCCCCCTCAACTCACCCTCAACCCAGTCCTCCTCTTGAGAATCAATACGTCACTTCCTCAGACACTCCCGCTGTCCTGGTTAGCAACGAAGCCTCTGCTTATTTCTCCTTAGACCTAGGTAAGTGTCTGTACTAAAGAGGCAACACAAAAAACCACTCTCCATCAGGCACGGCCTGTGTGTCAGCACCAATAAGACAGGGAAGACAGCATCTCAGCTAATGAGATCTAAGTTGATGGGACAATCTTCAGAATCTCTCAGTGTCCCATAGGACAAAGGTCAAAATATACTCCCAGGTCCAAGACTCTGACACTGATGGGGCCTCTTCTGTCCACCAACGAGCATGAGGAAGAAGAGGAGGATGAGGATATTGGTGGTGAATATGCTCTGGCAGGTAACAGAAACAAAGAGACTCTCACAATAGAACTTAGCAATAGACCATCTAAGAAAGAATTAGAAGACAAAACATCTTGCAATGGTGACATGTGAAGAAGAGAGGCAGGGAATCCAGGAACAAGTTGGAAATTAGGAGACTGAGCCACAGGCCCACAGCTGAAGAATTCGAGCAAAGAGATATCCTAAAACAAAGGAATGAAGAAGTAGACCACAACGTACACATGGAATTAACAAGGCAGACTCAGCAGAAAGCTCGGGCTCAGACCCACAGCAGCAGAACTGGGAGCATGAAGGGTTTGGGAATTTAAGGAATATGTAGAGGTCACTAACTCCCCTATGACCATTAGGCACATAAGCCCTGGGCCAGGGTGAGACCTACAGGCAAGCCAGCAGGAAATGCAGAATTAAATGAACTTAAAAGCACAGAAAGGTTTCACTAGCCATCATGAAATGTGAGACTGCTTGGAAACAGCCACTGGTGATCGGTGGGGGTATCCCCACTTGCTAAAAATGTGATAATGTACTGGAATGTAAAAGCTTATATTGTGGTGAAGGAAGAGAGGGCTCTGCTTTTTTTTTGGAAAGTTCTCCTCACCTGTATAACCCAAATGAGGCCAACGAGCAAAAGGAAGGATGCAGTGACACTTGCTGTCTAGCATGTGTCTCCATATTCTTCATCAGGAGCTTTACCAAAGAGGATGAGCAGAACACAATCACTGGCTCCCGGTTATCAGAAAGCCAAATTGTATAGTGCACGATTAAAGAAAAATGAGTTCGATTGCTGGGCACTGGAGAGGGGTGGGAGTCAAAAAAGAATCAGAACAAAACAGAAGTAGTTCACCATATGAATGAAGAAAAAAGAAAACTGGAGTAGGAATCTGGCATAGGGGAAGTATGGATTTGGGAATCTAACCATCCAACAAGTTTTCTTAAAGACCTGATAGTAGGAGAGGAGACTGGTCTGGTTTGAGCACTATGTCGGTACAGAGCAGCACTGGTACAATACAGCAGTTGTCCCAGTGAGCCCAGATGCCAGAAAGAAGTCTGGGTGTTTTGATACATGACTTTCTTAAATGCAAGAGACTTCTACTGATTCTAACAGGAGGGCTTATCTCAGTTCTGTAGCAAGCTTTAAATAGCAAAGTAAACACACTTTACATAGTTTTAAACTCCTCATCCAGCACACAACTTGATGTGAGAATTACAGGACTGGAAATCAAATCAGGTGCAATATGACCTTACAAAATGGTAGTCAGCTTTTGAAATAAACCTTTTGGTCTTTCCTTATGTCAATCATCTCCAAAGAAGAAATAAAGGTACTTGATCTAAGGAAGATGATATTGGCAATCTCGACACCTTTAAAAATCTCAAGTTAGGGTATCCCTGGATGGCTCAGCGGTTTAGCGCCTGCCTTTGGCCCAGGGCATGATCCTGGAGTCCCGGGATCGAGTCCCACGTCAGGCTCCCGGCATGGAGCCTGCTTCTCCCTCCTCCTGTGTCTCTGCCTCTCTCTCTCTCTATGATAAATAAATAAATCTTTAAAAAAAAAACTCAAGTTAAAACTCAAGCAAAACACAGGAGTGCTACATGCAGTTATTTCTGAATGGGAATTAAAAGTATGACCTTTTGGGGGGTGCTGCATTGAGCTGAACTGCTGCTATAAAAAATTAAGGTACATGAACGAAAAATTTTTACCAAATGGCTCAAAGGAGCATAGAATTTTTCTGCTAATTTGTGAGGAAAACCTCAGCTCTTATTTTAAGAGTCTGAAAATTGCATCCATACATAAGGTATTGATTATTGAAGTGAAGTAATCCATGAAATTAAAGTCATGGAAGATTGCCCAATGAACCTACAGTCAATATTATTTTTTATTTTAATATATAAGTATTATCTTGCATTCAATTGTTCTTTCAAGCTTGTTTTATGCCCCTTTTATTAAAAACAGATGAAATATAGTAGAAGATAAAATCTAAATAGAGCCATTTTATCCTCAGAGCTTGGTCTAGAATATTCTGCAATGTTACTGATTCATAATACCAAAGATTATAATGTTAGATCTCAGCCTAAAAGCAAACATTCAATCTGGTGAATAAATTTAGATCCTGCCATTCATTTTGAAAAATGGCTTGAAACTGGTTTTTGGTTTTTGTTTTAAAAATGTTGAGCATTAATTGGCCTATTTATTTGGTGAAAGGCCAGGATACTTTACAACCAATCAAGGTAATTAGTTAGCATCACTGCACTTCTTGCTGCACTGTTATGTGCATCAAAACAATAAACCTAGATTTGGGGGTAAAAGGAGAGGCCCAGCTGTGTCCTGTGTTCTACAATTTGGGTTTTTAAAAAATCAAATATTGCTATAAAATCTTTCTCTTCATTACTGAGTTCTTTTTTAATGCCCCCTTAATTTTGCACCCAAGGTGAGTGTCTCAGTCAGTTTGTCTTAGTGACCAGTCCTATGTTTGAAAACTGCCATGCATCATGCATCCATGCCCATAGCTTGTGGATGATAGTACTAATTATGATGACAACGTCAGAAATTTAAGCACATTAGTTACCAGGATATCACTCCAACTTACCTGGGGTCACAGTCAATGAGGGCCCAGCCCCCATGGAATTTTTCATCATCAGGCAGCAATAACTTCATATAACTCTGTAACAGCTGGCTAATTAGTTCCTGGTGGCTTCTCTGATTCTCCTTATGCAAAGCTTCATGCTCTTTCTCCTTGGTAAATATGGAATAAAGATCTTCTGTCACTGGAATGCCTTGCATCAAATCTAGAGTAGAAAGTGTTAATATCTATCATCATCTTAATTTGCTAATACATTTTTAAAAACAAAAGCCCTGAAACAATAAAACTCTTAAGAAAACATAGGCATGAATCTTGGTGATCTCGGATCAGGCTGATAGGATATTTGAGATATGACTCTAAAATCACGTGCAACAAAAACAACAAAAATAGACACAGTGGATATCATCACAATTAAGAACTGTTGTGTCTCAAAGGGCAAGATCATGAACGTGAAAAGACAACCCACAGAATGGGTGAGAGTATTTACAAATCATCTGACAGGGACTTGTATCCAGAATATATCAAGAATGCCTACAACTCGGTAATAAAAAGACGAGCCAATTTTAAAAGGAGCATAGGATCTGAAGAGACAAGCTCACTTCTTCCTGCTGTAGCATGTAGCTTAAGGTTCACAAAGCTATATAATCCATTCCCCACAGACGGTCAGGACAGTGAGACTGGAGACTTCTGGGACACAGGTGCCGACTGCTGGCCTTAGAAGGGGAAGCGGTAAACCTAGGCTGCTACTGGTTTCTCTCTCTCTCTCTCTCTCTCTCTCTCTCTCATCTTTGAAGAAATCCAGCTTCAAGATTCGTGTGAAGCTGATGCTATGGATGGGTGGATTGAGAGAGGGACAGAGTCTGGGTTCTCAATGACATAACTGAGCTGCTAGATCAAGCCGTGGAGGAAAGGTATCTTACTTTTCCTTGATTAAACTGCTAAAACCCAGTTTTGAAGTCAACATACAAACTACCTATGGAAAAAACCAAACCTCTTTACACCAGGCTTCTCAAATTCCTAACTGGCCTGTTTAGGTAGGAATGATATTAGGTGGGATCGGTAGATAAGTATGCCCATTAAAGAGAGGATAAATGCCAGGAAGATGTTAATGTAAACTATGGACATATGATAATTATGAGCTAAATCATAATTTAATGAGTCGAAATCGTTTGTTTTAGTTTAAACTAATTATCATATTCGGTTCATTCCAATCCTTTTTTGGTTCATTCATAAGCTAGGCTTGCGGCTAATAAAGAGATTAGTAGGAGTGCTATAATGAGTATTGTTAGTTTGTTAGTTTGTGATGCTCAGGGGAGTGGAAGGAGTAGTGCAATTTCTAGATCGAAAAGTAAGAATGTGATGGCGACTAGGAAAAACTTTATGGAAAAGGGTAAGCGTGCAGACCCCATAGGGTCAAAGCCACACTCATAAGGACTTGCCTTGTCTGTGTAGATATTTAGTTGAGGGAGTCAGAATGCAATTATTATAAGTAGGGATGCTAAGGATACATTGATTATTAGAGTTAATATTATGTTTATTACTTCTTTTCAGAATCAATCTGAAACTGATTGGAAGTCAATTGTACTAATTATACTAAAGAAGTAAGATCCTCATCAGTAAATAGAGACATACAAGAATAGTCAGACTACGTCGACAAAGTGCCAATACCATGCGGCGGCCTCAAATCCAAAGTGATGGTTTGATGTGAAGTGATAATATAATTGTCAGAGAAAGCAGACAATAAGGAATGTAGAGCCAATAATTACATGTAGTCCGTGGAACCCGGTAGCTATAAAGAAAGTGGAGCTGTAGACTCCGTCAGAAATTGTGAAAGATGTTTCATAATATTCGGAGGCTTGAAGTAGTGTAAAATATACTCCTAGGGAAATTGTAATGAACAGGGCTTGGAGTATATGTTTGCGATTTCCTTCTATGAGGCTATGGTGAGCTCAGGTAATGGAGACTCCGGAGGCCAGGAGAACAGAGGTGTTAAGCAGTGGGACTTCTAATGGATTTAGGGGAATAATGCCCATGGGCGGCCAGCAACCCCCAAGTTTGGGGGTTAGGGCTAGGCTGGAGTGATAGAAGGCTCAGAAGAATCCTGCGAAGAATACTTCTGATACAATAAATAGGCCCTACCAATTCATGTATGACAAATAATCAGATTTAAAAATAGGATTTAAAAAATATTCTCAGAGACCGCAGGACAAGCAACTTTGGTTCTAATCTAGAATGCTCTGCATTCACTTTAATCCTATGAGGTAATACTTTCATGTAAATCAAATTTTAAAAATTGTCAACATATGAATTCCACTGGGCAATCTACCCTCATTTCCTCTTCCAAATAATGATAAGAATTGGTTAGGATAATCCCTAAATCTGATACCCTAATATTATATTCATTCACTTTTTTAAAAAAAAGATTTTATTTATTTATTTATGAGAGACACAGAGAGAGAGGCAGAGACACAGGCTGAGAGAGAAGTAGGCTCTACGCAGGGAGCCTCGATCCCGGGACTCCAGTATCACATCCTGGGCCAAAGGCAGGCTCTAAAGCACTGAGCTACCCAGGCATACCATTCATTCACTGTTATAGGAAAGGATGGTGTGTTATTCACAGCAAGAACATATGATAAATGTCATATGGGGGGGAAAAAGACCTCCCATTACATCTCCCAGCCTCAAGTAATGGAAAATCAAATAGAATGTGGAGTTTTAAGCTGATGAGATTTTTAGGAGACCTTATTCCCATATTCCAGGAGCCTCACCCCTGCCTTCTGTTACATGAACAACAAACTGACAAATACGTATGGAAATGAGTAATTGCTTTTGTTGCTTCAGCCTAAAAAATTCATCAAATTCTAGTCTTGTAAAAATTTGAATTTGATTTCTTGGGTAAGATGCTGAATATAGAAACACAAGTATATTATAAAACATGAACTATGTTAATGAAGTTGATTTCTGTAAAACACTAGTCACAGAGGAATAACAAATTAAAAAAAAAAAAAAGAAGGCATTTATGTTCCTTACCTATAACAGCTTGCCTATAAGCATCCTTAAATCGATTCAGGTAATATCTATTTGCCGAGTTAACCCCATCTTTCATAACTCCTGCTAACTTCCTTTCTCCTGTCCTTGTAAAGTCACCCTGTTAAGGAAAAAGTCATTTTGACAACTGATTCAAACACAAGAATGCTCCCAAAGTCAATGTGGGCTTTCAATACAAGACCAAAATTCTATAGGCTTTTATAATTTCTAAATAATGTAGTTAAAATATCTACTAGTATCTGGATGTGACCCAAGCACATCAAATAATTAAAATACTATTTGTGTCATCAAGTCTTCACAGTTAGATGCTGCTTTAAAGTAAATCCATTCTTGGCAATCTATCGAATTTCTAGGATCTACAGGTCAAAACTTATTATATAACATACAAGAAGATTTTCAAGCCTCAAAAATCACAAATTTCCAATGTGGGAAAGTGTGGACAGTTCCCTAGAGTTTATTACAATGGGATTTAGCCAGTGCATGTGGATGTGTGTGAATATGGAGAAAGAAGAGCAATTTCCGTACCTTACTGCCCATTACAATCGCTGTAGAGTGATCCAATGAAGATTTACATTGTTTTGTTACTCTTGCTTTTCACAACGGAGGTGTCAGAGCAAGTCCCTAGACGACAGTGACTTAACTGGAAGTTTGTACCCTTTGACCAACATCTCTCCATTTCCCCCATCCCCTGGCAAGCACCAGTCAACTCTTATTTCTAAGAGTTGATGTGACATTTTTAGATTCTATAAATAAGTGAGATCATGCAGTATTTGTCTTTCTCTGGCTTAGTTCACTTAACACAATGCCCTCAAGGTTCATCCACATGTTTTCAAAGGCAGCATTTGCTTCTTTTTTACAGCTGAATATTCCATCACACACACACACACACACACACACACACACACACACACTCCAGTTACTCCCTCACTCAACATTTATCCACCATTGGACACAGGTTGGTTGTTTTTAGGTCTTGGCTATTGAAAATAATGCTGCAACAAACATGGGAGTGCAGCTATTTCTTTGAGATACTGATTTCATTTCAATATATACCCATAAATAAGATTGTTGGATCATATGGCCATTCGATTTTTTTAATAACGTTCTTAAGTTTATTTTAGAGAGAGAAAAAAAAAAGAGAGCATATGAGTTGGGGGAGGGGCAGAGGGAGAGAATCTCAAGCAGACTCTGCCCTGAGCACAGAGCCTGATGTTGGGCTCAATCCCACCACCTATGAGATCATGACCTGTGCTAAAACCACCAGTCTGATGCTTAACCAATTGAGCCATCCAGGTGCTCCCTGTTCTATTTTTTTTTTTTTTTAAAGAAGTTTTTATTTTTTTATTTATGATAGTCACAGAGAGAGAGAGAGGCAGAGACACAGGCAGAGGGAGAAGCAGGCTCCATGCACCGGGAGCCCGACGTGGGATTCGATCCCGGGTCTCCAGGATCGCGCCCTGAGCCAAAGGCAGGCGCTAAACCGCTGCGCCACCCAGGGATCCCTCCCTGTTCTATTTTTAATTTAAGGACCTTCCATGCTGTTTTCCATGATGGCTGTGTCAATTTACATTCCTGCAAACAATGTACATTTCTCCACATTCTTGTCAATACTTGTTATCTTGTCTTTGGTAATAGCAATTCTAATTAGTATGAGGTGGTTATTTACTGTAGTTTTGATGGGCATTTCTCTGATAATTATTGATGTTGAGCATCTTTTCATGTGTCTACAGGTCATTTGTATGTCTTATTTGGAAAAATGTTCAGGTCCTTTGCCCATTTTCCTAGTCAGATTATTTTCGTTTTTTGTTATTGAGCTATGGAGTAACTACTATATTTTGGATACTAGCCCCTTATTAGGTTTTGCAAATAGTGTCTCCCATTCCATAGGTAGTTTTTTTATTCTGTTAATTGTTTCTTTTGTTGTGCTAAAGCTTTGTAGTTTAATGTAGTCCCACTTGTTTATTTTTACTCTTCTCATTTATGCTTTTGGTGTCACATCCAATAAAAAAAAATTACTGCTGAGATCAATGCCTCAGAGCTTTATCCCATGTTTTCTTGTAGGATCAAACTGTAAAGCCTCAGGTCTTACATTTAAATCTTTAATACATTTCAAGTTAATTTTTGTGACATGACGGCCCAACTTAATTCTTTCACATTGTATCTGGTTTTCCCAGCACCATTTACTTGAAGAGCCTATCTTCCCCTATTGAGTATTTTTAGTTCCCTTGTCAAATATTAGTTCACTGTATATGCGTGGGTTTATTTCTGAGCTCTCAGTTCTATTCTGTTGGTCTATGAGTCTGGATTTATGCCAGTATCATATTGTTTTGATTACTATAGCTTTGTAACAAAGTTTGAAGTCAGGGCAAGTGATGCCTTTAGCTTTGTTCTTCTTTCTCAGGATTGCTTTGGCTATTAAGGGGTCTGTGGGCTCATAGGAATTTTAGGATCTCTTTTTCTATTTCTGTGAAAAATGCTATTGGAATTTTCATAGGGATTGCATTTAATCTATAGACGGCTTTGGGTATTATAAAAGTTTTAACAATATTCATTTTTCTGATCTATGAACACAGGATATCTTTCCATTTGTGTCTTCCTTTCATCGCTGTCTTATAATCTTCAGTGTACACATCTCTTGCCTTTTTAGTTAAATTTATTCCAAATATTTTTATTGTTTTTGATACAAGTGTCAATAGAATTGTTTTATTTCTTTTTCAGATAGTTTGTTGTTAGTATATAGAAATGCAACTGATTTTCGTATGCTGGTAACTTTACTGAATTAACTTGTTCTAACAATTTTCTGGTGGAGTCTTTAGGATTTTTTTTAAGGATAAGATTATGTCATCTGCAGATAATTTTACTTCTTCCTTTCTAATTTGGATGCTTTTTCTTTCTTTCTCTTGCCTGCTTGTGCTGGTTAGAATTAAATTACTATCATGAATAGGAGTGGTAAGTGGGCACCCTTGTCTTGTTCCTGATCTTAAAGGGAAAGCGTTTAGCTTTTCACCACTGAATATGATGTTATCTGTGGATTTGTCATATATGGCCTTCACTATGTTGAAGTACATTTTCTTCTATGCCACATTTGTTTAGAGTTTTTCTCATGAAAGGATGTTGAACTTTGTCATATGCTTTTTCTGCATCTACTAAAATGATTATATGACTTTTACCTTCCACTCTATTAATGTGGCATGTCACATTTATTGATTTAAGCATGTTGAACCATCCTTGTATCCCAGGGATAAATTCCACTTGATCATGATGTGTGATCCTTTCAACATGCTGTTGAGTTTGTTTTGTTAGCATTTTGTTGAGGATTTTTGCATCTATGTTGGTCAGAGATCTTGGCCTATAATTGTCTTTTCTTGTAATGAATTGTCTTTGGTATCATGGCCTCATAAAATGAATTTCAGAATGTTCCTTTCCCTTCCACTTTTTGGAAGAATTTGAGAGGGAATTTGAGAGGGAATTATTCCTTCTTAAATATTTGATAGAATTCACCAGTGAAACCATGTAAGCCCTGGGCTTTTTCTTTCTTGGTAGGTTTTGCTTACTGATTCAATCTCCTTACTTCTCACTCACTGGCTCAGATTTCTAATTCTTCAAAGTTCAGTCTTGGTAGGTTGTAAGTTTCTAGAAACTTACCCTTTTCTTCTAAGTTGTCCAATTTGTTGGCATATAATTGTAAAGAGTAGTCACCTGTGATTCTAGGCATTTCTATGGTATCATTTGCAATGACACTTTTATTTATAATTTTGAGTCCTTTTTCTTCTTGATTAGTCTAGCTGAGGCCTGTCAATTTTGTTTATCTCTTCAGAAAACCAATTCTTAATTATATTGATCTTTTCTATTGTTTTTTTTTCTCCCTAGTCTCTCTTTCAAATATTTCTGGTCTAATCTTTATTATTTCCTTCCTTCTGGTAATTTTGGGCTAACTTTCTTCTTTTTCTAGTTCCTTGAGGTGTAAAGTTAGGTTGTTTGAGATCTTTCTTTTTTCTTAATTTAGGCATTTAGAGCTATTAAACCCCCCCCCCTTTTTAAAGATTTTATTTATTTATTCACAAGAGACAGAGGAAGAGAGAGGCAGAGACATAGGCAGAACGAGAAGCAGGCTCCATGCAGGGAGCCCAATGTGGGACTTGATCCGGGGACTCCAGGATCATGCCCTGGGCCGAAGGCAGGTGCCAAACAGCTGAGCCATCCAGGCATCCCCTAAACTTTCCCTTTAGAACTGCTTTTGCTATATTCGGTAAGTTTTGGTATGTTGTGTTTCCATTTTCGTTTGTTTCAAGGTATTTTTCTATTTCCCTTTTTGATTTCTTCTTTGACCCATTGATTGTCTAGGAGAGTGTTGTTTAATTAACCACATATTTATGAATTTTCCAATTTTCCTGTCACTGATTTCTAGTTTCATACCACTGTGGTCAGAAAAGATACCTGATATAATTTCTATCTTTTTGAACTTGTTGATACTTGTTCTGTGGTCTAACCTATGATCTTCCCTGGAAAATGTCCCACGTGGGCTTCTAAAGAATGTGTATTCTGCTCTTGCTGGATGAAATGTTCTATATATGCCTGCTGGGTCCATTTGGTCTACAGTCCTATTCAAATTCGCTATTTCCTTATTGATTTTCTGCCTGGATGATCCATTGTGGAAAAGGGGGTATTGAGCAGCCCGGGTGGCTCAGCAGTTTAGTGCTGCCTTGAGCCTAGGATGTGATCCTGGAGACCTGGGATCGAGTCCCGCATTGGGCTCCCTGCATGGGGTCTATTTCTCCCTCTGCCTGTTGTCTCTGCCTCTCTCTGTCTCTCTCATGAATAAATAAATAAAATCTTAAAAAAAGGGGGGGTATTAAAGTCCCCTACTGTTATCATACTGCTATTTATTTCTCCCTTTAATTCTGTTAGTATTTGCTTTATATATGTAGGTGTTCATTTCTCTTTAACCAGTAACTTATACAATGACTCCTAAAGTCTAATTTCCTTAATTAATAAAAAACTTTTTGATATTTATCACTCAACCGAAGATGGACTATCTTATGCCTGTTGAGACTTGATACAATTTTTTGTAAGAAATATCTTGAGATGAACTATTACCTTGAAGGAAAATTAACAGAACTAATTTAAACTAATTCAACCATTTCTTATTTCGTATTGCCCACAGGGGTACTTGGTGACCAATAAGTATAGTTCACATTTTAAATTAAGTTCTGTGGGGCACCTGGGTGGCTCAGTCAGTTAAGCATCTGTCTTTGGCTCAGGTCATGATCCCAGGATCCTGAGACTGAGCCCCGTATCAGGCTCCCTGCTGTATGGGGTGCCTGCTTCTCCCTTTCCCTCTGCCCCTCCCCTTCAGCCCTCAGCTGGTGCTCTCTCACTCTCTCTCGTGCACACTAATAAATTTTTTAAAATAAAAAATAAATTAATTAAATTCTGTGAAGGTTAGCTCTGTAGGATCTTCAAAAGACTTATTCATAACAACCAGGAAAAGATAATAAAACATTTCTTCAGCATTTACTGTGTGCCAGGGAATGGTCTAATTCCTCACATGCATTCACTCATATAAATCCCATGATAATCTTCAAGTGTGTCTAGGATTATCCTGTTTTACAAATGAAGAGACAGACACAAAGCTAGTAAGGGGCAGGGTTGGGATTCAAATTCAGAGGAGGCAAAGTATCATACTTAGGAACCAAATTCTGCCAATAGACATGTTTTATCTATGTAATATCTTAAAAACCAACTATTTCACATGAAATTCCAAATTTCCAAACTCCCTTGAAATACTGGAAGATCTGGCAACACTGGGCCTCTGTCCCCATATGGAAGCAGTAGAACAGTGCCCTTCAGAGACAGATGCTCTTCCTTAGGTCTGTACCCATGGCCTCCTTTCATCTAATGGGTGGCCACCTTACCTGGCCCCAGCAGAATCTGAATATGTGACCCCTGCCTGAGCCAAACATTCCAGAAAGGAGTTAAATACACAGATTACCATCTGTAGCCCAAATATCTTTCTCTCAAAAATAAAGTTGGCTTAACACCCCATCCTGTGTCCCATAGAATGACCCACAGCAGCTACTATTGACGTTCACCTTCAGAGCAGCGGTCCCCGCGTACTGCCTGCTGATGGAGTCACCGTTGTTGGCCCACATTATCTGATAGATCCGATTGCACTTCACAGGCAGTGGCTGTTCTGGGGGCATCACACCTAGTTTTTTCAGCTAAAATTAACACATTGGTGGATTAGCTACATATAAATCAGGAAACCATAACATAAGATACACACCATGGAAAGAGGAAGCATGTTCACATACCTTTTCAGACTCTTAAATAAAAGAAATGGTGTTTTCAGACTTTTCCAAAATAAAGCACAACTGAGAGATCGTCTTACCAACTGCTACACATAATTAAGTAGAATGAAATATTTATACTGTTCTGATGTAATTTTTAATTATTACATATTTGGTCTTTGCTTTAAATTTGGCTATGAAGTGAAACTATCAAAAAAGCCTACTGAGACGACAATAATATTAGCAGTAGCAGAGCAACAAGTGCCCAGTAAGTGTGAACTCTGTGCTGAGGCTGGGGTTCAAAGAGCTTTTTTAATACAAATTATCTCATTTACTCCTCATAACCTGCTGTAATCAATACTCTTATTATGTCCATTTTAAGGATGAAGAGATAGAAGTTTAGAGATGTTGAGCTTTTTGCATGGGGTCAACACCTAATATGTTGTGGAGCCACGGTTTACACTCAAAATCTGGCTGCTTGAGTACAATGTTAGAAGGAACAGACTCATGGTCTCAAAAAACAGTCACTACGTTCTATCCAAAACACCCAAAAACTGGGCTAAGAATTTCCACCTTGAAAATTCATTACTCTTGGGGATGCCTGGGTGGCTCAGCAATTGAGTGTCTACCTTTGGCTCAGGGCATGATCCCAGGTCTGGGGATTGGGTCCCACAGTGGGCTCCCTGCAGGGAGCCTACTTCTCCCTCTGCCTATGTCTCTGCCTCTCTCTCTCTCTCTCTCTCTCTCTGTGTCTCTCTCATGAATAAATAAACTTTTAAAAATCTTAAAAAAAAAAAAAAAAGAAAATTCATTACTCAGGTGATAGGGGGTGAAAGATCTAAAAGGGGACACTGAGTAACAGATATTAGGACTACAGGAAGCAGCTGCCACCAACTGGGGGGTAGAGAGTAAAGGCTGGTTTCTTAGGTGCCAAAGGAGGCAACAGTGACAGAGAAGGCGCTACGAGGGCTATGACACATGTGACAAAGCTTGCCCCTTCCTCCTCCTCCAGCTTCATTGTCTTCCTTTGGCACCTGGTACTAGCAGAGCCTTAAAAAAGGCAGCTGGCTGAGCAGAAAGTGCTGGAGAGATTCAGGCCGCAATACATAAGGCAGGATTTGGAACTGAGAGAAAAAAGGTGTGTGACCACACAATGCCACCCAATCAACACTGAAATGTTGGGCCTCACATTTTTGAAATGAGTTCTTAAGAAAATGCCACTTAATTCAACTTATTTCTAGTGAAGGTTGTACTTTCCAGGTTTCAATGTCACGAGAATGCCTATATGCTGTAAATGTTCTACAGAAGAAAGATTTTAGTTTTTTGTTCACATGTGGAAAAAAATTAGAAATGAATAGTTACAATCTAATAGACCCCCAATTACCTGCTGTTCCATGACCACTCGGGCGATGGCGGCTTGAACCACATTGGTGCGATCCAGGCAGTCCATGCAATTGACTCGAAAAATTCCTTCTTGTTTACATATTACCCCAGCTTGATCAACCCTTTTTAAAAATAGTATGGGATTATTTTACAATATAAAATACCTTAATAAGGTTTTCAAAAACCACAATTCTTTAGAGTATAGCAATAACAACAGCAGCACTGGCTATTCATTTGTTTGGAATGTTATGTGACAGGCATCACTGAGTACTTTGTAGATACTGTTACTCATTTACACAGTAACTTCATAAGACAGACATTATTATATCTGTTTTGAAGAAAAATAAAACTGAGGTGCAGAATGACTTGTCCCAAGTCTCACAACTACTAGGTAGAGCTGACACAACCCCAAATTATGCTCGTCTACGTTAAAGCCAGAAGGGGCTTTAAACCACCATCCTGTCCCTCCCTTTTGACTCCGAGGAGAAACACACCTAAATGCATCTAGCTTGAACAGACAAAGTCACTTTACCACTTGGTGAGGAGTCCTGCAGCATGCCTTGTGCATCTAATTTCTCTGGCCACCTGTCGCCTTAAAGTCTAATAGAATGTTCTCTCCTATGCTTTAAGCCAATTTCTTATTCCTACATATCCCTCCTGCAGTCTGAGAATCATCTTCCTTCTCTGATAATTCTGAAATGCCTGCAAACTGAGACCAAGTACCCCAATGCCATGTTAGGAATGCTAAGAAAGAAGAGAAAGAGGAAATTTAGACCATGGAGCATTAGAGGGAATTAAAGAACAGCCATAGTGCATGCCATTCCATCTTGCCTGACCACCTGACACCTTTTCCCTGTTTAAAGCTAACACTGCCTAATGACACACACTCTCTTGTAAAGAACAAGAACTGGGGAGCAAAACAAGAAAAATAAAAATGCTTTTCCAGCTTGCTATTATTTTAATGCTTAGTAGTGCCAAATACATATGATTTCACAGACCAAGAGTTTGTCAAATTGACTTCTTATGAAATACCTACCAACACCACTTCATGTCAAGAATAATGTCATAAATGGCGTCTGTTAGTGTTTGAACATTCTCAAACTTCATTCCTCGGCTAAAATACATGCCAAAAGAAAAAAAAAATTTTTTAGGAACTGGGCCTTTTTCTTTCTTTCTTTCTTTCTTTTTTAGCTTAAGATACAATATTTAAAGTAGCTTGGAAAATTTTTTAAATTAAAAATTAAAAAATGTATTGCTTTTAGTACTACTATAAATTACATAGGCAACTATATACATGCTTACAATTAATCTGCATTGTGAAGGAAAATATATTTAAGAATACACTGAAACATATTGCAGGAATCAGAAGCTTCTTTCCCCACCAAATCTTCAATACATCTGGGTAAGCAAACCTACATTAGAGCAAGTATTATGACAAAAGAACCTGGCTTTCAGAATACACATAGGTTAAAGTTACCATGAAAATGATTCACCAGTTGTTTTTCCAGAGCAAACTCTAGTAAAGTCTATCCATAGGGAAAGAAGTACTATTAATATAGCATAAAGATGAGACAACAATGATTTTTAAATAAGGAGACTCAATTACTTTTGCCAGGCTTGGACCCAAGCAGAAAGGAAATCCTCCAGAAGTTCTTTGAGTGATAGAAGGAAAAATGGAACTCCATCTACACGTTCTTTTGCGAAAGAAAGTCTAAATATTTCAGGAACAACTAAATTTTTAGCCAAAATAAAGCTCATATGAATATTAAAACTAAGTAACAACAAGAAGTTTTTCTGCCCAAAGGAAGAGGAGAAGCTAAAGTCGCTGTGGCAGCACATACCACAAACAATGGAACTGATTAAAACTCCCACCAGGAAGCCCTCTTACCAGTGCTCATGGAAGTCAAATGAGACATAAGTGAGGTGTGAGCTGTTGAAGAGTAACACTTGCTTCAGGTAAGCATCGCCAATAATTTTCTCCCTGCCTGTCTGGTCCACCAAGTTAATAATAACCTGTGAGAGTAAGGAAAAACAAGTTCAGTTTTCAGGTGTTAAAAACTCAATATGGTCTTTAATCAATTTATTTGGAATTATGTTTTAGAAATATTTTATAGTCATAATTAGAAATTTATCCACTCAAGCATCCATTTTTTTCCCATAAAATTAGATTTTCACTTGTTACATTTAGGTGTATGAGAATCACGTCAACAGCATTAAAAACTTTTTTATGCATTATGTATTTGCAATAACCCATTAGAATACATGATAAAAGCAGGTCCTTTGTCATAGCATGTATTTAAATTATTTAGAATAATTTTTAAAGACATATATAAGACCTACCTATGGACACTATAAAACTTTGCTGAAATACATAAAAGAAAATCTGAGTAAATGGAAAGATACATTATGGTTCCAGATAGCCAGATATTGTAAAGATGCCAAGTCTCCCCAGATGAATCTAAATATTCAACAATCCCAATTAAAATTTGATCAGGATCTTTCTATGGAGCTGACAAGTTATTTCTAAAGTTCATCTGGAAGGATAAAGTTCTTTTTTTTTTTTTTTTTTTTTTTTTTTGTAATTCCTTGGAAGGATAAAGTTCTGAAAACTAATGTGGAAAAAGTTCTGAAAACTAATAATAAAAGAGGACCTACTGAAGAGTAAAACATACTCTAAGTCTATAGCAATTAAGATGGTAGTACTTATGTAGAAACAGATGAAGGACCTATAAAAGAGGACAGCTTAGAGACAGACCTATGTACACCGAGGAATCTAAAACAGGATAACAATATCATTCTGGGAGAAATACAAAATATTCTATAAATAGTACTGGAATAATCGTCTGCCCATATTGTGGGGGGAAAACTTAGACTAGCTCCCTAGTTAACATGTAAGTTATAGATGCATTAATGACCTAAAATATTTTTAAGTTATAAAAAAGCTAGAAGAAGGGATCCCTGGGTGGCGCAGCGGTTTGGCGCCTGCCTTTGGCCCAGGGCGCGATCCTGGAGACCCGGGATCGAATCCCACGTCAGGCTCCCGGTGCATGGAGCCTGCTTCTCCCTCTGCCTGTGTCTCTGCCTCTCTCTCTCTCTCTCACTGTGTGCCTATCATAAATAAATAAAATAAAATTAAAAAAAAAAAAAAAAGCTAGAAGAATATTTGGGGCGATCTTTCCATAACTGTAGGACAGGACAGGACTTTCTAAGCATAGATAAAAACCAGAGGCATAAAGAAAAAGATGTACAAATGTGACAACATAAAAATCTGGAACCTCTATACCTGATGACAATACAAGTAAGCAAAGGTAAAACAACAAAAAGAAATAAAGAACTATAACATAAAACCAATTAATATGTAAGAATGCTATAAATTCAGTAAGAAAAAAAGAATAAACAATACAGAGGAAATTCACAGGAGAAAACATATAGAGAGTCAATAAACATGAAGTTACAATTTTGTTAATAATCAGACAGAGAGACAAACCAAGAAACAGACTCTGACTATAGAGAACAACAAACTGATGGTTACTGGAGGGGACATGGGGGGGACAGGAGAAATAGGTGATGGGAATTATGATGTGCACTTGTTTCGATGAATACCAAATATTGTATGGAAGTGTTGTATAGAAGTGTTGAATCACTATCTTATACACCTGAAACTAACAATATATTGTATGTTAACTGGAATTTATTTTTTTAAGATTTTATTTATTTATTCGCGAGACACACTGAGAGGCAGAGACATGGGCAGAGGGAGAAGCAGGAGGGAGCCCAATACGGCACTTCATCCCAGGACTCCGGGATCCTGACCTGAGCCAAAGGCAGACGCTCACCACTGAGCTGCCCAGGCATCCCAACTAACTGGTATTTAAACAAAAACTTTTTTTAAACCCCAAGGAAATACAAATTTATAACAGAAAACTAGTTTTCATCTATGTAGAAGCAAAAATTAAATCCTGAATAGAGTCAGCATTGGTGAATATATGGGGAAATGAGCACTGGCTCCAGTTGCTGACAGAATAAACTCTTGTGATCTCTTTGGGAACATCAGAATGGTAGGTATCACGTTTAAATGCATACTGTTTGATCTAGCCATCCTACTTCTAGAAATATATTCTATAAAGCACATGAGTGTCCCATAATATATGAACATTGTTTTCTGGAAAATTTTTACATAAGCAAAACTATAGCCTAAGGATCCACCAATAGAGAAATAGAGAAAAAGCAGCCATGAAATATTAAGTGAAAAGTTACAGAATAGTATATATGGTACAGCCCCCTTTTGGCTTGATTTTATGTGTGTAAATATGCATGTGTCAAGATGGTTTTTGCTGCAACTGACAAATCACTGACTCAGATCTTAGAACAAGAAGTCTGGAGGTTGCATGTTTCCAGAATTGCTTAATTCAGTGGTACCAGTACCAAATCTTTCCATCTTTTCTGCCGTCCTCGGCATACTGGCCAGTTCTCAGGCTAAGTTCACTCACAGTTTCAACACAGCCGCGGCAGTACGTCAAATCCAGACACAACTACCACGGAGGGACCGCTGGTTCCCGTATCTCTTTTTTATTAGAGCAGGAAATCAATCCCCGAAGCTTCCCGGCAGACTTCCCTCATGTCGTACCTCACTGGTCAAACTGCCAATGAATACACACAGGCCAGTGCCTAAACCAATCACTGGCAACAGGAACAGTGGTGCCATCCTGACTGAGGCAGACTGACCTGCAGGTCCACCTGTATGAGAACAGTGACCCAGAGGATGCGGGTAGATAAGGGAACATTTCTAGGGTACTGTTAGAAAGGAAGAGGGGTCTGCTCAGTACGCACACTGATAAAACTGATGTGTACAAACAGGTTTTGAAAGTCAACACAGAGTAGGGATGAGGGTGATGAGGAGGTTATTTCTTCTAATTCCTTCATACATCTCTGTATTGTTACAATTCTCACAATGATTACAGGTTAACATTTTTAAGAAGTTTTAATTTATTTTTTAGTAATCTCTATACCCAACATGGGGCTCAAACCCATGATCCCGTGATCAACAATCACAGGCTCCTCCAGCTGAGCCCTCCAGGTGCCCCTATGTATTAACATCTAAACAGTGGTTTATTTTCTGTAATGCTAGTTATTAATTACACATGTTGCTGATACATGAACTTAACTCACACTGCAAAAAGTTCAAATGTAGATAAAGGTCAAATCCTTCCTCACTGCAACCCAGACCCACAGCCTTCCCTGGAGTTACACTGGTAAGCAGTGGTAGGTTCTCTTTTAGCCCATATAAAAGTATGCTTATATAAACGTGCACTCCATAGATGTGTGAGAACATATATATGGGAAAGAATTACATGTATATAAATAATACGCTTTTGTTTGGTGGGTTTTAAATGGCAACACACCATATGCTGTTACACAGTCTATTCTCATTCTACTATGTGATTTTAAGGTCTTTCCATTCTAGTACACACAGATCTACCTCATTTCTAAGCAACTGTATTCAACATTTTAAATGTGCCATACTTTATTCTGTTGACCTCCTGAAGAACAGGTTACTTTGATGCTGCAATAAATGTTCTTGTACATGCCTCCTGGATTGAACACGTGTTTCTCTCAGGTAGATTTTTAGAAATTTTTGTATTAGAGTTCCTGTTGTTCCACATCCTTATTAACAAAACTTGGCATATACTATCTTTTCATTGTAGTCATTGTGGTGTGTAAGTTGTTTTAGTTTGCATTTCCCCAATGGCTGATGAAGTGGAACACCCTTCATATGCTTTACTGGCATGTTAAATATACTTTTTCATGAACATCTGCTGAAATCTTTTGTCCAGTTTTCTTTTAGGACATACATCTTTTTTCTTTTTAAGGGTTTTATAAGAGGTTTTTTTTTTGTTGTTTGTTTGTTTGTTTTGTTTTGTTTTGTTTTTTAACAACTCTAGATAGGAGTCTTTTGTCCTAGTTATGTATTTAAAAATCTGAAATATCTGGGCAGCCTGGGTGGCTCAGCGGTTTGGCACTGCCTTCAGCCCAGGGTGTAATCCTGGAGACCTGGGATTGAGTCCCACGTCGGGCTCCATGCATGGGGCCTGCTTCTCCCTCTGCCTGTGTCTCTGCCTTTCTCTCAAGAATAAATAAATAAAATCTTTAAAAAAAAAATCTGAAATATCTTCTCCTACTTTGTGAATTGCTATTGTTTTCTTAGCAGTGACTTTAAATAACAGAAGTTCCTTATTTTTTAAAAAAAGATTTATTTTATTTGAGAGAGAGTAGTGTGAGGGAAGAGAGAAGCAGTAATCTCTATACCTAATGTAGAGCTTGAACTCACGACCCCAAGATCAAGAGTCACATGCTCTCTGGACTGAGTTAGCCAAGCACCTCCAGAAGTTCTTTATTTTAATAAAGTCTAATTTATTAATTTTTTCATCATGGTTGGTGATTTTAGTCCTAAGTTTAACACAGTTTCAATAAATAAATGATAAAACTTTAATAAAAGTTAAAAATTTAGTAAAGTTAAATGTATTGATATTTTCTCATCAAGTTAGCACTTTTTAAATAATGATTAAGACCTGAGGTCAAAAAGATGTTCTAGGGACACCAAAGTGAGGCTGAGCTAAGGTCCTGAGTCTTAAAAAAAAAAAAAAGACCTTCCATATTTTCCTTTAGAAGGTTTATGGTTTAATTTTCTTTTTTTTTTAAGATTTTTTTTATTTATTCATGAAAGACACACAGAGAGGCAGAAACATAGGCAGAGGGAGGAGCAGGCTCCACTCAGGGAACCTGATGTGGGACTCGATCCCGGGACTCTGGGATCATGCCCAGAGCCAAAGGCAGACACTCAACCGCTGAGCCACCCAGGGGTCCCTTATGGTTTAACTTTTCACATTCAGGTCCATATCTACCAGAAAGTGATTTCTGTATATAATACATAGGATAGATATCAAAAAGCAAAACTATTTGGACTAACAATATAAGCATATTTTATTTTGCTTGATAATACCATTTGAAACAGCTGTACCAACACATTTCCATTAGTAATGTGTGAGTTTTCATTTCCTCAATTACCTGCCTTTCTTGCTTATCAAACATTATTTTTTTCATCTGAGGGTTTGCTTTTTATTTTCCTGCTCAGCTTTCTTTGGGACTGCACAAAATTTATATATTAATTTTGGAAGAACTGACACCTATTCAGTATTAGTCCCTTGTTCCAGGAACATGGTATTTTCTTTCCATTTATTCAGTTTTTCTTTTGTGTTCTTTAGTCATTCTTCCTCCCACCTCCCGCCTCCATACACATGCTACCTTTTTTGTATGTTTATTGGGTTTTAGGTAATTTCTTCTTTCTTTTTGTTGAAGACTGTCAGAAAACTGCATCCTATAGCATTACACATTCAGACTGCTCATTGCTAATGGATAAGACTTACTGATTATTCTATATGAATCTTGTATCTGAAACTGGTCATCTTATTGAACTTGGAATTTTCTTAACAGTTTTCACTTGATTTTAGTCTACATGATCATATTCCTACACATGAAAGATGGGTAGAGAAAAAAGGATACTGAGAGATACACTGATATCTTCAGGAGGTGCAACTATGTTGTACAAAGAGATGGCTTTCATTTCTTACTCTAGATACTCTTGGCCTGTAATAATGAACCAGCAGTAGACTAATCTCTTATCTAAAAATATTCTAAAGTACAATGATAATTCTTCCTAAAAAATATTGAAAATACCATTAGCTTATGTGGTCAACTTCATGACAAGATGCCATTTTGCTTAATTACAAATAGTACATTATTATTTTCATGAAATTTAAAGAAACAGATACATATCCATGGCTGAGTATGAAGGAACATTTTATTACTACAGATCAAAGCCCACCTGTTTTTTGTAAATTTTCAGTTGTTCTTCGAAATGGGCACAGAAATAGGCAACAGTGTCCTTTTCACCTACAAAGAAGTGATACAAAATCTATTTTTCCTTCCAATGTTTGAGACAGCAATTAGTGTCTATTCCATCTTTACTTTTATTTTTCAATAATTTATTGACAACCAAATGTAACTAAGATGGTCTAAAACCAGTATTTTATAATAAAATGCTAAGACAAAGATCTTAGATTCCTTTCTTCTCAACTGGAACTGAACTACATTGGAAGTGCACACTGTGAGACTAGGACCTTTATTGTCCATGCATCCGGCCTATTGTTAGAAACAGGATTCCATGTAGTTTATAAGAGACTAAAAACCTTTCTACAAATATAAGTATTAAAAACTGAAGGTTTACTTGACTCTCATAAATATATATTGAGTTTGGGGAGAAAAATATTCTGTAAACAATTTTAAAAATCAACCTCACTGAGTAATCTGGTTAGATTGACATTCCTTAGCTATTCCAGTGCTACAGTTAAAATACTGGAAGAAATTAAATCCTCAATATTTGAAACAACAACAAACCCCTCACAGTGAGACATCTGAGTAAAGACATATCTATTTTTTGTAGATGCCATCTTCAGATATTTTCTGCTTCTATTAATATTGGCTATATTTATTTACTCTTTTCTGAAAGTAAGCATTTAAGAAAGTACTCCCCAAGGAAACAACAGTTTAAAATCTGTGAAATAAGCTATGTTTTACCCTATTGTTAGGGAATTTTTTTATTGTTAAATAACTTACTCAGATGGTCAATAATCGTTATTACTTTTGCAAATACTATTTCACTATTAAATTTCACCATGGGTTATTGTTTTAAATGAAGTATCTAATCCAGCAAATCCAAACCCATGAAGTACCTAATGTTTAAAAAAAAAAATTCTCTCTGAAATCATCATTTGCAAACCAAGTAACTGACAGGCTTACTTTTGTCCAGCCGGGGTCGTGGATTGTATCGATACCCAACCTGGCTCCAAAAGACAGGCACAGAGCCTCGTGTTTGAATAAATGACAAAGTATGATTATGAACATGAATTAACTGCTCAGTTTCCACATAATTTGCAACATTCCCATTTTTATCCACTCCTCTCCGTTTATAACGCATTCCTAAAAAGACAGTTAAAACAGAAAACAGCAACATAAAAAAAAATTATTGAGTCTGATTAGATACCCTTCTTAACCAACTAGGCCTTTCAGCAGAGCTCCAAGGATCTAACGTGAAACTGCCAGACAGAGCAGCAACAACTTCCCCAAAACTCATAACTATATGCATCATTGTTTTTTAAAAGTTGAACTGAAGATACTTTCTGTGAACTGAAAGGGAAGGGTTTTCCCAAGGGTTCTAGCACTCAGAAAGGATTTATTACCGTGATACACGCTGTCAGTGGGAACAATGGTATTTAGAAGCATATCCCAAGTGACTCTCTTCTCTTCTCCATATATATACCTCCTTTTCTTTCTGCTTTTGTTAACTCTCCCCCATTCACCTCCCTCTAGAAATTGGTCCCCAATTACATCACACTATTTAGAGTCACTGAGCACTTTAAAGCCAATTATGTTTCCAAATCCATTATTGTCATTAGCATTTCAACACATCTGCAGCTTTACCATTTTCCTCTGAATTTAACTTGTACACGATTCCAGCCCTCTACTCACCTGCTCTGTGCCTACTTCGGCGTGAAATGAGAGCCACTAGAAACCGTGGGTGAACGTCATCTACACAGGTGGACTCCTGAGGGGGGGTCTCTGGGCTGCTTTTCTCGTCATCAGATGATTCATTATAATTAACCACAAGTTCTTCAATCTGCACAAAACCTTGGATAATGGGGAGAATCCAAAAGTCCACCTCTGGTGTCTGAAAACAATACGAGCATCATGTTGTCTCTCTTCCGTACAGCACTGCTACTTGTTTAAACTCAAACGGAAGCCAGCACATATTTGTGAGTCTATTAGAAGCAGAAACCTATTTTTTAACCATCTTTCCTGCTTATTGGAGAATGGCAGAAAGGAGGGAGGGAGGACGACAAAGGGGAGAGCCTTTCCTTTTCTCTATAGTCATCATTCAGAAAGAGCTGCCTGAAGGGCACCTGACTGACTCAGGACTCTTGATCTTGAGGTCGTGAGCCTCACATTGTGTGTAGAGATGTCTTAAAAACAAAAACAAGAGCTGCCTGAGAGGGCCCACAGCATAGAAGACAGAAGCCACACTGCCTGGGTAATGAATTCAAGCTCTTACTCACTCCGGTGAATCACTTAACCTCACCATGCCTCAAAATCCTGCTTTGAGAAATAGGAAAAACTATTACTTCATTAGGCGGTATGAATGAGTAAAATGTAGAAAGTGTTTGGCATAGTTCCTGCCTTATCATAAGTATTGACAAATTTAACTATTGTGATTATTCCCCTTGGCACAGAACAACAACAAAACCCAAAAATAACGTACAGGTTGATTTTTAAACTCCCCACTGCATCAAGACTTTAATAAAATACAACTAACTCTGATCACTTTATTATGAGCATAGAAGACAGACTTGTTTTCTAGTTTAGGAAAAAACTTGCCTTGCCAAACTAAAGTACATACAGCAAATGAAATGCCCCCTCCCCCAAAAAAATCCTTTCCATACTTATTTTACAAAGTCACCCAACATAATTAGCAGAGTATTAATTACAGTTAGACATGTCCCCTTCTGTGCCTTTCAGACTAAGAATACTCCAATTTCCCAGCTGACTGCAGGAACGGTAAAGGGTAAGAAGGGCTCCAGAGTGTTGTTCTCCCTCTTTCTCTCACATCTCCACAACTGTATCTGGCCTTAATCTCAGCATGACCTTCAAACCCACCTCACATCCATAACCACATAAGCCAGGACCAGTCTCATGGTTTTGTTTTGTTTTATGGAGCATGCAGATAGGATCTTAGGAAGGTGGTTAGAATTGAAAATTGTGAAGTGAAGCATCTATTTGCATTCATTATTCTTACCACCATCCTCATTATTTGTATTTTTGTTCTAGGAATCATGCAAAAATCGTGACAGGAAAAGAGAAACGTACACTGCCAAATGCCACCTCTACTGCAAGTCATCAGTTTTAAATGGTAATTCGAAGTGTCTGACAAAAACTCTGCAAAACATATTAGAGCTCAATCTGTCAGCAAACAGCAAAAATCTGCATTACAGTAACCCTTTTCTCCCCATCACTGAATTTCAGTGGTCATAGTTTGATCAGCCTCATAAAAAGAGGTGAGAACATTTTCAAGCCTCATTCTCAATAGAGGCAAGACAGATAGATATCTAGTGGTAGACACTGCTAAAGTCAAAATCATTTATACTAACCACTGCCAAGGGGGAGAGAGAAAGAGAAAGGAGAAAAAAGGTTTGAAATTTTTGAAAAGTTAATGACAAGAAAACATGTTACTCATTCAACTATTTGCCCACTTTGTGTCCAAAACAGTAACTGGTACATAGCAAGCCTTCATGAATATCTGTGGACTGAATTAATTGTCCTTGGATGGTCATAATCGTCTGACATATGTGACAGAGTAAAGGAACAAAGTAATCATTAAGCTGGAAGTAACCTCATGCAATAATCTCACCATATTCCCTATCTTCCCTGATTCAAATACTGGCAGTACTAGAATGTCCTTAGAGATTTGTCTACTCCAGCTCCCAGATGAGGAGACAGGAAAGTTAAATGGTATCACTAAAGATAAATTGGGCTTCACATTCCAATGGGTACAAACAAAACCTCTCTTTCATAGGAAATATGTGGACTTTAGTTGCACAGTCTTAACCTATGGGAACTAGCTAAAAATCTAGGTCTGTGGCTATGCAGTGGAGTTGTGAATTGCCTTAAATAATGCCTTAGCTTTTCTAGCCAAACAATTCCCATTCTAGAGGGCAAAATATTTTAGTGATATTTAAAAAGTTTTTTTTTAAATTTTTAAGTAGGCTGCACACCCAACGTGAGGTTCATACTACCAGCCCCGAGATCAAGAGTCACATGCTCTAACAACTGAGCCAGCCAGGCACCTCATTTTAGTGAAACTTTTAATTCATTTTAATACAATTTAAAAATATTTGCTTAATAACTATAACTCCTTAGGATATTTTAGAGACAATTACTCACACCAATCTCAGTAAGATCTTGTATCATATATTTATTCCAAAAAAATCGGTCATCAACCTGGAAAAGGTAGAGAAAGAACAGTTCAGAAACACGTTGTCTGGAGGTTCTGCAAAGAGTTAAAAATAGATCTGCCCTATGACCCAGCAATTGCACTGCTGGGGATTTACCCCAAAGATACAGATGTAATGAAACGCCGGGACACCTGCACCCCGATGTTTATAGCAGCAATGTCCACAATAGCCAAACTGTGGAGGGAGCCTCGGTGCCCATCGAAAGATGAATGAATAAAGATGATGTGGTTTATGTATACAATGGAATATTACTCAGCCATTAGAAACGACAAATACCCACCATTTGCTTCGACGTGGATGGAACTGGAGGGTATTATGCTGAGTGAAATAAGTCAATCGGAGAAGGACAAACATTATATGGTCTCATTCATTTGGGGAATATAAAAAATAGTGAAAGGGAATAAAGGGGAAAGGAGAAAAAATAAGTGGGAAATATCAGAAAGGGAGACAGAACACGAAAGACTCTTAACTCTGGGAAATGAACTAGGGGTGGTGGAAGGGGAGGTGGGCGGGGGGTGGGGGTGACTGGGTGACGGGCACTGAGGTGGGCACTTGACGGAATGAGCACTGGGTTTTATTCTATATGTTGACAAATTGAACACCAGTAAAAAATAAATTTATAAAAAAATAAATAAAATAAAATAAATAAATGAAAAGATAGCACTATTAGAAAAAGAAAAAAGAAACATGTTGTCTGTGGTTTCCTAGAGAAGCCAAATGGGTCTGAAACTGTTCTGCTCTGAGCTAGAAGAGGAGTACCTTCTGCCAAAGGGGACGGGGGTCCCTCTCCCCAGCACTCTGCCTCTGTACTGAATTGGTCAGGTCATAGGTCAAGCTATAGTAAAAAGATTCCGAGTCCATGAACATCTTCAGTAACTCCTCAAGTAATCTCCTCTCCAACTTCTCCTTTTCTTTACTTTCCTTAACCTGTAAGAAATTAATCTATTATTACCGCAGGAATTCAATGTCACAGCATTACATGGATAATAGCCAACTTCCCAGGAGAGAAGTGAATATAATCCCAAGGACCATGCATAGATAGAGCTTTCATAGGATGAGCAATTTGAAAACAAGTTTACTGGGAAGAAAATTACCCTTCAATTTAAAACTAATCAAAGATGAATTCTAAGCCCCTATCAGTTAAACTCTTACTTTCTTTTTATTAGGCGCAGACACATTGGATTTAATATGCGTAAAAGTCTTCAGTAGAAACTTTGAGTCATCGGGAGATGGTACAATCTTCTCTGGTTTGTTAATTCCAAAATGATGCTTCTTACAGAGCTAAATAATTAGAAGGAGACAGAAAATTGTTATTAATATCTGCTTGTTAAATGTTCAAGTATGAGTGCAAAAGTGGCCGCTACTGCTCATGCACTTTGGTCAAAAGAAAACTTCCAGATTTATTATTCAAATGACCAAGCAGATAACTTATCAAGAAAGTGCACCTGTGGTTTCGAGGGTTAGAAAGCTATTGTAGAGGATAAGCAAAGAATATAAGACAGGATATCCTTAGGATTTAGGAGCGGGAAATTCAGGTTAGGGTCATAATTATAGCAAGTTCTTAGCCAATACAACTGAAGAATAAAATGCTTTGGGTAGGGTTTATTAATGCTTTGAAAATTGGCATCTAAGATTAAAAACATTGCAAAATACACATCTGCTGTGCTCCAGGGGCATTACTTTACAGTTCCCTGTGGAAAATATTCATTCATGCTAGTTAACTGAGGTGTTTTGGTTGAGAAGATGTCAAGAGTCTGCTCTATTGGGAATCTTAAAAGCTGGACATTCCAACCACTCTTTCTCCTTCCATCTTTACACATACTAATGGAATCAGATGAAAACATGCTCTTTGGGACCACAGATTAGTTAAATTTGAAGAAGCAGTAAGTAGAGGCTGCAGGAAACATGCAGTCCAACTGGTAAAGATGAGGATGAGGATGAGAACATGATAAGAGATGGGTACAGGGGTTCTAAAGAAAGCCACCTGGTTAAAGTCAAGGGTTTTACAAGTAATTTCATGCAGCTCAACACAGAAAGCAAATATTCTGAAAGGTACACAAACATTCTTTTTTTTTTTAAAAGGTTTTATTTATTTATGAGATACAGAGAGGCGCAGAGACACAGGGAGAGGGAGAAGCAGGCTCCATGCAGAGAGCCTGATGCGGAACTCGATCCCGGGTCTCCAGGATCAGGCCCTGGGCTGAAGGCAGCGCTAAACCGCTGAGCTGTCCTGGCTGCCCTACACAAAGATTCTATTAACCATATGCAGTAATTCCATTTTTTCAACATACTAGTTGTATTACTATACTAAGTGGCAGACTCTCATTAAGAACATTACTAAGTGCCTATTATAACTGGTGTCTTACTAAATAATTACTACTACCAGGGTGTTTCTAATCACTTGGGTTTTGCAACTTGATTACAACTTTTTGCCACTCCTGCTCTACCAGTGAACACATGGGGACTAAAGATGAAGTTGCGGGATCCCCGGGTGGTGCAGCAGTTTAGCACCCCCTTCAGCCCGGGGTGCGATCCTGGAGACCCGGGGTCGGGTCCGCATCGGGCTCCCTGCATGGAGCCTGCTTCTCCCTCTGCCTGTGTCTCTGCCTCTCTCTTTCTCTCTATGTCTATTGTGAATAAATAAATAAAATCTAAAAAAAAAAAAAAAAAAAGATAAAGTTGCTCACAGTCGTCCTGCCAAAAGTGGGATAACAATTTCCCAAAAAGTGAGCAAAAGTAACAAGATCTCAAGTTGATAGGGAAGGAGAGAAGAATTAAGCAAACGGACACCGCTCCAGGAGCTCTCTCTTCCCCGCCTTCCCCAGGGCACCTCCCATCAGCATAGAAACACACCTTCAGTTGATGCCTCTTCCTCGGCCAACCAGTGTCCCACTCCTTTGTACTCCTCATTACGCCCAACCCCTCTTCTCCCATGTCTCTCCTTAGCCCACTCCAGTCTGCCTTCAGCCCCCTACTACTCCACCTACCCTGCTATCTTCATTGTGACCAACAGCCTCCATTTTGCTAAGCCCAGTGGTGGATTCTTGGTCCTTAAACTCTCAGTAGTATCTGACACAGTTCGTTACTCCCTCATCCTCTCTGCTACACTGTACACTTGGCTTTCACTGGTCTTCCTTCTTTATATCTTTTACTGGCTCCTTTCTGACCATTTGACTTCTTAATGTCTTGACCACCACGAGATTCAGTTCTTGACCCTCATCTCTATCTACATTTACTTCCCTGGTAATTTCTCCCAGTCTCATGGCTTCAGATATCTTCTATATGCCAACTCCTCCCTCTCAAATGGATATTTCCAGCCCAGCTCTCTAGATTCTAGATCTAGCTCTCTAGATTCAAAATTCTAGATTCACAAATCCCAATATTTCCACTTGAATTTCCACCAGGCATCTCGAGCTCAACCTGTCCAAAATCAGATGCTCATCTTCCCTCTACTGCCTTCACCACCTACCACTTTCTTCCCCTTGCTTACTACACTGTGTCCACACTGGCCTCCTTGCTGCTCTTCAACATGTTGGAATACTTAACACCTTGGGGACTCTGTTCTAGCTGTCCTTTCTGCCCGTACACCCCCTCCCCAGACCTCTTACCCCAATCTCTCCACCCCTGGGCACTTTCCCCACTACCCTTACTCTGTCCAACTTGTATTTCCCATAGCATATATTATTTCCCAATGTACTACATAACACATAATTATTATTATGCAGATGTTTACTGTCTGACTTCCACCTACTATACTGGAAGTTTTATAATGGCAGACATGCTTATTTTGTTGACTCCTGCATCTCTAATCCCTTAGTAGTACTTCACATAAGAGGTCTCAATAAATATTTGTTAAATGAATGGATAATCTCTGATGCTAAAATATAAATGGCAACCTCCAGATTCATACATTGAGCATGCATATAAGTAGTCCTGGGAAAACAGTAACTCCCCCTTTTCCATGAATATACCCTACACACCCCCATCTTCATTGGTGCAGATTCACTGGGGCAGTAGAGAAGCATTTTTGAAAAGACGCTCTCCCTTTAGTCCCGTTGCTGCTTCTGCTTATGACACCAAGCAACTGTTGATTAGCAATTTTTATATAGAATGTTAGTAATTATCTAGTCATATTAATAACACTCTTACATGCCCAAACCTAGTTATAGACTGTTGCAATTTTAGTTTCCAAAACTGGATGTTATGCATTTGTCAGACACAGTTATATTCAAGCCAGCAAAATATCCCCCAGGAATATTTCAAAGCTGATGCTCAACCTAGCTATTCTAAAGTAACCTTGTAGCACCACACCTTGCCTGCATCCATGCATTCCTCACTCTTAGGAGGAGGGGAGTCCCTTTTTCTCTGCAAGGCTAGTTTCCTGCTACGTCCCGAGGACCAGGACCCTTCATTCACTCCTCTCTGCATTGTTCCAATCTCTAGGAGCCCCTCTCTTACCATCTTTTAACCTTGTTCGAGTTTACCAGAATATGTATTTTTTTAATCCATTCCTCAACCCTAGAATCTCCTCTGAGTTAGCAGGGTACAAATGGTTCAAGTGACTGCTAATTGTGAGAACATGGTCTAGTTGATGTAGGTCAAAGAATGAAAGGCCAATGGGACCTCTTGGGCAGAGTAAAACCAGGACCTTTTCAACTCTGAGAAGGATACACCTTATCTCTAAGAACAGGACACTAACAATCACTCCTGTGGTCTCTTCCTCTGGTCCTCACGACTCTGGGCTCTTCCCCCCTCTCACTGCTCCTTTTCAGTCTTCTTCCTTGGCATCTCTTTCTGTCTCTAAAGACAGTGGTATTTCCCAACGTTCTGCCCTTAGCTCTCTTCCCCTTCTTCATACAGCCTAGAAAACACTGTCCTCTCCTAATTTTAACTACTGGTATGTTTACATATTTCTAAAGCCATTCTTTTGCTTAGAGTTCATGATATAAAAATATAACATCTCCCAGCTACTGACACACTAGTCCCTCAAATTCAGCATCTCCCAGTCTAATCAACATTTGTTTCCCAAATCTTGTTCCTTTTCTGGTTGCCCTACCTCACTGATGACACTACTCTACTGGATCCCTTAAGCAAGAAACCAAGTGGTCATTTTCCATTATTTTCCTCTATTATCTCTCCTACCAATCCCAATTACCTCATGCTGATTGCCAGTGTGTTCATTCACATCCTTACCTTTTGCCCAGATTAGTATTTCTTAAGGCAGGTGCTACCAGCTTAACAGACAGAAGAATTCTTTATGAATGATTATCCCATACAGAATAGACAACCTAATAAGCCTCCTCTCGTGAGCTGGGGAGCCGCACTTCAGCACCAGACTTCTGGCGCTGTGCATGGTCCCAGGGCCACATCTCTCCTCTAGCCCTTTGTTAAGTTACTCTGCAGGGGCCAAATCTCCAGTTCCCACTTCCTTATTCTGGACCCAGAACCCAGGAGGCCTAGGGTCTCAGTTCAATTGACCACCCACTGAAGATGAGATACTGCTTCTCTCTAGGCCTGGCAATGTCTTTTGCTTTTTTTTCCTTTTTCTTTCATTTTAAAACAATCTACCCCCTTCCTCGGCTTGGAACACAGCCCAATCCCAATATCCCTTAACTTTCTTATCTACAACCCTCAAATCCAAAAATCTCTGAAACCTAGAAGTTCATTTTTTAAGTTTGTAACAAAGTCATTTAATGGCTAAATATGCCCGGAATAGATATGAGGCTGTTATTAGTCATCCTTTATACCCCATAGTATGAATATTCATAAGACTTTTCAATAAATATTAATGTAATGTATTATGGGGTAATGCCCAAACTCACTGGGTACATATGGAATGCATGGACTAGCCTTTTGAAATCCCCCCAAATCCTGAATTCAAATATGGCCCCAAGTTTTTCAGAGGACTGTGATCTCTACAGGAGAGCACAAACTCATGATACCATCTTAATCTGGAAATCTCTTTCTGTCTCTTAAACCAATTTTTCTAAACAGATTTAAATTTACCTTAAACAATTCAAAAAATATTTTAGAGTCTTCCACATTGTTACCTTTAGAAAAGTATAGACCACTATCATTTTTAAAAAGGTAACAATTTTTTTTTAAAGCAGGCTACCATTTTTTAAAAAGTTTTTGTTATAATTACCCAGTGTTCATCATGACAAGCACATCCTTTAATCCTAAAAGGGTTAAATTTAGTCTAAAGATCTAAGATCTAAGATAGAGAAAATAAGTTCTTGGGATTACATCCAGTCCGAAGATGCTTTGTTTAGACAGAGCTCTTAGAATTACAACATACAGTGCTGATAGTGGGATCATCTTCCCTTTCCCAGAGGCCCAGCCAGTTCTGTACAGTATGTGCTTAAGCCCTTATTCACAGCTTTGATACACATCATCTCAAAAAGAAAACCACCACCACAAGCCCCCTGATGGTCCTCTAGTTTTTCTATTACTGTAGCCACTTATAGTTCACAACCAAGATTAAGGGCTGATGTTACTGCTACTGTTTAAGAAAAGGAAAATAGATGATTTTACTTTAAAAGTTGTTATCTATGTCCATCTGGAGCTAAAATTTTAAACAGATGTCTAGAGGGAAACTAAATATGGAAAATGATACAGTTATCTATTAAGGCAATGAGATACACCAAGTAAGATATGCAGACATGGGACAGAAGCCTATAAAACTCTAAAGGATATTTTCTCAAAAGAAAGAACATCTATATTCTTGTCTATTTGAACCCCAAGGATTCTTCATACCCTTGTATAGATCATTTTTTAAAAATGGCACACTGCTTTGAAAAACAGTCTGGTGGTTCCTCAAAAGGTTAAACATAGAGTTATCATGTGACCCAGCAATTCCTCTCCTAGGTGGACACCCTAGAGAAAAGAAAACACATGTCTACCAAAAACTTGTGCATGAATGTTCACAGAATTATTCATCATAGCCAAAAAGTGAAAACAATCCAAATATCCATCAACTGATGAATGAATAGATAAAATGCAATGTATCCATATGTGGGATGAAAAGCAATTAAGTACTGCTATATACAAACAACTGGCATCCACCTTGAGAACACTATGCCAAGTAAACCAAAGCCAATCACAAAAGGCCATGTATTATGTGATTCCATTTATAAGAAAGGTTCAGAAGAAGCAAGTTTAGAGAGACAGAAAGTAGATCAGTGGTTGTTTAGGACTAAGGGAGCTAGGATTCGGAGAGAAATGAGGAGTGACCACCAATGAGCACAGGGCTTCTTCATGAAGAACATACATGAATATGTTCTAAACTGATTGAAAGCCACTGAATTATATACTGCAAATGCATGAACTGTATAGTATGTCAATTTTTTTTTAATTGCCAAACAAACATTATACTTGAGGTAAAAACGTAACCAAGGCAGAAAACTAGAAAATCTATTAATTCCAGATTCTGGAATAAGATTGCTCCTGCTCCTCTAATAAAGTCCTAGCAAATCTGAGAATAGTGACTACACTAAAGAGCCTGAGGCCCTGCTGGGAAAGGGTAAGGACACTGAAAGTGATACACAGGCAGCCAAATTAAAAAGACATAGAAAGAAATGTAAGACTTGGTTTTGTTTTTAAAAAATCTGTTTATATGCATAAGATATGTATGTTTATGAAAAATAATAGGAGTTAAAGCAGAAAAAATATGCAAAAATGCATATGATGAAAACTATTCTGAAAATTTGAAAGTAATACTGTTCCTTCAAAGAGCTTAGGGCAAATAGAAATAACCACTAAAACTCACTAGAATATGGACAATGATTACTTCTAAGAAGTGGGTTTTTTTCCTTCTCATTTACAATTTAGTACATCAAAACAAATCAAAACAACAAAAATTATCAAGCTTCTAAAACATCCGTTTAAATGCATTTATATGGAAACTGAAATAAAGGTCCCAAAGACTTAAATTAACATGTCAGAAAATAAGCAAGCAATTCATGATTTCCACATAGCTGTTCTTTGCCCTTCTTCCTATTATTCACTGCTGGAAAGGAGCTCTAAATCTAACTACCAGGGTCCCCAGGCTTAATGCTCAGACCAGAATGCCAGCCCAAGGGGCGCTCCCCATCAAGGCAAAGACTGGTGACAGAAAGCCATGCTGATCTTTTGGTTTGTCAGCAAAGCCATCCAAAGACACTGATGACAAATTAATTGGCTTAGTAAACTAACAGAATTTTGCTCTTCCCCACAATAAAATGTAAACAAAAACTACAAACACCTGCCTTTAATAGGCCTAATTACTACCTAAGTAATTTGTCTCTGGATCAGCAATAATGAATAAGTGAATACTCTTCTAGCTCTACTACCAATAAAGGGGAATATTTTATTCAAAATTTTATTAAAAAAATTTATTTTTTGATTCCTGTAATAAAGAGAATATCAAGGTCCTCTTAAATTCACTTTTAAAGATTATATTTATTTGAGAGAGAGAGAGAGAGAGAGAGAGAATGAGAATGAGTGAGCGATGGGAGGAGCAGAGGGAGAGAGAGAAGCAGACTCCCCACTGAGCAGGGAGCCCAATATAGGGCTCAAACCCAGGACCCTGGGACCTGAGCCAAAGGCAGATGCTTAACCAGGGGAGCCACCCAGGTGCCCCCTTTTAACTTCATTTTAATGTTGGTTTCTTAAAATTAGATCATCAAATTACCAGTAAAAGCTGAAGCATAAAAATAGCTATATTTTTACTTATTTTTAAAACAATTTGGGATCCCTGGGTGGCGCAGTGGTTTGGCGCCTGCCTTTGGCCCAGGGCAGGATCCTGGAGACCCGGGATCGAGTCCCACGTCGGGCTCCTGGTGCATGGAGCCTGCTTCTCCCTCTGCCTATGTCTCTGCCTCTCTCTCTCTCTCTCTGTATGACTATCATAAATAAATTAAAAAAAAAAAAAAAAAAAAAAAACAATTTAACCCTGTCCCCAAACATCCTCCCCAAGAGCCCAGCCTAGAAAAATATGGATTAAATTGTGGGGCAGTAGATGCTATGTTACCTGTTACCTGCTATTTAGGTAAGAGGGTGGCAGCTCAGCAGAATGATATAGGACCAGATGGCCTGTGGCCAGGTCCAGACCCCACCATTTGCCAGCTGTGACTTAAGACTCCTTTCTTCATCTGTACAGTGTGGATCCATTAGTATTTATCTTACAGAGTGATCTATGGGATTAAATATGATAATCCACATAACTTTCAGAGCTTCCCATATCACAGTGATCAAGATAGCCTAGGACTGGGGCGCTTGGGTGGCTTAGTTGGTTGAGCAGCTGACTCTTGATTTCGGCTCAGGTCATGATATTGGGGTCATGAGATCAAGCCCCATGTCAGGCTCCCCATTCAGCATGGTGTCTGCCTGAGATTCTGTCTCTCTGCACCACCCCCATGTGAGCGCTCTCTAAAATAAATAAATCTTTTTAAAAAGAGAGAGAGAGCCTAGGACTAGGGCAGAGTGATGACACCCCTAGATGCCAATTCTTGGACCAACAGCAAACATGATACAAATGCTTTTGTGGGCTACTTCAACCAGATGGTGGTACAGTGTGGTAAAAAAATACTGGCCCTGGGAAATCTCATTATGTTGGCCTTAAGTCTCTCTATTGCAGGCTTGGTTCCCTCCTGAAAAATTAAAAGATTGCACTAGATCGGTGGATTCTTTCTTTGAAAAAAAATAAATAAAACTTAAAAAAATTATAAAAGAAATATATGCTTAGAAAAATTTCAAGAAATACAGATTTTAAAAGGATATAGAGTAAGTTAAATCTCATCTTCTTAATTACCCTCTCTCTCCCCCAAATCAGGAGTTTTCAAACTGTACTATGCAGAACCCTAGGGCTCCCTAGGAGCAGAAAGTGGTTTTCCATAAGAGGCCACCTGGGCTGGATCCCAAGGATCTCCTCCCCCACATCACAACCTCAACCAAAGCTGCCTCTGCTTTTATGCATCTGTTATACTGGATTTCACAGATCTTGAATCAAAGTTTCCACTACTGAAGTGAAGTTTGAAAAACACAGGATTCAATTACTTTAAAAATATTATCTAGCTCTAGAATTAAGATTTTGGTCTATTAACCAAATCCTCATATTTGTTATTATATTTATACCAAGTTTCCATAAAACTTCCTGAGACTTCCACCTTACCTCTAGCTCAAGATCCTGAGGCTCCATGTCAGAAAGTGACAGCACAGCAATTTTGGTGACTTTACAGACCTCATGGTCTCCTGGAAGTTTGCCCACCAATGCTTTCTGCCGAATTAAAATAAGCCACCATGGAAGATCTGAAAGAGAAAAGTCACACTAATGTTTGGTATCTATAAAATGCTACTATCCTGGCAAGCTGAAGAATAATCTAACAACAAAATATACATACGATATAACACTTTATTTTTTTTTAAACATGTCTTTTGTTTTCTTTTTTTTTAATTTTTATTTATTTATGATAGTCACACACAGAGAGAGAGGCAGAGACACAGGCAGAGGGAGAAGCAGGCTCCATGCACTGGGAGCCCGACGTGGGATTCGATCCGGGGTCTCCAGGATCGCGCCCTGGGCCAAAGGCAGGCGCCAAACCGCTGCGCCACCCAGGGATCCCCTGATATAACACTTTAAAGTAAAGCACATGACAAAGATATATAAATGGCCTTCAAGACAAACATTATATGGTCTCATTCATTTGGGGAATATAAAAAATAGTGAAAGGGAATATAGGGGAAAGGAGAGAAAATGAGTGGGGAATATCAGTGAGGGTGACAGAACATGAGAGACTCGTAACTCTGGAAAATGAACAATGGGTAGTGGAAGGGGAGGTGGGTGGGGGGTTGGGATGACTGGGTGACGGGCACCGGGGGGGGGCACCTGACGGGGTGAGCACTGGGTGTTATGCTATATGTTGGCAAATTGAACTCCAATAAAAAAAATATACAAAAATAAAAAAATGGGGCAGCCCGGGTGGCTCAGCAGTTTGGCCCGGGATCCAGTCCCATATCGGGCTCCCTGCATGGAGCCTGCTTTGTCCTCTGCCTGTGTCTCTGCCTCTCTCTCTCTCTCATGAATGAATAAATAAAATCTTATAAATGAATGAATGAATGAATGAATAAATAAATAAATGGCCTTCAACATGTGAAAAGATGTTCAATCTCACTTTTAACGAGAGAGATGGAAACTGAAATGCAGTGACATCATTTTCATCCATCAGACTGGGGAAAATATGAAGGTACGAGAGCACATTCCCCAACAAGGCTGTGGGAACAAGAGGCAATGTCATACAGTTCTGGTGGGAATACAAACAGATACAACTTTTCTGGAGGAAAATTTAGAGATACCTAATAATAAAACATGCACTTACCTTTAACATAGCAGTTCCACCCTTGAGTTTACCCTGAAGATACACAATCAACCCAAAAGTATGTACACTCAAGTTTATTCATTGTAGCAGTCTGTGACTGCAAGATATTGGAAACAACTTAATTGTCCAAAAATAGGAGAATGGCTGAATAAACTAGGACACATCCACTCAGTGGAGTACTATGCAGAGAGTAAAGAAGAATTAGGCATGTTCTAGGAACTGACGAGGAATGATTCTTGATTATATTACATGGATAAAGATATATTTATAAAACAAGGAGATATTAAAATCATATAAGAATTTATATTATTAAATCAAAGCACAAAAGAATATCAAGAGTATGCCACCCTTTATGTAAGAAAGCAGATATGAGGGGCACCTGGGTGGTTCAGTCAATTAAGTGCTGGCCTCTCAGGGTCATGATATGGAGTCCTAGTCAGGCTCTGCCCTTAGCAGGGAGTCTGCTTGGGATTCTCTCTCCCTCCTCCTTCTCCCCCTCCCCCTGCATATGTATGAGGGCTTGCTCTCTAAAATAAATAAATCTTAAAAAAAAAGATATGAGAAAATATGCATATATCTGCAAATTTACACACAAAAAATAAGAGCAATAAACTAGAAATTAATGAGACTGGTTATCTACAGAGGGTAGGCAGAAACAGGATGGAAGAAGGGAGATCAGGGGAAGTGACAATTCTCGGAGTATACCTTTTTTTTTTTTTTTTTAAAGATTTTATTTATTTATTCATGAGAGAGAGAGAGGCAGAAACACAGGCAGAGGGAGAAGCAGGCTCCATGCAGGGAGCCCGACATGGGACTCGATCCCAGGTCTCCAGGATCAAACCCCAGGCCAAAGGCAGCGCTAAACCACTGAGCCACCAGGGCTGCCCATGAGTATACCCTTTTATATAGTTCTGACTCTTAGAACCATGGTGATGTCTCCCTTCTCAAAAATAAATAGTTCCTTTCAATGGCAGCGGGGGAAGGACAGAGAGAGGACAACTCAAAACAAAATGCAAACACTAATTCAACTGTGTTTCAAACGAAAAGTATAACCACAGTTAGAAAAAAACGCACCTAAATAACTATGGAAAACAAAAGACAAAAAGAACTGCATATAATATTGTACTCTGGTGAGTGAATTTGTTGGAAGGATATGAGTTAGCAATTCCAAAACTACTTTTTGCATACACTAGCACTTAGCAAATAATAGACTGAGGAGAATGGGCAATGGTGGGGGGGGGGGGTGGTAAGATGGTAAAACAAACTAAAGAATCTTTAATAAATACAAGAATTGTTGGGCCTCTATCCAGAGGCCCAACAATTATCTTCCTAATCATAATTTTTACTTCTCACAAAAGATTTTTAATTAAATGGGAAATGGTCTATGAAAGACAGCATGCAAATACAATTTTTCAGTTCATGAAGTTACACTCTTAAAAAAATACTACCTGACTAGCAACAAAAATTAAAATAATTGAAATAGTGCTTCAGTAATTTCTTGTGGAAAACCAACATGACGGATATATATTTACCATATAAAAAATGTTCTTAAAAGAAAAATATAGTATTTCAATTTCCCCTAAATATCAATCAACTCTCATGTTAGAGATCATGCTCTGAAGATGTGCTTTAGGCATTTCAAAAATGCAAGAGTTTGGAAGAGTTTCATAATTCTTTATAAAGTAGGGTGGAAATTTACTATAAAGTTTCAAAGCTTTTACAGGCTATTTCATTATTCATTATCATTAAACATTAACCAAAGACCTACCATGGGCTAGGGAGTATTTCAGGCATGGATCAAGATCAGTTATCAAGCACCTATCATAAAATAAATCAAATACGTAATAAATAAAGCATATCATACTTGTTCTTCAGAAGGGTAAGAGTTAGCAACAAATAATATACTGTTGCATATGTCAATACATTTTGTTGAATAAAACAAAATCCTTACCATTGGTCTCCTAACTTCACAGGAATAATTTCTATTTTACACTGAACAGATTAAAGCATTGGCAGCTGACCAGACAAGCCAACACTGTGAAGCCCTTTTCCTACTTCATGCCTTCTTACTGGAGTTTACTTTGGATACATTTCATATTAACATTGCAAATTATGATCTTAATAAATCACAGCAATGAAAAACACAATGTGCATAATCAAATGTAATAAATATCCTTCCAATAAAACATCTAATAGCATAGTGCCAAAACCTTAACCTTCGAGCAAAGGTTTTACTCCATACATAAACTCACTTGGGAAACCAAAAGGCATTTTTTTCACAAATACTGCCAACACTGAAATACAACTTACAAATTCAAATACACTTTAGAAAAAATGTGAAAAATTGAAGTGCTTTTTAAAAATATATATATTATGGGGATCCCTGGGTGGTGCAGTGGTTTAGCGCCTGCCTTTGGCCCAGGGCGCGATCCTGGAAACCCGGGATCGAATCCCACGTCGGGCTCCCGGTGCATGGAGCCTGCTTCTCCCTCTGCCTATGTCTCTGCCTCTCTCTCTCTCTCTCTCTCTCTCTGTGTGACTATCATAAATAAATAAAAATTAAAAAAATAAGAAAATAAAAAATAAAAATAAAAATATATATATTATGGACTGAAGTTCAATAGATCTGGGGAGTTAGGATGAAGATTAAATATGAGAAAATATAATGTAAATGATCAAACAACGGAGAATCTGTAAATAGCAGCCTTCCTTTCTCAGGGAAAGCCTTAAGTTCTGGACTTTGAGGTCAGAACTCAGGCTTGAATTTTAGCTCACCATTTATTATGTTTTTTTTAAAGATCTCATTTATTTGAGAGAGAGTGCACGAGTCAGCACGAGTGGTAGAGGCAGAGGGAGGAGAGAATCCCAAGCAGACTCCACTGAGCACAGACTTGACGCAGAGCTCCAACCCAGGATCCTGAGATCATGACCTCAGTCGAAACCAAGCGTCCAACACTTAGCTGACTAAGCCATCCAAG